>NW_027131366.1:1200000-1800000 GCF_026122565.2 Emydura macquarii macquarii | reverse complement strand
GATGAGAGTTTCACAAGAAATGACTATACTGAAATCAAGCTATACAGATAGTTCAACTCAAAACCAAAAGAGGTAATTAGCTGCATGTTCATGTAGCAGCTTGAGATTTAATTTAGGTTGTAGAAGTCATAAGTGGACTTGGGAAAATACCCCTACTTTATCCACAGGAGGTCAAGCTTTGCACACACACAACTGGAATTTGAGTAAACATTGATTCAACTAACTAGTAAGAGTTGCAACTTTTCTGGAGAATTGTTGCTGAAATAACAGCTGCCAAATTACTTTGCATCCCTACTTCCTCTCTGACCCCAAGCTTTTCTATCTGTTTACTTTAAAAAGAAAAGCTTGTTTTAAGGGACAAGCATGAGTTGATCAATGTAGGCAAGGAACAAACAAAAATCAAAAATGTTTTAAAATGAGCAGCAGGAATCATATGAATAATGCTCATAGCTCAACAGCATTAGATACCACTACAAGGGGTGGTGAGACCCTCTGGGCTCCTTCCTACAGGGAAACTCAAAAGAAAAAGGATCCACCAATAATTCCCCATTGACAGGGGGAAAGGAATGAGCAAGAAACAAGAGCTGCTAGTGACTCCAGTGTGCAAGTTTGCCATCCCCTCACCTTCAGACACTAATTAACACCTTCTGGCTCTCTCCCTACACACAGACTCTCATATCAAGATTGAATCTGTGCAGTAGGTTGGGCAGGGTGAAAGCAGGGAATGCAAGTACATTAATGGCAAAGCAGGTTGGGCCAGGGAAGCTGGATAGAGGAGTAGAGGGATGGAGGTCAGGAGAGCCAGGAAGAGGAGGAAAAGGTAATAAGACAGGTACAGAACATCACGTCATGCCTGGAAACAAAGTTTAAAACTTGACTAGATTATTTAATAAGATCAGTACTCTTAATTACTTACAGGTATTTGTTCAGATCACAAACCACCATAAAATGTGAGGCAATGGCATAACTGTAAATCTTTCTTCAAGAAAGCAACATGACTAACACAGAAGGGATTACAGGTCAGGACTAGGATATATTGATAGAGCTGTTAGGACAGCTAGCACAACGTTTGAATGCTATCAGACCACTCTGATGACAACTAATATTAGTTCAACAAGAAAATAAAAACAAAACTAACCCAAAGTTCTTTATATAGCCATTATCTGAATTGCATCTGTGGTGTCTGTTTTAAAACTAACGTTCTCACAATCTACCCTTACTAAATGTTTGTTTGCCACATACAAATTGCCCCATTCATAGGCCTAAATTTTTACAACTGAATTTTATTTTGTAAACTTGAGACCATATCATACAATGTGCTGATACAGATATGAACAATCAGAGTTGACAATTTTTACTAAAATGTTACTGTGGCTTTTAAGGTTTCCTTACATTGTTTTAATGTTAAAAATCTGTCAATGAATCATTAATCTCCTGCTTCTTTAGGAAAAAAAAGCCACACAACTCTTCTTTACACAGTTCATGTCTAAGTGCAGTCATAAAGCAAAAACCATTTATCTTTTTCAAAATTGTTTCTCCTGGCAAACGCCTTCACTGTCTGGCCAAGTTTTGTCTTAAAAATCAAGTACCACAACACAACATTTATCAACATTTAGAGAACTTAATAATCTTAATAATCTAAGAATATGTGCAAGACATCTTTCTAACCAATAGGACAATCAACAATCTTACCATTCCAAAACAGGTGAAATTAGATCCAAAAATATAGACTTTCTACTAATCTCTCATATAGGCACTTAACTCCCACTGACATTAATGGGAGTTAGTTGTATGTGAGGTGATCTGATCCTTTTATTATGAAGATTGAAAAATAGCAGAAAGTATAAATATAAATGGTTTTGCCTATTACCACACAGGTATAAAAAAAATTAAAATTGCTGCCATAACACATCATATCCTTTTTCTACTCTAATGACCCTCCATCGAATCTCACCTCGGCTGGTGCAAGAGCCTTCTCATCTGCAGGTTCTGCTACCTGGAATTTCCTCTACTTCTCTGCCTCACTGCCTCTACATCTCATTTCAAATCTCAGGTAAGCACATCTTTCTCTCTTGTGTATATATTTACCTTTCTTTTTCCCTCCTGCTATTATTAACTTTTGTAACTATTTAATTCAGATCAAAACTTTGGAATACAATTTATATCACAGACATAGAATTTTTTAATCCGGATAGAAACATAGACCCAGAATTATCAACACAACAGAAAACAGTGAACATTCAAGAAAAAGCTGAAGTTCCAGGAGAAAGAAAATAAATCAAGTTCTATTTGCATACCCATATTTTATTATGGAAACTATTTATTTTTAAGATATTTTTATCACACTCATCACCATTGTATCTGAGCATCAAAGACCCTGTCTACACTTACCTCCGGGATTCGGCGACAGTCGACAGGAGTTATGCAAGCTACGCAAAAAACTTGTGTAACTCCTGTTGACTTCTGGGCTCCCCTTCTGTGAGCCGTCTTCGCTGCGCCACTTGCGAAGGCGGCCTTAGTACGTTGATTTCTGGATCGACTGAGCAGGTCTTCACTGACCGCTCAGTCGATCCAGAGAAATCAATCTGACAGCAGTGACTTTGCCACCGTGAGTGTAGCCGTAGCCTTAGAAACATGCTTTTAAAGAAGGTGACAAAAGTAATTCAAGGGCACTGGTATCTTAAAAAGAACTATGAATACAAAAGCCTTCTCCTGATAGGAGATCCCTAATAAAAGAACTATAAACATCCTGCAGATCATCAGTTTATAAGAAAAAGTTAACAATCTTCACGGATGGCACAGAATCTGCTCTTTTACGTTACAAGAGAAAAAAGAAGTTACTTTATTGTAACTGGAGTTTGTCAAGATGCATAGCTGCTACTTGTATTTTATTGTGGAGTATGCCTATGCTCTATGCACCTGGGACTGGAAGAATCTTGTTAGCAGTGTTCACTGGTCCATGCCTGTGTCCTTCCTCTTCCTCTCCTCATGCTTTATACCAAGGATATAGTCGAAACCACAGACTAGACTTTTACATAGAATGCCCCATAACCTCAGCCGTGCAGAACACAATGCCATCCACAGCCTCAAAAACAACGATGACATTATAATCAAAGAGACTGACAAAGGAGGTGCGATAGTCATCATGAATAGGTTGGATTATGAACAGGAAGCTACTAGACAACTCTCCAACACCACTTTCTACAGGCCACTGTCCTCTGATCCCACTGAGGAATACCAAAAGAAACTACACCATGTGCTCATGAAACTCCCTGAAGAAGCACAGGAACAAATCTACACAGATACACCCCTAGAGCCCTGACCAAGGATATTCTATCTGCTACCCAAAATCCACAAACCCAGGAATCCTGGACACCCCATTGTCTCGGGCATTGGCACTCTTACAGCAGGGTTATCAGGCTATGTGGACTCTCTCCTCAGACCCTATGCTACCAGTACTCCTAGCTTTCTTTGGAATACCACCGACTTAATGAGAAAACTACAATCCATTGGTGATCTTCCAGAAAACATCATCCTGGCCACTATGGCTGTAGAAGCTCTCTACACCAACATTCCACACAAAGATGGGCTATTATCCATCAGGAACAGTATCCCCGATAGTGCCACAGCACACCTGATAGCTGAACTTTGTGACTTTGTCCTCACCCACAACCGTTTCAGATTTGGAGATGATTTATACTTCCAAATCAGCGGCACGGCTATAGGTACCCGCATGGCCCCACAGTATGACAACATTTTCATGGCTGACTTAGAACACTTCCTCAATTCTCGTCCCAAAGTGCCCCCCCCCTCCACCTACGCTACATTGATGATATTTTCATCATCTGGATCCACGGAAAAAAGTCCCTCAAAGAATTCCACCAGGATTTCAACAATTTTCACCCCACCATCAACCTTAGCCTGGACCAGTCTACATGAGAAATCCACTTCCTGGCCACTACAGTGCAAATAAGTGATGGCCACATAAACACCACCTCATACCGAAAACCCACCAACCACTATACGTCCCTACATGCCTTCAGCTTCCACCCAGGACACATCACACAATCCATTGTCTATAGCCAAGCCCCAACATACAACCGCATTTGCTCCAATCCCTTAGACAGAGAAACACTTACAGGATCTCTATCAAGCGTTCTTAAAACTACAATACCCATCTAGGGAAGTGAAGAAACAGATTGACAGAGCCAGGTGGGTACCCAGAAGTCACCTACTACAGGACAGACCCAACAAGGAAAACAACAGAATGTCACTGGCCATCACCTACAGCCCCCAGCTAAAACCTCTCCAACACATCATCAAGGATATACAACCTATCTTGGAAGACGATCCCTTATTCTCACAAACCTTGGGAGGCACCCCAGTCCTCGCTTACAGACAGTCCCCCAACCTGAAGCAAATACTCACCAGCAACTGCACACCAGACAACAGAAAGTCTAATCCAGGAACGTATCCTTGCAACAAACCCCATTGCCAACTCTGCCCACATATCTACTCAAATGACACCATCATAGGTCCTAACCACATCAGCCACACCATCAGGAGCTTGTTCACCTGCACATCTACTAATGTGATATACGCCATCATATGCCAACAATGCCTTCTGCCATGTACATTGGCCAAACTGGACTGTCCCTATGCAAAAGAATAAATGGACACAAATCAGACATCAAGAATGGTAATGTTCAATAACCAGTAGGAGAGCACTTCAATCTCCCTGGACACTCAGTAACAGACTTGAAAGTTGCCATACTTCAACAAAAAAACTTCAAAAACAAACTTCAGCGCGAAACTGCAGAAAATTCTTCTCATTTATCTGTTATTCTCCAATTGTGGAAAATTGGGTTAGGTGGCCAGCGAAGTGAACCTTGGAAACTGGGCGGATATGGCATCAACATCAGTTCAGAGCTCCTGAGCAACCTGTCAAAAATATTTTTGGGCAGGGGGCACGGTTGGAGAGAGACAGCTTATTTAGAAGTAGCAGTGGATCCAGATCTTTGCACCTTTTGCAGTTTGCAAAGTAGCTCATACGAAAACTGATGATAAAAAGGTCCAGAAAGGGCCTACATTTGTATGGCTGTTTATGAAATTTCCTTTACAGGACTGGTGTGTATATATAGGGAGGGGAGGGCTGCCCTGAAGTCCTTTAGCAAGCGCAAGGATTCATCCATCTTTTCATTGAAAAGGCTGGTTTTGTCAAAGCACAAGTCCTCTACAGTATTTTGGACATATCTAGGAACTCCCAAAGTGTGTAGCCACATTTTACCATTGATAAATTTGCCATTGGTTTTGATGCCATGTTGGCTGCAACAAACTGTGTCTTGCAAAGAGGTTCTGGCCATCAACTTGCTTTCATCTATAAGAGCTTGAAATTTAGCCTTGTCTTCTTGAGGGAATTTCTCTTTGAACTCTTCAAACTTTGAGTAATTTATGAAATTGTACTTGGACAGTAGAGCCTGGTAGTTAAGATATTCCAAACTGGAGGCTGGTAGATGTAAATACTTTCCACCTGAGAAGGTGTAAGCACTTGGCCTCTGTCTGCAGGTGCTGCTGCCTGGATCTTTCAGTGGCGGCCTGAAAGCCAAGGAGCTTGGGGAAGGATGGGTAAATAAGAACTCCACCCCCCTCAGTTGGAACAAATATAGTTTTTCTGCTTTCTTGGGGGTAGGAGCACTTCATGTATACCATATGGGCTTTACCGGTTTCTAGTATGGCTTCACTGACTGGGAGCACCACTCGAATGGATCTCATGGACTGTAGGATATCCAGAAGTTTCTGCTGTGTATCCTGGATCTCTTCTAGGGAAATCTGGAGCTCCTCTGTCACTCTCTGTAGCAGCTCCTGGAACTTTCTATGAACGTCTGCAGAAGAGAGTGAAGCCAGAGCGACCGCCTCACTGGGCAACAAAGATGATATCCCTGTTGATATTGGTGATTCCAGCTCATCCTCATCCCTTTCCTCTTCCGCAGGTTCAAGGCAAAGTTCTGGCTGACCCCCTTGGAGGAGAGGGGTAATATGACTCTTTACTTGCTCACATGGACTCTGGGTATCATGCATATGGGTCCCACTGGCCCCAAAAAGATCAGTAGGTGTCCAAAGGTATGTTGTGGAAGCCCTGAAGGCATTGGGTACCACTGCTCCCAAGAAGGATGTGCCATGTTGCCGGGATGAGGCTGGTTGCAGGAGACTTTCAACCCCCATATGGGCTGATCTCCCTCAGTGGAGGTGATAATGGTTCCTTTGGTATATTTGATTCCTCTAACGATGAACAAGTCAGGTCCATCTGCATCAACAGTGTGATGGTACCATTGGTTGAAACCTGCAGCTAGCAGACAGGATGGTGGACTTCTTTCAAAGACCCTGCCTCCTCCTTAAGTAAGGATGGTTTCAACAGTAGGGGAGTTTGCAGACCTGAGAGGATCAAGGTATCCTCCAGAGCGGTGTAAGTCTCTGCCCTCCTTGAGAATAATAGAGTCTTTTCACCTGGCACGGTTGGAATTATCTTAATGGTGATGAATCATTACAGGGGTATGATAGTACTGCCCATAACGCATCTCCCATGAGTGCTCGTCACGGATACCAACAGTTCTGGGTAACTAAGAGTCCCAGTGCTTAGACTTTGTCAGTGTCGGAGCTGATGCCACTGTTGGTGCAGAGGTTGGTACTGAAGGAGTTCTGCTCCTATATGCCTTTTGATCATGGCAACATGATTTAGGAGGCCTAAGTTCCTGGGATCTGGGTCCAAAGACTCTCCTAATGTGGAAAGGGTCAGGGAGGGATCCCTCCTCCTTGCAATGGATTTACAGAGGGATTTGCTTTTATGTTTATGAGTGTCCCCTAGTCTCATAAGACGACAAAGACAAAGGTCTTTAGCTTTGCTCCCTCCCGCTCTTGAGTCTCACATTGTGCTGGGAGGCAAGGTCTTTGATGACTCTGGCCAATGTTCAGGGGGTCTCCCTAGCCTGGGACTGACTGCAATTCCACTGTATACTCCATGAGGTGCTTTCTAAGGTGGAGTTCTAGCACCTTCCGGGTCTGGCTAGGAAAAGAGTGGCAAATACTGAATTTAGTGGAGATGTGGGCTTCTCTGAGGCAGTAAAGGTATTGGTGGTGGTTGTCACTGACTGAAAAGGAGCAAGAACATCAGATGCAGTTTTTGAAGCCTGGTATTCTGGGCATAATTTAAGTCCTGTTCCAGGGAGGCTGGGAGAGTTCTGTGGGGTGGGAATTCTAACAAACAAACAGTTAACTATATTAATAAAACTAGTATTAATATTAGCTAGCAGAAACTCTATCAAACTCTACAGAACTTTAGGTCATTTTGAATATTTACAGAATGAAGAGAAAGGATCAGCTCCGAACACTGGAGGCTCCATCCCAGATTACGTGGCAGTAAGAAGGAACTGGAAAGGTGGTCAGTCTGCACTGGGTTTTTTTTTTGCCTGTGGTTTGAAGCACCAGAAGGGCAAGGGTGCAGGTGTTGACCAATGTACAAAATTCTTCCAGTCCCAGGTGCATGGAACATTTGCGTATCCCAGAGTGGAATACACATCAGGACCAACACTCGAAGAAGTTACTAGTTCACACCTTTGCTAACTTTTCAAGAATACCACACAATCGCTTCAATTTTTTGCAAACCTTTAGAAAAATACAACTGGTTACCTTGTTTCCTAAGGTCCTCAATTTGCTCCTCTTTGAGATCCAACTGCTCAGTCAGCCTTGATGCTGCATCCAAGGCAGCATTTGCTTCTTCTAAACTTTCCTGTAAGGGGAGGAAAGTGATTAACACAATAATTTCTTGTGATGACAAAGATAAATTATTTCAGACTCAAAGATTTTAATCACTTGGATTGTAAACATTCAAGGAAAATAGATAATCAGCACAATATCATCATATTGGCTAACTTGCCCTCCCTTTCTCCTCCATTTCACCAGTCAAAACTTTTAATAATGACTTATAAACAGTGTTATCTAATACATTCCTGTACGATAACATATTTAAAACGCAACATAAGATTTTAAATTACAGCATTAATAATCAAAATCAAATCAGCCCACCTGTAAAGACTCAATTGTCCCTTCTAGCTTTTCAGCTTTTTTTCTCCATTCTGCTGTCTCCTTTTGATGTTTTTCTAGTTCTGCTGAATACATGGCTTTCTCCTCTAAAAGGAAAAAGAAAATTTACATAACTAGTTCACACTTTCTAATCCTTTAGGTTTTGTGATATATAGCTATAAAACCTTAGCTATGGAAATCCAAATACAACACCTCTAACAGTGACATTTTAGACCCAGGGAAGTCAATGGGATTTTCGCCATTGATGTCAATGGGGATAGAATTCCACTATAAGTATATCAAAGGTGAAACAGAGATTTTGAAATTAAAATCTATTTGAAAGCAATTGGTGATCACCAAAATTAAAAACAATGCTCCAAACCACAACAACTATACCGACTGAAAATATTCATTGCAATCTTTATTTCAAGATTTTTGATGCAACTTACCCTGCTGGAATTGCTCTAGTACCATCTGCAGGTTGGCCAGTGACAGTGCATACTGCTTCACTTGATCCTGAGAGAGAGTAAGCTGAAGCACAGTTTCGTCTCTCTGCCTGGACACTAGGTTCAATTGCTCTTGCAAGGATTCCACCTGCAAACTAGCTTGATGGCTTCATCAAAAGAAATACACATACACGCCATATAATTATTCAGTTATCTGAATTCCTTCTAGCTGACAAGCCTAGTTATCCAAATCCTTAGTGCGTTCCCCATGTTAAATAATAGCACTTCCATTTATCCAAAAGTTTGGGCTGTCCCCAGGGTATTCAGATGAATGGGAATGTAGTGTAGTACAGTGTGTATAAATTTGTAAACTGCTTATTGAATATACTTATGTACGTATTTATTCAACAAGCAGTACACAGCAAAACTCATCTTGGCAGTCAGTATCTTTCATTCTAAATACACAGGCATCTTAACAAGGTTTTAATACATCATCACCACTTTTTAGCTTAATTTATAAATATGAAGACAAACATTTCCTCTAGACATTCTTACATATATTGTACATTATATTGTTTTTTCCTTTTCCTTTTTAAAAAATTTACTAACAAAATCCCTGGCTGGCCGGTCGGAAGAACTGCTGATGTCTTATGAAAAACTGGATCAAAATCATTCAATTTGGTAACAATTCTGATTATATAAACAGGTATTTATTTTCTTCTTTTATTATGACTAAAGATGTTTTCATAGAAACAGCATTCTGGCCTCATCAAAGGCCCAATCCCTTTCCCACTGAAATCAACAGTGTCTTTCCATCAAATTTCATGTGAGTTATCAGTATCGAAGAGTTCAGTTGATTTTGTTCCTTATTCTCTATTTGATGTCATATTCCTCTGTTTATCACAACAAGAAGACTATGGATCTGATTCACTACTGTGTTACTCCCATTTTATGCTAGGATTATAACTAGAGATGGTATATCAGAGAGGAAGAGAACACAGAATATATTAGTAATGAAAAAATTCACCCATCCATAGCCTTGACCACTTGTTTGTTTGGTCAGCTGGAATTAGACAGGCAAGCAAATTTTTATATTTCTAAAATAAGACAGACATTCTTTTAAATTAAATTATATTAACATACAAGTTTCAAAACAAGCACAGGGTAATTTTAAAGCACTAAACCTGGTTACAAAAATAGTCATATTTTAACAGAAAGAGTATGACAGGTGTTAAAGCAAATAATTGGCTTAAACTTGCCAGCTCCTGCTCCCCGGGATGATGCTCATTCACCCTGCTGATGACAGACCTGACCATACCACACCTGCCAAAGATACCTATGGAAAGCCAACCTACTGAGAAGTGTTTCTACACCTTAAAAAAAATGTATACATGATGGGATATAATGTATCACTATTTAATGGATTAGAAACCCACACATAGAATAGGAGCAGGCAAGTCTGCACATCCGGATATAGAAAAGAAAAAATATTTTAAATGAGTTAGTTCTTGAGTGCCTCTTGTTCTCACTATTCAGTGCATTCCACACCTTGTAAAATTGATGGGTTGGTTTTGTTTTTGTTTTAATTTTAAGCCATAACAATTGCAGATCACCTTTAAGCCCTGTTCTACAACTACTACACCTAAAAAGACATCCCCTTTTGGTTCACAACAAAGGCGCACTAAGTAATTTCAAAATGACTTTGATTTAGAACATCGATATTCCATGTCTTCGTTTTCTTCACACTCCAGGCTCTGTAAAGCTTAAAAAAATCACACCACCATCACTTTAGCATACTTTAAACTATTCAAAGAAAAGCTAATGTTGGATGGAGGTAAATATTACCTGGCATTTTCCACTGCAGTAGAAGAGGATGCTAGTTTTTCCTCCAAAACCATGACCTTCTTTCTTAGCTTGGTCTCTCGGTCCTCTGCAGCTAAAGCCTCACGTGTATAGGAGTCCTCCATTTCTAAGAGGTGATTGCGTAACCTCTTCAGTTCCTGGTTTAGACGCTGCTCTTTATCACGTAAATGCTGCACCTGGATAGAATGTGTTTTATGTTCAATGACATGTGCTTCTTTGTGCATGGTACTACAAGCAAATTAAATTATTTTCTTTGAATTATATTGCATAGATTTACATTTTAGATGCTTCTTTGGAATTTATCTAAAATAATTCTTACGGCAAGGTAAATTCTCTGATTTTTCTTATTCACTCACCCCTTTATGTGCTTTAGTCTTGTTTAATGTCATACCTCATTCTGTAGGGCACTGCTCTCCATTTGTTTCTGTTTCAGTGCTAATATGACTTGGTCTCTCTCTTGCTGAAAAGAAACAGCCTTTTCTTGCATTGACTTAACTTCATTTAATAGCTGATTCAGCTCCCCCATCTTGCCCTTTTGAAGTAAGACACACAGTTAAAAGAAAGATTGGAAATGTATAAAAACTTAGAGAAATATAAGTTTAAAATACTAAAGCAGTCTATTATTATTATTCATTATGTGATTCTGTGCACACATACTTGGCACTATACAAAAGGAGGCATAGTTTCTGTCCCCAAGAACTTACACTCTAAAAAAGATTAAATGGACAGATATGGATGGAAGAAGACAGTGCCTATTGCACAGAAGCAGATGCATTGAAGAGTGAGTTTTGGCATAATTTTATTGGCATATTGCCTGATAGATTAAAAACTGTTTCCAAAGTCATCACACACAAAATATAACACTAACTGCAGTAAATAGATATCGAGCAGCCTTCCATATTTGAGACTCTTGTGTACTTTAAAATTTCAGTCCCCCTCATCACAATTTCTGAAGCCATGTATCCTGTTAAGATAGCTGCTTCTAAGTAACTTGATTTTAATATTCTTCAGGCATGTGGTTTATGTTATTTGTTATGATAGCTGTATGAAAATAAACACATTCCAAAAGGTATATTAAAGTCAGATGTATAAAATATAATAAAAAATAAACAAACACTAGCTACGAATGTTTGTAGACACATTAAGAACTTTTTCACTAATAAAAATAGTCTTAAAATGATTATGTAAAAAAGGTATCTTCCAGCTACACAGATCTGCTCTGTGTATTCAAAATCAAATCAGATGATTTAAAAATAAAAAACACTAGAAACTTCTTTTTATTTAGTTACTACTCTTATTAGTTCTGCACAGCCAACATAGCTAAAAGAGGGAGTGAATGGATCCAGTTCTATCTTAATAAACAATTCATTTGATGTTGGACAAGTTATCAGTTATATTTGTGAAACCCCATTGATGACATTTGGGTAGCACTGGTGACACCAAGAGGCCTAATTTAGACTTTTATTACCGAGGATGATGCATGAGATGGAGAGAAACTAGCTTGACTCTCAGAGCCCAGGCTAAGTTTGCAGGGCTGACAATTAGAAAAAATATCTTTTTATTTGTAAGCTGTAATTGTATTTGATATGGAAGTGATTGAGAGTAAATATGGAACTTCTCAATGACATTTTATAGTTTTTTACATAACCAAACTGATAACTTTTGAAGACAAATATGGATTTCGAAGAGATCATGAACAAAACACTCACTAATCTTGCAATGATCATTCAAAACTTTGAAATTCATTCATTTCTGCAAGGTTTCATATAGTAGATGACAAGAAGCTGCTTTTAGACAAATACTCTAGACTATATTGGTGAGAATTCATAGTCGTATGTACAATTAAAAATGTTGTTTGTATTTTCCCCCAGACATATTTATAACTAGCAAAACAAACAAAAATTCCTCAAATACCTGTTCTTTTTCTTTCAGTAGTTTTTCAAAGGCAAAAGCCTTTTCTTTCATTGAATGGGATTCAAATTCTCTCTCTCTCAGCATCATTGAAAACTGCATGTTAGTCTCTTGTAATGCACGGAATTCTGTTTCTTTCTCTCTGCACCTTGCTACTATTTTTTCATTTTCTTCTTTCAACTTACAGATGTCCATTTCTAAAATTAGATTTCTTTCTTTAAGGTTAGTGACAGCTTGTTTTAAAAGCTCATTTTCATTTTCTTTGTTACTAAGATTTTCACTTACAGACAGTACCTGGTCAATTTTAGATTTAATCAAGAGGTCTTTTTCCCTAAGTGACTTCTGTAAAACATCACATTTTCCCTTTATTTGCTTCATCTCTGAATCAGTCTCCTCTTGTCCCTTTCTTTCTAACACAGATGTTGCAGCCATAGAATCAGACAACCTTTGATTATTTTCCTTAAGAGTTCCGATAGTCACGTCTTTTTCTTGTAACATTTTTTTCAGCTGCTCCACTTCCTGTTGAAGGAGTTTAGACTCATCACTGACTATTTCAGGAGGAGTACTGCTCAGAAAGTCTGATGCTTGTGAAACAGAAGAAGCCATCAGCAGAGGTGGTGTTACCATATCAAGTTTTCCCAGAAGAAGATCCTTTGTGTTATGAAGCTGTCCTATACTATGCTGAACTTGTGCTAACTCCTGACTAAAACTTTTCAGTTTTTTCTCATTCTGCTCATAACTCTGGATCAAGCCATTATAATCTATCTGTAATTTAGAATTGCTATCACTGTCAATTGAAATTTGTGCCTGAAGTTTGTGCAGTTCCTCTTGGAGATGAGCTGACTCATGCTGCATGTTCTGGACTGTAGTCATTACTTGTTGCTTCCATTCTTCCATCTTCTTTACTTGTTGCTTTAATTTATCACGTTCTTGTAAAAGCTCCTCAAACTGATTACTGTTAACACCTCCTGACCCACTGTCAGTACCTATGTTGGATGTCTGTAGCACAGTCAATAAGGTTTGGCATTTTTGACTTAAGGCATCTATTTCAATATCTTTCTCTCGAATGATACGGGACAAATTCTGAATAGTCTCTCTAAACATATCTTGGCTGCTACTTTCAAACCTATTAGATAATTTTTGGTTCTCTTCTTGCAACTTCATCAGAGCTGCTTCTTTACCAGCTACCACATCCACGATTTTATGATACTCGGTTTTTAACTGACTGTTTTCTCTAGTCTTTTCACTCAAAACTGCCAGCACTTGTTCTCTTTCCATGACATAGGCTTGCAGTTGCTGTTGAAGGTACAGAACATCCTGCCTATACGCTGAAGAGGAAACGCTTGCTTGGAGATTTTGTATCTCTACATCCTTCTCTTGGATGATCTGAGTGAGTTTACCAACTTGATCTTTGGACAACTGATCAATTTGTTCAGTTAAAGAGACATTCTTTTCATTCAGAAGCTTAATCTCCCTTTCTCTCTCTTTGATACCTTTTACTAGTCTTTCAATTTCAGATTTAGACAAGTCATGTTTTTCATTACCATTTTCTCCATTAAGTGTCTGGACTTTGTTTTCTTGCAAGAGATCAGAGGAGTCTGTCTGAATGACTTGCCTCTCATTGTGCAACTGAGTTTTAATTTGTTCAATTGTTTTCTGCAATTTTTTAATTTCCTCATCTTTCTCCAAGAAAAGCTTTTCATGTGTGACATTCATTTGCTCACACTGAAATTTAGACTCATCTATTTCCTTTTTATGCTCCTGCAAGGACTGTTGAAGTTGCACAGTTTTCTGATTCTGATCTTCAATTTTTTTTTTGTGAAGTTTTATTTCCTCTTCAAGATTATTCTTTATTACATGTAACTGTGTTATCTCAGTTTCAAGCTCAGTAATAATATCTAGAGTTTTGGGCTCAGTCACAGATGGAGATCTGCTTTGCTGGTCCTTTAGTCTTTCAATCTCTTCTTTCAGATGATTGTTTTCTTCTTTCATGGCTGCGAGACTTTTGTCCTTTTCTTCTAAATTTTGTCTTAAAATGTCATGCTTTTTGGAATCCTTAACATATTCCTCAAGTTCCTGTTGCAGCTCTAAAGCTCTATTTTTAAATTTTTCAACAAACAACTCTTTTTCATTTATGAGTTCTGTCAACTGCTTTTGTCCTCCTAAGCTAGTTGTCAACATCTCTTTAGTTTCTTCATGGTCAGCTTCCATCTGCTCAATGTTCCTTTTCAGTTCTGCTATCTCAAAGTCTCTCTCTTGATTGAGTTTAACTAGACGCTCATGTTCAAATTGTAATGCAGTGGTGTTCATGTTACGCGCATTTGACAGCTCCTCAATGGTTTGCTCATATTTGTGTGCTTGTTCCAACAGTCGCTTTTCAATCTGACTTAATTCAGTTTCCAGCTGTTTTTTTTCCATTTTCAAAGCCTCCAACATAGTATCTTTTTCCAGGGAAACCTTATTCTTCTCAGCAAAGGTTTCATGCAATTGCTGTTTTAGTTCATCACACACTGCCAACAGCTTTTCATTTTCTGTTTTGAGATCACAAACTGACTTCTCCAAATTTTGATTTAGTTGTTTATTTTCTGAAATGTCTTTATTTAGTTTTGCAATTTCTGCTTCTCTTTCTTTAAGTGAAAGATCTTGATAGTTACTGTTAGATTCTTGATTAATTATCTTTTTCAACTTGTTCTGGGATATAGAAAGTTCCTCCTCTTTTTGTTTCAGATTTTGCTTCAATTCTACAATTTCCTTATTATTATTTAAATTACAATCCTGGGATTTCTTTAGTTGTTCTCTTAAGTCCTTAATGTTATCCTTAAGATGCTGATTACTCAGATGCAAATCATTAAGTGCAATTGTAAAGTTGTTCATTTTTAATTTCTGCGCTTCTACTTCTTTACTCATTTCCATCTTCTCAGCTTCTACTTCAGACATTTTCCTTCTTTCAAAATCTATGTCAAGTTTTAGCTGGTTGATGGTACTATCGACTTCTGTATGCTGTTTTGATAGCTGCTCTTTCAGTGTAATCACATGCTAAAATAAACAGAAACAAGCATTCATCAGGATAAAAACAGAGCCAATAAAAACAGAGCTTTCATTCATTTAATCATCTAGATCACAAAATAATTGAAAGGATTTTTTAAAGGAGTTGATTAAGCAGTCAACTGCAAATGATTCAAAATATATTCCATCAAACCTACAAAATCACTCTTCAAAGGAATAAGTGAAATGTAAAAGTCAAAAATTGCCAGAATTTCTCAGGATAATTAAATTGGCATACAGTAAACATCCATTTTAGCTGTATACTTTCAAATATTCTGAGCTATTATTTAGAGACAGTGAGGCATTAAATCAAGACACAAATAAGTAAATGTGATTAATGTTCATTCACATTAATACATAAATATGAATTTAGACACAGTGTACCACTGCAAGAAGTGTTTATAAAAATTACAGAAAACTTTATAAATTGGTATACCATGCTTGCCTAATAAGAACATATCAGAATATTCAGGACTCAACCAGAGGTTAATCACTTTATTAGAAATTATGGGAATATTTCTTCCATTCCAGTCTTTATTAAAAAGTCTATGAAAAATATAGAACATTTTGAGAGACTATTTTGAACACATAACCCAAACACATTGAAACTGTCTTCACAAAAAAGGGAAATGGCATTAACACACAATGGCAAAGACCTATTTATTGAATATTCACTTTTCAATAGTTATGTTTTAGTACCTTTTTATGTTAAAAACCCAATAATTTAATGACCTTGCTTGAACTCCCCTTTCCCACCCGAAAAGTCAATACTTCCCAAGAGAGGACAGCCTAAGGTTTTGAGATATACTGTAATAAGTGTATCAAACGACTGAAGTTCAAGTGATGTAATGAAAGGAAATTACACATTACATTTCAAAGAGAACATATTTTGATCTACAAAATGGTTAAGCCATGAAACCTTAACATCAAAGAAGCCCCGGGTGTATAAGATTTGGTTAAGACAAAGAAAGCTTTTTTCAACTAGGTCAAATGAACATTTGGTACTTTAACATCCTTAATACAGCAGTAACAAAATATGATTGAAAATTTCACTGACAGCTCATTTATCATAGGTGGCGCCGACAGTGATGCATATACGTAAGTTGTCTGACACTTTCCATTATAGGACTCTGTTTTCAGTTAATTTTGCCAAACAAATTATTTGGACTAAAATTTCCAGGCCACATGCCCAAATCTGTGTTTTGGGGGACAGTTTCAACTAAAATGCTTCATCCCTTTTTGAGAATGAGATTAGGAAAAAACAGTGTTTTGCCCACATTAAAAATGTCTTATAATAGTTTCAATGAGCAGATCTAGCATGTCTTTGGAGCAGATACTTGAAATTTTGTAATGGGGGGATGGGATAGGGTGGGATCTCCTCCTAGAGCTAGTGATTTTTTTTATTTTTTTTTGGTCCTGGGAAAATTCATCCAAATTAGGCAAAGATTTAATCTTTTGAAAAAAGGAGCAGTTTGCATATGCTCAGTAGAGACATGCTACAGTTTTGCAGCTAAATTATCTGAATATTCCATCTGCACTGAGGATGCTCCATTCCTCAAAACTCTTATGTGTCGACTAAACTGCATGTGCGTCATTCCCACAGAATAATGGAGCATGCACCATCCCGTGGCTTCGGGGACTGAACAGGATGTTTACTGCAGCTGCTCCTCCTGGCTGCAAGGAGCTGCTGTGGTGACAGGGACAGGAACTGAGAGCAACTCATGCTCTCTCTGCTGGCACGCAGGAAAAGTAGGGAGAAGGAAGCTACCTGACTCAAATGAAGAACAAGGGTCGGGCTGAGGCAAGAATAGGAGCAAAAGGACAGGGGCAGAGGAGTCCATAACCACTGGAACACACTCCTCTATAGGACCTAGAATTGAGACCATTATTCTGGAGTCTCAACATTCTTTTTCTCTCTAGAAAACAGCTGTGAAAAACCCCCTGACAGTGTGTCTTCATTCCTCATCTAATGGCTGATCCACATGTAAGGTGACAGCATTCCACTGCTACTAGTTACTGTGTTAGCTCACATGGGAGAGGTCTATGTTATGGACCTAAAGATCCATGACAGAGGTCTATGCTTTGGATCTAAAGATCACAATCCTACAGATGACCCATGTGGGGGTCAACATGGTTCCACAAACTGAAAAAGCAAATTTTCTTCAAGCTTTTTTAAGAACGTAAGAAATTACATTTAAAAAATTATCTAAAATTTAAATTAATTTAAAAATTGAGAGAACACTGAGGTTGCAAAGTAAAAAACTAGGAAATCCCTGAAAAGGTTGCCTATTCAACCTTAATTCAGTCTCCTTGAGCAGATGTATTATTGGTCAAGTTGATGGCATTTCTTTGTTTGAATGTAATGCAATAACTTTTGAACGCCGCATCCACTCAATTCCAAAATATAAGGAAATGTTCAAAGCATCAATGGGCAAAACCTTATGCATTTTGGTGAAAAAAAAATTGAAAACCAGAAGAGGGAAAAGGGGGACACATTGAGCCCCTGGTATCTGGTTAGCACAGCTAACAGCTTCAAACACCCTTGTAATTGCCTATAAATCAAAGAACTGATTTATTGCATCTATTAACATATTCCAACAAAACCAAACCCCTCATTTGAGTTCTGCCCATCTTCCTAATACATCTTTAAAATGCAGACACATTGAAAGAGTAAGAAAAAAAGAAAACTAAGAATGTGGGAGCGGGAGATGGAGGTGCACACAGAGTCTCCTGGAAAGAGAGAGGGAGAAGGAGAATGAGGGATCCTGGTATAGAAAGCAAGAAGGAATAGGGGCATGCATAGTATTTGTTACCTGCATAGCTTCTTGATTCTGCTTGTCCAATTCTTCCAATTCCGCTGTTAGTGTTGTTCTTTCCATAATACTTTCCTTGAGTTTGTGCTCTTTCCTTTCCAAATCTTGCCTTAATAGATTTAATTCCAAGTTCTGGTCTTCAATAGGTGAAGCTGTAGTATCCTCATCTTTATATTGTAAACTTGCCATTTTCTTCTGAAGTTCTTCCTTATATCGGACATAAATAGGATTTTATACTATTATTCAAGTTTTTAAACACTGGCTTGTAAAAAGGCTTTATTTAGTCAACCAGAACATTTTAAGTTTCAACAAAAAAGCAAGCCTTTTGGATACTAGAAACACAAGCTTAACTGACTTTTATCCCAATTAAGCATTATTCAGTCTGAGGAAAGTATCTCATTATCTAATACCCACATATGTAAAAATATTTTCATCACAAGGATCCCAGTGCAATTTATAACTGTGCATAAAGAAGAATTATATCACCCACAAGTGAAATCTATTCTCAGCTGGTATAAACTGTCATAGCTGCATAATGGACGTGCCTCCTGATGCACAGCATGCTATACAATGGAAGAGGGAAGGGAAGGTGTTGACCAAGAATATCTGCGTAAACCTTATATGAAAAATGTAATGGAACTTTTAGTGTCCATGCACAGTAGAGGGGACCTCGGTTTGAAAGTCCTTCCAAACACACAGTAAACTACATGGAACTCTGACTACCATAGAATTATGAAGGACTGAGTCAACCCTGCCAAAAATTAAATCTAGATTTCCAAGGAGACCAGGTATTTCAACCTGATGCTCTGAGAACTACGCCATTCTCTATGTTAACAACTTTCGACAAAAGAAATTGAAGTCTTTGCATCTATGGTACAACATCAAAATGTCACTGCCATTCTGGGTGAGGGGGATGGGATAGAGTGTGAAAATGGCAAACAGAATTTGGAGACCATAATGCAATGACAAAAGTGAAGGGGAATCATATTTAACAAAATATTGACAGAACTGATGGAAAGCTATAGCTATAAAGCTAATAATTCGGAGATTCTTTTTGTCCTTTTCCCTTTTTTTATATATATCAACACCTGAGGCAACATAATATCAATGCGATTCTGTAAAATGGTTAATATTACAACTCAGTATACACCAGCTTCTATGATGTAATATTTAACAAGTAAATAAAAAGTGCAAAGGGTGGCCAAACTGTGGCTCGCAAGCCGCATGTGGCTTTTTTAAAGTTAAATGCGGCTCATGGAGCCCCCAATGCCCCTCCCAGTCTCCGCCTACCAGACTGGGGTGGGGAGCTCAGAGTGTCTGTCCTGCAGTAGGGTGGTGGGGCTAAAGGATTCTGCCCAGCAGGCAGGGCCCAGGCTGCAACCCCCCTTGTGTGTGTGGGAGGCAGCCCGTGTTACAAGTTTGTACTGGGCCCAAAAAAGTTATGCTTGGGCACTGCCAGCAGGGAGAGGGTCTCGGGGGAGGTCGGTAAGTTTGGCCACCCCTGTAATAGGTCAATGGGATGTATTTTCAAGCACTAGCAACAAATTCAATTCAGAATCAAACACCCTTTTTAATATGGGAATTCAACTGAAATAATTCTTTTAATTTTGAAATAGACTTAAGTTATTTCCTTGAGATATTTGAAAAAAATTGAGAAATAAAAAATATGTATATTTGTACAAGAAGTCCAGCATCTTCATTCAAATCCCATCATAAGCAAAGTCAAATTTTCTAAACAGATTTAAGGCTGGTCTGAAAACTTTAACCAGAATGGTGGGGTGGGGGTGAGGTGCATGCAATATGCTTGTAAATACTCTCTCTTATACTGCAGTAAATGTATATACAAACTAAAAGCACAGATGGCCAATTAACTAATATATCTTTTCTTTTCCTAGTTTATGATTTTCTTCTTTTAGAACTTGTATACAGTAGAACCTGTATCTGATCTAATTGGAATTGGGGCCAGACCGGATAATCAAAAACCTGGATAAGCCAGAGTATGGGGAAGTATGATGCTGCAGCACCATCCAGTGGCCACAAGAGAGATTACCTGCTTCTGGCCCTGAAGTCCTATTTATTTGGTTAATGCTGAGAGACGGATAATGGAGGGTTAGATAAACGGGGTTCTACTTTATCTGTTTTAATATTTAGACCATCTTCTCCTGCACTAATAAAACTGTCAGTCTATAAAAATCACAGCTAGTAATTCATCTGAGAATTTTCCTTCCCATGAATCTGTAGGAAAGTATCAAAACAATAGTATCTGCAATAATCCTATAACATTATAGATTTTTCTATACAGGATCATGTAAGAATGAAAACACAAACAATTTGAAAAAAAGTGACAATGCAGTTACTGTAATACTGTCAAAGAGTCCACATGTGATTTCTAGGTGGTCTTCACTATTTATTCAATTAAAAACAAGTTACACACTGTATTAGACTGAACAATAATCTGTTAGAGGGAGTGCAATAGTTCTATTTACTGGAGTGTGTGGAGTTTCTTATATCAGATTAAATATGCCCCTTCCCTATCTCTTCTATATCCAATCATGAAATTACTAGCCTAAAGTTACTTCCTTGATTACCAGAAAGCTATCTACATGAAAATAAAAGAGCTTTAACGCTGTTCAATACAAAATATACAATTTCAAAAGAGTATGTGCTTTTCCTTACACTTGCAGTGAGGTTGAGTGAGATAGAAGTGGTAGCAAGGCCTGTGAAAGCCTCTGGGTAAGGATAAAGGTGATATGGTAGGTGTCTACTACAGACCACCTAACCAGCAAGAAGTAGATGAGGCTTTTTTAAACACCTAACAAAATCATTCAAAACACAGGAATTAGTGGTGATGAGGGACTTAAACTATCCAGGCATCTGTTGGGAAAACAATACAGCAAGGCACACATTTATCCAACGAATTCTCAGAATGCACTGGAGACAACTTTTTATTAAGAAGGTGGAGAAGGCAAGTAGTGGAGAAGATAATCTGGATTTGATTCTGACAAAAAGAGAGGAACTAGTTGAGAATCTGAAGGTGGAAGGCAGCTTAAGTAAAAATGCTCCTGAAATGATGAGTTCATGATTCTAAAGAATGGTGGGTGGGAAAACAGCAAAATAAAGATAGTGAACTTGAAGAAGGCAGACTTTAGCAAACTCAGAATTAGTAAAAAAGATCCCATGGGAAGCAACTCTAAGGGGAAAAAAAGAGTTCAGGAGAGCTTGCAGTTATTTTTAAAGGAGACTTTATTAAGGGCTCAAGAGCAAGCTATACCAATGCATAGGAAAGATAGGAAGTATGATAATGGGCCACCCTGGCTTAATTAGGAGCTCTTCAGTGACCCGAAACTCAAAAAAAAAAAGTCATACAAAAAGTGGAAACTAGGTCAAATTTCAAAGAACAAACGCAAGCATGTAGGGACAACATTAGAAAAGGCCAAGGTACAAAAATATATTAAACGAGCTAGGTATATAAAGGGTAACAAGAAAGCACTTTACAAACACATGAGAAGCAAGAGGAAGACCACGGACAAGCATAAGCCCATTACTCAGTGAGGAGGGAAACACAATAAAAAAAAACACAGCAATGACCTAAGTATTAATTGCCTGTTTTGTTTCAGTATTCACCAAAAACAACCAGTGATTGGACAAATAATGTAGCAAACATCAGTGTAAATGGAGTAGGATCTGAGGATAAAATAGGAAAAGAACAAGTTAAGAATTACTTAGACAAGTTAGCTTATCTTAGATATCTTTAAGTCAGCAGAGCTTCATGAAATACATCCTAAAATACTTAAGGGACTGGCTGAAGAGATTTCTGAGCCATTAGTAATTATCTTTGAAAACTAGTGGAGGATGGGAGAGATACCAGAGGACTGGAAAAGGTGAAATATAGTACTTATCTATAAAAAGGGGAATAAGGACAACCCAGGGAATTATAGACAGTCAGCTTAACTTCAGTATCCAGAAAGATAATGGAGCGAACAACAATCAATTTGTAAGCACCTAGAATAAAAATGAGGTAATGAGTAACAGTCACTATGGATTTGTCAAGAACAAATCATGTCAAACCAACCTAATATAGACAGGGTAACAAGTCTTGTGGATGAGGGAAACAGCATATATAATATACCTCAACTTTAGTAAGGCTTTTGATACCATCTCACATGACTTTCTCAGAGAAATATAGGCTAGACAAACCTACTATAAGATGGGTCCTCAACTGGCTGGAAAACTGTCAATGTTCACAAATCGAGCTAGAAGGGCGTATCAAGTATGCTCCCACAGGGATTTGTCCTGGTTCAGGTTCTATTCAGTATCTCCATAAATGATTTGGATAATGGCACAGAGATACATTTATGAAGTTTGTGGACGACACCACATTGGAAATGGTTGTGAATACTTTGGAGGACAGAATTAGAATTCAAAATGATCTTGACACTGGAGATATGTGGATTAATAGGATTAAATTCAGTAAGGACAAATACCAAGTATTGCAATTAGGAAGGAATAATCAACTGCACAAATACAAAATGAGAAATGACTACCTAGGAAGGAGTACTGCAGAAAATGAAATAATGGATGAGCAAAGTAATACTGTTGCAAAAAAAGTGAATATTCTGGGATGTATTAGCAGAAGTGTTGTAAGCAAGACATGAAGTAATTTTTACTCTACTCAGGCCGTCTACACTTACCTGTGAGATTCGGCGGCAGTCAACAGGAGTTACGCAAAGTACGCAAAATACTTGCGTAACTCCCTTCGACTGCTGAGCTTCTCTTCTGCGCTCCGTCTGCACTGTGCTGCGCTACTTGTGTAGCTGGTCTTAGTACGTCGATTTCTAGATCAACTGAGCAGGTCTGCACTGACCGCTCAGTCGATCCAGAGAAATCGATCTGACGGTGGCAAATTTGCCGCCGTCAGTGTAGCCATAGTCTCAGACAAAGGCCTCAACTGGAGTAGTGTGTCCAGTTCTGGGCACCATACTTTGGGAACAAGATGGACAAATTGGAGAAAGTCCAGAGGAGAACAACAAAAATGATTAAAGGTCTAGGAAGCATGACCTCTGAAGAAAGGTTTTAAAAATTGGGTTTGTTTAGTCTGGAGAAGAGAAGACTGAGGAACAATATGACAAAAGTCTTCAAGTACATACAAGATGGTTATAAAGAGGTAGGTGATAAATTGTTCTCTTTAACTCCTGAGGACAAGACAAGAAATAATAGGCTTAAACTGCAAGAGAGATCGGGGTTAAACATTAGGAAAAATTTCCTAACTGTAATGTTAGGTAAGCACTGGAAAAATTACCTAGGAAAGTTGTGGATTCTCCATCATTGGAGATTTTTAAAAACAGGTTAGACAAACAACTGTCAGGGATGTTCTAGATAATACATAAGCCTACATCAGTGCAGGGGACTGGACTAGATGACGGATCAAGGTCTCTTTCAATCCTACATTTGTAGGATTCCATGATTCACAGTAGTTCTTACTATTATGATGACTTCAGTGTTGGTATTATTTTGAAATCAATTTACCTGATTTAAGGTATTAAGTCTGATTATTTCTTTTTCTGCATCTGTAAAAACAGCAACAAAATTAAATTATTTCTTTTCAAAACGAGAAGTTTGGATCATTTAAATTGCTACACAGATTAATTAGGAAAATCCTAAAGAACTAAAACCAAATTAATGTCTGCTAGCAATAAATCTGGTATACTCCATCAACATGCTCCAATAAGTGGGAAAAACCCCATAATGTAAAAATACAACATGATTCAAGTTTCATTACTTCTCAGCTAGTTTCAGCCCAAGATGTGAGAACACAAGAGAAATTACAGACACAGTCCATCAGTAGTGATTGAAATTTAGCATTGAATGACTGAGTACTTAAGACTTTTATAAAACACCAAAGAAAATATTGTTAAAAAGGGAAGGACTAAATATTTGACCACAACAGACAATGCCTATAAATCACAAACAACATTTTGTTTTTGAGAATTACACTCCTATAATGTCAAAAAACAATTCACTATAATGGAAAATATTCATTTAAATGTAACTCCTACTATTGAGTTTTTATAGTCGTTACAAGCAAAAGTATTTGCTTCTGTTACTTAAAAGAGAGAAACGCATGGCTAACTCTGATTCTGAGAGTAATTCCCTTACATGACACCTAAAAATGCCCTATGTAGAAAACAGTTTAGGGGCCAAGAAACATTCTCTTCTGGATTCTGTAGTCAGGAATAGGGTTTGTCCCATGAAAGAATAAGGAGTTTTGGCCCTGTGCTCTGTTATTCTCTGGGAAACTACTGCAGAGGCTCCCTGGCTGGACCAACAGGTTGCCAGGAATTTCCCAGACTGAATTCCCTGGAAGCCCCTGAATAGTTGCTTCTATAAAATGGACAGGGCTCAGGCAGTATTAACTCTTGAGCAGATATACCTTGGGAAGCTGGAGCCCTGCCCCTCTGACTTTGTGAGTAGATCTCTGGACCTGCAGAGAACTCTATATGGGTTCTGTGAAAAGCAAATAATGGTGCAGAGAGGGAGATCCACATCCAGAGGGCCTCTGCGTTCAGATATCTACAGTACACCATCCCTTGCCCACAGTTTGCTGGGGACAAGAGAAGAAAAACAAGACAGAGTGTCAGATTAAGGCTAGGTCTAGACTGAAGGTGGCAAACTCACTGCCGTCAGATGAATTTATCCAGATCAACTGAATGGAATTGGAGACCCACTCAATCGACCTGTAAATCGATGCTATTAGTCCACCTCCACCAGGTAGAGTAACACTGCATTGACAGGAGGGCATTTCCCATCGGTGCAGCAAACTGAAGACACCGCGGTAAGTAGAAGTTAGGAAGTGAACAGGAGATACACAAGCTACGTAGAGCAGCTTGTGTATCTCCCGTCGACTGCCACCGAATTTGGCGGCAAGTGTAGACATAGTCTAAGACAGCAAATGGATCTGATGGAGGGAGGTAAAAGAAAACAAGCGCAGGTTGAAAAAGGAAGGCAAACCAAGCCCACGGGAAAGGTCATTTTTCATGTGCCATGCCATCTTTACAAATTGTTCAATTGTCACCTTTAGCGTCTTTTCTTTCCAGCCTAAATAATCACAGTATTTTCAGTAACATTCTAAGGCACGCCATATTTCTAACATTTGTCAGCCTCTCTCTACACATTTTGATTCTTTATGGAGTCATGCAACCAATGTTAGAAATCATCATCATAACACTGGCATTATTTTCTTAGTCTTTCAGCAGAACAAAGAACAAAAATTCCTACTAGGCAGGCATCTTTATAAACTATCCAAAGACCTCTACATCACTATCAGAGCAGTGCCAAGGTAGTCCTTTCAGGTCTTGTTTTACTTGATCATTGCAGGTGTCAACCCCTTTCTAACGTGGCTCTATTCATAATTATCAGAATCTCACACTTCTTCTCAAATGGCTTCTCTCTATTTTTAAATGTGTAAAATCTTTCAGATATGAACTGAAAATCTTAGCTGCTTCATACCCCACAGTGCTTGTTGTAATCTGAGCACCTCTTCTTCCGGAGACGTCATCGGTGAGAGCTTTTTGCCTTGTTCTTTCAGAAGGGTCTCCTCTTCTGCAACATAATTTTGAAGCTTAATAAACTCAGATTTCAGTCTTTCATATTCTTGCGTTATTTGGTTGTTTTCCACCTTTGCCACTTCTCTCACATTCAGCAGGATTTTGTTCTCCTTTTCTACAGAAGACAATTTCTGATTTAAATGTTTTACTTTATCCTCCAGTTCCTTCACATTTTGTGTGTATTCTACTTTTTCAGTTTGTAGGCTTTGAACGTTCTTTTGCAGTTCTCTAATTTTAGAATGATCAGTGATGTCAATGCCTGCACCACCTGAAAAAGCACAAGGGATTGAGTTTATACTAGTAAGCAAAGTCAACATTATAGAATTTTCTCCTAGAACAGCTAATAACTAAGAATCTTTACACTTGAAAGGTTGGCAATGTTTAACTATAACTTTAGTGAAAAGGGGGCACTCATTTCATCTACAGAAAGCCAGAGAGAAATTAAAAAGAACAAATGTTTGAAGTATATCAAGATATGTGGTTTGCTTTGGAAGAGGTGCACCTGACAGCTCCTTACATTGATAACATTGATTACATTGACAATTCTGAAACTAATGAAGCGAGGAAGATACTGTTCTAATCAATAATACTTAAACTGACTAAAAGGGAAAAATAATCATCAGAAATCATAAAATGGGTATCAAAAAATAAAGTCGTCTAGTCAGTCCTTCATACTTTCCTAAAACTATTTGACTGGAATACTATTAGACTACCAGGTTTATTCCAGATCAAAGGAAATTAGGTTTTGTGGTTTGTTGTTTTAATTTAACAGAGTTACTGAATGGTTATCGCAGGTTAACATAATTTGTATATTTCACATGTACTCATTTTAGTCGATTTTAAATTCTCAGGATTGTGGCTTGAAATCAGTAATTAGTACAAATTTATTAGATTTATTTTAAGTTGCTGCAAGAAGTAAAGAATGTTTTGATGCTAATCACATGCTCTATAGACCAACACAACATTTAAATTCTCATGATATTGGTTTTGTCATTTTATACATAAATCCTTATATTTATAATTCAGTATATAGTAAACAGTATTGACTTTTCCTTTTAAGGTTTTAATAAAATGTAACTTGTCAAACATAGAAAGGAAGACAGTTTTATTGCAGAACAATATATCAGACTTTCAACATAAAGGTCATGTTCAACAGAAATTGGGTTTTTATGGGTACCAGATATTAACTCTCTAAAACTTTAGGGGCCTCTATATAGCCAACATAACTTACAATGCAAATCATTTATACAAGTTACAGAGCTCAAGAAGGCAGAAATCCAAACTTGTAGATAGAAGCTGTTAAAAGAAGACACATTGCTTATCCTTTCATGATTACATAGACTCTCAAAACAAGAATTTTCAAGATCTGCAACAAGACAATCCCAAGTGGGTAAAACAATACAATTTTAAAAGAGTATGGTCATAGGTGAGTAATACCATACTAAGAAGTGTGAGAAGTATTTTCTCTTATAGCTGAATCATGATGCAAGAGATACGCGGCTCATGCCTTTGATTTCACCCGAGACTCGTTAAAAGGATTGTTTTGCAAGAAGTCAGAAGACAGAACAATTTAACAGGCATTCAGATACCATGATTAAAATCCCTACCACTGCTATTGAGACCTCAAGTTGTTCTTACATTGGTGCTTCTGCCCACTCTATACCTAAGGAGATACTGTTGGTGATGGAATTTCCCTTTCATTCTGGAAAGGGACAATGGTCATTGGAAGTATGTGTCTTTCTAAAAGGATAGTATGTACTCTTGAGATGTCAGAGCTTCGATGAATCAGTTACAAACTTTGGATATGAGCTTGTAAAGGAGGCCTCCTTCAAAAATGGAACCCAATAAATAAGACACAAACTTTCTATGAATCCAAAGATATCCCAGTACAATAAAGAGAGATAAAAAACAAAGGCACTCTTTGCTAGAAAGTGTTCTATCTTCCAATCCATACAACCAGGAACTTATACAGCCCTCATCACCATCACATCTGATTTCATATCATTCAGGGAGTGCGTGAGCCATTTGGTACCTACTACTTGCCTCCATAATTATTTTTGTGTTGAAAAGTTCTCACTCTGTTCTCAAGTCTTTTTCTAAATTTATATTGGATTGGAATCGAATATGTGTTGGATTTATGGATTTAGTGCATAGCACCTACTTGAGCACATCACTCTAAACGGACATAAATAGATTATGAAGGGACAAATTATTATCCCCGAGTTAAAAAAAAATCCCACAATGAATACCAGTGAAGAGATGTATCGGTTTCTCAGATAGTTTTCAGCTCTAGTGGATTAGGAATAGCAGGAGAGAAGCCTTCCACAGGTGTACCCTCAGAGCTCTGAAAAATTAGTTTAACAGATCTGAAGAGCTTCTTACTCAGTACTAGACCAGAATCTGAGTGATTGATAGCTGAATGTCACATGTGCATTTCTTGTGAAGAGCAGCCATTAATAATGCAATTAAATGTGTTCTAGTCAATTATAACTAAACGAAAGATTTTCTAAATCCATATGAAAGTATTGGATGTTGATTATACTGCTCACTGTATGTTTATTTGATATCCTGAATAAAGTTCATTTCATATAAAAGCTGAAGGTAACAGTCAATAAAATAGAATGATCGCAGGGTAATAAATACCTTGTTGTAACTGATCCTCAAGTTCTTCAATTCGCTCCTCATATTCACCTAACTCCTCCCGGTGCCGACGACTTATCTCAGCTAGTTTCTGTCGATGTGCATCCTGTAATACTGAAAGCTCATGCTGATGTTCATCTATTTCTTGACTTAAATTCTGTTTCAGCTCCTAAAAAGTGTAATTGAAAAAAATATTTTGAATGCAGACATATTATGTATACATATTAAAAGAATATTTTCTGCACCTGCAATGATACTGCCAAGCACTCTGCATCAAAGATAAAACATGCCCTTTTAAAAATTATCTATCTATGCAAACAATGTGCCTGGCATGGTGCAAAATACAAAAATAAAAATAGTCCCACCTCAAAGAACTTGTAATCTTAGACACACAGAAGAAAGGATATCTTAAGACATCCAGATGGGTAGATGACTGGGTTTCCTTTCTTCACCACCACCACCTAACTCCTCACGTACATACACTCCCACTCTCACAAAGTTAAATTATAATCAAGTTAATATTGTCTCAAATGTCAAATAAGTTGTATTTTCAGATCTACCACCTTGTTGCAAAGACAGACAAAAAAATCCCTAACCTGTATTAATAAAAGTTCAGATTTATTTTTCTTTGGATGGAGAACTCATGTTAACTAATGAGCTCTAACCATTGATACAATGCCAGTTCTGCCAAGTAAACAGGTTTCTTGTTGGCTTATATACAGAAAGTAATGCCAATAAAAGTGAATGTGTGAGTGCAAGTGTGTGAGAGAGAGAGAGATGGAATCCTGAGCACAAAATGCACTGTGTCCCATGGATGTGCATTTCCACTCTGATCTTTTCAGCAGAGAGAAAAGTATCCCAATAGAGACACGCATACCGTACAATCCCCTACAGTCCCAGGTAAAGCAATCCATAGCAGCAGTTAATAACCAATGATGTTAAGACCCCTTAGCTTTTCCTCAGGTCCTCAACTCCCTAGAAGTGCCCACTCTGAACATTATTGCATAAATAACAAAAGTACTTATACAGTATGTCACATCTTCTAGAATTTTACAAATACTGAAAGGAAAAGTTGTCATTTTGGAGGTGATAGTAATGTAAAGTTGAAAACAAAAACATTTAATAACTAAAGGAATACTTGGCAGTATTCTTTCACCAAAAATGTAACTTAGGGCTTATGCATACAATAAGTTAGTGCCTGGCAAGTGAGGGTGTGAATCTACAGGGCACGAGCTTGCCACATATTAAGTCGCCACATGGACATTACTACAGTGCAGTGAAACTGCCAAAGTACTATTCTACACTGTGCTCCGGAACTTTTACTGTGTGGTAGCAGTGTCCACATGCTGAGTTAGTGTGTGGCTAACTGGTGCACTGTAGATTCACATCCTGGCTTGATGGGTACTAACTTTCCACCTAGACAAGCCCTTACCTTATGCAAACATAGGAATTTACTAACAGCCAGAATGCAGCCCACAACCTTAGCCTCAACCTTCTCCTCTATAAGCAACAAGAAAATTCAGCCTCACTGCAGAGGAGTAGCTGGGACTGTTCTTGAAAGGAAAATAAAAATCATGGTCAAATTCATTTGTACTGGTGAAAAAAACAATATTTGCCACAAATGGCTACAAAATTAGAACATTACATTTCTCCTACTTTGACAGAAAGCTGGTTCAATTCTGCAACTTGGGTTCATCTTGGAAGAGATTCCACAACTGTGAGATTCTCAGAGGGTTTAAACTTCCTCCCACTGAAGTCAATGTGAGCCCTGCAACAGACTTCCTTTGGAGCAGGAGCAGGCCACAGAATTAGAGGCTGGCACTTGTTTTGGGAAGAGTTATAGTGTATAGATTATTTACACTTCTTAGAAGCCAAATGCAATATTACAGTATAACACAGAAAGCAAAAGAAAGACTAACTTTCTGAACCAGCCACAGAGCAAAGTGTCACATAGCTACTGGAAGAAGGATGTGTTAGATTAAGTGGAAAAGGATGGTCCACAATGAAAAGTGTATGTAAAAAGGGCTACAGATCTCACTCAAACTTCTGTTAGGTTTATTTAGGGCTTTTCCTAATTTGAAAGTTTCCTTAAGTATCCAACACTGTGGGAAAGAGGCAGCTGCAACAATGTACCTTCCTTCTAATCCTATTTATATATTCAATATTATAAGCTTACTGGAACTCTAGAAAAAATAGCTATTACTAGTAGTGTAACTAGAACTTTACATCCCTAGCAAGGTAAAATTAGGCTTTTCCCTTTTCAATACAGAAAAAAGATAAACATTTTTTATTAATATAGTATAAATAATAAGGATGTAATAACTAACATTTGATAGCAGTAATGAGTGTTCAGGAGTTTTTCTGTCATTCCCAGAACTTCACCAAGTAAGCATTAATCACCAGAATGTCTCCTCTCCATCATTCATTATAACTTACATTAAAACACACAAATATAGGAGAAAAACAAAAGCTAGAAAATGTAAAGTTATACTAGATAATACACTTACTCTCACCTCACTATGTATTGAAGATACAATGAAGCTGCAAAACCAAATCAAATTTAAAAGTCTTAAAAATGTATTTTATCTTATTTCACAATTAACATATATATGCTTTCACACCTTTATAGTACATTAATATGTTAGAATGGTTAACTTAAAAAAACAGGACTCAGAACAGAGCTAAATTATATCCAGATCGGCACAAAAATATGTACCATACATATTCAGAACATAATTTTCTGGTGTCTAACTTAGCTATCAAGGGCCTGACATTCAGAAGTGCTTAGCACTTATAATTTCCACTGACTTCACTTGGAGTTGTAGAGACTCAGCACATCATAGTAAGGAGTTAGGGAGGTAAACCAATCTCAAGGTATCCCATGATAAGCACCCAAAAATTGAGACACTACAAATCACTGGCTCCTTTTGAAGTTTTGGCCTTAATCTTACAAACTTTACACTTTCAAGCCTAAAATATTGTAACGAGTCAGTAGTATAACCAACCTGAGAGATACTCGTTCTTCTAATCAATCAGAATTTTTTTTAAATATAGAAGGTGTGGCAACATTTCAGTTATAAACACAATTACATTACATGCCAATACATTTTGTTTAGTACAAAGGACTTAGGCCCCAACCCTGTAAACACTTATGCACATGCTTAACTTGATTCATATGAAAGATGTGATGGAAGCCATTGGGACTACTTATGTGAATGTTTGCAGGATTGAGGTCTTCGCAGCAAATTATAAAAATGTATTTGTGTGGACTGATTAGTCAAAACTGTCACCTTACCTTGATAATATTTTGCAGCTTGCAGATTTCACTTTGATCAGCATTATTTGTTCCTTGTACACTGGAAGACTAGAAAAAAGAAGAAAAATAATACTTCAATTTGGGAAATAAATTGAGATAAACAATGGTTTATTTTCCTTCGAGCACTTCAACAGTAAATAATTGTAAGAAAATAGAAAATGTAAGTACATTGCAGCCTCTATCACAACATTTTTCAAATGCCGGTATTTTGATTATAAAGAGGGGCTATTAAAATGTAAGGTTTAAAGCTACAAAAGCTTTATTTCAAAGAAAAAAATTACAAAAGAGCATTTCTCAATTGAAACATAAGACCAGCTCTTGGATTTTCTTTTGGTAAATTTCACAGTATATTGATTGCATTTATGACATGTTAGTATAGTGGTTCCCAATCTGAGGCCCGCCGCTCCCCTCCCACTGGCTGCAGAAGGGAGCCGCTGCCTAAGGACCCAGGCAGAGTGCGTTGCCACAGGGTTAAAAGACTGGTGCGGGCTCCTTGCTGCAGCCAAGGGGACAAGAGATCAACATGTTCTCTCTCCTTCCCTCCCCCGGCTGTAGCAGAGAGCACAGCAAAGCACTCTGCCAGGGTCCATAGGTGCTGGGTCCCTGCTGGAGTCAGAGGGAAGGGAGCACTGATGTCCTGTCCCCCTGGCTGCAGAAGGGAGCCACTGCCTAGGGACCTAGATGGAGCGCACGGGGCTACAGGACACATGCAGTTTACCCGTTGCAGCCAGGGGGACGGGAGAGCCTCCTCCCTGAACTCTTTCCATCTGGCTGTGGATGGGGGAGGGGGACTATTGGCAGAGGCTGGTGGCCCTTCAGGGTAGTAAAAATTATAGCTGTGGCCTTCGAACAAAAAAGGTTGGGAACCAGTGTGTTAGCATATTTAACAGTTTCTTCCATTTAAAGAAAACCTACACAGTTATGGCACCACAGCTATGCTGGCATAACACCATAGTGTAGACAGAGCCTACACCAACAGAAGGGGTTTTTCCATTGTTGTAGGAACACCTCCTCTTTAAGCAACAGTAGTTAAGTCGCTAGAAGCACCATTCTATCTTTAGCTGTGTTTACACTAAGGGTTAGATCAGCATAGCTCTGGTGTTCAGGGATGTGGATTTGTCACAACCCTGAGCACTGCAGCTATGTTGACCTAAATTTTTAGAGTAGATCGGACCTTAGTCCTGTGGTCAATCCATCAGATCATGCTACTTCTCCACATATCATTGCTGAACATGAACTTGCACATGACTGGTTTCAAGAGTGACCAATTCACTCAACGCACTAAATATAGGGGAAAAAAATCACCCACCTGTGCTATCTGCATCCAGTGGTCAACCTCAGATTCAAGTCTAGAAATTTCATTGGACAATCTGTTTATTTCTTGCTGGGACCAGATTACATCTCCAAAGTCCATGTCATCTCCTTGAAAACCTGAAGAATGATGTCTAACCACAGGAACAAAGGAAGCTGATGTAGTGGTTGGTGGCAAAACACCAGCTCCTAACTGTGCTGACTGAGCAGCTGTCTGCAACTTCTGCAATTGTTCCTGTAGTGCATTCTGCCTAGCTTTTAGATGGCTGATTTCCACCTAAATATACAGAATACAATGCCTGATTTTAGTAAGAAGAAAATCTCAAAATATATTCACTTTATCTCCTGTAAATTGATTAAATTTAAACCTGATATTTGTATTCTCATCTGACATAAAATTACTGAGGTCTCCTTGTTCTTTCACTAGTTAAAAAAAAAAAGAAAAAGCATTTTCTCTACAACTCAATGGAGAGGAATGTTCTTGACTGGCCTCTTATAAAACAAGGACTGTTAAAACTTCTAAAAATTATTTTTATGACATTTAAGCAGTAGTCAGCTAAAGGCACTGTATGAGCAAAGTAGCCATACTGTCAATTAAATAGCCTGATTAAAGATTAAATATCCCTTGTAAATAAAGATTTTGGGGTATTCGGCAGGCAGCTGTACCTAAATTCTACAGCAAGGTCTCTGAGTGTCAAGTCCCACAACACAGTTAAATATAAAAGTGGTGGATTTGTTAATTAAATCTGAAAATAAAAACAAGCAAAGGATTCCTCAAGTTATTTATTTTGATATTAAAATTCAGTTTATTTTACACTCCAACTTTTCAGTGAATTGCAGGTTTTGTATTCACAAAGCACTATATTGAAGAAGTCCTGCTAAGATCAAAATAAAATTGTGCACACTAAGATACACTTTAAATGGATAGAATATTACAAATATCCAGATGTTGCTTTTCCAACTTCAATATGTCCTTTCCTATGCATATACAAAGCAAGGGTCTTATCCTGCTCTCACTGAAGTCAATGGGAGATTTGGCACTGACTTCAATGGGTGCAACACATGTCTCAAAAACAGGTTTTTAAGCAGAAAGTCAGTCCTGTAAAAGCAAGTTTTATAAATATACTGCTAGTTTTCCTTGTTTAGAGGACTCTTAAAATCTCACATAATATAATACCATGCACAGAAGATTACTTTAAGTGCAAAAAGCCACTTTCCAGAGTTGCAAATGCTGATCCTTTCCGATTTTTAAGTCTATACTTAAAACCAAATGAACAATAGAAATAAATACTTTTTAAAAGAGAATTTTCTCCTTTCTTACCTTTTCTGCCAAAAATAATGATTTAGAGTCATAAAGTGATATATAATAATATGTGGTCAATCTACTCTGTTGTTCCTCAGTGGTAATAAAATAGGGAGAAATTCTGACAACAGACTCAAGATATTTCTGAGGCTAATTACATCAATAGCTACATTATATTAAGTCATCTGGCAGGTTTATGTGTAAACTGTTAAGTGACATGATTTAGAGCATTTTGTGAGTGACTGAGACAATCTGTACATTTATAAATGAGCAACAGCATAAATGACAGGATAGGCAATAGTGTACTTTGTACCATGATTAACTGTCTGCTTGCCTTTTACCTTTAGATTTTGTATTTTCTGATATACTTACTGAAGAGATAAAGATATTATCTTTTAAAAAAAACTCAATGTAGTACATTTTTGTTAAAGAATACAGACATATATTGCCTGAAATTATTTATGCTGCACTGTACCTCTCTTTGTTGCAGCTGATTTCGGTATTCTATGGACAACTGTTTTATCTGAAGCTCTGCTGCTTCATGCTTTTCTTCTAGATCACTGCAAACCTTCTTCAGTCTCTCATTCTAGAAAGTGCAAAATGATTATTAATAAAAGTAAAAATCTAAGTCTTATGCTCCTATGGAAGTTGCTGATGGGGAAAAAATTAAAATAACTGTGTTACAGACTTTCCATGTTGTCCTACCTTACTCTTTCAAACTTAAACACCTCATTATTTAAAATACTGTACATAAAAAGTTGCTATTGAGGGTGACAGGCCAGAAATGACACCTTTTAGATTAGTTTTGATTTGTGGTCAACTATGAAATACAAATCCAGCTATTCACGAAGCATGTACTTATCTCCTTATCAGACAGAAAAACGCTGAAGCTTATAAGAAATCTGGACACGAAAACATTTCAGAGCCAAGGAATACGGTTACATTTCAAGGCCCCACTGACACAAGAACAAAGCCAGAGTGGAGAAAGCAATCAACATAAGAGGTAAATCTGCAATACATGTATGTCCAAATCTGGCCCTCTGAATGTAATAATGGATGGTCGCCTGGCTGAAAAGCTGGGATTTTAACACCATTGTCACCCTCAATTTCTAGAATTTCTTTATCAGAAATAGCATGTTTTAAAAATCATATTTCTAATGTGTGCAGGAAAAAAAATCAAAGTTGGCCCTGATCAGCATCCTTTTATTTCTCCTAATTACCTGCATTTCAGAATTGCTTACCTCCGATCTTTGTGTTGCATGAATACTTTCTATTTCTCTCAGCCTAGAACTGGATACTTGAAGTTCTGTTGCAGCATCTGAAAGATAAAAAAAATATATCACTTACAGTGTGCACATATGAATTGATTATGACAATTCTACAGCAAGAGACACAAAATGGCACTCTCAGGTAAAGAGAATATTTCCAAGTCTTTATTTGGCTTAGTTATATTTTATTACACCGTAATTTTATTAATTTTTTATTTTTTCCTTTCTATATTTTAAAAATGTTTTATGAACTACAGTGCAAACAACCTCTTCAATTCAGGATTTTGGAGTATTTTTGTTATCAAGACTGTTTTAAGTATCATCTTGGAACTGGCAAACTGTAAACTTATTCCTGTTGCATTTAAACTACTATTTTAATCTGAAATTATTTACATGTTCTATTTTATTGTATGCTTTATAATTTTAAACACCTCACTGAAATTCCTCCAATCATATTTTTTGAAACACATAACATATAAATCCAAGTTTGTCCCACTTCTTTGAGTTTTCAGTTTCGCTATATATTTTCTGAAGGGAAACAACCAAAATCAGAAATAGCACAGTACTATATATGAGGGTATCTCATTATTACATATTGTAGGTAATATTTTCTGCATGATTTTAACCCATTTTTAAAGCACTCCAGTATTGTATTTTTTCCTTACTGCAGTTGTGTGCTGGGGGATATGCCTCTTTACTGAGAATAAAGACCACTAGGTCTTCTTCCCCAAAGAAGTTTGTAAAATTCAGAACTCATCACCCATATAACAGGAGTTTAGACTATTTATCAGTGTGCATTACCTTACATTTATCCAAATTAAATGTAATATGTCATCATGATACCAATTCTGTTTCCTGCCATCACTGTGTTTAAATTTAACTGGAGCTGCTCACAATCTTCTATAGTTTTTACTAACCAAAATAATTTGGAGCAATTGGGAAACATGCTCTGTATCATTACCAAGGGTTATATAGGATCAAAAATATCCTTCACTTCCGTTAGCCCACTTCCCCCTAGCATTTTTTAAATTTTCTTATGATTGTGACCCATTATTACCTTCTTTCTGTTTGGAGGTACAACTGTTCACTATGGACTAGATATACAAAGGGATTTAGACAGTGACACAGAACATCACAATGCCTAATTTTTAAGCACTGAGAAAACCACTACATTGATTGACAAAATCTGAGTTAGGTGCCTAGACTTCCTATACAATGCATAGGACAAGACAGGTGCCTTAGACAGAGATTCACAAAAGCCAGCATACTGGGCAGAGAGCTGCCTAATCTAGCTATTGGGGGATGCTAATGACAGGTGTGCCCTTAGCCCCACCCCCTCTCTTGGAGATAGTCACACAAATCCAGGCTGCAGGAAGACACCTCTCTCTGTTAGCAATCCACAACTCAGAACACCTCTTCTGGAGTCAGCTGGCATAGCACACCTCCTGGATTACTCCCACACACAAGATAGACAGGTGAACATCTACCTTCTTCTGTTAGTGAATTGCTCTGGGGCTTAGATGGGAGATAGGCATTAGCACGCCTAGAGGGAGGCAACAGTGCACATGCTCAGAAGCAAAAACATGGCACGCCTAAGGAACTTTTACCCTGAAATTTAGGCACTGAGGGATTTTGGGTGCCTCCAGGGTTCTGTGGGAGTTTTATGGACCACAATGGAGCCTAAAGCTGGCCTCTGACATCTAAATCTGGGGTTCAGGCACATAGAGTACCTTTCGGAATCTAACCCTATATGACTCTTTTCTATTGCTGAATTAACTTTTAATCCATACCAGGACTTTGCCCCTTTACACAATGTTTATTTGTTTTTCTTAATAATCCCATGTGATGGTTCACATTAAAAATACAAATAAATTATGTCTAATGGGTCACCTTTTGAATACTTTTATTAACAATTCCAAAAACAAATATGAAAGGCAGATTTTCCATAACACAAGCCAATCGGATTTGAGCATATTGGGTCATATTACAATAATATACAATACAATACAATAATCATAAAACTCTATCTTTAGCCAACTTAATGACTGGTTTCCCCAGAAAAGAGGTGAAGCTTCAACACTGTACCACAATTTATCTTGGATCCTCTCTTTTAGTGGCCAGACGCTACATTAACAGTTTCTTTTACTTGGGATCAATCACTGCTTTTAAAAGATGTATGAAATACTGTTGGCAGTCCTATTAATTCACACTTTACGGTACATTGTTTGTTAGTTTTGAAAGAAATAATTTATTGCATTTGTAATTTCCCACTTGCTATTTAAAAATTGAGTTGAGAGTTTCCACTGGCTCAAATATTTGAGGCTATACTTCTATGTCTATAAAACTGTTAATTAAGATATTTCAGACAACTATATATTCCATAAGCACTGATATGAGCAGGATTGGAAGTCAGATGGTCAAATGTAAGAGAAGTGATTGGAAATCAGTTTATATGGTAAGGAAAGGAACGAGATTTTTAAAAACAATTATTTCAGTATGCAGTACCTGCAGATCTTTACTAAAAGAGAAGAGTTCCTAGACACCACTGGAACCCTACTCCCTCTCAAGAAAATAAGTCTACTAACTCATGCAACAATACATTTGAGAAAGTCTCATCACAATATTCTGGCAAAGACAAAAAGGAAAACTATGGTAAGTGGGATCAAGCACATTTGGGGAGTAAGCACCACACAATACTTTTTTCATTTGTGGGTACAGAAGAGCTTGTTTAAGCAAGCTCTTCGAGTAGAATCCTCATTCATCTTTCATAGAAGAGAAGATCCAATATGTCAAATTACTACATAGTTTTGCATCCTTTATGCAAATGGAAATTTGTGAAGAGTGTAATCTCAGAAGGAAGAAACATTTCCCAATTTTATGACTGCAATTATCTCAACATTCCAGGTGACAAACCAACTCAGACTCTTTAAGAAGTAGGATGCTATCTTTATAGTGCTATCAAAGGCATCACTTATCACTGTAGAATGCAGCTACTGTGGGAACATGAGTTAATTTGGTGCAGTTCAGATCAGTGTCCAAAGTACAGTGGAAGTCAGAATCTGTCCACTGATATCATTTCCATTTTTTCCTTGAAAAGGGCATTTGAAGGGACTTATTAGATTTTATATATGCCTAGGAGATTTCCTATTGATATGACATAGAACACAAATAGAACAGGTAAAAACCAAATGAGTACAATGTTTGCAAGTGTGACCTCTGTAACCTGGAAAGGGGAAATTTTCCCCTTTTCAAGAAGACACCACTAGCACTGATATCTAGATATATACAGACAGATCTGGACCCTGCTGCCAATTACAACCATTGCCTGGTTCCAAATATTCATGGAAAGAATTCTTACTGAGTTGAAACATCACATTTCCAAAGGCATCAATGGGCAGAAGAACAAGAGCAATAGCAACACACATTGACATCACTACATACAGCACCAACATACTACATAAAAATTTTCAACTCCTTAATCAAAGAAAGTTTGAATCCTGCATCTCTCATGATATTACTTCCAGGTAACAGAAGAAAGGTCCATGATGATGCATCCATTTAAGTGAAATAAGGTTCCAAACCAAATTACTATAAGCTTGGGAATTTTAAAACAATTATTAAATCTAAGACTGTAAGTAGGTCTTTCAGAATGGAGGGAAATAGACAACCTTTTCTCAGAGTATACTGCATCCATAGAACAAACTCCTTCCTCTTTTGGAGCTTTTTTTATATTGGCAGTCCTGTAATGAAAAAATCTTCAGCCCACTTAATATTGGAACAGCCTGTCAGTAGAGAATTTCTATTTTGCCGATAATTTCACAAGTTTGATGTTTTTTAATTCCAAATTCTGGACCTACTATTGGTAATGACAACCATTAAAAACCACAAAACCTTCAATTAAAGAGTATTTCTCAAACAAAACCATAATCTTCAGATGTAAAATTATGTTAACTATGTTAATTTATGTATATATTCGCCATGCTAGGCAGATAACTATAACAGGAAAAGTCAAAAGTGTCATTTAAAAAGCTTAAATGCCTTGGAAAAATTAAACAGAATATTAAAATATAAAACTAAAACAGACATGGAATTAATACCATGTGTCATTGTCATTGAACTGATCACTTTGCTTGTATGTTGTATCCTTTTTGTTCTCCCTTTGCCTCTTTTTATCATTTTAGATTGTAAGGACTGTGTTTTCCTATTTTATTGTACCTAATGTAATAAGCTCCAATCTTGATTGGATTCTTTGGGCACTACTGTAATATAAACAACAAAAGTTTCAGTTATATTAAAGCCTTGCCTGGGTGAAATGTCAAGACTTAGAACCACATACGTATGTGGAAAATATTAATCTAGCAATTTGTTTGCAGTTTTACAAAACCTCCCCCATTCTAAATGGAACAGATCAAGCCAAGATGTAGATAAATTGAATAAATATAATAAGCCAAATACAAGTTAGATATGCTTTCATTCCTGATCAACAAAGTACCCTAGCGCAATTCAAATACTTCAGGACAACAAAACAAGAACAGGAACTGGACATATGCCAACAAATTTTGCATTATAAACCTTTAAATAAGTGTATACTATATCTGGTTTGCTTTGCTAAATTTATTCTCCACAGAGCACAGACACTGCGGTGTACACAGACTAAGAACTTAAGTGGGGGGTGGGGAGGGAGAGAGAGAGAGAGAGAGAGCCAGTATATAGCCCTTCCAGAAACACACACACAAGTAATTTGTCAGGACACATTTGAATTGTTTTGATCAGCAGTGTTAATGCTACACTCTACCAATTTCAACAGGTGTAACAACAAACTCCACTATCACTAACCTTTTTATTTCATTTTATTATTAATTAATAATAATTAACAATAATAATATTAATAAAGAAGAAGTGAAGGCAACAATTCTTTCATTAAACTGGTAAACTTTGGTAAGACACTTAAAATCTCAGTCATGTTTATCTCCAAATTCTGGTGGTCGGGCTGGACACAGTCCTAAATAAGCTGTTTCCAACTGATAACAATTGCTACATCTCCATTATTAGTTATCACCATTAATATGCTATTAGAGGAGTACATGGCACTTAACTGACATATAAAGCATCACAGCCCATGAAGCTGACAATCAATCTTTCCCCAGCGCCCCCCACACACAGCTCAGAGGGTTGGCTTGGCACCCCCATGCCCGCAGCAACTCCTCCCCACTACCACCACCGGCCCTCTCTTACCTCCCACTTCCTCGGTGCCCTCCAGCAGGATGTCTTTGGTGAAGTTGGAGATCTGGCCGGTGAGGGAGGACAAGCTGTCCCCGACCTGCCCCAGGGACTGGCCCAGCCCCGAGCCCAGGCCCCCTAGCCAAGAGGCCATTTCTGCTGCTGCTGCTGCTGCTGCTCAACAGGCCCCAACTGTCCTCAACGCTGGGCAGAGGCCTCTCCGAGGCAGCACCCAGCCCTGGGGGGGTCCCTGAACGGCTGAGCAGCCCGGTCCAGGCTCGCTGCTTCCCGCGGGGGCTGGGCAGCCTAGGCTCGGAGAACCGGCTCCTGCCACCCCGGCCGGCTCGCACTCTCAGGAAAGGCCGAGCTCTTGCCGCGCCTAGTGAAAGAGTCCCAGCGCCCCGGCCATTACTCCGTCAGCGGCAGCTCCTCCCGCAGCTTCAGGGGCTGCCACCTCGACGCCCGCCATGACACCTCCGGGTCCTCCGAGCCCACTGACCTGACAGGCTGACTGACTCCCTGGATAACCATAGAGAGTCGCTACGCAAGGCTAGAGCGGCGTCACACCACTACTGGGACGTGGACAAGGCAGCAAAGACTCTCGGGATAGCGGCGGATAGAAAGAGTCTGTCCCGCTCACGGCCTTAGGCTGGTGGTGCGGTCGCTCGCGGGGCACCACACGGGAGCTTTTGCGTCACCCACCGGGATTGGGCAGGGCTGGGGCTCCCGCTAGCTGACAGACAGTCCGACATCTTCACCGTCACCGCGTCGCAGCGAGGTGGCCGCACGTGGCATTCAGACTTAGCTGCCTCTGGGCGCCTTTGGTCTCATTTGCCCGAAGACGCCGCCACTCACACCCAATCGTGACCCCGGGGTGTCTCCGGGCCCCTCACACCCCGCCACTCACACCCAAACGTGACCCCGGGGTGTCCCCGGGCCCCTCACACCCCGCCACTCACACCCAAACGTGACACCGGGGTGTCCCCGGGCCCCTCACACCCCGCCACTCACACCCAAACGTGACCCCGGGGAGTCCCCGAGCCCCTCACACGCCGCCACTCACACCCAATGGTGACCCCGGGGTGTCCCCGGGCCCCTCACACCCCGCCACTCACACCCAAACGTGACCCCGGGGAGTCCCCGAGCCCCTCACACCCCACCACTCACACCCAAATGTGACCCCGGGGTGTCCCCGGGCCCCTCACACCCCGCCACTCACACCCAAACGTGACCCCGTGGAGTCCCCGAGCCCCTCACACCCCACCACTCACACCCACATGTGACCCCGTGGAGTCCCCGGGCCCCTCATACCCTGCCACTCACAGAGACACTGACCCACTGAGGAGACACTGAGCACCCTGTATTAGCACACTGCATGGAAATGTCTCCCTATCAAGAGAGCATCTTTGTGCTGATGCCATTATGGCAGCACCTGCCATCAGAACATTTTTGCATCAAATCAAAATGCTCCGATCATGCAATGATTTCTATGCTTGCTGACTCGTGCCCATGCATAACTCAAATGACACAGCTCATTGCAGTATCAGCGTCAATGTCATTACATTATCTTAAGTTACAACACTCTGTAGAAATATTAGCATTTTGAGACGTTATTGTTATATCTTTGTCAGAGCATCACTTAAAGATGGAAGCACAATGTGTAGAGATGTCATTGTTAAGTCATTGTCAGGTCAGCCATCTTAAAATATTACATGCAGATAACACATTGCTTAAAAACATACAAACAGGTCAAGACAAAAATATAGCGTATGAAATATCCATAACTAATGCAAAGGTACTAAAATAAAGAGTCTAGTTTACTTTTTCATATGAATTCAAATACGGGCCCATTTCATAGCAAAATTCTACTATAATGACAGAAAGGACTTTTTTTTTTAAATTAAAAATAGACCTGCTTTTGAAGTTCCTAAGAGAAAACATGAGGCAATTAATTTTTTTCAAACATTTACAATTATTTCATTAAAATAAAATGCAAAATTCTGCTAAACTAAATTTTAATTTCACACAATCATATTTGAAATGTCATCTCATTGTCAAAATGATATGTGATGTTACATGAAGCCACCCTCTTTTTATATCAAAACATCCTTACTTCTGGACACCACACTTTGTCATGAGTCCCAAACTATTTTTGAGGACCCATCTCATAATCTGGATGGGGTCCTAAAGGAAAGCTCGAGGGTAAGCTCTCTGGGGCAAGAACCATGCTTTTGTTTTGTGTTTGTACAGTACCTACCACAATGGAGTGCTGGTGCAGGATTAGGGTTCCTTGGTGTTATGAATAATAGTAACAAAGGTGTTGGGACATAATGTTCCTTGTTACAGATTCAAGTGGAGTGAAATAGGTGGTGTTAAACAAATCCTCCACATTCTTCACCCCAAAAAACTTCTCAGCTATGATCCTGCAAACACTTGGTTACATACTTTGCTCACATGAAGTACCACTGATTTGAATAGGATTATTCACATGCTTACAGTTAAGCACATGCATAAAAGTTTGCAGGATCTGGACCAAAGAGTTTAAATAAAATATCTGACTAAAAATCCCTTTTACTTTCAATTTTTCAGCATTTAGTCTTCTTGTGTTGTGGTAATTTCACTAGTTCTTCAGTTATCAGAAAATCTTCCAGAGTGGACAAGACCAGTGTTTCAAAGCAGATTTTTTAATTAAAATATTTCAGGCCTTCTTCATTCAAAAAGAAATCTTTAAAAATTGTACAAGCACTTTCTATATATTTATTTTATTTTATTTTATAAAACTTTTCTGGTCATTTTTACAATTATACAGATGCTTCTACTGACGTTTCCATTGAGCTAGAATTTTGAACTTCGGAATGTTTATTTATTTGAGTTCATTGAGTAGGTGGCATTTGCAGGATTGGGCCTATAGTTTGTAAGGTGCAGGAAGTTAATCTAGATGTCTAAGATAACAGAAATGTGGTGGAATAGTAGTCATGACTGGAGTACAGTTCCAGGGGTATGTACAGTTCAGGAAAGACAAAGAGGTAAAGATGGTGGAGCAGCATTGTATATTAATGACAAGGAAGACTGTAAAGATATTAGAAATGATGGAATGGATAAAACAGAATCTGTTGGAGTCAAAATCACTTTGGGGAAGAAAGTTAGCAGAGGCTCCATTGGGATAGCAGCTGGGCTTTCCTACAGACCCCCAGGTTCTGATTTGGATATGGATAGAGACATCGTTAATATTTTTAATGAAATAATTACTATGGCTGTCAATTAATGTCAGTTAATGCATGCGATTAACACAAAACAAATTAAATTAAAATAGTCATGATAATCGCAGTTTAATAGAATACTAATTTAAATTTATTATAAATATTTTTGGATGTTTTTCTACATTTTCAACTATATTGATTTCAATTACGACACAGAATGCAGTGTACAATGCTCACTTTATATTATTTTTATTACAAATATTTGCACTGTAAAAAAGATAAAAGAAATAGTAGTTTTCAATTCACATCATACAAGTCCACTCGGTCCTACTTCTTGTTCAGCTAATCGCTAAGACAAACAAATTTGTTTACATTTACAGGAGATAATGCTGCCTGTTTCTTATTTACAATGTCACCTGAGAATGAGAACAGGCATTCACATGGCACTGTTGTAGCTGGCATTGCAAGGTGTGAACCGTCCGTGCCTAGGGTAGTCACCTGCAAATGCCAAGGTCAGGGCAGGCTGCAAAAGGAAAGCAGATTCTCCCAAACTGGTGGCTAACACTGCAGTAAATTCACCAACCATTCACAAACCGTGCTTCTGATTCCCCACACTGGTTATCAAGAAGCTGAAAACAAGACGCTTCATAGCTCCCTTATTGCATTCAGTCTCAGTCTCCCAATCAGCCACTGGGTCCAGTAAAAAGATAAGTTATTAAAACTCTTTATGGTCTTTACTCAAAATTTCTCCTGACCCCAAAGGGTCAGCCACATTACCAGATCAATTTGATTTGGATCTTACCCAAAATACCACACTGCCAGCCAATCCTTTTAGTACCTAAAACTAAAGGTTAATTATAAAAGAAAAGAAACAAACAAACAAGGTGAAAGATGTTATATGATTAAAGCAATCAGATACATACAAATTATTTGAAAGTCCATATATATCAGGTTTTCATTAGAATTGTGGAGTTTGCAGGCTTGTATAGTCCCTCTGGTGTACATCCAGTACCTAGATGGGTCTCAGTCCTTTGTTTCACAGCTTCAGTTGCAGATGGGTTGGTCCGGAAGTAGGAAGCAGGAATGAAAACCGAAGACAATATGGATGTGGTGCAGCTGCCTTTTATAGTCTCTCAAATTGCCATGTGGCTTGTTTCAAATGCAAGCCCTCAGCACAACATGGCACAGAAAAGCCTCAGAGAAAATCCCCTGTCCATGATAGGACATGTTCTTACATAACCTGGTGATTCATAAGGTGTAGCCCTGGCTTGGGCTCATTGTACCTTCGAGTTCCCTTAATGGGCCATTATTGGTGCTACTGCCATCCTATCTGGGGTATCAGGGGTCATCCAGAAACACAGCACAAGATGAAATACCAATATATCATACATAGTTAGAACTTATAACACTGACACATATATATAAATGTGCTTATCAATGTTAGCGAGTTACAACTTTTCCAACAGTACCTGACATGGCATATCCCATACGAATTATTGTAATTTTGCACTATTGATATTAAATCATATTCTAAAAGGTCCCCCTAATCCAGCTAGTGTCAGATATGCTAAACATTCATATTCCCCTTCATTCTTTGACTTACTCTAAAGTTTTCCCTTTTTTATTTTTGAATGCAGTTATGGGGAAAAAAAATCTACATTTGTAAATTGCACTTTCACAATAGAGATTGCATTACTGTAGTTGTATGAACTGAATTGAAAAATACTATTTCTTTTGTTTATCTTTTTACAGGGCAAATTTTTGTAATAAAAATAAAATAAAGTGAGCACTGTACACTTTGTATTCTGTGTTGTAATTGTAATCAATATATTTTAAAATGTAGAGAAGCATCCAAAATATTTATAATAAATGTAAATTGGTATTCTATTATTTTTTAACAGTGTGATTAAAACTGCAATTAATCAAGACTATTTTTTTAAATCTCGTGATTAATTGTGATTATTTTTTAATCGTTTGACAGCCCTAACAAATACTACTGGGAAATGTGCAATTATGAGAGACTTTAATTTCCCAGATGTAGATTGGAGCACAAGTGCTAATAATAATGGTAGGGCTCAGATATGTCTGGGTATGATAGCCAAATAATCATCAAACCAACAAAAGGGGATGCCATTTTAGATTTAGAATTGGTGAGTAGGGAGGCCCCCATAGAAGAGCTGGTTGTAGAGGACAACCTTGGTTGGAAATGTCATGAGCTAATTCAGTTTATATTGTGCAGACTCCTGAGAACCATTTTTCACATCGCAAATACCCCTGTTCAACAAACACATATAATGCTGTGTAATATATCCAGGGGCTATTGCAGGGGTAGTCAATAGGTGGACCGTGGGCCAAATACAGACTACCAGATGCTTTTGACCAGACCATGAAACTTGGCGGGGAGAGGGGCCAGTGGGCAGGTAGTGTGGGGACAGAGGCTAGTGCGGGGACGGGGGCTAGTGCAGGTAGAGGAGTGACTGGCTACATGCTGTCGGGCTTGGGGAAATTGGCATACAGGCTGAAGGTAACTCAGGGTGGCAGGTGCCCCACCGCCCGCCCTAAACAGAGCACCACCCCCACGGAGCTGACAGCAGGAGCCCTGGCAGGCACCTGGGATGACTCATAACTCTAGGGACAGATGACCCCCTGCTTGCCCTAAATGGAGCCCTGCCAGGCACACCAGGATCCAGAGCTTCAGCCCCTGCCGGACGCCCCAGCACACCTGGCAGAGGCTGAAGCCCTGAGCCCTGGTGGAACTGAAATCCCGAGTCCCAGTGCACTTCCCACAGGGTTAAAGCCATGAATCCTGGCACGAATCCCAGCAGGGCTAAAAGCCCCAAGCCACAGAGTCTCCCATGGGGCTGAAACCCCAAGCCCAGCTGACGCTTCCCGTGGGGCTGAAGCCCTGAATCTCGGCACATCCTGTGGTTTAGTGAAAAGCCTCTGGCAGTCCAGATTTGGACTGCAGGTTGCCTATTGACTGCCCCCCATTTATTCTAAATGGAAGGATAAACAAAAATAGGTCTGCAACTAGAGTCCTTGATTTCAAAAGGGCAAACTTAAAAAAAATTAAGGGAATTAGTTAGGGAAGTGGACTGGATTGATGACCTTAAGGATCTGAATGTGGAGGAGACCTGGAATTACTTTAAATCAAAACAGAAGTTATCTGAAGCCAGCATCCCAAGCAAGAGGGAAAAATTCATAGGGAAAGGTTGTATGCCAAAGTGGATGAACAAGCATCTCAAACAGTTTATTAAGAGACAGCAGAAAGCCGACAAGGAATGGAAGATGGGATGGATCAGCAAGGAAAGCTTCTTTCTGGAGGTCAGAAAGTGTAGGGAAAAAGTGAGAACTGCCAAAAACGAAGCAGAGTTGGACCTTGCAAAGGAAATTAAAACCAATAGTAAAAGGTTCTATAGCCATATAAATAAAAAGAAAACAAAGAAAGAAGAAGGGGAACCACTAAGGACTGAGAATGGGGTAGAAATTAAAAATAAGCTAGGCATGGCCCAATACCTAAATGAATACTTTGCCTCCGCTTTTAACAAGGGTAATAAGGAGCTTAGGGGTAGTGGTAGGGTGGCTAATGGAAATGAGGCTATGCAAATAGAAGCTTAATGGGACCAAATTGGAGTGCCCGGACAGTCTCCATCCAAAAATATTGAACGAATTAGCACAAGAAATTGCAAGTCTAATAGCAAGGCTTTTCAATGAATCCATAAACTCAGAGATTGTTAGAGAATTCGAGAATGATTTGAGAATTGCCAATATAGTACCTCTTTTTAAGAAAGGGAAAAAAAGTGATCTGGGAAATTACAGGCCTGTTAGTTTGACCTCAATTGTATGGAAGGTCCTGGAACAAATTTTGAAAGGGAAAATTAGTTAAGGACATACAGGTAAATGGAAATTGGGATAAAATACAATGTGGCTTTACAAAAGGTAGATTGTGCTAGACCAACTTGATCTCTTTCTTTGAGAAAATAACTGATTTTATAGACAAAAGAAATGCAGTAGATCTAATCTACCTGGTTTTCAATAAGGCATTTGACACAGTTCCACATGGGAAATTATTAATTAAAATTGGAGAAGATGAAGATTAATGTGAGCATCGAAAGGTGGATAAAGAGCTGGCAGGGCCCAAGCATAATTTTTTCAGGCCCCGTACAAACTTGTAACATGGGCCCCCTCCCGCACACATACCCATGGGGGTTGCAGCCTGGGCCGGGCCCACCCAGGGCCTCCGGGCCCCAGTAAAGTATACCCTTTTTCTCCCCCATGTGAGGGCCCTGGACCCTGGAACAGTACTGGTATGCTCCACCTACTCTTGGGACTGGGGGCTGTGATGCTTAGCTGTTGTAATAAGCATAAGAAATTGCTACAACATAACATTGAGAGGTCACATTTAGTTGATTAGCTGCTGTGATCTCTAAAATAAGTCCTTTTGAGTGTCACTGTGTTCCAGGACACACTCCCATCTTATAAATGTGACTTCCATTCTTTGTTCCTAGATGTACGACCTTTCATTTCACTGTCTTAAATCATGTGTTATTCAAATCATCCCATGTTAGCAAGTGATTTTGGCCAGGCTGTAAACCTGACTCATCCACATTATTATTTACCACTCCATCAAGTTTTGTGTCATCTGCAAATCTGATCAGCAATGATTTCATGGTTTCTTCCAGAACATTGATAAAGATATTGAACAGCATTGGGCAAGAGAACAGATCTTTAAACTTCCATTGGCTGATGAATCCCCATTCACAATTACCTTTTAAGAGGTCTCAGTTAATCAGTTTTTAATCTATTCAGTACAGGACTACGTTGATTTTGTATACAGAACGTAGAGCAGATCAGACCACAAGAATCTGTAGATCTGCTATTATCAGTGTATACAAAAATATTACAGCCTACATTAGCTCTAACGTATCTATACTTAGGATGCATTAGGCTATGAATATACAGCATGTGTCTGCAGGATTATAGCAAGTGATAGCATTTGAGCAGACAATTTTTTTTAACAAACAGAAACGAAGCCAATCTTTACTAGATGTAGCTGAAATATTACTCAAACTACTTTCTCACTTAATAACCCATTTCCAAATATAATCTTGCAACTTTTATCAAAAGATGCAAAAAATATCAGTGGTAACAAAGAGTGCTCCACATTGCTAGTAGTTATGGAAACATGGCCTAACTCAAAGCCCACTGAAATCAAAGGAAATACCTCTAATTAGGGAAAAGCACACAGGAAAAAAAATCAGATTAAAAGAGGACATTAAAAAGCATAGTCATCTTTATTTTAATAACTTTTAGAGATCAATATTTAATACAATTTACAATTGTACATCCATAACAATATATTATTGTCCCCAAATGCTCATCTGGAAATCTCTCTCAAAGGTTCACCAAGTAGCACTGCTGTAATGCATTCAACACTATGGCCAAATACATTTCAAAGTTTTTAATAAACTATATGCTGTACATACATAGAATGTCAGATTAAAAAAAGTTAATTAGGAATCCAGTGGTATAGAAACTAAGTTTGAATTTCAAGTTTTTATATTTTTACTTCTCTTAAATTAAGAATCTGTAACTGAAAATGTTTAATAGAAACACACAACTTTGTACTATGTAAGAGACAATAGGGAGAAATAAGGCTTATTTTGGTGAGGAATTTGCCAAAACAGAGCTCCTAAATTCTACTCTCCTTTGTACTTATGCAACCTATTGAAGTCAGTGGGGTTGCATAGGTGTTGTAGAAGGTAGATTTTTGTGCTGCATTTGCAATTACTATAAATTATGGCAACCTTAAAAGACACTGCCAAGATTTTCCTTCTCCCCGATAACAACATTCATATATCCCCCTCATTGTCTTCTCAACAGACCCTTTTTTCCTTTAGTAAGGTTTTCCTCCTCTGAATTTACACCTTGGTCATTGTGTGGATTTAAAGAAAAAAGTTAACATTTTGAGTTGGTAAAACCAGACTAAGAATTACATGTGCTTTACAAACATTTGGAGAGATGGGTTGGTGGGGAGGCTAACTGCTGGATTAATAAATACTGATAAATTCCCTTTAAACCATAACATTGGAATAAAGCAAAGAACCTTGTATTCATGCTAGGAATGTATCATTTTTATGCAACAGAAAGCTACTTCGTTTCTTTAGTAGAAGATGCAAAAGCACAAACAAATTTTGTAAGTAAAAATGAACAGGAATATAAGAAACCTTTCAATTTTGAAAGTACAGAAAATGAGTAACTATAGTGGACCAATTCTAAGAGGTTACTGAGTAATTTTGACTTTACTTGGCTAAGGAAATAACTGTAAACCAATACTGTGATTTTTTTTATACTGAATTGTTTTAAAAGGTTTCTCATTAGCAATTATGAAAAACTCAGTGGCAATTATTCCACGATTATTTCTTATGAGCCACCAGAAAGTCATCTGATTAACTTTATATTTGACTAATCAAATTTCACATTTTTTTCTCATCACTGATTCTGATTTTAAACACTTTAGAACCAAAACCTCAAGGAGATGTGCTTATAGGAACTGTACAATAAGGCTTCTTTGCAAATACAAATTTTGGAGTTGAGCCCACAGATATTTCAATAAAAAAGTAAAAATTGGTATATTTTAACATGTAGTTGAAACGCTACAAAATATACTAAATTCTGGATACTATCTCCTCCTAGTCAGTTTATGATAATCTTAATGCTTTTTTGTTCACTCACTTTTAAAAACATGATTAGCAGTTTCCTAAACAAAACAGAACATTTAGTGAATGACACAAATGTTTGGCTGAGATTTGGAGGTGGAACTACATTTATTATCCATGTGTAGCAAGTTCTTTTCATATGCTTTCTGCCCACCCAACATACACATAATATTATGGATTCAAAATAACCAAATTAGTACTACTACTAATACATATTTTAAGCAGTACAACAATCTATGGATGTTTATATAAGTATTTCTTTGCAACACAAAACCTGTGAAGTGTATTTGAAAATGAAGTTTAACTGTAATTTGCATTTAACCACTGGTTTTATCTTGCTAAAGAAGGATGTTTTGACACCATATGGAGCCGAAATAGAGGAGACTGGAAACTAGTTTGCTTCTACTGCTGGTTTAATGTCAGAAGAATTTTAGTTATTAGAACATTTATAGTGCAGACAGTGCCTAAAATTAACCATAATTAAGCATGATTGTGGCCTGGCCTGACTTTGTTATAGCATGATCATTTCCTTACCTGGGAGGACAGAAAAAAATTACAATCATATTATGGAACCATGTTTTAATTCTGTAGCTACCCAATGTATCCCTTTTTCTTCCCTGACTTCTGTGGACAGAACATACATCACATGGACCATAATAATGATTAAACATGGTGATTTCTGTAGGACAGACAGGATCTAAAGTTCTTACAAACAAATAAAAAATAAAAAAATTAAAAAAAAATTATTCTCCTGCATAATAGGTTCTCTACTATTAATGCTACAACATGGGGATGAAACTTCAGCTTCAAAAGATGGCTACTGCAAACAATAGACTCAAATAGTTTAAACTTTATTTACAAAAATGTTTCACAATTTATACGTCAGTAAGTGCTTATCACTTAAAGAATGTACACTGAGAAAATGAGATCAGTTTTTATTGATGGCTTCTTGGCAACTCCACACATTCTGTACTTTGGATCTAGACTGCAATATGTGTACTATCACTAGTTCATATTCACCTGTTCCTTTGGTACAATTAATGTATGTAGCCTGAAGAACTCCTTCTTAAGTGATTCACTAACAGGTCACCAGTCTGAGTGAGCTTCCTCAGAATGCCAAGTGTACATTTAGCTCACTTAATTTTTAGAATGATACTGTTTGTTGAAAGGAATATGGTTATCCATAAAATCTGATTCACCCTGTTGTACCTTTTAAGCATTATATGATCTTACATTCCTTGTACATTACAATACTTAGGCGGTGAGATGGTTTGGATGGATTCGGTGCTTCAATCATGATCTTCCATGTTTTACTGATTATAAAAACAAATCATCATCACCACTGGAATATAGGAGTTCAGAATAGGAATGTTATAGTATATAGCAAAAAATATTAATTTCTCATAATATAATTGAAGAGGAAGTGAGCAATTACCATGTCTTAAAAAAAGAAGTCTTGTAACCAGTCTTTGCAAACCTATATCCATTTGTAAAGATAAAACCTTGCATTTTTAAATTAAGTTAAATAAATTCATACAGCTACTGCTTTTCTCATACCAAAAAGGAGACTCATAATGGCAGGCAAAATGTAGGCAGAAAAAGAAAAATCATCACAAATTTCCAGCCACGCATAAAAGCTATTTCATGCTTTATAGGAGTCCTTTTCCACTTTCATTTTCATGGAACAGTCAATCCTGAAGCAGAAATCCATACTGATAAGGTTTGTGCGGCCATTCAGCATTGCAAAGTTGTGTGTGTGTGTTTTGTTATTGTTTTTTTAAGGGGGTGACTTTCTTTTAATAAGTTGGTGCAGCAGACATGGCAAAAGAGTTAATCTGTTGGTGAGTTAGGTAGACTCTGAAATGCACAACAGCATTGCCTAAAAAGGATGAGAATGGTGGAGCTAAACAGCAATTTTCAAAACCATTACTTGTCCTCTGGTCAAATTCACATTGCCTTACTCATGCAAGTGGTCCTACTGAAATCAGTGGAAATTAAGCATAAAAGGAAAGGAAACAAGATTTGGCCTAAGGATCTATCTTACAGTAATATTCTAAGCCATCAAGAAGCCATCATTCTATACAAATCTTTACCAAAAACTAACGGCCCTTTTATATACAGTACTACTCTGTGTTGAATGTTTATTTCCATCTAATTATTCTCTCTAATTAATTATAATTAAATACATTACTGCGGTGCAATAGTATAATTTTAAAATATTTTGGTAAAGAAATTAAATGTATAGTTTCAAAAAATCATTCTTAGAATGTCTGTGGCAACTGCTTACATACTAAGTGAAGTACAGCTTAAACACCATATATCTATAACATATTTCCATATAAATTATATGTAAACAGAATTTATATTTAAAGCACCATTTATGAAAAAGGAACATGTTTAAAACTGTTGCAGTAAAGTTGAAAGCCAAATTTGATCACTCTATCACACATTCATCTTGGGTATCAAAAGGTAAATCTTAAAACTGATTGAACAAGCAAGCTTTCACACATTGCTCCTCTATTTTCCTCGGTAACAGAAACAACATGATAACCAAATTGTAAGGTGCATGAATGAAGGCCATTCCTGAAAAAGCTGCAAAATTCTGACAAATAGAAGACATTCATAAAAAGCATTTGAGAAAAAATACACACACACATACAAACATGAACAGTCAGTCGTAACAGAGCTACTTGCACGGGGGTCATTTCAGATTCCAGGAATGCACCTTAGATATGTGGCACTGAAATTATGGCATCTCAATTTTTCCTCCCTCTTTTCCTCCACTCTCAAGATAGCTTGACAAACTAACTACACAGGAAAGAGATAGTTGTTATTACTATTAGTGTCAAGGAAGAAATGGTGAGAGGTCACGGTAAGAAGAGGAACTCAAAAAGAAAAAAATAGAAGACAGAACAGAAGAGGTAGAGACAAGAAGAAACTGTTTGGCCGAACAAACAACATACTATGTCTCACTCACAGAAAGCACCATCTCCAGGAAAGCCAACATTGGCATTCAGTGGAAAGAGTACGAAGAAGGAGCCAAATCATCAGACCTAAAGTAAGAAAACTGGAAAAAAATATCAACCTTCCTTTAATGATAATTTTCAAATCATGCTAAAGGTACTGAAAGTACAAAAAAGGTAAAAGATCTTAAATCATTAAGATAATTTGGGTGTAGCATTATAATTACAAATATATTGAAAGTTTTTCTTTTCAACTGCCAAGACCTCACGGTTTTGTGTCTCTCCTGCAGAAATGATCCTATCACAAATACACAAAACTGCAGAACAGGAAGTTCTATTCTAGCTTCTGGGAGGTGATATACCATCAATTCTTGCAGGAGAAACATAGAACGATGAACTCAGGTTCTAGAAAGTAAAAGATTGAATTAAATTTTTTTCATTTTAAAATGTGCTTATTGGTCATTTTAAAATTCATCCATATTTTCTATTAATGATTTAAGAGCCTGACTTTTTTGTATTTATTTTAAAATTATTATTAAATGGCATTTGAGTTCACTGATAAGAAAACTGCACTAATTTAGGTAATTTGTGCTGAATTCTCCAAGCTGCTGACATTTAGTAAGAAAGGTAAATTATACTTGCCTCTTATTTGGGGCAATCAATACATAGGCCCCGAGCCTACAAGGCATTTAGGAGTGTGCATAATTTTGCTCACTTGAGTAATCCTCCTGAAATCACTGAAACGACTCAAATGAGCAAAGTTTTACATGTGTTGAAGTGTTTTGCAACATCAGGGCCATAATTTCTAATTATGCAATCTTTCTGTTATTTGCAGATCCCCTTTTAACTCTGACCTCCCTTCTAAGACAATATCCAGCTTCCACATGTGTCTGAAATGAACCCTGCCTGTACAGCATCCATACAATAATATTATAATGGAGATTATGAGTGTTTTGACAAAAGAAAAAAACATTATGTTGTCATTTCTTTTCTTCTGTATTCAGGCAGTTCCTAACAGTTTCCAAGGACATATTCATGGCTGCTTGGAGCATGTCTTCTTCACTCATATCGCCTCCTGCCAAGAGACAAACACACACAAAATATTTATGTCTAGTTACTTCTGGAATTAATCTATAAAAATTTAAACATTTTTCATATCACTTCTTGTCTCTTGTTTCTAATTGTTTATCATTCCATATTTTTCAGATTTCTTTTGCTTTTTTCCTGCTATTGCAATCAAGTGATCATTTCAGACTTACTTTTCAATGGATTGTAATTATTCCATAAAAAGATGCGAAATAATGTATAATTAATTTTAGATCTTTGATATTTAATGTTTAAGCTCCAGCTTAATGTATTTTTATAAAACTTGAGAATAGACATTTAGAGACAGATTTCTTTTCAGCACGCATCCTGTTGTTTGTAATAAGTGCTGCATAGACCTATACCAAGGAGTTACCATACTATACTCAACTAGAAACAAAGAAAAGAAAGTAAATCTAGTACCTGTCTGGTCTAGTAGCAGTGCTGTGCACTCCCAAGAAGGAGAAATCTACATTCAATCAGTAGCTCTACATTCTTAGGCCAACAGGGGCTAAGAGTAGTGTGCAGGTAATACAGTCCACTCCTGTGGGACAGGTGGTCTCATATCACTCAAGAGTGACACTTTTGGCCAACACAGCAGAACAGGCTCTCTAAGAGCTCTACTGTGTCCTCCCCAGCAAGAAAAATAGCGGCTATGTCATGCAGCCCCATGGGCAGTTGTTAGGCGAGCTAAAGGCAAGGAAAATTTGGGGAACTCTTCTTCAGCAAAGAGAACCAACCAGGGAAAAACCTAGATTAACATCTGTTTTGAAAATCACAGGTTAAGTAAAACAATACCTGGGTCTGTTCCTAGTGCATTTGAACTTGTAGTTGGCTTATCACGTATATCTGGGGTCTGGCCTTGCTGCTGTGACTGTTGCTGCTGTCTGAAATTACCAAAATAGTTGAAATTAGTGGAAAAACAAAAAATAACAGCAAATTTACATATAGTTCCAAATTTAAATTGACAGTGAACATTTAAAGTTCCTATATCACCTTTATTTTCCCTTTTTCTAGGGTCCTTGTTCTGACAGCTCCCCATGGCAAAAAAGTCATTTTTCATTCCTTGGAAAGCCAATGAGTGAGAAATATATGGATGGTGTTAGGTACCATCATATGCCCTTGCACCCAAATCCCCTTAATTCCAATGTCTGGTATTCTCATCCACTCATACAGAGTCTAATTCCCTTACCACCTCATTTTTCTTTTCAGTTTCAATCTTCTTCCCCTCTCCTTCCTCACCAGACGATCAAGGTAGAGAGAAGGAAAAGCAACAGTAACAACAGAAGAGATGCAACTAGTTTATAGTTCTGAAGCAGATGATGAATTGGTATTAAGAATCTGCTTGCTCACAACTGTGGTTAGCAGAGAACAAGCTCTGCCCAACCTTTTGTTCAGAGTGGCAAGGGCCCAATAAATAAAAACTTTGTGACTCCCTGCATCTCTCTCACTTCTCAGGCACATACCTCCACTAGATATAGATAATGCACTCCACAAAAAAAGCCACACTCATTAAATCATGAGGAGAACTATAACATGATAGAGACCTCATAATCCCAGAAGCAGGGCTCAATACAAGCACACTTATCCTCTATAAAATAATGACAGGGTTATTTATAACAACACTCACGAAACTTAATGTAAAATAGTATCTTTGTAGCTATCTATGTGCATGCATGCATGTGGCTGGAACTTTACCTTACTGGCAAACAATCCCCTTCTAACCAGTATCTCAAGTAATTAATTAGAAACTGCAGGATTTCCAGAATACATGAGCTACAAAGCCTTAAAAAAAAAAAAATCTGACCTCAATCTGCAAAAGAACATTATACTATCCTAAGATAGATAGAATTCCTAAGATAGAAGAACATTATACTAGTATAACATTATACTAGTATACTAGTACATTATACTAGTATACATTATACTAACATTATACTATCCTAAGATAGATAGAATTCCTAAGATAGAAGAATTCCTAAGATAGATAGAATTACTTCAACAAGCAAATTTAATTTTCCACCAGATACTTTACTTTTCAAAATATGCCTGTCTTGTCCTTCGCAGCTCTTCTGAAGAAAGGGATTCAGATTGACTTGTGCCATGTGACTGTGGTATATTCGGCGATACAGAGTCTGAAAACTCACTTCGATGGCCTCCTAAAGTTAGAACACGGTATTTCATTATACCAATCAAGGAGAGAAATTTTAAACTAACAAACGTAACGTAGCTAAAATTACCTCTCCAAACCTCAATGAATTAAAAATTGTTCATAACAAGACCATTATATTCAAAAATTTAATCTCTATTATTATAGACAAAAGTATTTAAACAATAGATCTGGCAAGGAGTGAATGGCTCAGGGAATGGAGGAACAGAGAACTTCACCTGAAGATCAATGGTTCAAATCTACCCAAGACAGTAGCCAACCAAAAAAATCAATATTACCTAATGGCTACTCAGCTGACTAAACAAATAAGATGAACTCTCAGTACACGTCCTAGTCATCAACTATCCACATCATAATGGACTACATTTTAAAGAGTGTCAAGAAAAGGACTAAAGTTCATACTTAAGTATCCTTTCATGCCTAGCAGGCAGACTTTCCAGAGGGCCTGAGACACATTGGCAGGGAAAACGGCTACTGTACTTCACCCATGGACAGATTTCAGCTGTCAGATTTCACCTTTCACAAGTACTCAACTGGTCAAAGTGATTGCCGGACAAACACCGGACATTCTTTTTAAGTAAGCCTTTTACCTTGCATACTAAGCTGAATGGCTCTACGAAGATCAGCTTCTTCATCTTCCATATCAATTTCTTGTCTACTTAGTGCAAGGGCTCTTTGGAAATTCTCCTCATCTTCATCTAACATGCCTGTTCCACCAAAGGGATGGTTAATGTCTAAAGCTTGTTCCAGGTCAGTTTTTTGCACCCTGAAGAATAGATAATTTCATTGCAGTCAGCCATAGATAACATTTTCGTTTAAATTTCATAATAAGAATAATACTTTGCATTGATTTAGCTCTGCATTTTCAAGGTACTGTAAAAACATTCTTTTCTTCACAATATACCTCTGGGGCAGTTAAATATTTTCCCCATTTTACAAATGAAAAACAGAAGTACAAAAGAAATTAAATGATTTGCCCATGATCACAGTGCTAGTCAGTATCACAGTGAAGGGCAGAACTCAGAAGTTTGTGGTTCCCAGTCCCATGCTCAATCAGCTAGGCTATACTGCCCCACAAAATCTCTGTTTTTACCTATTGCAGAACCATGGAAGTTAACCTTCAGTACACCAAGAGAAAGAAACATTTATGAAGTAATTGCTTTGAAAATTGAAAGTTCTCTTAAACCTCTTTATAACCAATGCAAATTTAATCATGATAAAATGAAATAAAAACTATACCAGGTTGACTAGAGTATTTTAAAATGTTTTAATATTTGGAAACATTTAAGGATACATGTTATAGTTTTAGGATAAGTCAGAATATAGGAGCTTTACAATTCATAGAAATAATAGCATATATAATGCATTAAACACTACTTTGTAAGTTTACTTAGAAATAAGTGCCTTGGTTGTAGGCATCAGACACTAAAAGCAATCATGCTCAACACTATTACAAAATAAATCTGTATTTACCTTACCTTTGATCTCTTGATTGGGCAGTCTCTTCCCCAATCAGTTTTGGTCGCTGCATCTGCTGTACCTGAATCATTTGCAGTAGTTGGTCAGCCTCACAATCTGGCAGGTCACCCTTTACAACAAATATAGAATAACCTCGGGATAATAAAACCAGAAATACTAAGTATAAGGTGTGTTGATTATTAAATATCCCAAACTAAATATACCATGAAATAAAAATATATATATAATTGATTACCAGCAATATAATACAGATATTCAATATTAGGCTTTGCCTCTCATTAGAAGGACTGTACAGGTTATTTCACTGATTCAGTCACAAAACTGATGTAGGTAGACTAGATATAAACACCCTTATAAATAAAGTTTAATTATCTGATTTTAATCACCTTCTTGCAAGTAATGAGGTTTAACGTTTGCAAACTAGTATTACCTTCCTGTTGTAACTGAGCCAAGAAAAGTGCAAGGTATGTATCTGATATTAGTTCTGGACCCATCAGGAGAGAGTTCAAGTTAAACCACTGTAATTTGAAAAAAAAAAAAAAAAAAAAAAGATTTGAGAGAAAAAAAATTAGCATTGGATTTATATGGTAGTCCATTTTTGGACAATCCGATCATTTTCCATGATGAAATATCTGATTTGTAAACTAATCATGTGGAACATCAAAAATTCATTTAAAGGACAAAAGCATGACAACTTAAGTGTTGCTGCCTGCCACCCTTTCAACTGTCCTCAGCTGACCCAAACTCTGAAACTTACGGAGAAATTTACGTAACTTCAGGCACCCTCCCTACTAATATCAGAAGAGTTTAAAGGGGAGAAATTTGAACAATTCTTATGTCCTGGTTTCCGCTGTTACTTTGTGATACTGTTTATTCTGGTTTGAAATATTTGTTCTTGGAGATTGTCATTCAATATACTGGGTTTTTTTCTTTCCGTCACTCCATCATAGATTCATATTTTTAGTGGAGGGTGGACAGAATCCCTATTTAAAAGGATGGCCAAGGAAACAGAGGAGTATTTTCTGTTAAGAATATGCGTAACAATGCTGTCTTTAATAGCTGTTACCTATGGTTAAAGCAATCTTTTTTAGAGTAACTGTTTTCTCTGCATGTATTTTAAAAATAATTATTATATCAACCAAGAGAAATTAAATTCAAATTCACTTGGAAAGTTTTTATTATCTATGTCATAAACACACCTTTTATTAGAGGAGGTAAGACAGGATGTAAAAATGTGCCTGTATAAATCACCACACACACCCATTTTCTGAGAGGCCAATTAGTCATCAATAATAATTCTGGTAATTGAAGGTGTACCTATCTTGCATGGAGATGGGTATTATAGGGCCATTAAAACTATCAGATATAGCTCTTGATAATATCTTGCAATAAATGCAAGTGCTTGAAGAAATATTCTTCACAACACCCTTCCATTGTGCTAAAATCATGACCTTGCAGAACCATTTCAGATGGCAAGAAAATTCAGTTTCCATTCCATACAATTCTTGGCCAATCTGCTGAAACTGCCACCAAGAGTGCTATATATAAGTATATTCCTTGTGATAGAGGCGAATGTCCACTCAAAGCTGGAATGAGACTATTAACTCATTGCAGAGGCTACCAAACTACCCATTTTAGGACCAATCCTGCAAAAATTTAAACACACTTAAATGAAATCAATGGACTCTTCATGTCCTTGAAGTAGAGCACGTGTGTGTTTGCAGTATTGGGGTCTTGATTACTTTTCACCAGGAATGGAGTCATCAAATGGTTCCATAACATACTAGCAACATTCTACCTATTCACTCCATAAAATTCCCTCTTAAAAAAAATCCAACCTAAAATGGTGTGTGGGCCGAAGGTGTGGGGTAGAGTTAAAAAGATAAGGTATTGATGTATGTACACGAAGAGTTGGGCTTTTAAAATAAAATAGACATAACAATTTTACTTTATAGCATAACAGATAATAGAGATGAAACAGCTAAATTAATAAATGTTCCCTTCATTGAGCTAATCTATTTTTTCTTCATCTAGGGATTGAGTATTAACTTGTAAAACGAATCCTCCTCCTGTATTTCTCTCTGAATAGACACCTACAAGTGTCTTATTGTGATTACAAACTATGTAACATTTAAAAAAATAAACAATTTTAAACCCATTTTTTAAAATCTCAGTGATAGGATAGTTTGCGAAAAATCTGAACTACACATACACATTTAGCCTGAAATACTCTCCCCATCAGATAAGTTTTAAAGTGAACACTAATGCCCCTTCAACACAAAACATAAAAAAAGCTTACAGAATGAATATAATTATTCTTAAACTAATCCAGAATGTAAAGCTTGTAATGTATTTCCCAGTTTCACCTCTCTTGCTGCCAGATATAATTTCCACTTGACGTAAACCACAATGTAGCGGATCTTTGAAATTTTTATTGGACTGAAAAATCATTACTAGTGTAAGGTAGCACATTCAGTGAACTTTTTCAGTAGAAAATAAAAAGCTTCAAAAATGCCATATTAAGGACAGTGGCCTGGTTAGTTTCATCTATAAAAAGGTTACTAATTTTTTCTCTTCTGGATGTCAGCATCACTGCAGCTTCCAAAAACCTTATTCATGGCTAAGTGAGTGCCTTTCCACTACTGTAGATGTTTTTAAAAGCTTACTTCAGAAGTGTTTTATACTTTTAAAAAATGTAGTTAAGTTATATGAAGAATTACAGAATGTCATCTAGAAAGAGACAACTGTGATTAGTTATTGAAGTGTATTATATCTGCGTGTGTTAAAAAGACCCAACTTTTTCTGACCTATATGACTATCTGGTTATGAACATTCCATACATGCACACCATCCTTTATGTTTAGCAATATATTTTACTATTTCTAATTCCATCCCTCCAAAAAGCTTTCCTAAACGTTATAGTGTTAAAAGCTGTGTTTCTACTTTTCCCCACTACAGTCCGTACTAATACCTCTCCAGTGCTGGCAGATATAAATATTCTAAGTTCTAATGGGTTAATCACATTTCACATATACATACTAGCCATTTTTAGATGCACAGTCTACCTGCGATTTTTTACAGTACCAATATAATAGTACTGTGTAATGCGGCAAAAACAAAAAAAATTGACCTTCAGTACCCCTTTAAAATGTATAAAGATGACCTCAAACATTTTTCAAAAGTATGATTTTTGGTTGTTTGTTATATTAAGTTTTCTCTCTTTTCTGAAGAACCTGAACAAGGTCTTTATTGGACATATAGCAATGTCTCATAAATCTGCAACTTGAGCTGCAGCTGTTGCTTCCTATAACTGAGGACAGCATGCAGATTCTTATAGGATTTGATCCAAAGTCCTTCCTTAGGCCAACATTCATGCCAAGCGGCTTGGCAGCATTATGATATAAATAAGCATTTACCCAACCTATTTATTTGGGATAGTCTAAAACAAATTTCAACCCAGACCTTCAAAGATGAAAGGCTAGCACATGGTCTCATTGCAACCATTCTTTCCACCCCCAGTCTGAAGTCAACTTTTAAATAAAAAAAGACAAGGTCACCTGTTTTCCTAACTTTCGAACTGTAAACCAGTGTTCCTTATAATTACAAATAAATGATCTTTCATTTCTGTAAAAAGAAAAACACAAGGTATACATAAAATTAAATTCTCTAATATTGGCGCTCATACTAACTTTTAAGTTCTTTGTTATCACTAATTTATATATAAATGACAATATTTTGGCAATACAATGTAACTATTGGTGCTACAGAGCTTTTAAAATACTTTTATTATAATTCATAATATTTTAAAGTGTTCTTTTTAATCATGTACTGAAGTCTATATAAACCTAGTGATGTCATAGAGTATATGACATCATATACAACTCAATCAGCATACTGTGATGCCACAGATACTGAGATGTCATGAAGGCTCAGAGGACAGGTCATATAAATCCCCAAAATATGAAAAATAAAAGGCTGAGAGGATAAAAAGGGACACATCAAAATGTAACAGAGCTTGAAATAGTAATTTTTAAAGAAACTAAGTAATCACAGATTTTCAGTGTTATTTTTCTGTAAAATGAAAGCAGGGTGCTAAAAAGAAAGTCTTACATAGGGTCGATCCCGAGCCTCTGATACTCTGGGCTGTTGAAGAGGATTAGTTCTAAACCCCAAACTTTCAAGGCATTGCTTATAACCTGTCAAAAAATAGTACTTTTCATGAGACAAACCAGTCAAGTCCAAATTTAAGCAATGCAACCATTTTAACCACCATGAACAATTATATTGTTTTCATAAAGCTGCGCTTTTAAAAAGTTGATATAAAAAGGAAACCTCGGGATCATAATATTCAAAATGCAACCTTCATGAATCTACAATCACCACACAACATAGATAGCATATACAAAGGTGAATTACAAAACTACAGTTTGACAGAGAGGTTTTCACAAAGCACAACTCCTTGATTAAGTTATAGCCTTATATCCAGCTGTATGCATAGTACCTTCTTACTTTCACTCTCAAAACTACGTTTTAAAAACTATTTGGCAGTCATTGTGGTAACATAAGAAACAATATTTAGGTCTACTTATTTAGGGATCATCTACTACCATCCTTTCTGAAGACGTCCATTAAGGCTTTTAACTCGAATATGTCCCTTCAACTTTACTACACTACAAACTAGAACCATGTTGCAACAAGGTCCCCTGATTCCATTATAACTTATGTACACCTGAGCATCAAGGCTTAACAAAAATCCTAGACTTCCAATTAGGGATCTCCCTAATATTTGGGAAATTTCTAACACATTTTAAACACTATTCAGTAAGTTTGAAATTTATAGATAGAATCAAACCTCTTAACACTACTCATTTAAAGCTGTTTGGGATAAAGGTGTGGGGAGTTTAACACCTCAGCCAGTCAACAGTGTAGCAAGTAAGCAAAGCGATGGGAGCGCAAGAAAGTAAAAACAAAGTAGGAAGCAATTTTTATCATCTTCAAGGGCACTGGAGCACAATTAGGAAGAAAGGAATTGCCATGCTGGCAATGGCAGAAAATATATTTAAGAGATGAGACTGGGAAGTAAAATGAGCAAACGAAGAGAGAGCCCTGTGCATATACAAAACAGAGTAATAGGCACAGAAGCTCACATGAGAGTATGGAAAGAAATACTGACATACATACATGGAGGCCACAAGCAGAGAAACAAAAGGTGCAGAGTATCACCTAGGGATCCAATATAGGTAAAACCTACAAGTTTGGGTTCTATTACAGATATTTAAAAGATTAAATACATATTAAGTAAGTTCCCTTTTTAAAAATAAACTTTTTTCCAAATAGCTCTAAAGTTTCAGAAGTGTGTATAAAGCCTTTGGAACACAGATTCTGCAGATCACTTTGTAAGAAAAGGACTCCTTCATGGAACCCGTAGTCACCAGGAAAGCCTCTGTAGTCAATAATTTGGAAACTGATGTTCTAAAAAGCCAGAACTCTCATGCATTAATCCTACAAACTAGAAATTGGAGAATTACTAAGTGTTATCAAAATTCTTTTCAAGAAAAAAAAAATATAATGCAACTGCACTGGTTGTAAGAAATTGTTCTGACCAGAGATTCATGCTTACTTGAATAGAGAAGAAGCCACTGTCATCCATATTTCCAGAAGGCTGCTATTCAAGGTGGGGTGGAGGAGAAAAAGAAAAAGTTGTGATCAGCACACTTCTAAAAAGATTTATGGAAAATCAAGTGTAAGAATAATTACAATTGTGTACACCTTCAGCAGAGATTCAGTACACCCATTCTGAAAAAGACTGCTTATACTGTCCAAAATACACATTAGTGAAATACCTAGTGCTCAAAGCAGAGACTGGACATTAAAATTTCTGTATTCTGTTCTCTTCTGTGCCACTGGCTTATTATATGACTTTAAGCAAATCCCATATCCTTCTATCTATGCTTGTAAAATGGGGATAATCTCTCTCTCATAGATGTGTTGTGATACTTCAGTAGTGAATTAATGTTTCTAAATGCCAATTTGAGGTACTTGGATGAAAAAGACTATAAAATAGAGAAGCATTATCACTTGAAAATGGAGCTTCCATAAAAAAGCAAGAATGACAAATTTGTCAAACAAAAAATTATGTTTCAAGAAACCAAACAGATGTCAAGGAATCAAATAAGGTTAAAATGATTGTTACCTGTAAAAACGTTCTGTACTCTTCACTAGAAACGCCTCCCTCTGCCATTCTTATTCTTTCTTCCTCATCTAGCTGCTGTGCAATAGAAGATAACTCCACGGGGCTAAAATACTCTCCTTGTAGTAAGTTATTCAGACAGTGTTGAGCACATAATGAGCCTTCTTGCTAAAATTATAAAGGAACAAAAAATACACAAGAATTATTTTAATGGGGTTTTTTTAATACCGTCATTGCTTCAATGATCTATGTTTGCCAAGGGAGTATATTTACCCCAAGCTTTCCTTCAGTACATTACTTGTCTGGCTTCAAAACACAAAAAAGATCATCTCTGACACATGCACACAAACCCCACTCTATTTCACAAGAAATATAAATATTTTTGTCTATAAGTTTACTTGTAATTTAGAAGGTAATTTAAGAATTGGCCAGTGACAGAAATCTCTGCAGACTGATCAAGTCACAGAAGGACTCCAACTATTCTTGCAAGCCACAGCAGCTAGGGACTCCATTCTCTCCCAGGCAGCCTTCACATGTGACTCTCATTCTCCATACCAGATGCACTTGTCCCATATAAACCTCCCTCTTCTTTTCCTTCCACAACAGTGCCATGTGCCCCATTTGGCTCTCCCCATCATAGATATACAAACAAACGTAGGCCATGAAGACTTTGCAAGTGTGCCTCAAACTGATACATCTCTTACATACAGAGATATGCATACACCTCCAAATATGCACATGTATATAGTATGCATTTTCTTAAGTAAACAGATATGCATATTTTTGAAATTTTTACCTTAAGACCTTCAATATGCTTGCACTCAAAAAAAATGAAAGGCATTCCCACTTCTTAAAGACTCTTGGAAAAGTTATTTTTGAAGTTTCTATATGAATCAGATTTGAAATATAAGCCCAAAAAGCATTAATAAAATCTCTGAAAGAGAATGATAAGTACATTTTCACCTCAGTGAAAGTCCTCATGGGCTTTGCCCCAAACATTTTTACCCTAAGATGATATATATTATGCAAATTTTTAGGTGTACTGAGGTTTTTCTTTGGTGACATTAAGGATGAGTTGAGGGGTAGGGGGGACGAAGAAAGAAAATTAGGCTCATAATTTATAACAGAAAATAGTTTTAACCTTAAATATAGAGAGAGAGCATTCTTTCATAATTAGGAGCCTCCTCATTCAACCTTGTCCTGACATATATTTGCGCTTTGGTCATTCATTCTTTAGACTTCCAATATTTTACCCTAGAGCAGAACTTCATGGCTCTTAGGGCCTTCGACATCTGCCATCCCATCCCTCCTTACTTTTAAAAGTGACACAGCATTTTATATATTTTTAAAGGTATCCTTACCTACCTTTTTAATTATATTATTTTCTTCTGCAAGCTTGGTTTTAGGGTTAAGAATTTGATGTGTGTATTAAAGTACTTTAACTGTAAATACCTAAGCAGCATTCTGAATACTTTAGAAGGAAATGGGGTCACTATCAATTAACTGAAATGTTAATGTTAATTAAAAATGTTCACATACACGTTTACATTTTTCCCCAGTGAAGGTAATTAAAATTGAGGATGTGGTAAATAACGAAAAGGACAAGTCACTCAGAGCAATTTAGAGTGGTAGGTAAACTGGGCGAAAGCAAACAACATGCATTTTAAAACAGCTAAATGTAAATGCACACATCTGGGAACAAAGAATGTAGGCCGTACTTGCAGGATGTGGGACATCAATCAGCTGAACATGAGCGCCAAGTGGGACACTGTGGTCAAAAGAACTAATGCGATCCTGGGAGGCACAAACAAGGGAGTCTCCAATAGGAGTAGAGAAGTTATTTTGCCTCTGTATTTGGTACTGGCACGACTGCTGCTGGAATATTGTGCCCAGTTCTTATGCCCACAATTCAAGAAGGATATTGATAAATTGGAGAGGGTTTAGAGAAGAGCCATGAGAATGAGTAAAGGATTAGAAAACATGCCTTATAGTGACAGACTGAGGGAGCTCAATCCATTTATCTTAACAAAGAGAAGATTAATAGGTGACGTGCTGACAGTCTGTAAGTACCTACATGGGGAACAAATGTTTAATGATGGATCTTCAGTCTAATAGACAAAGATCTGACACAATCCACTGGCTGGAATTTGAAGCTAGACAAGTTCAGACTGGAAATAAGGCATACAATTTTAATGTGGAATGTAATTAAACATTGGAACAATTCACTAAGAGTTGTGGTAGATTTGCCATCACTGACAATTTTTAAATCAATGGTGGATGGTTTTCCAACATATACATTCCAGGAATTATTTTGGAGAAGTTCTATGGCTTGTGCTATACAAGAGTTCAGAATACATGATCGCAATGGTCCCTCCCTTTTGGCTTTAGAATCTAGAAAATAATTGTTACAACAGAATAAAATATATGCTGATTACTGCTTAAAATATCTAACTAATCTGACTACTAACTTGTCAAAGAGCAAGTATGTTTCCACATACGTATACACATTTCCCATTTCCTGTACTGTATGCTGATGGAAAATAACTACCGTTTACATCAATTACATAATAAATGGCAATTATTTTGTAACTTTAATGGGCAGAGTATAAATAAGATCAATCTAGCTTCAGCAGAATTACTTCTACCACTCCAATCCTATGAAAATACCTTTCCATAATAATTGATTTTTTTTAAAAAATGGGTTTTTTGTTTGTTTTTTTAATTCTCCTTCCACACATGGCAGCCTAAGTCAGATAAGAACTAGTTTGGTTTGGTTTAGTTACTGCTTCTCTTGGTAGTTACAGCAGCCTATATTTAGAAAGGGAAGTTTAATAAAGACTAAAAAACTGTTATTGGTAATAAAGATTGTTAAAGAAACTGAATTACACAAAGCACAAACAAGACACTAGAATGTGATGGTGTAGTAAAGAGATTATTAGGAGTTTGGAGGCAATCATGAACACTAGAAGTACTTGCCATCTGAAACAAAATATTCAGCATTCAAATTGCTTACATTTTCAAAAGCAGTGTACAGACATTAAATAAATGTTCACAACACCCACTTTGAAGTAGTTATAATCTCCCCTCTGTACGTGCATAAACTGAGGCAGAGAGAGGCTGTGATGAGGAGAGGCACAGCAAAACAGTAGCAGAAGTCAGGGAATAGAGCCCACGTCTCCTGCTTCCCATCTTTATGCTCATTTCTCAGCTAGGGCATACTATTTTTGTCAAGAGAGCAAAAACTTCATTCTGCAGAATCACATCTTTCTGTATTTATCTTGAGAGGACCAAGAAAAAAAAATCAGGAAATAAAACTCACCATGACAAAAAGTTGCTATATAAAAGGAAGTAATACTGACACATTTGTGGCCATGTTTGAAGCTTTTGAAGCATGGTTGAACCTATTTCTCCAGCTATTTTTTAAAAAACCACTCAGCTGCTATGGTCTTCAGTATTGGCAAGTTAGGCCAGCAGACTTCCCAGATAATTCAGTTTCCCTGTCTGAAGGGGTTCTGGACTTCTTCTAAGATACATTTAGTTGAACTATCATCTCACCTGAGTTTCCCCTTCTACTAGAAAGGAACCTTATCAGCGCTAAGATGCTATACTTGGGGGCAATATGATGTGAAGATCTAGCAGGTAAGAGAATGTACTCTGGGGGTTGTTTTTTTTTAGAGCTTTAAAAAGACAATTTCAAGTATTACTATACTCCGAGTCATCCATGGGTTGGAGGAAACTCACCAACCCCCCGCCCCACCCCAGGCTGCCACTACCACCTGCCAACACCCACAGTTTACTACTACTACTACTACTCCTTCCCTTGCTTTCCCTGCCCTGCCCCGCCCCAGACTGTTACCCAGGCCTCTGACATATCCTCCCATCACCCCATTCCAACCACGGGTTCTGCCACGACCCGCTCCACAGGCCCCCACTCAGCCATAAGCGCCACCTCCCCCCAGCCCCGCCGCTCACTCACCCTCTCGTGGAAGATGGCCTCCATGTTTATTTGTCCCCAAAGCCAGTCGCCTCCGCCTCACGTGACCACAGCCCAACCCCGCAACAGCCAATCATCGCCGCTGCCCCACACCCCCTCGCCCTCTGCCCACCACGTGATCTTACTCCGCCCAATAAACCGCGACCTCTCTACCTCCAACAGTCATGTGATCACAACAGCCGTGCTCGCGCTGGGGTATGGGCGGAGGAGTGGGTGGGAGAAGCGGATACGGGGTTCGCCCATTTGACGCTGCCGGGCGCCCCCCTTCTGCTTCCGGGGGAGGGCTGGCCCGGGCTGGGCTCGGGCCCTGCAGAGCCTCGGCCTCGCGTTGATAGCTCTGGTCTGAAGAGCGTTGCTGGCGCTCACCACAGTCGGCACTGTAGCGCACTGGCAAGACTCGCAGCAGGAGTCGTGCAGCCGGAGGAGCCCGCCTGGTTTGTCACAACTGCCCTGGACTCCTAGGGGCGGATGGAGATTATCCCCCACCTCGTGGTACTTTAAAGGGGAAGAGCTGTGCTTTGTGAGCAGCAAGGTCTGTTCTAAGTCTACTGGTGCCAGGCCCTTCCACTCCCATCTGGTCAGCGTGGTAAGAATAGTTAAATCCTAGTTATCCACAGCTGTCACAATGCCCATATATTATTCTACACTAACTCCTTCAGAAATGAATTTAATTCACTTTCAAAGCAGATTATCCCATTTCCCATAACTGGCCCTTTAATTGAAAGGAAGACTTGCCTGGTGGATGCAGGGCATTTTAATGAAATAAAGTGGAAAGAAGCCTCCCTGTGTAGGCAAGCCGTGTCAGTCTGTATGAATTTTGAAGAATGTTTTCTGCTATCTCCTGCTCACTGCAAATGGTGCCATTCAAAAAGCACTGACTATGGCTGTTTTACATTTTTTTTTTAAATAAAGTGAGCCAAGTGTCTGGTGATCAAAAGCTGTCTCTTTCACTGACTGCTTCCCCCCAACTCATTCATTTCAACCACTATAACGGAGGATGCAAATGAAAGGGATAAACAAAGTGGATGAGTAGGTACATTTGATAGCACCATGCTGGCACTTGCCAATGAGGTGAGTTATAGGCAACAGCCAATAATAGACACACTACTACATAAAACATCAGTTTTGAAGGCCAAGGAGGAAAAAAGAGGGAAGGGTAGGACAGAACTGGAGGGTGGGGCTCCAGCAGAAGCTGGAAGGAGGACGGGTAGAACAGAGAACAAAAAGGAAAAGAAAAGAGATAGGAAGAGGTAGTTTTAAGATTGCAGTAGCATCAGAAATGTGTTGGGCTCTTTCCACCTGAGGAAGGTACAGCTCCTCTTCCAAAAGCTTACTGGAACTGAACAAATCTGATTATGCTCATCCTCACTAAATTGGATGACAAGGGAGAAAGAATCGCATACCAAAGAAAAAAAGTCACCTGTTTTGACTTATGGCTGTAGCACCCAACACTGTAATATCTGAACACTAAGGCACTCAGATACCAGGTTGATTGGCATGGCCCAAACTCATTAACTGATCAATTTTAGGATGAACTATTGGCTAGTGCATGTAATTTATGCTACAAATCCACCAGAGCACTATTTAGGTGGATGACATTTCTAGTGTACAGAAAAATGACTTCCAAAGCAGCAAAAGTGGGAAGTACTAACTCCACAGCATGACTAAAAAGTCTCACTTCCAATGCTCTCTATATCATTCTAAATTCAGCATCACAGAGATCTTGGTGTAAGTTAACACTGATGCCAACACTCATTGAAACCCACTGAGGATTGTGGAACTCTAGCAGTTGGGGAAAACATAGGCTTTTCACAGTAGCCATTCTGGGAGGCATTGAATCCATATGCAGATTTATGAAAAACTGCTCGTTTGAGGGGTGACTCTTTCCTGTTCTGCAGAAGAGCAACCAATGTGAGAAAAATCAGTCAAACTCCATGGCTGAAGTCAAGGCTGTGTTTTAGCACCTCTACACAACACCAGAATCATAAAGGTCAGGAAAGCAGCTGGAACCCCTCCTCAACAGCCAGACATTTCCCCAACATGGAATTCCTTGAACAGCATAGGGTTATTAATTATTTGTATTGCAGTAGCACCTAGGAGGCCCATCATGGACCAGGATCCTGTTAAGCTAGGCACTGTACAAACAGAATAAAAAATCCCCGTCCCTGGCTCCAGCAGCTTACCATCTAACATAATGCCCCTATGTTCCCACCTCTCACAGACCCTGGTGCAGAGAATGGGCTCCAGCATAGCCTATAAATGGTTTCTGAAAATTTCCATGAATTATGGCAGTTTCAGAGGCTGCTCCATCTTATTTTGGGTGCATAGCAGATACCTAGCCCCACCCAGAATTTGCAACATGCCATAGGACAAAAGTACCTGGTCAGAATCATACACTTTGTTATTACTAAAACTTTTTTTTTTTTTTAAGAATAAACTAATTTCCAGTTCACTGTTAATGCTGTTCTATTTTTTTGCATTTCATTCAGTTACAATACAGAGAGACTAGTCAGTTTCATTATTGTTACTTTCTGGTTCTCATGCACTAGTACCAGGCTCCTATGTTTGAACTGTAAACATTGCAGGGAAATGCTTAAGTTCAAAATTATTTTAATGGGAATTTTTTTTTAAATGGCACAGAAACATTTATACCAGTCAATTTTTTGTTTAATTTTTAGTAATACACACCTACATTTTGGGCTTAAATCAACTAGAAAGTGCCTTTTTAAGGCTGAGCCTTTTTGACACACATAAGAAGTTTCAAAGAGAAAAGATCCATAATCTTGGAGGTTTTTTTGTTCATTTATTTTAAACATGAGTGTCTTTTACATTGTTTTTCTGTTTATTGTGTAAGTTTTTCTCTTAGGAACAAGACATTTTGGAAAACACATTTCTGAACAGGATATTTATTAATCATATGATTCATCTGTCTTTCAAAATGGAAATTGAGAACAGGGAATTAAATTGGCAAAGCTAAATCACACATGGTTCTTCTCAGTGGCTTTATATTTTTAACATTAGGAACAAAGTATATCAAGAGCAAAAACATAGTTCCTGTTCCATGGATGACACAGTAAAAAAAAAAAAAAAAAGACATCATCCACTTGTTATATAAGCTGTATTAATTACATGTAAGCATTTCCCGTTTCACAGACAGCCTTTATCTCCAGGTAACTTCTTCATTGGGTTTCAAGTCCCTGTGTGGAGGGGAAAAAGAAGGACAGTAAAATTAGGTAATGCATAGGACTTTTGCAGACTGTAATCTACATTACTGTTCATAGATATTTTGTAACAGATCTTGATTTCTATATTAACTTTTAAGAATAATTAATATCCCTATCTTGTAACTGTTAATCAAAAACTATCATTTGGACAACTGGTCTTCCCCTTCCTCCCCCAAGTGTTACATATTTTTAGAGAACTCCTTTTAAGAGTTAGGATCCCTTTTTCTGTTTACTTTCCTTATTATACACTTGACTCCCTTCCACCTTAGGTCCCATCCCTCCCACAATAAGTCCTGCAGCAGTAGATCTCCATGGGGCTCCATGCCAGGGTCCACTTGGCTAAAATGGGGCTCTCTGCCAGGGTCCACTTGGAGTGGAGCTCATTGGACGATTGTGGCATTAGTAATCATGTGTGGCTAATGAGGGCTTGAAGCAGATATTTTAGGAGCCTGATTTAAAAAAAAAAACAAAAAAAAAAAAAAAACACACCATCTATAAAATGGCTAGAAGGGTTGCTAAAAAGTAACTGAACAAGATGCATCTTCAGCACTCCCTGTCCCTTTTAGTCTGGAAACAAATGATGGAATTAGGAGCCAATCCCTTATGTATGTGCCATTCCCAATGAAGTCAATGGGTCTTCAGTACCAGGCAAATTGTTTGAAACTAGAGTAAAGAACAGAATTATCAGAACATAGATGAGCACAATATGTTGGAAGAGTGAGCATGGCTTTTCTAAAGGGAAATCATGCCTCATTAATCTATTAGAATTATTTGAGGATGTCAACAAGTATGTGGACAAAGGATCTAGTTGATATAGTGTACTTCAACTTTAAGAAAGCCATGGACAAGGTCCCAAACCAAAGGTTCTTGAGCAAAGTCAGCAGTCATGGGATAAGAAGGAAGGTCCTCTCATGGATCAGTAATTGATTAAAAGATAGGAAACAAAGGGTAGGAATAAATGGTCAGTTTTCACCATGGAAAGAGATAAACAGCAGGGTCCTTGAAGGGTCTTTGTACTAGGACTTGTGCTGTTCATCATGTTCATAAAAGATCTGGAAAAGGGGGTGAACAGTGAAGTGGCAAAATTTGCAATTGATATAGAATTACTCAGGATAGTTAAGTCCAAAATTGACAGTGAAGAATTACAAATTGATCTCACTAAACTGAATGATGGGCAACAAAATGTCAGATGAAATTCATTGTTGATAAGCGCAAAGTAATGCACACTTTGGAAAACTTAAGTCCAACTACATATACAAAGTGATGGGGTTTAAATTAGCTGTCACCACTCACAGAGATCTTGGAATCATTATAGATAGTGCTCTGAAAACATTTACTCAATGTGCAGTGGAAGTCAAAAAAGCTAACAGAATGTTAGGAACCATTAGGAAAGGGATAGATAATAAGACAGAAAATATGATAATGCCACTATGTAAATTGATTATATGCTCACACCTGGAAAACTGCATGCAGTTCTGGTTGCCTCAAAAAAGATATATTAGAATTGGAAAAGGTATAGAGAAGGGCAACAAAAATGATTAAGGGTATGGAATAGTTTTCATACGAGGAGATGAACAAGGATGAACAAGACTGAGATTGTTCATCTTAGAAAGAAGATGACTAAGGGAGGGTATGATAGAGGTCTATATAAAATCATTGATGGTGTGGAAAAAGCGAATAGGGAACTGTTATTTACCCATTCACATTACACAAGAACCATAGGTTCCCCAATGAAATTAATAGGCAGAAGGTTTAAAACAAACATAAGAAAGTATTTCTTCACACAATGCACAGTCAACCTGTGGAAATTGTTGACTGAGAATGTTGTGAAGGCCACAAGTATAACTGGGTTCAGAAAAGAATTAGATAAGTTCATAAAAGCTGGGTCTATCAATGGCTATTTGCCAAGATGCAATCCCATGCTCCAGGTGTCCCTAAAACTCTGACTGTCAGAAGCTGGGACTGGACAACAGATGATGGATCACTCGATCATTAACAGAACATGGCAATTTCCTCTGAACCATATGGCAGTGGCCATTGTCAGAAGACAGGATACTGGACTGAATGGACCAATGGTCTGACCTAATATGACTGTTCTTATGACATTCATATGGGGAAGAATTTCAACATTTCTCAACTTCAACTAATTTAAATGGGAGTTAAAAACACTGATCACCTCAGCTGAGGTGCTCAACATCTTGCAAGACAGGACTCACAGGACAAAATCCTTCTTCCTTTGAAGTTAATATCAAAACTCACATCACTTCAGTGGTAGCAGGATTAGGCCTTTCAGACAGATTATTTTGTTAAAAAGTTGTTTCATAAACTAACCTTTTAAATAACATGCTCTTGTTTCTGAAAGTTGCTAGTTTTTCATCATTCCTTCTGTCCAGATAGCATCCAATCACAAATCCCATGGGACACAAAATGTGGACCCAGTACTCACGCACAGCTTGGACAAAATTCATAATGATTGCTAGAAAGAAAAAAACCCACAAAAAAACGTTATGGGGGTTGGGGGGAGAGAGAGAAAAATCTGAACATACGAACAACTGCATATACATCTAACCTCCTATAATGGGATTTCCTCTATGCAATTATGAACACCTGAAAGCCAGCACACATTTTAACAGGAGAAAAATGCTGCGCTCAGATCCACATGGGATTCCTAGGAACAGCAGGATATTGGAATCCAGATTGAATTTGCAGTACAGAAAGCAGAATTTTGCCCTAAAAGAACAGGACTACAATTCAGTTAATAAACTATTTTAAGGTAATTATAGGTTTAGTATTTGCATTTAAATTTATAGAAAAATTCCACCTCTAGAAATCATTCTAATAATGCGCCAGTTATCAGGAGTCTACCTTGTTGAAAAATATAATAGTTGTTCTCAACAAACATTTATAAAGCAGGACTTTACATAGTATTCATCTGTAAGTCTAGATGAAATTACTGTAAAGTGGGTGCACAATTGGTTGAAAGGCCATCCTTAAAGAGTAGTTATCAATGGTCCACTGTCAAACTCAGAACTATCAGGTGGTGACCTGAAGGGTTCTGTCCTTGGTCTGATACTATTCAATATTTTCATTAATGACTTGAATGATGGAGCAGAGAGTACGCTTATAAAATGTGCATATGACATGAAGCAGGGAGGGATTGCAAGCACCTTGAAGGACAGGATTAGAATTCAAAATGATCTTGATACATTGGATAATTGGTCTGAAATCAATAAGATGAAATTCAATAAAGTCAAGCGCAAAGAACTACACTTAGGAAGGAAAAATCATGCACAAATACAAAATGGGGATTAAATGGTTAGGCAGCAGTACTGCAGAAGAGGATCTGGGAGTTTTAGTGGATCACGAATTGAATGAGTCAATAGTATGATGCTGTTGTGAAAAAAGCCAATGTCATTTCGGGATACAGTAAAATAGTATGCAAGACATGAGAGATAACAGTTTTGCTCTACATGGCTCTGGTGAATACTGGAATACTGTATTCAGTTTTGGGCATCACAGTTAAAGAAGGATGTGAACAAACGGGAGAGAGCAACAAAAATGGTAAGCAGTTTGGGAAACAATCTATGAGGAAAAATTGAAAGAACTGAGCATGCTGGGCTAGATTCACAAAGAAACTTAGGCACTTCAAAAATGAGTAGAATTCACAAAACCTGGGTTTGATGTCTAGGCTTCCTATACAATGAATGAACAGGCACCTAAGAATGGAATTCACAAAAGGCAGCATGCCAGGACGCTCTTTGCCTAAGGTAGCTAATGGGAGGCGCTATGCCAAGGAATTGGTTCTAAGCCCTACCCCTCTCCCAGAGATAGGCACCTAAGTCTGGACTGCAGGGCGGTATCTCCCTCTGCTGGAGATTCTCAGCTGCAAGTGCTCTCTTGGAGATAGGTACCTATACTGCTTTTGCAAGAAGCTAGAGGGAGAGGAGTATGACAGGAGTAGCAGCTCCCTCATAACTTTTAGCCCAGGTGAGTATCCTGACCACTGGGATGTGGAGACTCCAAGTTCAAGCCCCCACTCCACTTGAGGGAGAAAAGTGATTTGAACAGGGATCTGTCGTCTCTCAGTTGAATGCCCTAGCTACTGGGCATTAGAATATGGGATATTCTAATCCGAGGCTCCCTCAATCTCTCCTGTTGAAGCTGTTCCACAGTGGATAAATATTTTAAGCAGTCACTGGAGCAGGGGAACTGGATTCTGGGTCTCACCCCTCCCAGATGAGTACTCTAACCATAAATCCACAAAGTCATTCTCATGCTTGCTCTCTCTCTGGTCCAATGTTTCTTTCATTATTTATCCACAGTGCAACAGCTTCAACATTTGGGGGGGGGGGGGGGTGTCAGAAAGAGGGCAAGGGGAGAAGAGAGAGAAAGCACACATGTGAGAATGACTCTGTAGCCTGATGGTTAAGCACTCGCCACAGAAGTAGTATAGCCAGGGTCCTGTCCTGCTTCAGTGACTTTTTATTTATACACAGTGGAACAGCTTCAATTGGAGAGACTGAAGGAGCCCCACATCAGAGTATCCCATACTCCAGTAGCTAGGATGCTCACCTGAGAAGTAACAGATCCCTGTTCAAATCCCTTCTCCCCCTTAGGCAGAGGGGAGACTTGAACCCACTGTCTCCTACATAGCAGGTGAGTAACCTAACCACTGGGCTAAAAGTTATGAATGCACCTCCCCACCTCTGGCTAGTGTGTGAACTCATCTATAAGGCCCAATCCAGTAGGTGAGGTCTGAGTACACTTACCAGATCAGGCCTCACAAGCAAATTAGCTGTTCCTCTGCCTAAATTCTCGTTTGTGCATTGCTCTGGAGCTTAGGTGTCCAGGTGCCTGGCATGGAGATACAATAAGCATGTGCAGAGGCAGAAACATAGGTGCCTAGGGAACTTTTACTGCAAAAATTTAGGCACTGAGCAATTTTGGTGCCTATAGGGTTTCAGAGACAGCTGAGTGGGGGTTTTGTGAATCCTCATGAAGCTTGATTCTGGGATTTAGGGGCCTAAAGTGGCAGTTGGTTGCTTAAATCCTTTTGTGAATTTAGCCTATTTACTCTAGAATAGAGAAGGCTGAGAGGGGACATGATAACATTCTTCAAATATGTAAAAGGTTGTTGTAAGGAGGGTAGTGATCAATTGTTCTCCATATCCATCGAGGGTAGGACAAGAAGTAATCAGCTTAATTTACAGCATGGAAGATTTATCTTAGATATTAGGGAAAAACCTTTTAAACTATAGGGATAGTTAAGCACTGGAACAGATTGCCAAGGGAAGTTGTGGAGGTTTTCAAGAACAGATTAGACAAACATGTCAAAGATGATCATCAGCACAGAGGGAAGAATAAGATAACCTCGAGGTCCCTTCCATCCCTACATTTCTATGATGCTATAACTACCACTCACTTGGTATTTCAGTAGCAACAAGCCAGAAAAAAAAGAAGTTCCATATTAATGTAAGATCAGACTCCATAAACTCTCATGCCCTTTCCAATCACATTGGCCAAACTTTTCCAAACATTAGTAATGTTTTTCAGAATGACATTAAGGAGGAAGGCTGGGGAAGCTGGGGCTCTACAATGAGTTTATAATTGTTGAACTAGACCTTTCTTACATACAAATGCCAAACAATAAAACCCAAGAAGTGTTGGCCTTGTACCTTAAAAGCAACAAAAAACCCAAACGCTTTTTAAGTACTACATTAAATGTATTTAGGGGCATACAATTCAGGTCTGAAAAAGTGTAGTCTCATGGTCTGCTCATAAGCCCAGGAACCCCTGAATCAAACCTCACTCTGCACTGATGTGTTTGAGGATTAATGTGCTAAGGTTAACATTTTGTCAGTTGTTTTTAGTAACAGTCAAGAATAGGTCACAGGCAATAAACAAAAATTCACGAAGCCTGTGACCTGTCCCTGAATTTTACTAAAAATAACTATGACAAAATGGGGCTGACTGGAGCAATGAGAGCCCCCAGCCCTGTTGTGGGATGGGTAAGAACTTGTCACAGCTGACAGCTGCAGGACCCCACTATTGGCATGTCTGGAAATGCCAGGGAGGGCTGGGAGCTCCAGGTGTGTGGGACCCAGACACCTCCCTGTACTTGGAGCTCAGGGGGCCCCCACAGCAGTTCAGAGTTCCAGGTCTATCCCCCAGCCACCCAGGAACTGGAGGTGCCCCACCACTGGCAGTGGCTAGAAACTTTGGGGGTCTCCCCACTCCCTGCAGAGGCAGGGAGCTCCAGACCACCTGTGGGGGCTAAGAGGTGCAGGCCTTCCCTCGCTGCCCCCAGGGCTCTCAAGAACTGCGGGAGTCCCTGCCACTCAGAGCGGCCGGGAGCTTCGGGTCCACCTACCACTCCTGAGAGCTCCAGCCGCCCTGCCCCAGTAAACATCAAGGCAGTCTCTAGAAATCACGGCATCCCTGACATAATCTTATCCTTAATGATAACACCTACTCTCCCAGTGAGGGCTGAAGGTTGGTTGTACCTAGCCCTTCACAGAACGGGCCACGTATGCCCTGAGTTTGTACAGCGCCTAGCACAGGCCAGGGCCCCCTGCTGCTCCCACGGTATAAGCACCACTCTGCCTTAGGACAAGAGCCATCACTCCACACGGGCCTAGTACGACTGAAGTAGCTCCGCCGGAGAGCGCCCTCCCCCGGTTCCCACACGGTATCAGCGACTGCCCCGGCCCGCCACGCGCTGCGGCCGTGTTCCCAGCCGAGAAGGCGAGACGAGGCCAGCACTGGGCAAACATGCAGCCCCCCCGGGGCCCTCAACGCCCACAAATATACAGCCAGGCCCCGCTCACCTGCGGCTGCCCGGCCTATGCCTACTCCGTGCCGCCGCCGCCGCTTTCCGAGACCAAGGGCACGCACCCGGGGCGGGGCTGGCACTGCTGCGCGCTACGCGCCGCCGCCGACGTGCAGGGAGAGACCATTAGCTGCGGAGCGCGGGGGGGGGCAACTTTCCCCTCTACCCGTTTATTTCGGAGTTCCACCCCGCCGCCCTTGTGAGTCTTTCCATCCCGGCTCCCGTAACTGATGCGGGCGCGAGGCCGCGAGGCCCGGGTGCCCAAAGCCGTACCGTACTCCCCCGGACTGCGCCAAATGGTACGGTCCATTCCCCTGTCGCTTTCTCCCGCCTCCTCCTCTCTCCCCCCGTTCAAAATGGCGGCGGCTGTGGAAAACACGGGGTCTGGCTGAGGAAGCCGGGGCTCCCCCTTCTCCTGCCTCCGCTGGGTTGAGGGGGCTGCTGGCGAGGTAGGTGCTGAGGCGCCTCGCTCTCCCTGTGTCTCCAGCGCGCTGCAGACTGGCCCCTGGCGGGCAAGGGGAGCTCCTCGCCGCAGTGCGTGGGGCCTGGGGAGTCGGACCGGTCTGGATGGGGGAGCGTCTCCCAGCCCTCCCGTCGTCAGCGAGAGAGCGGGGAGGCGCTTCCCTTGCCCCGGGATGTCTTGAGACTTTCCGGGAGCCTCCTGTCCGGGGAGCGGCAGACTGGGGGCCCGGGGCAGGACGTAACCCTGGGGGCAGGGCTGCCTGCAAAAGAGGGCACCGCCAGGGGGAGGCGGGCGTGAGAGGCTGTTCTCTCCTTAGAGTGAAGCTGGGCTGGGGACAGGTCCCCGATGAATGAAGGAGCCTGGTGCCAGGCCTGTGTGAGTATGTGGCCTACCAGCATTGCCTTCTCCTTAGGGAAGCTTCCAGCCTTGTGGACATCACAGAATATGGGGCTGGAAGGGACCTTGAGAGATCCGCTACTTCGGCCCCTTGAGCTGACCAAGTAAAGCAGACCGTATCTGCTGCGTATCTATCCAGCTTGTTTTTAAAATGCTCCGAAGATGGGCGTTCTGCAGCCTCCTTTGGAAGAGAACTTAATGACTCTTATAGTTAGAAACAATTCTCATGTCCATCCCTGTTCTCTCTTACTATAGATTAAGCACTTCTTGTCCTGCCTTCAGTGGACATGGAGAACAGTTGAGCACAGTCCTCTTAATAACAACCCTTAACGTATTTGAAGACCGTTATCAGTTCCCCTCTCAGTTTTCTTTTTTCAAGACTAAGCATGCCCAGTTTTCAGACAAAGGAGGCTAAAGTCGCTCACTATTTTCATTAGTATTTTTTTGAAGGTTGTATTTAAAAAATTGAATGATTGTAGTGACCATCATGAAATGTCAGATTTCATGAGTCTAAGGAATGGTAGGTGGGAAAACGGCAGAATAAAGGTAATGAATTTCAAGAAAGCTGACTTTAGCAAACTCAGGGAGTTGGTAGCTAAGATTCCATAGGAAGCAACTCTAAGAGGAAAAACAGTTTGAGAGAGTTAGGCCTGGTCTATACTAGAGTGTTTTGTTGAAAAAAGTCAGTTTTTTTTCAACAAAACAGTGTTGGTGTACACACTGCAATCACCCCCCCCACACACACACACTGAAAAAAATGCCCTGTTTTTTCGACAAAATAAACCACCTCGAGGAGAGGTATAGAGGTTTTGTTGGCATAGTTAGGGTGACACAGGGTTGATGTAGATACTGCGTCCCCTTACATCAGTGGTGGGCTATCATAATTGACACAAAAGCGGAAGCCAGTCCGGCTGGGCACAGGGCGAGAACCCTGGGCTGCTGCAAGCCTGGGCAGCTGTTCCCCTCCAGTGTGGAAAGGGCATCATGTCAATTTCATGGCTCAGCTGTGTAATTGACAAGGCTGTCCCTTTGGGGAGCGGGTGGAGAAGCTCCCTGACTAGTGAGTCTTGCCCACATGCTCAGGGTTTAGCTGATCGCCATATTTGGGGTCGGGAAGGCATTGGCAGAGACCCTGTGAGCTTTTTGCCTTCCTCAGTGTGGGGCTCGGGTCATTTGCTGGTGGCTTCTGTGGTTGATTCTCTGTATCCTAAAGTCTTTAAATCATTATTTGAGGACTTCAGTAACTCAGTTATAGGTTAGGGGTCTATTACAGGAGTGGGTGGATGAGGTTCTGTGGCCTGCATTGTGCAGGAGGTCAGACTAGATCAGTGGTTCCCAACCTTTTTGTTTCAAGGGCCGCAGATACAATTTTTACTATCCTGAAGGGCCAGTAGTCTCCACCAACAGTCCCCTTCCCCTTGCCCCCCTGCAGCCAGATGGAAGGAGTTCAGCCATCTGCAACAGGGAAACCACATGTATCCATCATCCATGCAGTCCACCTGGGTCCCTAGGCAGTGGCTCCCTTCTGTAGCCAGGGGGAAGGGAGATCAGTGCTCCACTCTTTCTGGCTCCAGCAGGGACCCCAGTGGCTAGGGACCCAAGCAATGTGCTTTGCTGTGCTCCCTGCTACAGCCAGGAGGAGGGGAGTGCTGATCTCCTGTCCCCTTGGCTGCAGCAAGGAGCCTGCACTGGTCTTGTAGCCCCACGGCAACATATTCTATCTGGGTCCTTAGGCAGTGGCTCCCTTCTGCAGCCAGGAGGAGGGGAGTGGAGGGCCACTTTGAAAGCCCTTGCAGGCCACAGGTTGGGAACCACTGGACTAGATGATCATAATGGTCCTTTCTGACCTTAATGTCTATGAACCTATGAGACTTCTTGTCCGACTTCCAGTCAAGAGCAGAGACCAGCAGCCCCGTCTTCTTGGCCCACTCCCAGCTGGGACTGGGAACCAGCCGCTGTGGCTTGCAGCAGCCCAGGCTTTTCACCCCACTCCCAGCAGGGATGGGAAACAGCTGCCCCGGTGCCCTGCTCCCAATTGGGAGTGGGTCAAGAAGGCAGGATGGCTGGTCTCTGCTCTTGGCTGGGAGCCAGGGCCAGAGGTGAAATTGACGTGGCTGCCTGTTCCAGCCAAGAGCAGGGAACAGAGAATCCCTGTGCAGCTGCCCCGGGCTCCTGGCTCGGACTGGGCGGGAGGGTGGGGCAGCCCCTAGGGAGCCCAGGAACCTGTGGGCTCCCCCACACTGCCCCTTAGATTGGTGAAGTGCTCCTGGTGAGGATGCACTCCACTCACTCAAGGAGAGCAGTGTGGACTCAGTCACTGCTGTAATTATAGCGGTAGCTGTAAGTCGACATAACATATGTTGACTTTTTTTTTTTTTTTTTTAGTGTAGACAAGGCCTTAACAGTTTTTCAAAGAGACGTTAAGGGTGCAAGAGCAAACTAGCTCACTGTGTAGGAAAGATAGGAAGAGAACATTCTGGCTTAACCAGGAGATCTTTAGTGATTTTGAAACTCAAAAAAGAGTCCTATAAAAAAATAGAAACTAGGTCAGATTGTGAAGGACGAATATAAAAAAAACAACCCACAAGCATGTAGGGATACAATTAGAAAGGCCAAGGCACAAACTGAGATTAAAGTAGTGAGAGATATAAAGGGTAACAAGAAAATATTCTACAGATACATTAGAAGCAAGAGGAAAACCGAGGACAGGGTAGACCCATTAATGAGGGAGGGAAAGACAGTAACAAAAAATGTGGAAAAGGCAGAAGTGCTAAATGACTTTTTGTTTCAGTTTTCATGAAAAAGATTAGTAGTGATGTCTAACATAGAGAACACCAGTGAAAATGAGATTGGATCTGAGGCTAACATGGAAAAAGAACAAGTTAAAAATTTCTTAGACAAGTTAGATGTCTTTAAGTTAGCAAGGTCTGATTAAATACATTGTAGAATACTCAAAGAACTGATTGAAAAGATATTTGAGCCATTTGTGATTATCTTTGAAAACTCATGGAAGATGGGAGAGCTTCCAGAGGACTGAAAGAGGGCAAATAGAATGCCAGTCTATAAAAAGGGAAATAAGGACAACCAGGGGAATTATAGACCAGTCACCTTAACTTCTGTCCCTGGAAAAATCATGGAGCGGGTTCTCAAGAAATCCATTTTGAAGCACTGGGAGGAGAGGAAGGTGATCAGGAACAGTCAGCATGGATTCACCAAGTGCAAGTCATGCCTGACCAAGTTGATTGCCTTCTATGATGAGATGACTGGCTCTGTGGATTTGGGGAAAGTGGTGGACGTGATATACCTTGACTTAAGAAAAGCTTTTGATATGATCTCCCACAGTATTCTTGCCAACAAGTTATAGAAGTATGGGTTGGATGAATGGACTAAGGTGGATAGAAAGCTGGCTGGATTGTTGGGCTCAATGGGTAGTGATCAATGGCTCGGTGTCTAGTTGGCAGCCGGAAACAAGCGGAGTGCCTCAGGGGTTGGTGCTGGGGCTGGTTTTATTCAACATCTTCATTAATGATCTGGAGGATGGAGTGGATTGCACCTTCAGCAAGTTTGCAGATGACACTAAGCTAGGGGGAGTGGTAGATATGCTAGAGGGTAGGGATAGGATACAGAGTGACCTAGACAAATTGGAGGATTGGGCCAAAAGAAATCTGATGAGGTTCAATAAGGACAATGCGGAGTCCTGCACTTAGGAAGGAAGAATCCCATGAACTGCTACAGATGAGGGACTGACTTGCTAGGCAGCAGTTCTGCAGAAAAGGACCTAGGGGTTACAGTGGACAAGAAGCTGGATATGAGTCAACAGTGTGCTCTTACTGCTAAGAAGGCTAATGGCATATTGGGCTGCATTAGTAGGAGCATTGCCAGCAGTTCGTGGGAAGGGATTATTCACCTCTAATCGGCATTGGTGAATCCACATCTGGAGAATTGTGTCCAGTTTTGGGGCCCCCTCTACAGAAAGGATGTGGACAAATTGGAGAGAGTCCAGCAGAGGGCAATGAAAATAATTAGGGGGCTGGGGCACTTGGTTTATGAGGAGAAGCTGAGGGAACTGGGCTTATTTAATCTGCACAGGAGAAGAGTGAGGGGGGATTTGGTAGCAGCCTTCAACTACCTGAAGGGGGATTCCAAAGAGGATGGAGCTGGGCTATTCTCAGTGCTGGCAGATAGCAGAACAAGGAGCAATGGTCTCAAGTTGCGGTGGGAGAGGTCTACATTAGATATTGGGAACATCTTTTTCACTTGGAGGATGGGGAAGCACTGGAATGGGTTACCTAGGTAATTGGAAGGAATCTTCATCCTTAAAGGTAATGCTCAGCTTGACAAAGCTCCGGCTGGGATGATTTAGTTGGGGTTGGTCCTGCTTTGAGAGAGGGTTGGACTAGACCTCCTGAGGTCCCTTCCAACCCTAATCTTCTATGATGGAGCAAATAATCAAGCAATCAATTTGCAAACAACTAGAAGATAATAAGGTGATAAGTAACAGTCAACATGGATTTGTCAAGAACAAATCATGTCAAATCAACCTAATAGCTTTCTTTGATAGGGTAACAAACCTTGTGGATGGGGGGAAGTGGTAGATGTGGTATATCTTGATTTTAGTAAGGCTTTTGATACTGTCTTGCATGACCTTACCTTAAAGAAACTAGGGAAATATAGCCTGCATGGAGCTACTGTAAGGTGGGTGCATAACTGGTTGGAAAATCATTCCCAGAGAGTAGTTATCAATGGTTCACTGTCAAGTTGGCATATCGAGTGGGGTTCCGTAGGAATCAGTCCTATGTTTGGTTCTGTTCAATATCTTCATAAATGATTTAGATAATGGCATAGAGACTACACTTACAAAGTTTGCAGATGATACCAAGCTGGGAGAAGTTGCGAGTGCTTTGGATGTGATTAAAATTCATAGTGATCTGGACAAACTGGAGAAATGGTCAGAAGTAAATAGGATGAAATTCAGTAAGGACAAATGCAAAGTACCACTTAGGAAGGAACAATCAGCTGCACCCGCATGAAATGTGAAACGAGTCCCTAGGAAGGAATACTGCGGAAAGGGATCTGAGGGTTATTGTGGACCACAAGCTAAATATGGGTCAACGGTGTAAGACTGTTGTAAAAAAAGCAAACATCATTCTGGAATGTATTAAGAGGTGTGTTGTAAGCAAGACGTGAGAAGTAATTCTTTCACTCTACTCCATGCTGATAAGGCCTCAGCTGGAATATTATGTCTAGTTCTGGGTTCCACATTTCAGGAAAGATATGGATAAATTGCAGAAAGTCCAGAGGAGAGCAACAAAAGTGATTAAAGATCTAGAAAACATGAAGTATGAGGAAAGATTTAAAAAATTGGGTTTGTTTAGTCTGGAGAAAGGAACACTGAGAGAGGGGACATATGTTTTCAAGGACATACAAGATTCTTATGAGGACAGAGAAAAATTGTTCTCTTTAACCTCTGAGGGTAGGACAAGAAGCAATGGGCTTAAATTGTAGTCAGGGAGGTTTAGGTTGGACATTAGGAAAAACTTCCTAACTGTCAGAGTAGTTAAGCACTGGAACAAATTGCATAGGGAGATTCTGGAATCTCCATCTTTGGAGGTTTTTAAGAACAGGTTAGGCAAACATCTGTCAGGAATGGTCTAGTTATTACTTAATCTTGCCTTGCATGTAGGAGACTGGACTACATGACTTGTTGAGGCCCCTTCCAGTCCTACATTTCTGTGATTCTATGATCCAGTTCCTTAGCCTTTTCCTGTCTGTCAATCTGCCTTTCTCTTCATCTTCAGTGGAAGTTTGTGTGTGTCTATTTATCTCCATCCAGCTCTCTTTAGATGAACTGCCCCTTTTAAATAGGAAGTTGCCATGCATTGACTGCGACATTTTTTATTTATGACACTAATACAAATATGTTAGGTTTTAGAGAAGTATCTCAAAACAATCCTAATTTAAAAAATAGGAGATTTTCTGTGTTGTATTTAAAATATAGCAGCTCAAATAATAGTGTCAATAGAATTTCTGGTAATTGATAACTAGATGTAGTATCTAGCAGTATCTAGTAGTAGTAGTAATAATACAAATTTTTTATTTACATGCATATGTTCATACAAATGATAAAATAACGGTTGGTCTAAACATCTAAACTTTTGTATTAGGTTTTAAATTTTTTTTCTTTTTAAGATAGTTGTTTTGGAAAGCAGACATTCGGATAGAAAAATGACATCCATTATCAAGTTGACTACACTCTCAGGGGTGCAGGAGGAATCTGCTCTCTGCTATCTGCTCCAAGTAGACGAGTTTCGGTTTTTATTGGATTGTGGCTGGGATGAGAATTTTTCACTGGATATCATTGATTCTCTAAGGAAGTAAGTAGTTGCTTATCCTTTTTGTTTGTTTCTTTGTTTTAAAAAAGCCCTGAAAACACATTTCTCATTACTTCATGTTTTATAGCATGAATATATTTAATGACTTAGAATAAAAATCCAAAATTTTTCAGTTTAAAATTGCATATATAATGGGGGAAATGACTCTTCTAAAAGCATTTTACTAAATAGATCTGCTCTGTGTGTATATTCTGAGTTACATTAGCTTGCATTAGTTACAAAAATATGCTTTTTACATCTAATAGCTGTGCAGATCCTATAAATACAGCTATGATATACTGAACTTGGTTTCATTGTGGCCTATGTATTTTCAATAGAATTAACTGAGTACAAATAGTAGAATCTTACTGTTGATCATGCATAAGCCATGAAGAAAACAGTTTGACTCTCACTTCCTGTCTGGTGTTTGGGCTGTCAATTAGGAAAAAAAACCTTTGTTTTAAACTGAGCAAGTTAGACCTCAGTTCTGCAACAAATGCATATTGGTGGGCTCTTGCACTGAGCCCCATGATTCAGTGGTGGCTCTGTGCATGTGCAGACGGGTCATCCTGTATGCCCTGTGATCACAAGATTGGGGCCTAAATATGGAAGTTCCTGAGCGAACATAAGAGCTTCCTCCCCGTGCCAATTTTAGTCACTATTCATAGCGTCATCACGTTAAAATCTTGTTCAACTACACATTATGATACAATAAGTGCAGTATAGCCTTTAATGTTTTGAAAAGTTTCTTGAAATAGACAGTTCATTCTTGAGGAAAAGGGCTTTCTTACTACTTGTGCTATTCAGATATGTGCAATATACATGCTGTTAACATTTCCGCTAATACATTTATTCACTGATGTTCTGTTTTTACTCTGTATGTCTCTATTTTTATAAAATGTTTAGCAGTAGGTCAAAGAACCAATCTTCTTACTTAAAAAAAAATCCACTTACTTACTGTTTGAAATAATTAAATTTTACCTCTTCCTCTTTCTTTAAATAGCTGTTTTTAATTGGATTTTTACAGATTTGGGACTTGATTCTGCAGCCTTTACTCCTGTTTTTTTGTTTTGTTTTTGTTTTTAATGGAACTGTTCAAGTGATAAAGGCTGTAGAATTGGACCCCTGAGTCCTGGACTAATTTAACTTCAATTAATAAATGTAATGCTTCTTAATCCCTTTTGATAATGCCAGCCATTCAGTTAAATAGCAAAGGTATTAAGTCATATAATCTTTTATCAATTATAATTTTAATACAAATAAGCACTAAACATGCATAATCATTCTGGAGGAGAAAGACAATATCATATTAAAGTGTCAGTTTGGCATGGCACAGCTAGAAGTGTCAATATTCCAGAGCCAACCCAACAGTCATAAATAATTAAATGTGTAGCATTTTCAAAGAACTTTGGAAAACTAGTTTTGTGAAAAGCCAAGAAAAATTGCATACTAGATCTGTTAGGAGATTGGATTCAAGCTATTTCAATTTGAAGAAAATATTTTCAACCCTTACTATTTATCATTTGTCTCAAATATTGTAGTAGTAATGCAATTCCTGAGAGTCTGGAATTTGCCAAATTAGGCACTTTTGAGAAGTTTACTCTAAGTGACTGAGGCTCCTAAGTCATGTTTTCAAAAGTGACTTGGGCATTTAGACTCCTAAGTCATTTAAGAGCTACTGAAAAATTTATTTTTAATCTTTATTTGGTATAACAGTTATTTAAAACTTTTCCTTAGTTTGAAGCCTCTATTCTGTAGGAGAAAAACTGAGTAATTTCTTTTCTGCTTGGCATTTCAGCTTTGCACTTGATGTTTCCACAAAAATAGATACTTTTTTTCAGTAATTTTTTTCACATATATTTCTTTTTCCCTCCTAGATATGTACACCAAGTTGATGCTGTGCTACTTTCTCACCCTGATCCTCTACATCTTGGTGCTCTCCCATATGCAGTTGGAAAAATGGGTTTAAATTGTGCTATTTATGCAACCATTCCTGTGTATAAAATGGGGCAGATGTTTATGTATGATCTCTATCAGGTAAATTTTACTTCATATTTTCACATTTAAAATTTAGTAAACCATTTCACTGAAGATGATTCTCAGGCTTTTTAACGTCTTCCTTTTTTCCTTTTTGTGTTAGTCTCGCCACAATACAGAAGATTTCACTCTTTTTACATTGGATGATGTAGATGCAGCTTTTGATAAAATACAGCAGCTAAAGTTCTCTCAGATTGTGAACTTGAAAGGTAAAAAAAACAGCAAAAGATGTAATAGCTAACTTGTCTTTTAGTGGATTTGCTGTCCATTTTCATTTTGAACTGGAATTTGTTTTTTTGAGGAGAGTACTTGGCATAGATCCTGTGACCCACTAGAAAGTGGATCAATAGCACCACGAAGGTGTAAATCCTCATGGGTGTAAGTTGTTTTAGCTCCACCACCAGCTGAGGATCTACCTCAATGATTACATACAACTCCCAATGAAGTTAATGAGGGTTATGCCAGAGTGAATTTGACTCATGTCCTATGCTTTATTTTTCATCCTTTATTTTCCTGATACTTGCCATATCTCTGAAATACATCTTGTTTCTAGCTAATTAAGGCATCATTATTGACAGTTGCTTATATATTTTCACCCAAGTGAAAAAGGAGCACAAATATAAAAATAGAAAAGCAAGTTCTTCAGGGAATGGACAAAAATGTTGGAGATTTCTGCTCAAATTATAGTAGTCTAAGGCATTAACCTATTTATGGGGACAAAGTTAAGTCCTGTCCACACTAAAGTAAACCAATGAGAAGATATGTAAAGTTTGAATTGTCTTATAACTGGGTCCCCTGATTTGTCATATTTGTAATGTAAATTAGATCACGCTGGACACTTCTAAGATGAGAATATTTGTGCTGGTTACAGGCCAAGTTATGCTCTATCTTTCCCTCTACTGCTGCATGACCACACCTGTGTGTTGTCATCACTTCTAAGTGCTTTTCCATGCAGATAAGTGGAATACTTTTTATACTGTGGCGGCACACTAGAAACACATTTCCTGACACTTTTCATAAGAGATAAGTGTGTGTCCTGGTGGTCTGGCTGACTTCTGGTCTGCGTAACTACATGCATCTTGTGTAATTTCCTAGAAACTTTAATTATTTAAGGTATGCTGTTCACTTGCTGTTAGCGCTGCAATATTGCTGTATGGTGAAAATGCAGCCACTCTTTACCCCAGAGATGGCTGCATTTTACCAGTGTGGTTTGTATGTTATTTTCATGGAATAACTGGCTAAAAGTGCCACCAGTTGTGTGTTTCTTTTCCTCCTTCTTTCAAAGGCATTGCAGCACTGCTGGAACAAACCTAACCTGAGATTGGTGTGCCTTTCCCTGCTCTCCATTTTCTGGAGCTTGAATGGGGAGAATCCCCAATCACAGGAAATACTGGAACTTACACAGTTGTTAGTAGTCAGGCTGGAGGGAATACTGACTTCTGGCCTCTCTAACTGAGAGAGTTACTCCCTCTCTCAGTAGTAACTCAGGGGTTAGTGGTTTATTTCAAACTGCCTTGTGGTTGGGATGATGTATTGTAATATGCTTGCTATATCTTAAATATTGAGAGGTATAATATTGTTCCTGTAGGGAAAGGGCATGGTCTTTCTATAACACCACTGCCAGCTGGTCACATGATAGGCGGCACAATTTGGAAGATTGTCAAAGATGGAGAAGAAGAAATTGTTTATGCTGTTGATTTCAATCACAAAAGGGAGATGTATGTACAACATAGCAAATCATATTTTTTTTCCAAACTGCAGTTACTTTGCTGCATAATTTAACAGCGCTTGATAAATACTTATGGAGGGAACTTTGCATTGCCATGAAATATTGATTGCCAACTTTACTTTAAATCAAATAGCTGGTTTTAATGGTGGCTATGTACAACAGAGCAGTAAGGTCTCTGTTTCCTCCTTCTCAAATCCTGTTTTCAATTTAATTTTAAGTTTTGAAGCAGCAAATGTCCAATGCCACAACTTGGGGAGGTGGGGGGGATTTCTTTTCCCAATTGAAAAGGGAGAATAAAACGTAAATTGCTTCTTTTTATTTTTATTAAAAAGAGACACTATTTTCTAAGAAGGAGAATGAGGCAGTGATAAATAACTGTCCCTTTTAGTAGGGAAAAACAACTACGTGAATTAGCCCCTGAATGCCAATATATGGTCCAAATTGTAATCAACTTGGTGGGGTGGGAGTGGGGAGAGACATAAATGTTGCATAGTTGTTGCCTAGGTACAAAATTCAGATACCAAAGGCTTCAGTGTTCTGTAGTTTACATGTCCTTTTTTGTGGGGGTGGGAAGAGAGGTTTGAATCTTAAATTTACACTTGTAGGCAATTGTAGTGTTCATTTTCTTTGGTCAAAATGTGGATACAGGGCAAGTTTTGCTTGTAGGAACATTCACAGCTGGTCTCAAAAAGAAGTAATTCATGAATAAGTCAAATAGGACAGACATTTCTTAGAAAATAAAAAAAAATATATAGGTGACTTGGTGCTTAAAATATTAGAAAATAAAGAATTATATTTAGATTATTGAGGAAGTGTTTAAACTCCTTTAAAAGAGGGACAAGGGCAAACCTCCCGTTTCTTCTCCCTGCCGCCCCGAAAAAGAGATTTTATATTCTATGTTGCTTTAGGAAGATTGCATTAAATTAAAATGTAGTAAAGGGACATATGGAGACAAGAAAATAATTGCAGAGTGGAAGAAGTTCGCAGATTTAAAACATCAGTTGTTTGGGATTTGTTTGCCTTAAGCTAAGTTTAAGGGGTGGCGAGAGGTTTCAGGGAAGGAAAAGCTCGACAGATAGCATGGCAGCTTCACCCTGCTCTAATTTTCTATCGGCCTAAACAAAACTCTTCTAGCTAAACATGGCATTAGTACATGGTCATGAAGCCAGATCATAAACTCCATGTTCTAGTACATTTTCTCTTAAGAAATACCCTCTGATTCTTACAATGAGAGAGATTTTTCAAGGTATTTTTATTAAAAAAAAAAAAGTGAGATTCTATTTGAAAATTTGCCAAATAATGGGAAATGCCAATTCTGCACATTGAAAACTAGTTTTTATGACTCTTTTTGCCTTTCCAATGCAAAAACTGAACTTGTTTGGCCTAATTTTTTTCTTCAGCCATTTAAATGGATGTTCTCTGGAAATGTTGAGCAGGCCTTCACTGCTTATCACAGATTCCTTTAATGCTACTTACGTACAACCCAGACGGAAGCAAAGAGATGAACAACTGTTAAGTATGTATTTTGCCAAATTGGTTAAAGCAGTAGTATGGAAAATATCAGTTTTTTTAATTGTTATAAATTCTTTCCTTCTACAACAAATGCAGTATACATGAAAATTGAGAATCTTAGTTTTCTTTTAAGTTTCTTATTTTTAATTTTATTTTTTTGACACTAATGATCCTGTGAATAATCATATTTTCAAATAAAAAGTGATTGTCATGCTTCCTAGTATGATCCAAATACTTCATGTTTTGATCTAGCCTGAGCTGATCTGTTCTTGAGATAAGGAAGTAAATTTCAATAGTTCTTTGTTTCATTTAAAAAAAAAAATTAAAATGGAGTTAAAAAAAAGAAATTACTATTAAATATTAAGGCTGAGCCTTTCTAAGATGTGTAGGAGGTGCACAGCTCCCATTGACTTCAATGGGAATTTGCATTGATATCTCTTTGAAGCTGAGATTTTCAGTGCTGTTTATCTTCATTTAATCTTTGAGTTTAGTTTAATCCGATATCTGATGTTTGGTAGAGGAAATAAAATCTCTCTCCTCTTCTAATTGTGGTTCATGTGTAGCTACTTTATTTTATTTTTTTATTTCTCCTCTCCCACCCTACTCCAGCCAATGTCTTGGAAACGTTGCGAGGTGATGGAAATGTGTTAATAGCCGTGGATACAGCAGGCAGAGTTCTGGAACTTGCCCAACTTCTTGATCAGATTTGGAGAACAAAAGATGCAGGATTAGGAGTCTATTCTTTAGCACTTTTAAATAATGTCAGCTACAATGTAGTGGAGTTTTCTAAATCACAGGTGTGTTTTGATACTAAAATACAGTTATAAAAGGACTAATTATTTTTATTCTTAATAGTGCTTGATAACAGTAGGCTTATCCAAGAACATGTAGTTCTGTTTAACAGGAAGAAAATTTCCTGTGTTATTGGTCTGACTTCCTTATTCCAGAGTGGGCACTCATGATCTAAATTCTCTCCATCAAGTAACATACAACCAGAATACTGCCAATGTGGCATGACTTGTTACATATGGAAATCCATTTTCTTTGTACCACATAACCTGTTAACCTAAGTTGCAGTTGTGAAAAAGGAAAATTTTAAAAATATTTAATTTATATACAGGATATGTGATAGTCTACAAAGAAGTATTGGTAAAGAGACTGATTTGATGTGTGTGCATGCTGCACCCATCAACTTGAGAATCTCTAGAAGAGCATTTTTAATGTTGTCAGGTACAAGTACATTGGTTTTAGTTATTACAAAGTACCATGTAAATCCTACAGATGACTTGACACTTTTTTTCAATGCCACCCATAGGTTGAGTGGATGAGTGACAAACTGATGAGGTGTTTCGAAGACAAGAGGAACAATCCATTTCAGTTCCGCCATCTCTCCTTATGTCATGGTCTTTCTGACCTGGCTCGAGTGCCTAGCCCAAAAGTCGTGCTTGCCAGCCAACCTGATTTGGAATGCGGGTTTTCAAGAGATCTCTTTATACAATGGTGTCAGGATTCTAAAAACTCTGTAATTTTAACTTATAGAACCACACCTGGGACACTAGCACGATTCCTTATAGATAACCCTTCTGAAAAAGTTATAGATATAGAGGTAAGGAAATACGTTACAACAAAGATTTTCTGATGTTTACCAACTGTGGCAGTGCATGCAAAACCTACCTTAAATTTGTTTTTTGATTGTGCTATTGAAAATTTTGTCTAGTTGCCGAGAGAAATCTCAAGCCACTTGTTTCTTGATGTGTGAAATTTTAGGTATAGTTTGGCATCGTCAAACAAGACTAAGATCAAAAGTAGATTTTATTATAGGGAATTATTAAATATTAGCTGTAGGGTAAGGTTAAGAAATCTTTAGAGTAAGCATGGAAACTGCTGAAAAATACCTTAGGCCTCACAGAAGCACACCCATGTTACCTTAAATAGTTGCCATTGAAAAGTCAATGGGAAATGTACAGTAGCTTATTTGGACCAAAAATATCACTTGGAAAAAGAAAATTAAGACAGGTGAGGTTAATATAATACTATACATTTATGAAAATGAAATGAAGGGTGGAAAATAAGAGGAACAGTTGATTCGTATAACTGAGTTCAATCATTTTCCATACTACACTTAATTCCACCTGCCAAATATTATAGTTTGTATGGGAGTATATACACCTGTGACTTTAAATGAGTTCTTTAGTAATTCCCATGCAGATTCTACAGCTTTCTTTTATAATTTCCTAAAAGCATAGGATGACACTTCATGTGTTGTTGTTCTCAGGACACATTATTATTTATAATAACTGTTACTATGGCTTTCTTTAAAGCCAGAGTGAAATTTGCCACTATTCTCTATAATAATTTTCAACTTTGGCATTCTGTTCTTGTTTGTCAGTGGCACAGATAGGGAAAGCAGAATACCAACACTGAATGTTATGGGAGGGAGTGGGGGGAAAATAATTCCACCACTGTAAGTTGTTAAACGAAGATCAGTTTCAATTTAGGAGTTTTGTAAAGTGAATCAGTTGATTTTTAATACAATTTTAGGATGACTATTTTAATGTTAAAAGCATAGTAATACAATATTCATTCAATTTTAAGGGTACTAGAGATTTTATTTCCATTTTAGAATAAGTTACTACTCAAACTGAATGTGGGTGGCAGAATGTAGCCTTAATCACTTTGCATGTTGACGAGTTCCAGAGGGGTAGTCGTGTTAGTCTATTTTCAGCAAAACAACGAGAGTTCTGTGGCACCTTAAAGACTAAACAAATCTAACAAATTTATTTGGGCATAAGCTTTCGTGGGCAGAAACCCTCTGCCCACGAAAGCTTATGCCCAAATAAATTTGTTAGATTTGTTTAGTCTTTAAGGTGCCACAGAACTCTCGTTGTTTTAATCATTTTGGATTCCTGATGCTGATTATGACTGGGTAAAAGTTTTTTAATCAGTGCAATAGAAGAGGTATTAAAACTTATAAGTTATAGTTTTCCCTCTCCTTTTGTATCTTTATGCTTTTTTCTTTTTAGTTGAGGAAACGTGTCAAACTTGAAGGGAAGGAACTTGAGGAGTACTTAGAGAAGGAGAAACTAAAGAAAGAAGCAGCTAAAAAGTTAGAACAGTCCAAAGAGTAAGTATATTTCCTATTAACTCAGTGGCTCTTAATGCCAAAAACACAGCCACTGGGTAACCAATATGATACCTCACTTACCTTTTGGAAACAGCTGAAAATTGTAGCTTCCAGTGGTGAAAACATGTCAGATCATTAATTAGTTAGCTCTAGAGTTCTGTTTTAATGGGCCATTTTCAGCTGACTTTGTCCACCATCACAAGTGCTTTCTCAAGTTCATAAATCATCTTTGAACTTCAGCAATAATGGATTTTAAATGTTTCTAAATGTTCATTAATTGCAAAGTTAGGCATGTGACAGTCTGAGTGCAGGCAATAGCCAGCAAATGTTTGGTGATGTGTAGTGTAAAATTTTTCTGTGTGCATGCGTGTAAAATGAAACTTAAAGAAATAACTTGAAAATCCATTTTGGGGTGACATTTCAGAGCAGATATTGATTCCAGTGATGAGAGTGATGTTGAAGAGGATATTGATCAGCCATCAGTGCATAAAACTAAACATGACTTGATGATGAAAGGTGAAGGTAGCCGGAAAGGAAGCTTCTTTAAACAGGCCAAGAAGTCTTATCCGATGTTTCCAGCTCCAGAAGAAAGAATTAAATGGGATGAATATGGGGAGATTATCAAGTATGTGTACAATAGTAATACTTATTTGCATTGTATTTTGCTTTTGAGGCACTTGTGACATCCCTGTGAAATAGGTATTATTCCCACTTTAGATAAAGGATAACAGATTAAAAATTAAGACAATTTGCTGTAGGCCCCACAGAAAATTAGTGATAGAATTAGTGAATGAAATTAAGAAATTCCTACTTTCCTCATGCTCAATCCATTTAGATCATGCTGCCTCTTTAGGCACTTTCTTAATCCTAGAAGAGAGCAGAGATTAAATTCTTTTCTGTTAAATGTGAACCTGATTTTTGTTTAAATTACATAATCTGATTTGTAAACTTTAAAATGAAAAGAAGGGAAAATATTGTCTTTTCTGGAAGCCAGCAGTTTCTATTTGCCTTCGAAGAAACTCCTATTAAAAAAAGAGAATCTTGCAGAATGTTAGCTGATTGTAAATGCCAGAAATTGGAATATCTAAAAGATATTAATCTGGAAGAAATATGTTTAAGGATATTCCATTCCAGATGAGCTGTATTTCGATATTGGGATCTTAAATGGTTTCTGATGAATTTACATGCTTTTAATTGTAAGGCAACTTGGTGATATAGTGTAATAATAAATATTGTTTGTACAGCATCTAGTACCATGGTGCTATTTAATACAAATAATTAAAAAAAAAAATCCAACATTAGGCCTGAGGATTTCCTAGTTCCAGAACTTCAAGCAACTGAAGAAGAAAAGAGCAAATTAGAGTCTGGTCTGACAAATGGAGATGAGCCCATGGACCAAGATTTATCAGATGTTCCTACCAAATGTATTTCAGCAACAGAATCAATGGAAATAAAGTGAGTGTTTTGGGTTTTGTTTTTTTGAGGGTTTTTTTGAGGGTTTTTTTTTTTTTTTTTTATAAGCTCATAGCTGGAGGGCACTGTTTGTCAGATTCACAATTGAAATGGCTGATCCAAACTGTGTTTAGTTACTACTACTACTACTACTACTAAATTTAGTTTTGCTTTTTTTCCCCAAAAAAATATTTTTCAGGCTTGAAACTTCATGATGGCTTTTTTTTTCTTTTTTAAGTTCAGAGGCATATTTTTCTGGAGAACTGGAAGATAATTTGTTGCGGCTTTTTAAGTTTGTGAAAAAGGGCAGAAAATAATTGAAATAGCTTCATGTATTTCAAGTACTATCAGCTAATCCTTTTTTTGTAAAGGAAACTAATTGAAAGAAACCTACGTCAATGTAGCTTTAAATCATTATTTTACAGCATCCAGAAGGATGCTAGGTGCCTTGCAACACAAATGAAAAAAGACACACACACACACACACACACCCCCCCCCCCCCCCCCCCCCCGTGCTTGGGTGACTTAAAGGGGTGGGGGAGAATTCCACTGGAGCAGGCACTTTTTGGTCTGCCATATATGGTCCAACTGTAGCTTTCTTCCCACCCTCTTCTTCTTGCAGTCTCTGGCATTTTGTGGGGCATAGTGCACATAACTACTTGCCATTCTAATTTATTCTGTAAGCAACATGTTGGAGGGTTCTGTAACTTACAGTAGCCCCACCTCCCTGGGCTACCTAAACTAGGCTGGGGCCTGTTTTGGAGTCAGGAAGGCACAAAGTGGATTAATGCTTCCTATGGGCTGCATCTTTTGTGCTGCTCATCCTGGAGGGGTGGCACAGAATGTGACTCGTGGTTCCTACCCTGAAGAGCTGAATCTACTTTCATACATGATATGGGATATAAGGCAGGAGGGGGAATGGATGCGGAAGAGCAAGTGTTACAACAATAAGATAACACCATTATTCTTTCTAAATTTAGAAGATAAAGCATTAAGAATTGTTTTCTTTTTAAATCAAACTAGAGCGAGAGTTACATACATAGACTATGAAGGACGCTCAGATGGTGACTCCATTAAAAAAATCATTAACCAGATGAAGCCACGACAGTTGATCATTGTCCATGGGCCACCTGAGGCCAGCCAGGACCTTTCAGAGTCTTGCAGAGCTTTTGGTGGGAAAGATATTAAAGTTTACATGCCCAAACTTCATGAAACTGTAGATGCAACCAGTGAGACTCACATCTATCAGGTAAGATGGTGGAATTTGTCAATTGTTTGAGTACTGAGGGATGTGAGAGAGCTACGTTGATCAGATTCTGTCATTTATTTGGCTTTGCCTTTTGGATGGAAAGAAGATAATGGTATGAACACTTACATCTAGTCGAATTGAGGCAAGACAATTAACTTTTGTTTCTGTGGAAAGATGGAAACATTTCCATTATCTTGTGGATATTGCTTATGTACTGTATATGTATTATAAATGTAATCTCTACATTAATAGAAGTTTACATATTTAAGCATGCAGTTATAATCTTAAAGTGCAAAAGGAAAGTTTCTCATTCAACTTGCTCTGCTGAACAGCTTGTATATATTTAGGTATGCATTTGAGTCCGTCCTGCATCCCTTGTGTATCCAAAATTCTTATTGAAACTGCTATAAGAGTTCTGGGTGCAAAAGAAATGCAGGATGGGACCCTTAATAGCTCAGGTACTAACTGAAAATATGCATGTGAAGTAGGAGCAAGTCAGTGTTACTAAAAACTGTGTGCGCGCGCATGTGTTTTAAAAAAAAACATGACAGAAACTAGGGATAAATGGTCCCAACTAAGTTAGGGAGAAGAGTTGACATCTCAGTTCTGGAAAAAAAAAAACAACCCAGGTTTATTTTCTGACAATATTGAAAGGTCTCATTTAATCTGTTCCAGAATAAAATATTCTGATTTTCCATTTTGAAAAAAACTTTATAATAAAAAATGTCAAAATTAAAAAATGTTTTGATGGACCTGAAATAAAATTTGTTTTGGAATTTTCCTTTATGATGAAGAACTTTAGAACTTTCAAGTCTCATTTGAATTCTGAAGAGTGTCCAATTTCAAAACCAGTCATGAAACAAATTTTCTGCTCTCTGCACAGCACTAGTTCATGACTTTGCTATTTCTGTTGTTGGGTTAACAGGGTGCATAACATCTCAAAAAGAAACAGATGGGGGCATCAGAAAATGAAGAAGAAATCAAATTTAATTTTTGGGAGGATTGTGATGTGTGTTTATAATGAAACCTTTGCAAGTCTCCTTCATACACTTGATCCTAACAGCAGCATCTGGGCCTGGGAGCACAATGCCACTGTGGATAGTGATGTCTCAAAGAAGGCAGGTTTTTACTGGAATCTGTTAAAATCTTAGATGCCAGTTGAATGTGGTTAAAAGTGATGTTTTAGTCACTTAAGGTTTAGATTTTTAATTTTTTCCCATTATGACTGGTAAAGGACTACATAAGTGTTGTTTAAATGCAAAGCTGATATATTGTATGGCTTTAAAAAAATCTCTCCAATAATTCAAACATAGTGGAAGGAACCTTTTTTAAACATCCCAAAACCAATCAAGGAAAATTTCAGCCCTAAAGGAAAGTATTTCAGATTAAAAATATGTGAAAAAAGGAGTTACAATGAAAGTCTCATATTACCCTAACTAGATCTTGCTGTCACAAAAGCTACAATCTGATTTATCTTTAAAAGAAAGAGCACTAATATTTGTATGACTTTTTTTTTCTGTTGCTTTCCGAACTAGTTGTGAGGTGCAAACTGTGTACTTTTCTTTTACTGTGCCTTGTTGTTTTTTTCTAAAGAGCATGATAGAGCCAAACAGCATAGTGTCAATGAATGGGGAAATGGTTAATTTTAAAAAAGATTGGTATGAAATGTGCTGTCAAGTTTGCTTATATAAATAAGTCAATACAGTTTTTGTCTGTGTGCAACTTAGGTTAGGTTAAAAGATTCTCTGGTCAGCTCCCTTCAGTTCTGTAAAGCTAAAGATGCTGAACTAGCATGGATAGATGGTGTCCTGGACATGCGGGTTTCAAAAGTGGACACAGGAGTCATTCTGGAAGAAGGAGAGCTGAGGGAAGATGGAGAAGACTTGGAAATGCAAGTGGATATGCCTTCTTCTGACTCCAGTGTTATTGCACAGCAAAAGGCCATGAAGAGTCTGTTTGATGATGATGATAAGGAAGTATGTGAGGAGAGCGAGATCATTCCTACTCTAGAACCACTGCCACCGCATGAGGTAGAAAAGCTTTTGCCTTCCCTTGGCTATTTGTTCTCTGTCTTTGAGTCTGATATTTATGGGGATGATTTGCAGGTATAGTTTTTTCAGCATTTTGAGCCTGACTTTAAGCAGGACTTATTCAGATAAAAGTCTCCTTAAAGTCAGGAACTTTGCTTGAGTAAGGTCTCCAGTATCAGACTGTTCATGTTGTTGTAAATTGGTGTCTTAGTGTGATTTTTACAGTTGTTACACAGCTACTGCTTTCTTTGCTTAGACTGTGAGTTTTTCAAGACAGAAAACATCTTACTGTATTTAATATACAGGACCTAGCACAGTGTGCCCCTGATCTCAGATGGGGCTTCTAGGTACTGATGCAATACAAATTATTATTTACTATGTGGTCTGTGCACCTACCATACATGGCTTTGGAAATTAGTTGGTATCACTCCTTGGATTTCCTCTTAAATTTCTTCTGACACTGTGGAAAATGTTTCCTCATCATATGTGGGTTAAAGATAGAAACACACAAATATCACTTCAAAAAGAAGCACTTGACTGTCCAGCAAAGACTCAGGCAGTGCAATTCTTATAGCACTCTTTTTCTTCAAAGTCCTCAAATACTTTTGCATAGTTGGATAAATATCATTAGCTCCTTTTAAGAAATGGAGAAAATGGAGCCCCTCAGACATTAAGGGTAAAGTCGTGTGCTGCAACTCTTAGCCCAGGTGGAGGTAGGTAGCCATCTTTGTATCCTCCCAAATCAGTACTGTGGGGGTCTCTGTACCCCTTGGAGCATAACTTAGTTAGGCATGGAGGGCTGTCTAAGTTATGGCAGTCTCTCTGGGCAATACTGTGTACTGTGTAGTGTTGATTGTTGGGGCACCACTCCCAGCACATCCCCTGCCCCAGGGCTTGTGGGGCATCCTACAAGGGCAGCCTTATGGCTGTCTTACACAATGCCTATGCAGAGGGAAATCATCCCTTGGCTAGACACCGGGCTTATAGGGCTCTCTCATCTGGCATAAAAGGGCTGGAGCATAGGTGAGAATCTCACCCTAGCTAACTTTCCCAAGGTCACAGAGCTGGAAATGGAAACCATAGTTTCCCATGCCCTACCCACAGGTCCATGCTCCCAGCACAGATCAAGAGTTGCTAGTGAGGAGGCCTTCCTAAAATCATTACACCTATCAAAAGGGAAATTGATTGGAAAAAAATATTTCTTCTGACACTGAGGTACTTTATAATAAAGGCTTCATAAAAGTGTTTTAACTAAAATCTTTAGCACATTTCTTCTTTGTACTTTATTCATTGAAAGGTTCTTGGACATCAATCTGTCTTCATGAATGAGCCGAGACTGTCTGATTTTAAACAAGTTCTTCTGCGAGAAGGAATTCAAGCTGAATTTGTAGGAGGGGTACTTGTGTGCAATAACCTAGTGGCTGTTCGTAGGGTAAGTGTGTTGTTTTTAAAGTATCTAGAATATGTGCAACACATTGTGATGGTATACAAATTATCTCCCACCCTGCAAAGATAATAGATTCAAATATGTTTTTTGTTTCAGACTGAAACAGGGCGCATTGGATTGGAAGGTTGTCTTTGCCAGGACTTCTATAGAATAAGAGATCTTTTATACGAACAATATGCCATTGTCTAAAGGAGATTCTGTGAAGATGTCTTTATTTGAACTTTAAAAGATAATGGGGATTTCTCTCTCTTTATTTTCGTGGGTTTCTTTTGTAGTTTTCTAACTTATACAGAAAATACTGATTCTTCAGAAAAGTTAGACATCAGAACCCAGTAAACTCATCCAAACAGGTAAATAACTGCTACCACAGCTCTGTGTAAGACATATCTTGGTACATTCCACATTGTTGGCTTTCAAACTGTTAAAGAATATTGTTGCAAATACCTTTGATATGCTATTGTTGAGATTGGCAGTGTTTCCTTTATGAACTTTGTTCCAAGAAGGGTTCAACTGGTCATAAACGTGCACTTGGACATGACATGACATACCAAGTCTCTGCCTAAGAATGCAAATATAAAAAAAATCAGTTTTCCTATTTCAAAAATACAAGAAAGTAAAAGCAGTCTTCTTGGGTTGTCTTTGATTTTTGTAGGGGGGTTCTTCTGCTGAACAACAGAAGGATGCTTCAGTAAAAGTTTTCTAGACCATTGAAAATTGGCCTTCTGTTTAATAGTGACTTTCATTCAGTGGTTAATATGCACCCTTGTTAATACTGTAACTGCTTTATGCTACTGATTGATACAGTACATCATAAGATATTGTGAAATAAAATCTGTCTATTGGATCAAAAAGACAGCTTTAAAATATCATAAGGCACCCTAATACAGAATGATTGGAAAAACAAAAGTTGTCTGACAGATCTGCTAACCACACATTTTTGCATTTTCTGGTTACTGTATATGTATTTATGAAATGTATAACTTCTAGCTGTTGCAATCTGTTATGCCAGTTATAACGACCTTTTGTGAATTCTGATTTTAATACTTTCAAGAAAAACAGACATCCGCATTCTGTTACTGATACTAAGCAGTGACCTGAGTTCCGGAAGATATTCTGTCCTTAAGTCTGAATTCTTCACTTTGTGGGTTTATCTCCTTGGTACCAGGTTTCATACTACTTGTTTTTCCTATTGCTGGCAGTAGGGATTACATCCATTGGTACCAAAATTTAAATTAGATTTTTAGTTGAATATGAACTTCTTACATTTCTGAATTTAAAATAGTTATGGAACACATGCAGAGCACTGGTCTATTCATGAGAAATTACTTTTTATTCTCGACCTTTGGTTTTAATCAGTATTTGAATTTACTGTTTGTTTTTTATTACAACAACTATGGCTTAAACTTGAGTTCTGCTTTCATTTGTTTAAAAAAAAAAAAAAACAAACAGAACTTTTAATGAAACCAGTGCTGTAGGCTGCTGATGAAGTGAAAAGTAGATCGCTGTTCATTCTTGACGATTAAGTGTTGTATGGTTAATCTGCAAGTTGCCTGTTTATACTGTTTAAAAGTTGGAATAGGAATTTTTAAAAAAACTGGGATAAGTAGCCAAAAACTTCTGGTACTAGGTGTAAAAATGTAAAGCATTCTAAAATATGATTGAGAGGAAATATATTGTTTTGCTACACACAAATTTCTGAGTAGGAATAATTACAACAGTGTGGTGGGGTGCTTTTTTTGTTTTGTTTTTGTTTTGTTTTTAAGTTTAACCAACACTTTAGAAAACATTACTTTCATTTTTGCCATGCTGGTAACCAGAGGTTTATGTTAACCCTTTGCCTCTTTAGTACCAATACTGTGACAATGCATGTAAATCTAAATCACGTTGGATGGTTGGTCACCTTTAACCATTGTTCCAATAGAAGTCTATTGGTAACATAACCTAACTTCCACATAGATAAATGGATTCTGGAGCTTTTACCCTGAGGGGTGAGAGATATTACATCAACATTCTGCTGAAATATATTGTACAAATTACTTGACAGTGTAAATTTGAAATGAAAATTTACTGTGAATTTTAAAAACTTAATTAGCCGGTACTTTCTTCTCTATTATTCTTTGTCAAAGTTACTGGCCTAATGGGTAAGGGAGAAGCAGCAAATTAATGTATCTTGATTTTTAATAAGGCTTTGGACACAGTCTCACATGAAATTCCCATAAGCAAACTAGGGAAATGTGGTCTAGATAAAATTACTGTAAGGTGGGTAAATAATTGGTTGAAAGACCATACTTCAAAGGTAGTTATCAATCCTTTACTGTCAAACTCGGAGACTTATTTAGTGGGTCCTACAGGAGTCAGTGCTAGTCAATATTTTCATTAATGACTTTGATAATCGAATGGAGAGTATGCATATTAAAACTTGCAGATGACACCATGTTGGGAGGGGTGCAGGCACTTTGAACAACAGGATTAGAATTCAAAAGAACCTTGATAAATTTGTTTGATCTGAAATCAACAAGATGAAATTCAGTAAAGACTAGTACAGAGGACTACAAGTAGAAAGGAAAAAAGTGCACTACTGCAAAATATAGTAGGCTGTAGTACTATAGAAAATAATCGGGGGGTTATAGTGGATCGCAAATTGAATATAAGACAGCAGTGTAATACAGGTTCGAAAAAAGCAAACATCATTCTTGGGTGTATTAACAACAGAGTCATATGTAAGATATGGGAGGTAATTGTCCTGCTGTGCTCATCTCTGGTGTGGCCTCACCAGCGTACTGTGTCCAGTTTTGGGCATCATAAAAGATGTGGATAAATTGGAGAGTCCAGAGGAGAGCAACAAAAATGTTATCAAGCTTTAGAAAACCTGATCTATGAGGAAAGGTGTTTTTAAAAAAAAACAAAAAACCTGCATGTTTAGTCTAGAGGCTGAAGGAGACCTGATAACAGTCTTCAAATATATTAACGGCTGTTTTGAAGAGGACTGTGATCAATTGTTCTCCATTTCCACTTAAGGTAGGACAAGAAGAAATCAGCTTCTTTTGCAGCAAGAGAGATTTAGGTTAGATATTAGGAAATCTTTTCTAAGGATAAAGATAGTTAAGCAGTGGCACACGTTACTAAGGGAGTTTGGAATCCCCATCACTGGAGAATTTTAAGAACAGGTTAGACAAACAGCTGGCAAAGATGATCTAGGTATACTTCATCCTGCCTCAGTTCAAGGGGATGAATTAGATGATATCTCAAGGTCTCTGCCAGGCCTGTATTTTTATGATCTTACAGTAATGAGAGGCTGAATTGAAACTGTTACTAGCAATAAAATCACATTCTATTTTAAAATGTGGTTCTAGCTTTAAACAAGGAACCCAACTGTGCCATTTTTAATTGCAATGTATTCCTAATAAAATTTGCTCACTTAATGAATAAGAGATTTTTTTCTAAATGACAACCCTGCCACTGCCATGTAAGCTCTAATATCAAGCTGTATTCTTTCTGTCTCATGCATCTTTTCAGGCAAAACTATGTCCTCAGTTACAGTTGTTATTAACTCTGTTTTCTTCAGTGGAAGTATCTAAGGGCAGAATTAGGATCTGTGCTTGTGATTCATCTGCAGTCTAAAGATTTCTTGGAGGTACAACACTGACTCCACAGCTGAGACTAGGACAGAAGGTCTGGAGGCACAGCCCTGGCAGCAGATCTGCAGTAGTTGAGGACCGAATCCCAGTGTTTCATTCTCCTCGCCCACCACTACTTCATGGAATTTGGAGGAAATAGCATGAAGGAATTTTAAGAGTTGATATTTTTGTATGGGAAAGAAATGTAGTACCATGCCTTTTAATTTATAAATATATTGAAGATGTCTCTAATCATTGGTCCCTATCACATAAGTTGGAGGCTTATCTTGAAGCTAAATCATGTGGGTGAAAGCCTCACTTTTATTTATTCTGTTTTTACCTCAACTCAAGTACTCACTGCCAAAATTGAAAATCTGCTTTTCCCGCCTCCCTGGGGCAATATTGAGAATTGTCTAAGGCAAAATATCCAGGGCAGCCTTTGAAAAATAAGTAAGTTTTTAACAGAGGGAAGTAGAATATCCCCAGTATTATATTGGAATTGCAGATACTTACGAGAACACTTGCGAGCAACTTTGGTAAAACTACACTGTAAAATTGGGACGTCTGCTATCCCTGTAATAATTGTAATTGGAGTCACACTTAACTTCATCATTTGGTATAAACAAGCAAAGGACACATCCCCTTTCGGTCCCAACTGTCATAAAAGTTCTACCCTAAAACACAATGCTACTATGCTGAATCCAAATCCCTCTAATGTTGCCTGGTACAAAAACTGTGTGAATTTCATTTGGGAAAGGGAGCATTTAGCCTTTGGAGAATATTTTAAGGTCAAGCATCATTTTTTTTTTTTTTTTTAAAGGCTTGCAATAAGATTTCAGGATAGAAGCAGCTAGAATTTTATATGGAACTTAACACTCCATGGCTGTTACTGATATTTAAAAAAAAAAAAAAAAATCTGTTAAATTAATTGAAAGCCTTTATGCATATAAATCTGTCCAGTTAGTAGAATATCAGGTTTTTTTGTTTGTTTTTAAGTTCATACAAAGCACCATAGTGTTTGGCTTTTTCCACCCTTTAAAAATAATGGTTGTAGGAGAGGAGGTGGTTTTTTATTTTAATTGGATGATGATTTGAAATATGGGGCTCAATCCCCAAATCATCTGTGTAAGGAATTAGTATTTAAGTTAATGGCAATTCAAAGTGAGCTGGGCACACAGTAAATGACATTACTTGTCAAAATCATAGTTTATAAAAGTCTAAACATTTTAAAAGATCAGGGTAAGGTAAGTTAAATATGGAGATCAAAAGACCTTTTTTCTGTGTTACAGAGAAGCTTTCTGGTTGGAAAGACATTTGAGTGTAAAGAGTAAACATTTTTGGTTCAAAAGCAAGTGTTCATCATTCTGTTGTATAACAGAATCTGTACAATAGTGACTCCTGTGTCTGATAGATATAGAATTGGGCAATTCACTGAGCCAGACATACAGAAATTCTTTTAGAAAATGCTTCTTTTTTTCTTTTGCTGTTTCCAGCAAGGTTGAGTTACACCTATGTGATAAGTGAAGCTTTTATAGAGAACTTTCTATGACAGTCTGTTTCCTCAAGGTACAATACCTAGCCAGACAAAACACTTCTTTTGCATGAAATAATGGTTGGTATGCATTATGGATTATTGGTATATATCATATTGCATGGCCAGAGTATGGAAGGAGAGCATTACATTCTGCTTGCCTAAATTTCCCCCAGTTTTAGAAGTTACTTTTCACTTCCTTGCCCTAACAATGATTTCCTGTAGCATTGCCTGGTTGTCCTGTTGTACTGTAGAAGTGGTGGTTGCATTTCATTGAAGGCTGAGTGATCAATCTCCTTTTTGTGTATAACGCCTTGATATTAGTAAATGGGGGGAGATTTAGAGAAAAAGTATATGCAATATATATATACATATATTTGCATACTGCTGGGGAATTTTTCCTTTGACTTCAAGGGAGCCAGGGTTTAGTTACCTGAGTTAACAAAAAGTTGGTTGGTTCTCCTCAAGCAGAGATCCAGGGCTAACAAAATCAGATGTGAGTATTCTGTTAAGCAAAGGTAGTTCTGACCTATCTACTGAGGAAGAGGAGGCTGAAATTTCCAGATCTAACTCCAAAGCAAGGTTTAAAGTAGTCTTTGAAGAATGTTTCTTGTGTTGTAAAGAATTTTTAGGAACTAGTCAACAGATGAGAATTTGTCCCCCTAAATAAGTCAGCCATATTCTTAAATACTGAGATTCTTTTATACCACAAACACTCAAGACAGGAAAAACCTTAAGGAAGATATTCTTATGTGGGTGGGTGGTTCCTGGCATCTCCTTTTCTCCACTTTTTACTTCCCTGGAAACATGCTTACCCTCTATCATTATTCATTACGTATTTTACATTTGTATTCTAAATATGTATATTTAGATTTGCTAGTCAGCAAAACTCCAGAAAGAGTATAGTCTGAAAAAATGGATTTTTAAAAATCCATGGATGGAGATTTGGGGGACTAGATTTTAATCATACTATGCACCACCAAAATGTACACTCGTGCAGGTGATATTTTGCCATGGTAATGTTAAGTAAAATAAACTACATTTGTTTGTCAAGTGGAACTTCTGTTGAACCATTAGCTGTTTTCTTTGAAAAGAGGTAATCTCTGGGAGACCAGCTCAGTATGTGAGGTTTAAGCAGTAATCACCTGTTGTTGCATAATCCTCTTCGGTGATGCAGACTGAGCTGTGGCTTAACAGCTGAACAACAATGAGCTAAGCAACTGCTAAAGCTCTAACAAAGGCTAGTTTGTACTGCAAGTCTGGTAAATGGAAATTGTAGTAAAGAAAAGATTCTTGATTTCAGTGAACTAAATTTTACTTAATTAAGCACTACTCATCCTCATGTACATAAGTCCCTTAATAGCTATTGGCCGAGATGGTCAGGGATACCGCCCCATGCTCCAGGTGTACCTAAACTTACAACTGCCAGAAACTGGGACTGGATAACGGGCTGCATCACTTGAAATTGACCTGTTCTGTTAATTCTTTCTGAAGCATCTAGCACTGGCCACTGTTAGAGATGAGATACTGGGCCAGTATGGCCATTCTTATATTCTCTATGCAGATTTTCCAGATTGAGGCAAACTTCTGTAAGGTCTGATCATGAAATAGATAGCTTTGAAGAAAATTAGCATTTGTTTTCTTGAATTGACAAAACCTTTGTGACTGTGTTGGATTAGGCAGCCCATCTCTTCCTGTGTTTCAGGTAGGAATTTTGATACCAGCTCTGTCTTTTTAGCTCTAAGTAAGAGAAACTAAAGGGAAAAAGTTAGTTATGCAGTGCATAGAATTTTGGTCACAGAATGTAAAAGCATAAATTAAAATAATGTGCCTTGGTCTCTGATAATAGTGGTTGAACTTGTTACTCACATTTCTAATATGTAAACTTTATTGTGAGAAGGGAAGAATTTCTACTTTCCACTACCATGTGTTGCATTTGTATAGTTACTTTATTTTATGTAGAAGTATCTAGCATTGTCTGCCTTTGGAATAAATTGCAAAAAAATTTAAAGAATCCACCTTTTAAAACTAACGACAGCTCCGCTCCTACCAACAGCTACCAACGATACCCAACCTACAAGTCAACTTGCATAAAAGATCCCATCCCCAAACAAACCTTAGTTCTCAAGACCAAGTATAAACAGATAGGTCAACAAACGAGACTTCATTATTTTAGATGGAGAGCAGTACATTTCAAAGCTGAGAGACCCTTACAGCACATGCTTTCCCCCTAGTCCTGTTCAGGGACTTCCTGCTCAGTCAACTTCACTGCTCATAACTACAGTAGACTGCTTTCCCCTATGTGCCTTGCTCTTACGCAGGGCAGTCCCAAGCCAGTTAGGGCTGTGTAGGTCAAAACAAGGACCTTAAACACCGCTTTGAAACCAAGAGGCAGCTAGCGTAGTAGACCACAGATGTCACGTGCTGCTATCAAAAAGTGCTGCTTAATAACCAGGTTGCCAGGTTTAATACATTTTAAAGTAACCCCACGTAAAGCAAATTGCAGTAATCCAGTCTTGAGGAAGTTACTTCTCCCTCTCCCTTATCGAAAAATAATCATTGTAACAACACTGTTGTGGACCATTACTGTAGAATATTGTATTTTTCTATAAAATAATGGAAAATCTGATAGGGTAGGTATTTGTACTTATTTCAGGTGTTTATGGTAACAAAGCTCAATAATTAATTTTGAGACCGGATAGGCTGCATGCCCTTATCCAACACTAATAGTCCCAAACGCTGTAGTAATAGTAGAAGATGCTACAACATTTTGGGAGAGCTAATTCAACTCCTTTCTGCCTATGAGAATTGATATGTTTTTGGTGATAGCCACTATTAAATCCCAACAATGAGGAGCACCAGCCCAACCAGTTGTAGATCTATCAGTCTCTGCTGAAAGGAACTAAGGGTGTGTCTACACTAAAAATTTAAATCAACCTATGGTAAATCGACTTACAGCCACCGCAATAATTACTGTGGTGGTTCATGTCCACACTGCCCTTCTGGTGGTGGTGCACGTCCTCACCAGAAGTGCTTCCACTGACTTGAGAGGCAGCGTGGGGGAGCTGACAGTCTGGGCTCTCAGCTCCATGTGCAGCTCCCCGCAAGGAGCCTGGATGCTGCCATGAGGCTCTCAGCTCCCTGTTCCAAGTTGGGAGTATGGCAACTGTCCAATAGGGAACCAAGAGCCTGGGAGAGCAGCCATGCTTCTGGCAGGGGATGGGGAGCCAAGAGCCTGGGGGGGCGGGGCAACCCAGCTGAGAATGGGGAGCTGGGAATCTGGGCAACAGTCCAGCTGGGAATGGAGAGCCTGGTGGACGCAGCCCGGCTCGGAGTGGAGAGCCTGGATAGGGGCCCAGGGGTAGCCAGGCTCTAGTTGGTGCTCCCCCAATCACCCAGCTTCTCAATTTTGGGGATCTAGCAGGGAGCTGTGAAATTGACAATGACAGCCAAGAGCCGATGTATGTAACCCGCAGGGTCCACACAGACACTGCGTCGCCCTGACTACACCAATGTAAGGCCTACGCCTCTTGTGGAGGTGGAGTAGTTATGTCGGTGTAGCAAGGCAAGGCTGTAGTGTGTATGCTGATAAAATAGGTCAAGGTAAGCTGCCTTATGCCGATGGAATGCTGTAAAGTAAACCAAGCCTTAAGCTCTAGCTTCCCCCCCACCCCCTTGAGACATGACATATTGAGCTATACAAAAGTGATGACAGCATTAAACTAGTCTCTGTAGAAGAGTTGATGCTTTAGACTATGGATTTTCAAACATCTGCATGGTGCGGTTCACAACGTCTGGGGATGTCACATTTTTATGGATTTCTCCCCTCCTGTTTGCATTGTATAACATGCTGTGGAAACGACAGCAATTAATTACACTGAAAATAACATTAGGAAAGTATTTATGTATTTTCAGCCGTCTTTAACGTACATATTTAGCAGCTGCAAATGAGGAGAGCCAGCACCAGGTGACGAGCCAACTCCCTGCAGACAATTGGCAGGTGCTCCACAAACCACAATGTGAGACTCTCTGCTTTTAAAAATTGAGACACATTTTCCTCTTCTGATGCCCTTGAAGAAGTTCCACAGCTGGGTGAGCAAGCTGCCAGTCACCTCTCCAGCTGTGGCACTGAAAGCCTGCCAGGCTGCTCTGTGTTATCGCACTACCCGTGGAAATCTGCTGCTTGCATTCAATAGCATACAGATAAATGAGAAAAGTCATCTTTGTTCCCCCATGCACTTTATTGGGTCAAATAAGTTAACATTTCGTTAAAAAAAATATTTTTTTAAAGCTACTGCAATCTGTTTTCCTAACACACCAGATACTCAGACTATATGAGCCAGACAATTCAGAGTTCTTTAATCCTTCCTCTGTCCCCATGGATGCATATAAGCTAAATCCTGGTTCTACTGTACTCTGGCAAAATTCCCACTGACTTGACTGCGAGTTGGATTTGACCTATCCTTTATAGCTTGTCAATTCTTATGTAATTTCAGTTTTTTTATAATCCCCACGATTTTACTAATGCACAATATTGCAAATGCACTGCAAAACTAGCCAATAGACATTACATCATTTGGATATCTCTAAACCTCATAAGCTGATTTAAAGTGTTAAGGTGGTTGTCTTTATGTAACTAGATCTAAATTTAATGTTTGTTATAGTCAAAAGAACACTTTGCTATAGCAAACCATGATCCTTATCCTGTTCTCTTTGGAGTCAATGGTAGAATCACCACTGACTCCACCATGATTGGCCCACATCTGTGAATTTAGAGGCTGGTAACTTGAGTAGTTGAATCATCTTCCTTGTTGTAAGATAAGTAATGGCTTTTTTGTGGTTTCTGTTCCTAACTGGAAAGCTGCATGCTCATTGCACAATAGGCACATTGACTTTGCTTTGGCTATGCTTGGTAGAATGACAAGTATCCATGGATCCATTCTTTGTTTCCTATGAGGGTAGGGAGAGCCATTTTTATGACACAGCTGATTTCAGCAGACGCACTACAGGGGAGCAAACAGCACAGAGAGAACACCACTGCTTCACAGCCAGTAGAGACTGGCAACCCATGGCATGCATATGGTACCTATGGCTGATTTTGAAAGGCAAGCAAACCGCTGGCCCAATTGGGGGCATATTTTGGGATGCCCTTCAGTTTATTTTTCTTCTGTTTACCATCCTGCCATGTACAGATCAAGTCCATTTATATTAATTTCAACTAATCAAAATTCCTGATTATCTGAACGAGCAGTGCCCCCCCCATGCTCATTTGGGTAATCAGGATTTTTGGTCCCTGAAGGTAGCAAGAGGGAGGGAGAGTAGTGGCAAGAGACAGGACCCTCCTTTGTACTGCTTGAGTGGAAGGAGTTGGGAGGAAGATGGGGCAGTGTAGGATCTGAGGAATGGAGCAGGTGACTGATCCCAGAGCCCGTCTCCTCCTTCACCCTGCCTGTCCCTGGCTCCTATTCCCAACTGCTGGCTGCTCTGTGAGATGTCCCATGCCCTAGCCCCATCCACCTGGGCCTGGCATCTGCCAGCTCAAAGGAAACTGCAGCCAAAGGGAAGGAAAGGGGCTGCTTGGTAGGAGAGAAGAAGGGCCTGAAGTAGCTTTGAGCCAAGGGAGGAGTTGGGTGCTGGAGCCATCCTTATAGCAGAGCCCCCAGCAGGGAACAGGAAGGAACAGCTAATGCCTAGTAGGCCAAACAGAAAGCCTTGGCAGGCCGGATCTGCCCGCTGGGCTGCCAGTTGAGGAACAGTGACCTAGAGGATAATAGGGTTATAAGGACTAGCCAATATGGGTTTGTCAAGAACAAATCATGGCCAAACCAACCTGATTTCCTTTTCTGACAGGGTTATGGCCTTAGTGGATGGGGGAAGTAGTAGATGTGATATATCTTGATTTTAGTAAGGCTTTTGACACAGTCCCATATGACATTCTCAAGCAAGCTAGGAAAATGTGGTTTAGATGAAATTACTGTAAGGTGGGGTACACAACTAGTTGAAAGACTGTACTCACAGTAGTTATCAATGGTTTGCTATCAAACGGGGAGGATTTATTTACTGGGTCCTTTGGGGGTCTCTCCTGGGTGCAGTACTAGTCAATATTTTAATTAAGGACTTGGAGAATGCAATGGAGAACATGCTTATATAATTCGTGGAGGACACCAGGCTGGGAGAGGTTGCAAGCACTTGGAGGACAGGATTAGAATTCAAAAGGACCTTGATAGATTGGAGATTTGTTCTGAAATCAGCTATATGGAGTTCAAAGTACTAAGTTTAGGGATGAAAAATCAAATGCACAACTACGCAATGAGGAATAGCTGGCTAGGTAGTAGTACTGCAAAAAAGAATGAAGGGGGTTTAGTGGATCATGAATATATAAGCCAACAATGTGGTGCAATCTCCACCAAAAAAACCCCAACGCTATTATCATGCTGAGGTGTATCAAATGGATTGTTGTAAGTAAGACACTGGAGGTAATTGTCCTGTTCTACTCTGCACTGGTGATGCCTCAGGTGGTACACTGTGTCCAGTTCTGGGTGCCACACTTTAAGAAAGATGTGAATGAATTGGAGAGACTTCAGAGGAAAGCAACAACAAAGATAAAAGTTTTCGAAAACCTGACATATAAGAGAAGGTCTTATTCATTATGTGAAAAAAGTCTGTAGTGTGGATGGTCATCACAGTCCTGAGATTCAAACAGACAGCTGTGGTCTTTAAACAGGAGCTCTACCCAGTGAGCTAAACCAAAGCTTCCTGCTCACTGAGCCAGTACATGCTATGCTAAGCTTTCCATGGCATGAAGATGTTCTTGTAAAATCACTACTAAGTTTTCTTGGAGATAAAACCATTCCTGAAGGGATGTACTCAATGTTCCTACTGGACTGATGCCTGGAATTTATACCTATCCAGAGTTCAAAACTGTTTGCAAAGATGGAGAAAGAGGCTGAAGATTGTAGAAAGTATGATACAGAGGCAAAACACTTTCAGAATTCTGCTGTAAAATGGATAGTTTTAAAATATTTTAGAATTTAGTTTTAGAATTTAACTACAGAAGAGGAAAAATGCTACATTTCCTCTGACAATGTTGATCTAGCTATCTAGGTCCATGATCCTGAAAGATTTCCCTAGACTTGAAAAATTTGGAACTCCATTTTCTTGCTGTTTTAATGATCTATACCCAGACATTTTCTCATGGCCTGTTTTTTTCCCCTTAAAAGGTCAAAATTGCCCAAATCAAGATAATTGTAGTGCTCCCAGCTTTGCTTGGTTCAGATTTAGATTGAATTTGTATACACTGAGATGAAATAAATAGACTTTTTTAATATATAAAGTCACAGAGTTTCAGGGGAAAAAAAGCAGGATTACAGTAAATATACTCCCCTCCCCCCCCACAGGGCTTTTTAACAAGAGTCTATTCCTAGCAAAGAAGATGCAAACCCATTATATTGTATTCCCAGCATACGTGAAAGCTATAGAGTCCCATAGCATCTGTTCATCATCTGGCTCTTGTACACTCTACAGCATGCATGGTTGATCTAGTTTTCTTAATCCCACTAGATCAAATATCCCTCCAAGGAGTTTTCAAATTGTTGGTCACTGTCCCTATTCAAGTATATTACTAAACGTTCATATTCAAATTGTCTTCATTTTCTCAAAGGAGACTTAAATTACCTTCCATTCAGCACTTCCCATTTTTGTGTGTGTTAGAACTGCATTTACAAATATACAAGTTGATCTAAGTGAGCTAAAATCCTTCCTGATTTATTCACCTGATGATGATGATGATGGTCAAGACTTAGGGGAAAACTGCAATTTCTACCTGTGAATTAGCTTTTCTTCTTAGAATTCTCCAGAATCCAATTAATACAAATTTCTTTTCCATAAAGAATCAATATACATTGAAGAAGTATAGATATATCCAAAATGTATCAACTTGATCATATTTTAATGTTTCTTGTCCTAGTATAGAGAAGGGGGGAGACTTACTTAGTTCCTGATCTTTTTACAATAAGGCAATAAACTGAGTCCTATGTAACAAAATATAGAGGTACTTCAATCAATCTGAAATTTTTGTCTAAAGCAGAATGTATTATTAAGTGCTGATCACTAGAATTTGGTTTTAATGATACTTTGCACCTGCAGTTGCAAAATAAAAAGACGTTAGTGTTGGTTTGGGTGACATATTTACTTCAAAATTCTAAAAAAAAATTGATCATATTGAAATTCTACCTGTGTTGCTTTCAGAATTAATCTGATTGCTGATAAAATTCCCATTTTGCATGAATAAAAATCACAAAATCTTGTTATAAAAAATATTTAAAGTGACCACAAGTCATGACTTTACTCCTGCTTTCTGATTGATAATCTCGGCTGTAATCCTGTAAGGTTCTGAGCACTCCATACTTAAATGGTTTGCTGGATTGAGGGAAATGCTTAATTTTAGACATATGAGACTTCAATGGGACTACTAATATTCTTAAAATTAAAGTGTGTGCATAAGTGTGCTGGTTGAGGGTCAAAGTACTCAGCACTTTGCAGGATCAAGCCTTTAATTAGAGGATCCTTGCTTTAAAACTTGCTATTTTAGCAAAGATGAAATACATATAGGATATTTCATAATGTGCTTACAACACTTATTTCAGTTGCTGAGAATGTTTTGTTAACCTGCTAAAAATACTGGATGTATAAAGTTTTGTGCCTAGGGACTGAACCAAAAGATTTTTCTCTCAGAACTAAACTGTATTCCAACTGCTTGAGTAGCAATGAATCTAATTTATGGGAAACGTAGCTAGATGCTATTCCCTCTGGAAGGAGCAGAGGACAATATGTAAATGCAAGTAGCAATAGAACAGGGCTACAGTATGTATTTACATTAAGTTCTTTTCTATTTATAAATCTGATATGCCTTATTCCTCTATGCTATTGCTAGCATCCCAGGACATTTTCCTAATAAAAAGAAGTTTGTTTATTTGATAAGCTCCTTCATATCTGTTTGAGCTAAACTAGCAGAAACATTTGTAACATCTCAGAGCCAGTTTGTTGCAGTCCTGGAAGGCTGACATACATTGTGGATGTCCCAAAGTTCCAGCACGATGTGGAGTGAGGCTTCCTGTTCCGACCACAGGCCCTAAACCCTCAACAAGTCCAGATGCACCTCAAACCCAGAAGGGAAGTGAGTTGGTTGGAGAGGGCTGAGCAAAGGGGACTTCTGGGCACACATTGCTTGGGGAACCCACCAGTGCAAGGAATCTAGGATTGGTGGAGCAAGGTGAGCCAACCTGTTGAGAGAATGCAGGGCAGGGCGGTAGACCAGCCTAAGCCACATCTGAAAAGGGCGAAAGTGCAGCCTGGCAAACTGGACCACTTGCAAGTGGACATGTGACCCAGCAGGCTCAGACACATGCGGATTGTCATGGAGGGCTAAGATTGCAAAATAAGGCAGAGCTGTTGAATTACCCACAAGTGGTTGGTTGGTATGAACATCCTCAACCTCATGGAAACTAACTGGGCCCCAATGAACTTGATTTTTTTGACTGGGAGTCAAGATTGTTCAAAATAAGTCCCAGACGACTGAGCAAACACAAGGTGGTGTCAATGTGGGTGAGAACTTCCTCTCTGGGGTCACTCTTCAGTAACCAGTCATCGAGGTATGGGAAGATGTGGATTCTCTTCCTCCTGAGATATGCCATGACCACTGCCATGCATTTGGTGAAGACTTGGGGAGCAGAGGAGAGGCTGAATGGGAGAACTGTCTATTGAAAGTGGCATTCTCCTACCACAAAATGAAGAAATTTACTGTGGCTTGATAGAATTGCCGCATGAAAGTAAGCATCCTGAAGGTCCAGAGCAGCAAACCAGCCATTCTGAGACAGCATGGGGAGGATAGCCAATAGAGTGGCCATGCAGAATCTTACGTACTTGATGAATTTGTTGAGGCCGAGATGGTCTGCAACTAGGAAGCTTTCTTTACAGTTACTGCCAAGGTTAGGCATCCACAACATCCAGGACGGACTGCGGGGATGTTTTGGCCACCAAGCAGCTTTTTGCAAAGAATGTGCCCAAAACTCCTCACGTGAGACCTTGGTCAAATGGTTGTCGAATTTAGACATAGCTGACCAATTGACAAAATCATACTTGGACAGCAAAGCTTGCTGATTTGCGATCCTCCTCTGTAGGAACGATGAGGTACAGATGTTCTTGCCCAGAACATCTAACCACTTGGAATCTCTGTCCTTTTGAACCTGCTTTGCGAGGCCCTGTCATTTACAATGTTACAATCAGGGAATTTGGGACTGGGTAGGAATATAACCCCTCAAATCCTTGTATTTAAACAAAATAGTGCTTTTCCATGTGGCTAGCCACTGGTGATACCAAGGCTGGTGTACACCCCGGGGCTTTCGCTGGCTCGAGGAGCACGTCATTGATCGGGAGGACCTCTCTCTTTCAGGGACAGTGGGCTGTAAAATGTCTTCCAGTTTGTGTGTTTTCTTGGGGAAAAATGTGGCCCAACAGGTCCTGGCATGCCTAAAAGTCCTCCGGAATAGACAGCGGATGAACCAGGCACCATGGCATTGTCTGGTGACAAGGATGAAGATCTCTGCTGAGACAAAACCAGCTCTCACTCCTGGGAAGATGCACCTGGAAGGGAGGACTCTGGCGGCTCCGTGGGGAGGAGGACCACCGATGCCTGGGTTTGCTATTGATCCAAAGCCATCACTGTCAACCTGGTGGGTGACTTCAGCTTTGAACGGGACAAAGAATGGGATCTCTGCAAGTGAGGCACGTCCCACTGAGTCCAAGAAAGCCATGAAGAGGGATAGGACATTGGTGACCAATAGGGGTCAGGCCTGAGTCCACCATCCTGGCCACAAGGCACACCCCGACTTTGGGAGCCATACTGGTCCATTGGTGGTCCTGGGAGTTCGTCAAATGATGCGGAGAGGGGGGGATGATGACTCCCACTCAGAATCAGAGCCCTGAGATCTCAACAGCATGGCTGGAGGGATACCCAAGGGAGCCAATAGGCGATCTGATTCATCCATCACCCAAAATGGGGTGGAAATTGGTGACCCCAATGAATGTGGTACCATCTCAACTGAGCATGGCAGTGCCACAGGCAGTATTGGTCCTGGCACAAATGGCAATGCTGGAGCACCTGAGTTAATCAATGTTGAAGGTGGTGAGAGCCGCCATGAGAGCACCTGTAGCGTCGACTGCAGCGGGGCTGAAGAGGGTCCCAGTGGCAAAGTCCCACACACCAATTTCAGCCCTGGCTCCATGCCCACCACAAGGAGGGGAGCATCTAGGTGCAGTGCCAAGGGGCACGAAGGTTCAGTGATGCGCTCTATTGGAGGGGCTGCCGAAGACACAAGCCGCAGAAAGTCATGGACTAGTGGTGAGGATGGAACAGAAAGACAGAGCATGTCTGAGCAGGTATGTCAATGCAGTGGATACAGTCGGTACCGGCATTGCCTGTGTCAGTACCGTACTCAATGGGTGCCCAGTGGCTGGAACTGGAGTCAATGGTACAGGGTTTCTGCTCTTTCCACTTGGTACCAGGGAAGGGTCAGAGGTACCCGCACCATCCCACACTCCAGTCTGAGCTTTTCCTGAGGGCGGCAGAGGAGTCATCCTGTGACCTGGAGAGGTCCTGTTTGGTCTTATGAGACTTCTTCCTCAGCACTGATGATGGAGAATGCCTCCTCCATATCTTGGCAGAGGCGCCTGCCCTGGAACAAGAGGCAGCAGTGCTCTCCAGATCAGGCCTCATGGCTTGTTCAAACAGGTGCTACTTGAGGTGAAGGTCTCATGCCACCTGAGTCCACTTCTTGAGCGATCTACAGATCAAAAAAGGCTCTTTAAGGTGGGCCTTGCTGAGACAAAGCAAGTACCATGTTTGGGGGTCGCTAGTGGGATCACTTATCCACACAAAAGGAGGGGGCTTTTAAACCCTGCTGGCTTAGAGCAGTTCCACTGGAGAGCTGCACAGCTGTAAAATTTCTCATGTAGCCGAGCTGCAAGGCTGTAAACTCTCTCGTGTAGTCATAGCCTTAATCAGTGTCACAGCTAAACACAAGGTGGAACAGAATGTTTAGCATATGGAGGTAATACATATTTAAAGGGACCATTAAAGATGAAGTGGCCCATTAACACCTCTCCAATCATGGGGAGAAGCAGCTGGGGGGCCATTGTTAGTGGGTTATAAATTGTTGTAATAAGCCATAAATCCAGTATCTCTCTTCAGTCTAGCAAAGTTAGGAATTTAAGCACCCAGGCTCATCTTTTGAAAGTGTTGTGTGGGTTTCCTTTGAGGATGAGGACTGGTAGGTCAGATGTGGAGTGATTGCTCTGTGAAAACATCATCTACTGGTGATGTGGTGTGTTTGTCTTTGATCATTTTCCTGTATGAATGCATTCGAGAGCATAGTGGTTGTCTGGTTTCACTCATATAGCTGCTTTGGGGCATGTAGTCACCGGATGAGGTACCCACATGCTGTGACAGGCCTGTGTAGGACCCATGGATTTTGAAAGGTGTGTTGTGGAGCGTGTTGATCACTGTAGCAGTGGAGGTATGTCTGCATTTTGCATCTGTTGTTCTGGCAGGGTCAAGTGCTGCTTTGTGTCCTAGTTATGGGGAGCTTGTTTCTGATGAGGTTGGGAGGTGGTTTGAAGGCCAAAAGAGGGGGATCGGGAAAGATTTTTCAGGATGGGATCCCCATCAAGTATGGATTGTATTTGTTTGATGAAACCCTGTATGGGTTCTAGTGTGGGGTGGTAAGAGAAAACGAGGAGCGGTTCTATTTCAGTATTGAAGCAGGTTCTCTCGGGGTATTTGGGTGGCCCATTCCATGATGTGATCACTTCTCTGGTGGAGTGCCCTTGTTCAGTGAAGGTTAAGGTGTAGGATAGCAGATAGTTTAGTATTAACAAGGTTGGGTTAGTAATAAGCTTTAGGATAATAATTAGAAAGTTTCAGAGTCAACTGGATTTCATAAATAAACAAATAGAACAAAGTGGTTATTGACCTGTGCTGCGGATTGTATAAACAGCTAGTTTACAAGTGAGCTCTTACATTTTGTGCTTGGAGACCCAGAAACTTATCTCACATAAGCACTGGTATTTTGTGTGTACAGTGACTGCAAATCCCAGCCCCATAGAGCCTCCACTCCTCTGCAAAAGTCACTTCTGTGCCTAAAGTCATACATTGTTTTAACAGTGTGGCACCTAGTCAACTTCCTCCTAAAAGTCAAAGATGCGTTATTTAGTAACAGCTGTGGGAATTCAAAAGCTGTGTGGAAGAAACTTACATAAAATGTTCCTGCTGCTGTTCCAGTATCTGACTTTTTTTTTTTTTTTTTTACTTCATTAAATACTAAAGTCACAGGAATACCATTCTTTCACATATGAAACAGTGATTTCTTAACATCTCACCAAGTTGCTCAGTCATTTGCAGACTAATTATATATAGAAAGAATGTGATAGTGCAAAGCTGATTTCTATAGTCGGACTCCAAACAATGGAAAAGGCATCTAATCTACTTCCTAGTGCTAGTTTATTTTCTTTGTCATTGGTTCTTAGCCAGCCTGGGCTTAAACAAATACACTTTAGGAGTAAAAAATTGACCTTTCCAAAGTTATGAGTTAGGCATATTTATTAGAAATAATAGTATTTACAATGTCAGGTATGTCTCCTGAATTTTCTATGCTTTAAGTCTGCTTATGGCTTCTTCCTCTGTATTCTTTTCATAAAGAGGTGGATGGATGGAGATCTCTGATCAGTGTTATGTTGTGGAAGGTGATCACACAAAAAATAGTACATCTTATATTTAAGGATATTTAAATGGCATGCAAAGTTAACCTATAAGTGAATCACTTCACCTACCACGGAAATTCAGACATCTCTGGAATGACTGCAACAGCTTTTAACGCTACACATACAACAATACTAGGAACAGAATAAAGCTACATCCCACTGAAACTTCTTGGAAAAGGGTACTGGAATGGCAGGAGGGGGAGAAAAGGCCATTACTAGTGACCTCATAGTTGTTTATGCCACAGAGTCTTTAAGAGCAACGAGGAGACAACAGATGTGTATGGGGAAAATGAAGACGTATGTAAAGAGTAAGGATCTGTTTTTTCAGCAATTGCACATGTATAAAACCTTTCTCCTGCATAGCACAGTGTCACAACACTTCTTATACTGTTCAGGGCTTCAACTTTACTAATATGACTAATTGCTGCTTCAAGTAACTTCACCTCTGCTCCAGGCACAAAGATTTTGTGAAACTAAAAGGAATTCTGAAATACATCATCAATTATAACAGTTCAAAGGATACCAGGAGCTACTGCGCGCTTTGATTCTGAAGGTTCATTGTCTGATAAATTCAAGGAGGACAAAGCCATGTGGTTGGTACCTAGTTTGATTCCATCCCTTTCAAAATCCAAGCACCAGTTCCATAGCTAAGCAGGGTACCTTGATGGGATGTGTGGTTGCACCTATACCTGCACTGGCACAGGGCATACTCTAGGGAAGGCATGGGAATTGGGATAGAGGTGAGGAAATAGGAAGACTCCTACTCAGTTGACTGATGGTATTGTTTGTAGAACTTGTTTCAGGGTTATTTCCTGGATCATCATCCTCTTATTAGCTGCTATTTATTTTTAGCTTATATTTAACTTAGCTTAAGAGAGCAACTCTGGTGATAGACATAGGCATGATGGCATAATGGGGAGTGTCATTGAATTTAATGCTTGTTTTGAGGTTATTCTAACCCTCTCTTGAGCATTGTTTTGAATATAGTGCTTAGGTCATGACTAAGGATAAGATTGTCACGGAGATTCCAGAAGTCATGCATTCTGTGGCTTCCAGAAGTCTCAGCCACCATGGGCGGCAGCGGGACCCAACAGCTCCCAGCCACCAGCTACAGAGCTCTCTGCTGCCACTGGTGGTGGGGGGAACCTGCAGCTCCAAGACCCCAGCCCTCCAGACCCAGAGCTCCCAGCCCTGGCCACACAGCTCCAAGCCGCCGCGGGTGCTAGACCTCCCCCCTTGCCTCAATGGGGCTCGGGCTTTCATCCCCGCAGTGAGTCCCATGTTCTCATAGTTAGTTATTTTTAGTAAAAGTCAGAGACAGGTCACAGGCTTCTGTGAATTTTTGTTTATTGCCCGTAACCTATCTCTGACTTTTACTAAAAATAACCATGACAAAATCTAAACCTTAGTCACGACATAAAGAGATGCTGACAAAGTTCCCCTATTGCTCCATTGTTTGATCATTTTTCTCTTAATTCAAGGGAACTTTAAAAAATGAATTAAGACAGACAAACATGCCTGGGATTGTCCTTGATCTTGAATGGTGGGTCAAATGGATTCCTCTGAGACAGGCATTGATCCTGTTCTGTAAATTGTCAGGTACCCATAGCCTGAACAGCTGTTGGCCTCATCGAAGCCTCACACAGCCTGCAAAGCTGTGGATGACAGAAAAGAGTACACCTCAAAAAAATGCCCAGAATAGGTGACCAGTGGTTACTTAAACGATTGATGTTTTTAAAAATGCACATTTTGCACATAAAGATGTACAGATAGTGGGTTTTGGGAAGACAGTCCATGGTAATGGTGTAGTTACAAATATAAAACCACAAAGGAGATGCCTTATTTTCTCATTAGGCTGTGAAAAATTGATGCATGAAGCACAACTCCTATTCTAATTGGGCTAATGTCCATTTTATGGATTGTATTTGGATTGGTTCACTTCAGCTTGTCAAAATGGGTCCCAGCCAATGGACTGCCAAACCATGCTGAATATAAGACACTTGGTGCCTTCCACAAATTGCCTGTGATACTACTGATTATTAGTAAACAGAATTCAGGTTTACAGCATTGATTTTCAAACCAGGCGAGATGAGGTTATCAAGGGATACGAGCCATGTTCACTGTAAATTGTGCAGCCATCTTGTATGTTCCACGCAGGTCAGAAACTGTTATTCATCTCTCTTCTGTGGGAGCTCTCTAGGGATGTGATGTGGCCATTTAAGGACATGGTCTGCTTGTCCTCCACCCCACCCCTGGGACAGGCCACTTGTGGCTCTGCCTCCTTGTGGGGGAGAGGTAAATGGAAGGAAGTACTTCTGGTCTCGGGGACATTTTGCCTTGTTGGGAGTGTTGGAGGCCCAGTACAATTTGAGTTGCTTGACCACTGTCCTACAGGTCTAGCATAGCTTCAGTTGCTTGCTTGGCTATTCTGACCCCTGTAGCATGACATCTTCCAGTTGGCAGAGACTGAATAACCTTACAGATGTCTCAGTTTCTGCATACCACAGCACATAGTAAGACAAAATACAGATACTGTATGCTTGCAGCTGCACATATATAACGGTGATTGGAATAAGAAGCTATCCTTGAACATCTGGGGGTACACTGTTTTATTGCCAAGGGGCATATTTTTACTCCGCTCTGCCTATCACCAGATATTGTTTTGACGACCCCAATTATCATGGTAAGAATGAAATGTAGTTAAGGGTGGAAACCCAATGTAGGTAATTAGCATATATGATAATAAAAGAGATAATTAGGTGAAGGTTGTTTATGGAAGAGTATAAGTAGTCACCACTTAGACAAATGGGGGCACTCCATCAACACCTGATTCCGCGGGAGGTGCTGCCGGTTGGACCAGAGGATCCACTGACTCCCTGGCGGGGCCCCTGAAGAAAGCCGTTCCTCTGTACAGCCTTCTGAGTAACTGCTTAGCTCTCCAGGCTTAGTGAGTATGATATATTGTAGTTAATTTTAGACTTTGTATCTAACTAGTATATTTATAGAAAACCTTGCACATTAAACCTTATTGATCTGCAAATTGGGCATATCGTCTCTCACTGGTATCCACACTGATCACAAAGTGTCCAGAATCAACAGGAAGGAGACAGTGCTGGTCTGGGGACACCCCTAAAGTAGGAGCTCAGATAAGGGGTCTGGCTGGGCTTTGTGGTGCCAGCCCAGGTCAGCAGAGGCTCCAGAGCTACAGCCTGACGGGGCCAAAACACTGAAATCTCTGGCCACAGAGGGGGTGCAATCTGACCCCTCTCCTCCTCTCCGATTCTTGACTGGCTACAGAGTGAATTCTCTTGTTCCATGCAACAATACCGTTTCTTAGAAAGAGGTATGTGCATGGGACATGCATCTCCAAAGGACAGAGGATGCCACAAAAAATGGTTTTGGAACCTCTGGTTTAGGGGATTATCTGGGGTAATACCTACTGGTGAATTTCTAGAAGTGGCTTTGAATCTTTAACTATGCACTTGGGGTGAGAGAGAGAGAGAGAGTGTGTGTGTGTGCGTGCGCATATATGCATGGTAAAAGGAGAAGTCTTGAATATAAATTATCTCAGAAGACAATTTGGAATAGAATAGACATTTTAATTAGGGGCCTGATCCAAAGTCCATTGAAATCTATGGAAGACTCCTATTGAATTCAGTGGACTTTGGAGCAGACCCCCAATGTCTGTATGCAGTACCTTTGCACCACTTCTGAGAATTTTACTCTACATGTCTTGTGTAAACTCACACAAATAACTGGTAGCAAAGCTAGGACAATTGTTCAGGAGTCTTAGCTGCCGTACTCTGTGTCATGGTTGCAGAGCTAGCTTCACCTCTGTTCCCATCCTGGGATCTGAGGGGATTCTCTCAGGTGTCAGGCTCATGCCTTTACCTCTCCTGGGGTGGAATCACATGATTCTCCCATTCTTAGACTAGGCCCTGTGTATCCACTGCCCATATCCAGCAGGTCTGACTAGGTTCAATACTTGTCATTCTTCCCCTGGGCAGTCTGTGACCAACGATGAATATAGTGACCAGATAGCCCTCTCAACTCAAGCATTGTTTTTTTACCACAGTAAGGGACCAAGCATAAGAGAAAAAAGTATTTAAAAAGAAGTCTCCAGGCGTGTTTATCTATAGGCTTACCATCCCCTTATGGCAGCTCAGGCAGGCATGGTTTCTTCTGACACCCTCGGCCAACAGCAACCTCCTCTGTGGAAAGAGTTTCTTTATCCAGCCAGACATTTTTGGTTCTCGTCTGTTCCCAGGCTTTTGGCCCTGCTTGTGAAAAGCTGATTCTGTAGGTTGGTTGGAGTCAGGAGGTTAATAGCTCAGGCATTGTGTCTTGAGTGTTTACTTTTGAATGGCTTATCTCAAGCCATTCTTTGTTCTTCCTGCTTGTTTTCCTTACAGCCTATTAAACTAAACCAAGATATTCATACAGTAAGCAACCCAATAAGCAGATTATATTCAGTATTCATAAAATATAACAAGGCAGCCCCATGCCCATCACATCGTGTATGAACCAATAAGCTACAGATTCTGCTGAAAATGTAACTGATTGAACATTGTGCATGTTATTTATACTTTAGGCAAAATTTTACATATAAAATTCTGTCAACTATTGCCCAGATTGGTCAGGCTTTTCTGACATAATTTTGTTGTTTGTTTTTTAAACCACATTGAATTTCATGTAATTCTGTCTCATTGCTCTGACCTGTTTGAAATTTCTCAGATGTCAGAATTGTCCTTCCAAGCTTGGAAAAGGTTTGTTTGTTTTTTATTCAACACTTGCAAAAAAGGGACGTGTTTGCTGCACTTTTCTTTTTTCCTTCCTCAGCTGCTCAGAGGGAGGTTGGAGACTTAGGCTACATCTACACTGCAGTGAACAGTGCACCTCCCAGCCCACATAGACGGAGACCCAGCGCACTAAAAATAGCAGTATGGTGGTGGCGGCACAGGCTAGCCACCTGGGTACAGACCCGGAAGATTGGGCATGTGTGTTCTCAGGCGGCTATCCTGTGCCACTGCTCATGCCGCAACATCCACACTGCTCTTTTTAGCACACTAGCTCAAACAGAGCTTGCACAGGTCTATCTAACCTGGCTGGGTGGGAGGCTCATTCCCAGCTTCACTGTAGACATAATTTTAGAGCTGAGGCAGCATCTGAACCTTCCCTTTAGTTTTTCATTCTGTGCCATCACAAAGATGAACGCTTTAAAGATTCTGCATTCCTAATGATAAGATGGAATTTTCCTGAGCTGGCCTTGACGACAAAATATTAAGGACATTTTCTTTGAATTCTTGGTGTAAATGTTGTTAAGCTCAACTGCTATAGAAATAGAATAATGATGTATTTCAGAATTCTCTTTGCTTGATGAGAGAGTTACCATTAGCTGCATTCTTAGAGCCCAAACGTTGCCTTTTATGTGATATATATTGTAGTTCTGGATCAAGAAAGTGAGTTCTTCATGCTGCATTTGGATGTAACTGCATGTGATGGAGTGTTGGGCCCACACAGGTTTAAAAAGGGTTAACCTCAGCAGGAAGCAGTGGAGGCGAGTCCTCCAAGCGGCCCAGAGAGGCATCATGAGGCTCAGCCAATCAGGGAGGAGTTGCAGTGAGCAACCAATCTGGGTCCAGCAGACTCAGATAAGAGGAGCTGCAGGGCAAAGCAAGATCAGTAGATGCCTGGAGCTCAGAGAGTGAAAGCTGAGCTTTTAGCACGTGGAAGGAGCACTAGTATCATGGACAGTGCTGTTCTTGAAGGCCCTAAGATAAAGGCGAAGTAACTGCAGGGGCCATGGGGAAGAGACCCAGGGAAAATTAGAGAGCAATATGAGGCTGCCATCGACAGGGTCCTGGGTTGGTACCTGGAGTAGTGAGTGGGCCTGGGTTCCTCCCACTTTCCACTGAGGAAGTGGCATGATTATTGGACTGTGATACTAACTCCCCCGGAAGGGGGAAATATGGATGGTGACAAACATGGAAGGCTGAGCCACGAAGAGGACGCTGTGGTTCCTGAGGATGCGACAAGGGATGCAGCCAGATGCAGAGACAGAGTAACGATATGCAAACCCCAGATGGGGGCCATCGGCCTCAAGCTAATTCACAGAGGCACCAGCCCAGTGGTGAGCAATGTGCCTGTGCCACTGCAGCAAAAAAAAAAAAACCTTTCTCACAATGTTATACTTATAAAATAAACAGCAGGATCTTATTCAGGGGATAAGGCAGTATGCCACGTTTATTATGAATACAGAAAAGAGAAACATTTAAAAAAACAAAACAAATTACCTAACATAAAACACTCTCTCATTCACACACACACAGACATACACAGAATTCTGCAGGAGGGATATAATTACCAGTCTCTTGTTGCCAGGTAATTCAGGCACGAGATTGGAGCCAGGCCCTTGTCAGTCACGACACGATGCTCCTTGGGATATGCAGAATGAGCCCAAAGTCCAGGTTTCTTCTTCCCATTTTTATATTAATCCATCCCCATTCAGGTCTATGGATCCTGTCATGTCAGATAGTCTCCTTGTTTGATGTAATCATCAATTACGTTTGAAGTTGTAAGTGTGACAGCTTTCTCATCATTTCTTCATTCCTGTCTCACACTTCGGCTGTTCCTGTCTTTGGGTGTTAATTCCCCTGTTTTCCAGGGGTTCTCTTGATCTGGCCATCTGGGTTGTAAAGTTCTTTAAACAAACACTTCTTCTCTCCCTCTGGTCCTTGAAGCAGCAATTGTTTTTCTCACTATTTTATCTCAGCACTCAAACTGCATTCATTCCTCATTCATGCTTACTAAAAATCATTACATTCTTATTTCATTACATTAGTACAGCGGTTCTCAACCTTTTTTTACGGAGTACCACTCGGGTCAGGTACAGTCGGGTCAAGTACCGCTTCACCTGACTGTACCTGACCCGAGTAGGACTCGGTAAAATTGCAGTGTTGCGTGGAGGGATCGATGCCCTCCGCCGAAACCCTGCCGCCGTTTCCCAGTTTTCGGCGGCAGAGAGGATGGGACTTTCGGCGGCGGCGCGAAATGGGTTTTGCGGCAGGGGGGGTTTAATTCGGCGGCAGAGAATTCTTTTGGGCAGCGGCGGGGGAAGAGATTCGGCGGCTGCAAGGTTTCTCGGCGGCGGCAGGGGGGGGATTCGGCATCAGCAGGGTTTTACGGCGGCGGCAAGGGGGGGGGTTCGGCGGCAGCAGGGTTTTACGGCGGCGGCAAGGGGGGGTTCGGCGGCGGCAAGGGGGGGAATTCGGCGGCGGCACGGTTTTTCGGTGGCGGCAAGGGGGGGGGAATCGGCGGCGGTGAGAGGGGGATTCGGCGGCGGAATCGGCGGCGTGTTTTCCCTCGCTTACCACTGAGCCGTCTTCCGCGTACCACTGGTGGTACGCGTACCACCGGTTGAGAACCCCTGCATTAGTACATTATCTTGTATTTACTTACTAACATAATAAAATCCTTATACCTGCACCAAATCTATTAACACCAATTTTACTAAAAGAAAATATAAGGTATCTTCTTTGCCCTCTCACTGCCCCATGATTTACACATCAACCACATTCCTGATACGCACTGGGCAATTCTCTTTACTTGCAAATTATCACAATTAAGTTTCAACATTCACTTAGGGATGTAACAAACAGCAGGTCCGAATGTGTCATAAATGTTAAATCACAAAGTGTTTAGGTAGGATGTTCTTATTCTTTTTCTCAGTGTAAGAATTAACTCTTAAGCTTCACATAGTATCCATGGTTCAGGCTTGCTTGGATTCAGGCCTATATTACAGTATCCCAGCGCAGGGGCCTGCTGGGGCCTACAACAAGCATTTTTTATTTTTTATTTCTCCTTTTTTCATGTGGTAAGAAAAATCCCAGCATTTAGAACTTGAGTAAAGTAAAATATTGGCAGCTTTTATTCCTTTTTTCATTTTGAATTGTCTTCTACTACTCTCACACCTTCTTATTTGAACATTTCCTTTATTGTACATCCATTCATAATCAGGTATGGTATGCTGGATTTTATTTTATTTTTGGGAAGGTCAATGCAAACTTCCAAGACAGTGGAGACAATTTAAAGATCTTTAAAGGACAAATAATTTGTGTAGTGGAGTTATTTTTAGAAGATTAATTTTAGGAAGTGGCTCGAGTTAAAATTTCTGTAAGCGTATTGTCATGATCTATGAAACCTTCCTATTATCTAGCAATTTTCGCAAACCTACATATGAGATTAAGTGCAAACCATGAACAAAAATGTGCTAAAATCAAACAACACAATGTATGTAACCCCAGATTCTGATTCTCTTACTCATCATGAGTGATCCCTTATGCCAGGGGTAGTCTCATTTTAAGCCAATGGGACTACTCATGGAGTGAGGTACTAATCAGCGGGGAAAATCCTGACCCCCTTGAAATGAAAGCCAAAACTCTCACTGACTTCGGCATGGCCAGGATTTCATCCAATGTGAATAATTGTATAGCAGCCTGGCCCTTAGGCAACTTCCTTTAAAACTATATGGATAGAAGTCTGTTTTAGGCCTCCTCTACACTAGAAAATTAGGCAAGCATAATTATATCTCTGAGGTGTGGGAAATCAGTGGTGTAATTAAGCCGACCTAAGTCCCCATGTAGACAGTGCCAAGTTGAAGGAAGAATTCTTCTGTTGACATAGCTACCACCTCTTGGGGAAGTGGATTTCCTACAGGAGAATCCCTCCTATCGGCGTAGGTTGTGTCTACACTGAAGTGCTACAGCGGCACAGCTGTGCCACTCTAGTATTGTAAATGTAGACAAGCCCTCAAGCTCTAAGCACTTTTGACACAAATTAAGTACAATTAACCAAAAAAAAAAACAAACAAACCCCCAAAACTCCCAGCAGCTAGTGTGAGGGAAATGCCTATCCTGATTTGAATCCGATGTAGTCTGATCTTTAGCAAGTGTTGTAAGCCAGCTTTGAGTGCCACATCTTTATGAATCACTATCACCTCTGTGCTTCAGATTAATGCTTTTTCACCTGTGCATTGTGATGACTGAGCACATGCTGAGCCATAATACAAAAGCCTTTGGAGCCCCCTGAGGCTCTGGAGGAGTCTAATTTCAGCCCAGTGCTCTCAAGAGAGGGCAAAGTTTAGTAGGCCATATTAGTCCTGGTGCAACTCCAGTGGGTGAATTATGCCCAGGGTATTTTCCTAAAGTTTTACAGATGGTTCCTTGAAGGGCTATGATGTATATATCTTACTGCCTTAACTGGAATAAAATCTTTTCCTAGTACAAATTAAATGTGCTTCAATGGTATTTTTGTAGTTCAAATGACATTTGTTTGTTTCTGAACAAACTATGCTCACTAACAATCTTAAATTGCAGTAACTTAAAGCTTCACTTCTGACACCTGAATTTCAAGGGGAAATTGTTTCTCCCCCTCCCCACCTCTTATTTTAAACCCGCCTTCCTACAGCTGTTTGAAATCTCTTGCATTCCTGCAGGAAATGTTAACTCACTTTTTATGCCTTAGCAAATTATCTTTAGCTTACAAACAAAAGCATTTCAAAAAGGTATCTAAGTGAAACAATTTGTAATGGGGAGATAATGGCAAGCCACAGTTCTATTCTGAGCCCCACATAGATGATAGGACAAAAGGGAACCTATGGAAAAACATAAGGAGAGAAAGATTCAGAATGTGGACACAAGTCTGAACCAGAGTCATGTGAGAACCTTTTGCAAGTACTCTTTACATGACTGACCAACTATAGAACATTTCCAGTGTTGTCAGTCTCTGTATTCTGGTAGTGTGTGAAAGATCATATCTTGACACTCCTTTCCTGATGTATTTCTCAGATTTGGAAGGTACCTGAAAGCCACAAATAATTAGGATGAACCCTACATATGACAGCAGAATGCTCCAATCAGAGCTGGCGTCCTGTTGTGCTAGGTGCTGTAAAGACACATGCTAAGAGACAGGCTCCATCTTGAAGGGTCTACAGTGTACACTGAAAAGGTGGACAAAGGGGAGGGGGTGGCAGAAAGGAATTATCTCAATTTTACAGAGGGGATACTGAGGCATAGAGAGTAAGCAACTTTGTAAAGGTCACACAATGAGTCTGATGCAGAACTAAGAAATGAACCCCAGTCTCCTGAGTCCCATTCACTGCCTTATCCACAAGACCCATTCTCCCTTGCAAAATGATAGGCTATCGTTTGGGCATACAAAAAGGATGACCAATAATGACCCAAGTAACCCAACCATTATTACAGCTGTACACCAAACAGGGGTTTCCCTTGGAGTGAGATTATTCCCTAGTGGCTGGATTTGGCAGTTTCAGGGTATGTCTTCACTGACGGTGGCAAATTTGCCACCGTCAGATCAATCTATCTGGATTGATTGAGTGATCAGTGAAGACCCGCTCAATTGATCCAGAAGTCGACGCGTTAAAACCACCCTCTCAAGTGTCACAGCTTTGTGAAGGCACCACGTAGAACAGGAGCTACAAAGTCGACGGGAGTTACGCAAGATACTCTGCGTAGCTTGCGTAATTCCCGTCGACTGCTGCCGAATTTGAAGGTAAGTGTAGACCAGGCCTCGGTCTGTGGTACAAAGGGACCATAATTTTATGGACAATTAGGTCCTGAGTAACCAGCATAAGATTGAGCCCATGTATGATATCCTTTTAGTGACATTTTGGGGTGATCCTTCCCAACTCCCTTGAATCTCCTTCCCATTTCCTAGTCATATGCCTGTGTAAATGTGTAACAAATTGTGGCAACAACTTGTAATTAATCAGCAAAAGTCTTGTCTTTGTCAAAGGCAGTATTTATGTAACCCTTGTTTAAGAGTTTAAAACCATCTATAGTACTTGGTTTTCTCCAGACTGGTAACTTAGAGTGTGAAATTTCTTGGAACCAAACCATATCTAAGTTAAGCAAGAAATTTTAATGCATGATTAAGCAGGCATGAGACAGCCAAATTCAAGAGTGGCAGATAATTAACTCCTTTCTGGCTAGCGATTTTTCGCTTGCCATCCAGCAACAAAGTGCGAAGAGAACAAGAGCTGCAGCCATACAAGAAACAAACTTTCCTGTGTTTTCAGTTACATTTTGGTGTTTGCTTTTGTCAGATCAGTGTTACAGTACATGCTCCACAGGAAGCAGACGTGAGATGTGTCAGGAAATCTGTCTGGATTAAATGGTTAGAACAAGAGACTAAGGGCCTGATTAAAGATGCAGATAAACACACAATAGGATTTTCAAGTGTGTCTCAGCAGGTTAGGTGCCTAACTCCCACTGAAGTCATTTATTTCTCTCTCATGAGTTCCACAGGAATTAGGCATTTAATCTGTTGAATCTTTTGAAACCTTTTGAATTAGGCATTTAACCTGCTGAACCTTTTGAAAATGCTGGTTAGGTGCCTATCTGCAACGCTAGACACTTCAATATGTTTGAAAATCTGGCCCCAAGGCCTTGCCTAGATTAGAATTTTTGGTCCTGTTACAATGTGTCTTAATTGGCTTCCACTAACACACATATAAATGCTAAAGTAGACACAGGGATGAAACTTTTCAGAAGTGTCTACATTAGCATTTGCAATCATGTTAGTTAACTGATTGCCAGTTAACATGTGTTACTGCTTCTTCAACATGACCACAATCTAACGTTAAGATAAAACCAGTGAGTAAACTTTGTCTATGACTCATTTGACCTTGGGCAACTCTTTACTAACATCTGTTTACTTCCATTTACTCCTCTGGCAAATGGCTGTAATAAAGCTTACAAGGCTGTTCAGAAACATGAATAATATTTGTGTGTTTAAAAAAAAAACAACTCTGAGAAGAATAGTGGATTCATGGTGAATTAATAAGTGGGATGAACGATGGCATAGGTGCTGAAACCAGGGGTGTTCCTGGCTTGAAGTGGGTTCCATCATATACAGGGTTTACAATTGGTTCAGTGGCTATCAGTACCCCACTATACCAATTGTTACAGCACCCCTGAATGATGGTATATAAACAGGACCCAGAGCCTCACTCTATTGTGGCCTTTTTGCATGGGCAGGGCTGGGTGATGTGTGCATCAATTGTAGATCTCACCCCCTGGAAATTCCCCATGTCTTGTAGAGTCAGCATTGTGCTGGAGACAGAACAAATGCTCAGGTGTCCTCAGGATTGTGGGAACAGAATAGTGTCTTAAAGTGCTAAGATATCTTTGTCTGCAGCCCAGACTCTGTTTCTTAAAGTATATCTACACCAGGTCGGAATTGTAATTCCCATCTTGGGTAGACATCAGGCTCTAGCTCTGCTCCAGCTAGCACCTAAAAATAGCAGCATGGCCATGACAGCACAGGTAGCAGCTCAGGCTAGTCACTCAAGTACATGCCCAGGGGATCAGGCAAGATTGTACGTGCGTGGCTAGCCTGAGCCACTGCCCATTTTCTCGCCAGTGGGAATGCCCAAAACTTCATCTAAATAGAGGGCTATGGCATGCTCATGTAAGTCATACAAGCTGACAGGCCAAATTCTACTCAACTAGATCAGTTCTGAGATCAGAGGGATGAATGAGTCAGAAGCACCCATATAACACCACTGGTTTCAGAGCAGATTTCTGAGTGGAAATCAGGCTTATCCATTCCATCATTTGGGAAATAAAGAAAAAATTCATAAAAAATTGAAAGCCTGAAAAAATAAGGTCATGTAGTGCCCAGAGAGGAGATGTAATTGGTTGCATTGGGACACATCATCAAGAAAAGACCCTTCCTTTATTTTGATTCACTCGAGGGTCTGCCTCTCTCAAGTTGTCAGTCGCTTTTGTGTGTGTGATGCATTAGACAGTTTCTTGGTATAATATTCATTTTTAAGATTGTGCCAGGGTGTCTGAACTGAAGTATGTGTTGATAACATTTCTTTCTAGCACTGAATCTTTAAGGGAATCATCCAACAAAAACTGGGGAGTTCTCATGGTAGAAGTGATCACAGAGCCTCTCAGAATTGAATGAAGTTCACACATGCTTGTAGAACTTGGAGGAGAAAGAAAACTAAAGTTAATGAGGAATTGGTAGCACCTGCTTCTCCCTGGGATTTGGCCTGTCCTTTGCATACTTTCTGACAGATTTTATTAGACTGCCAATACTGAACATGATTTTAGAATTGCTTGTCAGTAATATTATAACATGCTTTTCAAAACCGCAAAGGCATTGCATTCTTGCATGGGCTTATTTAGGAGATGGATTTTTTTCAAGTTTAATTCTGAAGGACAGTATCCAAATTCAGCCTTGTTAGAATGATCAGACTTGGCACTTCTAATAACCAGGGGTTGATTCAAATACCTGAAAATCTGTGATGAGCCATGGCAGGTGTGTTCTGGGAAAAAGAGCTAGAAAGTGCTGGTACTTTAGTTTCCTGGTTAAGGTCCCAGTTTGGAAAGGTACTTAAACATATGCTGAATGTCAGGTATGAGAATAATTCCATTGACTTCAATGAGACTGCTCATATGCTGAAGTACCTTGGTGAATCTGGGCCTTGATTATGAGAGGGTCTGATCCAACTCTAGCTGAAGTCAATAGGAATCTTTCCAATGAATTCAGTGGGAGCTAGATCAACCCTAGAGTAATGAGGTAACACATTAGTATTAGGGGAAGAGAGTTTTTCCTAACTGTTTAACTGTCTCCTACTCCCCTTTTTAATTTTTTATAAAGGAAGAGTGAAGGGATGGGGTAGAGACAAAAGGAGGGTGAAAAGGAAAAAGGCTCCTTTTGTGATTTATGCCTTAAATTACTGAATTAGGTGTTTGGAGCACTGCCACAAACGGCAAGCAGTGTGCGTAGATGGGCAGGAGTTCAAGCTGGCTGTGTGATCTAATACTAAATTCCATCTGAAGGTGGCACTAGCCCTTTACAGATGAAGTCTTCAGGGAACAATGAGAAGCCCAGATACTTATAGATCTCTGGTAATCCAGCTCTATTCCCACTGTTAATCCTAAACAAATAATCATTAGCATCTGGTTTTATCCTGCTTAGTCCTTGCTGGATAGTGAATTATGTACCCTTTGTTTTATTAACATTTAGTGGCAGCTATCAGGCAGTTTATCTCAAAGTGTGTAGGGTTTTTGTTTTGTTTTGTTTTGTTTTTAAATGTGTATCTTGGATTCTCTGTCCTTGTTGGGATGTTACTTTTTTTTTTTTTTAAATTCTGAAAAATCAGTACACGTGATCAAATGAATAATTAGTTAAATCCTTCTATAAATTAGTTTACTACACTCCCAGCATATGCCCAGCAAGCAGCTGCAGAAATTGCTGAGACTAAGCTATGAGAGCAGATACAATACCATCCATAATGACCATTTCTGTTCTCTAAATCACATAAAAATCATCTTGCCATTTGTCTATCCAAACCAACACTTTTTGTTGTTTAAATACATTGGTTTTATAATGCAAGCATTCTTCCAGCACATGCTACTGCCACCAATGATAGCTACTTATGTTATGCTCTTGTGCAATAACTCTGATAGTGAAGCACTATTAGTTTTTTGTGATTTAGAGGCAGTGCTTTCTAAAATACAGGACTGGCCATCAGCATCATGGATTCTATTTTTGACTCTGTCATTGGCTCTGTCATTGGCCTGGGGTATGTCATGTTACCTTTTTACATTTCAGTTTTGCTATCAGTAAAGTGGGTTATATTTATAACAATGCAACTAACTTATCAAAGAGAAGGTTAAGAGGTAGCTTGATCAGCCTATAATCACCTATGCTGTAAGAAGATGTATAATACAAGAGGTCTGCACAATCTAGCAGACAAAGGGATGACAAGATCCAAGGGTTGAAGTTGAAGTCACTAAAGGTCATACTGGAAATAAGATGCAATTATTTTTAACAGTTAAGGTGTAATTAACCATTCAAACAGATTAGCTGGGGATGTGGTAAATTCTCCATCACATGGAGTTTTAAAATTAAGATTGTATGTTTTTCTAAAACATATGCTTTAGGCTCTAGCTCAAGCAGAATTTATTGGCTTGATAATGGAATCCCTGAAAGAAATTCCATGGCCTGTGTTTTGCAGAAGGTCACACTACATGATCTTAATGGTCCTTTCCCGCCTTAAAATCAGTGAAGCTATGAATATTTAACTCCCTCATCTGGGTGTTCCAAGGGTTAAGTGATTAATGTTTGTAATGTAATGTAAGAATCCAAATTATTATTATTATTGTGATTATTTCGTCCAATTTATATCCCAGGCAAGCCAACTTAATTCACCAGCACTATATTAATAATATTGATTCAATTTTTTAAATCTGTTTAAAATTCCTAGAGCATAGAATAGGCTCCTTTTTATTTTTATCTATACATTGAAAGAAAGAATTAATAATGAAAATACTGACTGAGCTAATATTGGTTGAAAACATTGTTCAACTTTGAACTTGATCTAGAAAGAAAATAAGCTTCAAGCCAATTGGAACTGGCTGATCTTTAGGTTTCTGTTAGAAGAGAGATTTGGAGGCTGAAATGTGTCTCAACCCTGGAACAACTGCACTTGGAATGAAAAAATACCAGAAAACATAAGAGAGACCATGAACGAGTGTCTGATCTGCTAGCCTTATGTTTTTTGTCTATTTTGATTGAACTATTCAGTACTGCACATTGTCCTGAAGGTTTGTCTAGCACACAGCATCTGAAAACATTCTGGGTTAAATCCCCTGGTGTAAGAGACAAGTGGTCATTCCATCTAGGGAGGGGAGAGGTATAGGTGGCTCTGTGCCCAATATCCTGGGGCACCTGGGTCTGTGCAGACCTTGTGTACGTTAAAGCAGGGTGCCCTGATAGCTGTTTCAACTTGCCCCCGCGGATAACAGCTCCCAATAAACCACTCTGTTGGCTAGGCCCTGCTGGAGCTCATTATACTCTAGACCTGCCCTAATATACCTCGTATTCTGGTGGAGGAGAGCTCTGCACCTGCTGAGTAGTTTGCATTACTGTGCACTTGCACAAAGGGATCTTAGGAGGAGCTGAGGATCTGTCCTTTGTTTCTTGTCTATGGCAGAGATTCTGAACTAAATCATACTCTGCTTTCTACATGTCAGTGACTGTAACAGGGTTAGTCCTGTGAGGTTTTGATATGTGTCTTCCTTCACTGAATTTGAGAAGCCTTGTGTATGTTATTTCACTACAAAGAGATGCATTGATTTACTATCAAACTGAATGCCGTGGTATCACTAACTGGATAATCTTACATTGGGAAGTAAGCTTTTCTCTCTCTGCAGGTCAATGTAAGACAGGTTGGTGATGGTTTTTATGGCCCATCAATTTAATAGAATGGTCTTATGAGACTTATTGTCACGTTTTTGAACACTTGCTCCTTGAGCAGTAAGTGTAATTAAACCATCTAAAGAGCATCAGGAAAGATCAGCTCCAATCTGTGTTGCATTGTTTGCAGCAGGTTGAATTAATGTCAATGACATGTCACAGTGCATTGCCATTTAGTGCTACCTGAGATGTACAAAGGCTTGGAAGGATTAGATTTTTATCGGTAAATGTCAGTACATGTCCATTTCACTGTACACACACAGACCAACAAAAATATTTCCATCTATAATCATAAAAATTTACAAAAAGGCAAGGTAAGAAAATGTTGCTTGGGAACTTATTAGAATTTGATTTAAGGATATTTACTTTGTTTTGACATGCGCTGTTGACCTCCATGTAACTTTGTGCACTGTGAAATTTTAAATGGATAAAGATTGAAAATAAAATGCTTAAAAGTAAAGATTGATATCATCCACTGAAATTATTAAAGAATAAAAATCAAATTCTGCCAAGCCTAGATATACAGTACTCATGCTTTGGTACTGAGTGAAGATTATGAACTGAAAGAGGGAATTTGTCTTGACAGCAGGGCAAATCTTGTTCAAGGCTCATTTCTGCTGGCACTATCAGTGTCTATGACATTCTGCGGATGTAAACATCCCAAGGAACTTGGGGAGCCTTTGGTTTTAAACTGCAGAATAAGCAACCATGATAAATTCATCAAAATGTGCCCTTTATTACAGGTGTTATAAAGATTGGAATTGTGAAGGGGAAGGTCTCTTTGTGCTCCTGGCATGCTTACTACACAAAAAGATACATTATAATCCAGTTACCACTAGTGCACTCTAGGGGCATGAGAAGGACATGAAAATGAGTGTTTCAACATTAACAAGGGCATTACTATTGAACTAGTGGCAATTAAGAGGCAAAGTCAACTGCATTTTACATTGTGAGAACAGCATCAGAGCACCCTAGTGTGTGCTCTAACCTACTTAGCACAAACTGAGAGAGAGAGAAAAGAATCCTTATGGGAAAGCCCCATAGACTTCAGTACCTTCCTATAAAATATAACAGATGTCTTATTCCTGGTATAGAATTCTATATGATGGTTCAGAAATACCTGTCAAAAGAAGCTCCCTGTTCATTAAATCCTAAAGGCTTTCAGACAACTTTCTAGAGATCCTGATAAATTTCGACAGGTTTCAGCCCTATTAAATTCTTCAGTGGGGGGGTGGTCTCAATATAGAGGAATCATTGCAAATTCTACATTTCCTTCATTCATATGTGCTACATATTCTCTGACCCAAGATCATTTTATATTTGACAGTAGATTGGAATGAAGAAAGAACAGGAAGCCATGGACATATCTCTCTTCTCCCTTTGGATGTAGAGGATGGTGGATGAATCTATGCTATTAAGAGACCTGCAGTGCCCAATAAAGACACCCACAGAAGCAGGCAACCCTGTGATCTAAGTTAAGAAAGATGTGCCTAGGCGCATTAAATCCAGTCTTCATAATCTCCATCAGTGAGGACAGCAGATTTACAGTGCCAGGAACAGGCTACAACTAAAATAGCTAGCAAGGGATTTTCACTGGCTTTGGCAGGCAGCCACTGGAAGGATTTTCACCGTTCGGGTGTTCCTAGCAGGGATCATGTCTGCTGTTTGAAGGGAGTGTTAAGAAATAAAAGCGTTTCCCCTAGCACTGGGATTCCCCTCCACTCACACACTTGGCTGGGTTTGAAACCACTCCGTTGCTGTCTTCGTACGTGCTGATCTAGTTCTAGAACTTAAGGAAGGTTTAAAGTAGACTGGACACCACATTAGCAGATAGGGGGCTAGCCCCCGTGCAGGTGCCCAAGGGGTAGAGGGGGGGATAGAGCACTCCAAGAACCTTCACTGGGATCCTGTGCAAAGGCCAAGCACAACTGCAGTCCTTGCCGCCAGAAGCACAAAGATTGCTCCAGTTAAAAGCTGAGTGATACTAGTCTATTAAAGGGAGGCAGAGGAGTAGGACTAGAGCTCTGCCTCCCATATACAAGACAGATGCTCTGCCCCATACCTTACAAACTGGGCACAGGTGGTGGAGAGAATGCATTCTGCCCCACAGAGGACCATGGTGTCCCAGAGCTCCTGCTGGGGTTATGAATCTCCTTACCAACCCCAGAGCAGGGCAGTGCCTTAAAGGCACAGTTGAAACTTCTGTGTAGAGGACAACCTTGCATGGATGGAGACTGACAGGTCTATTCCATCTCTAATTTCTATGACACTATGCAGGTGGGACAAAGCTCCGAGCACAGGGGAAGACAGCAGTGAGGTCCCTCTGGGGCCTGTAGAGTTCTACCCACACTGAAGCCAGGATGTCTCTTAACCATTTTATTTTACTTTGTAATAAACTTGAATGAACTCCTCAGCAGGTGAAATTGAGGTGATTCATAGTCCAAGAGAGCTCTATTTTGTTCTTGAGTTTCAGGAAAATCTCTCTATTGGCTTCAGAAAGAAGGCAAAATAAAATTTCAAGTTCTCACTGTGCCATTTGTTCCTTTTATTCTCAAGCTTGCAGGTTCCCTGTGGTTAATCTGCAGCCATTGCTCTTTCTTCCTAGGCAGCGGTAAATAAAGGCCTTTTCCTTGGGCACTTGGGAGCAGACATAGAGATTCACAGCCTTAGTGAATGGGGTGGTGTGGACATGTCTCCTTTATTTTCTGGGAAAGAGGGTAAGATTTCTCCATGCCAGCTGACCCAAAACTATGTCTCAGTTTTTTCAGCTGTAGAATGGGGGCATGATATTTACTCAAATGAAGTATACAAATATATAGGTCCTGTTCCTCAGCTGCTGTACATTGGGGTAGTTCTATTGACTTTAATGGAAGCATGATGATTTACACCAACTGAGAATCTGCCCATAGCCTTTGATATCCATGGCCACTTTTAGGTCCTCTCCCCATTTTACAGATTCAAAAACTGAGCCTTAGGGAGGTTGTATGTTTTATTTGTGATGAATTATGGTCTAGTGCATTACAATGAGTGAGGAAGCCAGGAAACCTAAGGACCATATTTTGCTCTCTCACTTGGTTTGATCCATTATAACTTCAGTAGAGTTACTCCAGATTTACATGAGCATATGTGAAGGCACATTCATCCCCCTATAGTCTCACACTGATTCTGGCACTGACTTGGTGTGACCTTGGGTAAATCACTTAATCTCGCTGTGCGCTCTTAAATTTACAAATTTAAATGCTGATCCTGAGAGGTGCTGAGCACCTGCAATGGTTAGGAACAAGCTTTTACACCACACCCCCTTGGGTCAGTCAGAGGTCGTGATTCTTCTCTCCCCTACCCCAGTTTTACTATGGCCTGCTGTGATTCCACTAATTTCACTAGTTAACCCCAATGCAAATGAGAGGAGACTGGGATTAACAACCTCTGTGGGTTGCACTGTTCAAAGCACTCCAACATATAATCCGCTGTAAAATGTCTGGCATCCTTCCTCGGGCTGGTTGAAAGTCTCCCTTTGAAACTGGTTTATGACAGAAATTTGGGTTTTCAGCTAAATGAAAATTTTCACAGCTAGTGTCTGCATATTTAAAAAAACTGTTTTTTTCTTCATCCAAAACTTTTTCATGTTTTCGATAAAGTCTAAATTTTCTGTGGAAATCTTTTTTCCAACTAGCCGTAACAATTGCTTACCCAGGTGACGTGATGGCTGATGTTTCTAATGCCCACTAGTGCTTAGATACCAATGCACTCTGGAAATACTTAGACAGGCATCCTTCTCTGACTTGTGCTATATAAAGCATTATTATATGAACTTTAAATTGCATCCACTGGGCCAGATTTTCCATTGTAACCCAAGTGTAACTCCATAGAGAGCAACCAAGTGGAAAATCAGGCTGTATGTGTCTGTTACCTGTACTGGAAAACGCTCCTCTCCTTACAAACATATTTTTGCTAATCCCAAACATTCAAAAATCGTAAGTCAGGCCCCCCCAAAATCATGAGAGCAAAATAAAATGCTACATCTTGTATTTTTATTTGCCTTCCAGGTTTTGGATGCAGTTGGGTCATGTGTACATACTTTTCTCCACAACCGAGAAAGCTAGAATCTTACTTTAAAAAAAAAAGTGGAGATGCTCATGCAATGATGTGATTCATAAAATATTGTGAGACTCGCAATAAAGTTATGAGAGGTGGCAGCATGAGGATGGTTGTAAAATTCACAGCATCATAAGCTTGATTACCTGTGACTAAGCTTCTGAACAGACCTTCATAGGGGGAGGGTATAGAAACCAGTGTTCTCTGTGTGGTATCCAGTAGAGTGAAGATGAGGAAGGCCTCCTTATACATCTATATGGGAATAAAGGATGCATCACAAATAAGATGAAATGGAGAAACTTCCTATTACAACTCCTATGATTCTCTCCCATCATCATGCTTCTTATGGGAGTTGCATTTCTTGATGCTGCCACTCCTACATATTCCTGGAGTCTGTGCTTTCCCTCAGAAACTGTAGCTAGTCCCGGAAAGTAGGCAGCAGTTTAGGCCTTTGGCTGATTGACCCTGAAGGGTGCCCACAATTGTGTAATACTCCTGAAATCTACCCATCCCTTCTTTGTCTGTAGCTATGGATTACTTTAGCAGTGATATGACAGGTTTACGGAATGCTGGCTAGTTTTAGTTCTTCAGTTCCTCTCTGAAATTAACTGCTGTGTGCTGCTGCTTTCATGTAGGATGACTGCTGTGTTCCAACCCAGGGATGGCTGCATTTCAGTAATAAATGAATGATGTCTATAAGTACAAGACCAAATTTTGCCCTGATTTACACCCATGCTATCTCAGTGATTTAGGTAGGTTGGTGGGCCTAACCAGGGGCCATATTTGGACTATCATTTATAAAGCACTTTTGGATCCTTCAGAAGGAAATTTACATCAGACTTGATGACCTAACCAATCTTTTCTTGACCCTGCTATGTATGATAATCCTGCCTAGTACAATCCTGGAGCTTTAAAATTCCACTTCTTCTATATGGGTTTTCTCTTCTAGGAGAGAAGCAGGATCAATTCTTCTGAATGACACTGAGTAAAAATAAAAAAACAAAAAACCTTTCTCCCTGCAAGGCAGGTGTCATTTCAAGGCTCCAGGACTATCTAAAATACAATAAAATCACTAGCATAACAGTTGTGATCAAAGCTGTTATTTTCCATCTGTTAATTTATATGCACTGTACTGAACAAAGCATCACAGGCAATGATGTCATGGTGTCAGTGACTTACCAGTCCTGCTGCAGTCATGGTGTGTTAGTAAAGTGCTCAGTTCAAGTCTGTCATAGTCAAACAGCTGAGGAAGTTTCATGCCTCAGAAACTGCTTTTTCTCCCTCAGAAACCAACTGCTTCCTGGCTTCCATGGTGTGGGCGGCCACAGAACAGATTTTTAACCACAAGCTGTTCGTCCTCCAAAGCTGCCTGGCTGCTGTACCATTGTTGTCAAATTTTACAGAGGATCAGAGGCTGGAAACGCACACGGAGTCCCTTCAGTCAATTTCCCACCAGCTCCGCCACCCACATGCCTGGCCCGGTTCATAAACGAAACACGTACACTCACATTCTTGTCCTTTCCACTGGGAGAGAACCTGGCCTTTTCTGTTCAATCTCACAAGCTAAGCACAGCGGGAACAGAGTCTGTATTCATATGGGAGGCTCCAATACCACCAAAGTGCTGCAGGAAGTGAGACTAGTGATTTAGGGCCAAATCCTGCTCCCACTGAGCTCAGCATGAACGCTCCCTTTGACTTCAGGGGTGCAGGAGTGAGCCCTAAGTGGCACTCTTCCCTGAGAGTGAGATAACCCTGTGACCCAGCATGGTGTTAGGGGGCCCTTTGTGGCTGACAGTGCTGTCCATTGGTTAAGATGTGAAATTGAGCTCCTGCTCACTTGTGCTTATTAAAGACCCTACGGCAATTTTCACAGGAGTAGGGATGTTAACTCCAGTGTCCCAGCCAAACCCCCAATCTGCTAATTACATTATGCCTCCCTGAATTCTCCCTGCAGTTGGATACTGTGTTTTTCACTCTCCTGAATTTCCCTTCATGCACCTTGCTGATTCAATGTCTGACTCAATTTCCCCTATCACTGGGATTTGGAACTACAGAGCAGCCTGAGCCCAAAACTTCAAAATTTGGAATCAGATTCTACGTTTCCAAAGTTTTCAGGTTCTTGAGCTCCACAATGGTTTTCCAGTCCATTTCAGAGAGAGGGTGCTGTCTCAAAGTTTGGATTTGAATCCATACCTGCACAGTCCCAAAGTCTGGGGCCATATGGTTCTGGGGTTTGATGGAGGCCTGTAGGAAGGTGCATTGGCCTTCCTCGGAGCCTGGGCCTGAGGAAGGGCTGCAACGACTAGGCCGGATAGGACCCCCGGCCTATAAGGCCTCTTTGAGAGTGCTAGACAATGTCGTTTAGTAATGCAGACAGAGCTGCAGAGCAGCGACGTTGGGTGAAGTGCGCCTCTGTGCTAAGCCCAGATTTAAATTCCTCTCAGGCAGTACTTTAAGTGGCCTGAAAAAAGTGTGTGTGGGGGTCTATCATAATCTGGGAGGAAGAGTTTTGGTAAGGTCATGCGTCAAATGGGCCCCTCATCAACAAAGCTTGATTATTCCACCCCCCTTCCCCCCGATTGGAAACGCTTGACAACTCCCACACACACATTAAGCACTGACCGTGGGGCTTCAGTGGCACACAGGCCTTGTTCCTCTGTAAAGGGATGAATTTCACCCAGCCAGAGGTGGAATTGGTACCCAATGAAAAGGTGTAGAGCTACAGAACAGTGACCCCCTTGCCTCAGCAGCAACAGCTATTCCTTCAGGGTCTCTCTAAAAGTGGTGGTAAGGCATTCTGCAGCAAACGAGAGCTGAACATTTTGGAAGTCCCAATGCCCAAAGTTCAGGCAAGCTGCTGATGCCATTGAGCTTTGGTATACTTGTCAATGTGCGTGCAGATGACGGTACACATCAGTGATTTATTTCAAATAAAGCAGCTGCAGACACAACTCCAAAGCAATTTTCAGCCCGAGTACTTACCACAAATTGGCTCCAAATGTTGAACAGATGGACGCTGCGCTCATCTTCTCTGAATGTAAACACTAGCGCCCTGTCACATTTCCACTGCTCATGTAACAACACAATGGGGCTCTTCCAAAAGGAAAGAACATGGATTTTGGAGTTTGATTTTATTTTTTAGTGCAGTGAAGCACCTGCTGTGTCCACTTGCAAATAATTCAAATGACAATTGCCAATCTTGGTTCCACTCTCCATTCAAATATTTACTTTACAAACGGACAGCAGGAATCCCAGGTTGGAGATCCATCCTTGCTATCAAAGCCCATTTCTGGTTCTTTTGGACCCATTATAACCATATTTGGTTCCCTCCAAATATCCTCTGAAGGGTTAGAACACAACTCACCACACCAGAAATGGAGGAGGAGAGACTTTTCTGGATTATACACTCCTTGTTTTTTTGTAGCAGGAAGGGTGATCTTCCTGTGGTCCAGGGACTATGGCACAGGGAATGGTCTTCAGAAAGCCTAGATGCACTGCCATTGGCCTGCTGGGTGGGTGACCTTGGGCAACTCACTTGACCTCACTGAGACAGTTTCCCCATCTGTAAAATGGGAATATGTAATTATTGTAGTAAAGTGATGTTATCTACAGATGAAAAGTGCTATATATGAGCTAGGTATTGTTATTGTGGATGAAGCTCTGGACTTCAAAACAGGAGATCTGGGTTCTATTCCTGCCTCTGCTACAAGCTTTATGTGTTACCTCAGACATCTCCCTATGATTTTGGTGCCTCAGTTTCCCCATCAGCATAAATTCATTACATGTGTGCAAAGGACATTGAGATACATGGATGGAAGAGGTTCCATAAAGGCTGATTGATACTTTGGATAGTGATTGGACTCAGTTGCAGGCACCACTGGATGGTTTTTAAAAAAACTTGTTGTGAGTTGTGGCAGGACAGATTTGTTGGCCATGTGGTTTCTTGCAAAAGCCACCCCCAAGTTACACTTGTGAGGCCAATTCAATAGTTATGGAACATTAGCATTTTTACAAGGCATTCAGGAACAGAGCAGCCCTAATCAGTTCCTTGCCCACTGCTTGGGTTCACAGCACTATATTGTTGGATTGTGACATCAACACAGTCTGCCAAAGCTGTCCTTACTGATGGCCCAATTGCTGCTGCCATCTTTTCTCTCATTGTAGATCGCAGAGATTAGGCATAAAAGACCCAGTCTGGGTGTGTGAGATTTTCTGAAAACTGTGCAGGAACATCTAGCTTCCTCTGCTTCTTTTAAAACTTAGTGATACAACAGACACACATGCAGCAACACACACGTTAATGCCTCCTTTTACATCTGTATCAGCCTCCCTTCTCCTATGCAGCTAGTGTCATCCCTCTCTTCTTTCAGTCATTTTCTTCAAACTCTCCTCTTTTGGTTGGCTCCTACCCCTAACCTCCACTCCTGGATCATCAACTGCTGTCCTGACTTTATTTTCCCACAATGGAAAAAGAGAGAGAGAGATTTCAAGCTCACTAAATCCATATGAAACTTATAATACAAATCACATGGGGCCCAATTCTGCTCTAGAACTCTGGTATAAACCAGTCACTGGAATTCCTCTATGCAATTGTACCACTGTAATTGACTGCAGAATTTGACCCATGAACTTTTTGTTGTAATACCTGCTTTTCCCAGCCCCACCCCATTACTTGTTTGTGATTTTTCATGGTGCCACAACGGCAGCTCTTCAGACGAGGGTCCTGTCATCTCTTCTTTGCAAAACACCATGTGACTAAGGGGCTGAAGAAAGGATCACTAATAGATAGAAAGAAGCATGGCTCTTATAGCGTTGTACCAGTTCATAGCTTTAACCTCTGCTGATGTAAATTTGCCCTGCATGCGTCCCTGTCTGCATGTGACTGTGGAATCCATCTCCTCAGTCAATTTCTGGACCAAATGTTCAGTCAAATCATTATGACGTGAGCCATGTACAGACTTTCTGTGTTTTCCTTTTACATGCTGTATGTATTGGCTCATGCGTCACAGGGCATCCTCTTGAGTCTCACATGATAAAATGAGGGGAACTGTTTCAGTGTCCCAGAGCCAGAACTATTAAAATATGGTTGTGGACACTTCTTTCAAAGTCATGTTCTGATTGGCTGATTAGACCGATTAGACCAATTAGACAATAGAGAGATGGTGATGAGGTAATATCTTTTATTGGATCAATTTCTGTTGGTGGGAGAGACAAGCTTTCAAACTACACAGTGCTCTTTTTCAGGTCTCATTAAATGATGTCATAGATGCACTAACCCCACCAGTGTATGGCTGGGACCTTAACACAAAATATGTAACCCCATTGGCGGGGATGTGTGATGAGGTGTCCACCCCACTCAAGGCTGTAGGGGTTAAGGTGGCCAAATAACTGCCTGGGCTGCACATGGATGAGGAGCCAGGGCACAAAGCCTATTTAGAGATGACACTCAGCTGGACAGGAATTGGCGGGGTGTGTGTGTGGGGGGTCTGTATAAAGTTCAGTAACTGAGAGCAGAAGGGGGCTGCAGAGAGAGCGTCTGTATTCATCTGAAAACTAAATACAGTCCCAGTCCTGCACTGAGACCTTTATAGGGGATCTGTGTGTGGAGTCCTATTGAAACCAGTGATGTTCTGCTCAGGTGCAAGAATCCACCTGAGATGGATATCTCAGCCCAGAGTCAGGTTCGTCATCTCCATGGGATAAATTCTTAAATTGCATCCCCATCAGTGGACTTATTCACATGTAACCTAGAGCAGAATTTGGCCCTGTATGTCCTGTCCCTCATGTAAAACTTGGAGTGGATTTCTAAAGACTGTTCAGTTTTGGGTTTTCTTGTTGTTTTTCTCAGTCTGGTCGGGGCACCAATGGTATTCTACAGCTGTGGTTTTGACAAATACGTTATTCCTTTTTTACAGTGCTGTGAGATGTGTAAGATGCTTAACAGAAGCGTAAGAATACAAGGGCCTGTCCTTAGGGGACTTTGATGCCTAATTTAGATGTTAACAGTGAGTGGTGGCAACAGATACTGTGCTGAGGCAGGAAGGAGGCTGACCACAAATAAAGATCATGGGATTGTACTGTGTTTCATGTGCAGCTGGTTGTCAGGATTTTTTTTTTTCACTGACAGAAAAAGAACTATCCAGCAGTTTATCTCTTTGCTTTTCCAAACTCTCAGCGCAGCTCTCCAAAGCAATTAAGTTATTGCTCTATATATATCTTGTCACCTAAACCACAGACTTTCTGTCCCTCTATCGGTGCCTGCACATTTAATTCATATTTTAAACCACCATGGATTAGAAGTCATTTTTACTGCATGTTGAGCTTCATTTGCACTAAGGTTATTGGAAAAGACAGTGAATCTTATTGCACTTGCACTGTCTAAAGCTGTATCTGTTGCCAATATGCCTGTGTTGTTCTCCGAAACGGTAGTGGTAGTTACACACATGAGCCAAGAATCTTTGAGAGCCAGGATTTCAGTAGCTGTCAGTAACTAGATTGCCTAGGAACACTTTGAAAGGATGGCTATGGACATCACAAACGGCATTTAAGTTATTTTAGGTCTGGTATTTCTCCTTCTGCCTTCATCTCCCATTATTATCATTTTATTTTTTATTGCAGATGTATCTCTTGTCCGACGAAGCAGATAGTAAATAGAGAGCTCATATGAAATAATCTAAAAGTGTCCATGTCCATCTTAGCAACAGAAAGAAAGGTGGTGGAGGGAAGTGAAACAGTATCTGAACTTTTCTGGGGAAGTGAGTTGCAGCTAGAGCTGGTTGGAAAATGGTTTTTTTTCCCTGCATCAGTGTTGTTTGGATGGTGTAAAAAAAACATAATTGTTTTTGGCAGCTGAGAACCTGCATCTGAACACTAGGGAAAATAATCAGTTTGTCCAATTTTTTTTCTTTTTATAAAGGGAAAAAAATCATTCAGGAAAGCACACACCTACTGTGAAAAATGTCCATTTAGTTGAAAACCCAATTTTCTATCAAATAAAAGTTTTGATGGAAATTTTTTGAACAGCCCCAATTTGAACCTTGAGGTGCACTTGCATTGATTTGTCAGTGTCATACTGGGTAGCTGGGGGGGGGGGGGAGAAAGCATTTGTCATATCAATTAACATCAATATGTCAAAATCATAATAATTCATATGAGATATGCCATGTCAGGTACTGTTAGAATGGCTATAAGGTGCTAAGTAAGATGATGATGTTTATATTAATGTATTATGTGTGTGGTGGAAGTTTAGGGACATATTTGATGTACCTGTATTTCAAATTGTGCTGGCTGGGATACACCCCAGACAGAGAGATGGCAAGACAATAGCCCACTTAATGGCCCATCAAAACCATTACAGAAGCAAAGGGCCCAGGAATAAACTAAAGACATGCCTGAAGAGTTACCAGGATTGGCCCATGTGACTCTGGACTCCATTTTAGTTCTTGTAACTTTCCACAGGCCGCGTGGCCAGGGATGGAGGGTATATAAGATCAAACCCCAGAAACCATTTTGCCTTCTATCGTGAGCTTCAGCCGCCTATCTACCTCTGGATCAAGTCATCTGCAACTGAAGCTGTGTAACAAAGGACTGAGGCCCATCCAGGTACTGGATGTATACCAGAGGGGACTATACAAGCCTGCAACTCCACATTTCTTCTAGAAACCTGATGTATATGGACTTTCAATCATTTGTATGTATCTGATTTGCTTTGACCCTTTAACATTTCTCTTATGGTTTATTTCTTTCTTTTTACAATAAACCTTTAGTTTTAGTTACTAAAGGATTGGTGGCAGCGTGGTATTTTAGGTAAGATCCAAACTTATATTGAACTGGCACTGTGGCTGACCCCTTGGGGTCAGAGGGAACCTTTTCAGTAAAGAGCCTAGAGTTTAAATAACTGGTCTCTTTACTGGACCTGGTGCTGATTTGGGAGCCTGGAGCTGAAATGCAATAAAGGGGGCTGTGTGCATTTGTGTTCTGGCTTCTGTGGGGATTCAGAAGTGCAGTTTGTGGCTGGTTGGGAAGTCTGGCTTCAGTGCCACCCACCAGTGCTGGGAGAATCTGCTTTTCTTTTACAGCCTGCCCTGACCTTGGCATTTTCAGGTGGCTGCCCTGGTCATGGACGGGTCACAGTCAGATTTTAGGTCCCTGCCTGGCAAGCTGTTCTATATAGGCAGACTTATGTGCCCACACAAGAGCCCCAATGGATTCAACGATATGTCTACACTGCACTGTAAGCTATGGAGTCAAGGCTAATCCTTCTGTCTTGCATCTACACTGAAATTGTGCTGACCCAAGGCTCAGTCCCAGGACTCAGCAGGGCTGAAAGATCAGAGCTTGAGTCAAGCCAGGACCGAGGGTCCCAGCCCTATTGCTATGCAGTGTAGACACAACCCCACTTTACTTGGGTCGTGGGAGTCACCCAGAAGTATCCTACAATTCCATTGGACAACTTCCTTAGTCCTCTCTAGCCCAACAATTTGCAAACCACTCTATTGAAAATGGAAGCTATCCCCACTTTGCAAACAGCAGCAGCTCAGGTCAACATTAGCCCATTCTCTTCTGATCACTACTCTGCAAGCACACTGTTAGAGAGCTGCCTGGGTTTGCAATGGAGAGCAAACTGGTCAATGTTTTTGCAGATTGGGCTGCTTCCTGGTAACATGCAGTGCAGACAGTAAAGTTTTCCCACAGTGCACCATGGTCCTAGGGTTAGATAGGCCACAGTGTAGGGAGGAAGGGTTGCTAAGGATTCTGGGATGTAGTTACTTTGACTCAGGTCTGAGTACTGCAATGTAGGTGCCAGAGCCCTAGGTTTGAGCACAGGTCAGAAAATCCTTACCCTAGGATTAAAATACAATGTAGATGCTCAGGTTCTTTGATGTGGGTCAGCAGACTTGAGTGGGCTTACATTACACTGTAGACAAAGGGACCTTCACAGGCAGAGCAATTTGAAGGATGCGGGCCTTGGACTTCAGATGTACCCGTTGAGGTTACAGACTCCTTTTCAAGAATGTGCGCTCTAACTCCCTGTAGCAGCTCAGACCCCAATCTTGCAAGCTTCAACCTTTGTTTTACTGCCCACACACCTTTGCGTTCTGATCCTCAGTCTGCTGCTCTTACCATGAGACCACATTGCCTTTCCTCCTTCAAAATGCAACGGCAATCAAGATATAGTATGAAAAATGGCCTCTGGCCTGAAGTCTTGGCATCTCAATGATTTCTACAACTTCTGGGATGAAGCTACATGTGTTTCAGGGAAGGGAAATACATTCTTTAGAATTGGCCAACATTCTGATCATTAAATCATAATACTGCCTTCTTAACTGGCACTCTCATAAGGAAATGATTGTCCTCGCCACCATTTCCAAAGTATTGTGGCTTTTCAGGAAATGTTTCTGTGCTGGCAGTAATCAAACCAGACCAGCCTTAGTATGTAACTCAACCATCTCTTTCTATGTTGTACATAGCTACCATTACTGAAGACTGTACCTTTGCATGTAGGAAACCTGCCTGGTTGCTTGGGAGCCGGTCTGTGAGAGGATGGAAAGTATAAGGCCCAATCCGCACATCTGGCTGAGCTGTGCTGGGTAGAGGAATTGAAGATAGGAAGAGGCAAAGGTAGCTCAGCAACTCTTTTGTAATCTCCAGGGATGCTGGGAACTCCTGGCATAAGTTAGGGAAATCTCAGTGCTACTCTAATTTCAACCAGCTCGTAACAGCATGTAAGGGGCTCTCACACCAGCTAGGTGTCCCCAGAGTGCTACGTCCTCTATCCCAGTCTTCCCAGTAAGCCTCTTACACCAGCTGTGGAGAGATGCCATAGGGCTGGATGTGCCTTCTCATCACTATCTGGAGATTCTTTCATGGAGTGAAAATGTTCAGCTTCTCTCTTAGGGCAGCTTTACAGATCCTTTGTATTACTGGAGGGGGGCAGAAGCACAAGAGTGGGCCCAGGATCTGGCCTATACGATCTGAGGAAATAACAATCACACACTCTACATTCTTTCTCATGGACTCTTTATATATTTTCTTTGTTTGCTGGTACGCTGAAAGGGCATATGTAGCGCTTTGAGCCTGAGAAATCGAACAGTTTCTTTTTTGAGGATTTTGAAAATCTCAGTAGCGGAGCTTTTGCATTGCTAATCGCAAGCAGGAAGCTTTTCTGCAGCTAATCTGGGAAGAAATGAACAGATCCTGAACTGGACACCCAGACAACTAATTTTATATTCCTATCACTGCTTCTTTCTAGAACAAAATTAATAACTTGGTATTTATCTTAATAAATAATGAGTTACTTATGATAATTAAAGTAATTGCTTTATAGCTTCGTTGGGAGGAGGGGAGAAGAAATTTCTTTAATCTGTTGTAAGCAATAAGCATAAAAAGAAATACCAAAAATCATGCCTTTAAACAACTCCTCAGTAATTGTTATCAGTGCTACCACCTGATGCCCTAGTTAGGTTGGGTAGCCTCTGAAAAGATTTATAATCTTTTCCAGAAACTTCTTTGTAAAACAATGTCAAAAAAACAAAACAAAACTGCAGGGAACTTTCACATATATTATTCATTGTTAATACCAATACTGTATCTTCCTTTCTGTTCTCTGGAGAGGACACAAAGCGAAGAAAGAAATCTGTGACACATTCTAACAGGGCAGCCCACTTAGCTTTGTTTTCACGTGGGCATGAACTGAAGTGGAAAGTGTTTCTCAAATCTTTGCAAATTTCATTCACTGATTTATTTTTTTTTATCATCAAGAGGACAATGTCAGGTTTTAAAAATACTTTACTTGTTGATATTGCCAATAACACTTCATACTATTCAAACTGCAAGAAATTACAAACTCTAATTTACTTTTTGAGTTACCTTTTGCATTCCTTAGTTTAGCCAACATAAACTAGTTGGTTTGTCTTTTTAAAAAATAGTCCATTTTTAGTCAATTTGACTGTTAGGACCTCGTCCACAAAAAACGCCCCCTCACATCTAGCACACCATGGACACTACATAAATAATATACAGCTACACATTAGAAAACTGCATTAAAAGAACATTATTCAGGTTGCAAAGTCAAGCACACAAAAGTTAGGAAATGCCAGTATTAAGCCCGTGCAATTTTAATTCAGCCCTCTTGTGTGTATGCATTATGAGACAGTCTTTAATTACATGATCACATACTATTTTTTCCACATGACCCCCCATTTAATGCATAGCATGGATGATGCTCACTGCATAAGCAGCTATTCAATATTTTGTTTTATTCTCATTGTTCGATGTGTGACTACATGCCTTATTGACTGCACACCATTCATATTCTGCTCTGAGGGCAGAATTATTAACTTCCTCATGGGCTTTCTATCGTGCTTGTCCCCAGAATATCCAAGTGTTTCACAAATGTTGATTAATTTATTTTCACAACACCCCAACAAATGAGGGGTGGTATTATCTTGATTTTACAAATGGGGCAAAGAGAGAGATTAAGCACAAAAGGATCCACTAGTTGTAGGTGCGGAGATGCTTAGGACCCGATTTTTCAGTGTACTTAGCATTAGAGCTGGTCAGAAAACAGAATATGCATCCTGCAGGAAATTCCTACATTTTAAAATTTCTACCAGCCCCAACTACTACAGTAACAACAATTAGATTCTACAAAATTGTCATGTTTTGGTTGTAAACATTGTAGGTTTGTTTGTTTCCATCAGAATACCCCCGCCCCAATATTCCTATCGATATTCAATTTTGTAAATTTGAATTTGAATTCTGTAAAATCATGAATCTGGGGCCAAACATGACCTGAATGTTCCTTTCTTAAGCCTCTGGTTCTGTATTACCAGCAAGTTGTTAGTGTTTTCTCTTTTTATTTTAGAAATAAAATACAAATAGAGCAGCATGGATAATGTTGCAGTACAGGACACAGTGTTGTGCATGCCCTCTAGGATAGTTTTAATTATAGTGCTTAGTTCAGGAAGTGCTTCTGAGGCTACACTACCCAGAATCCTTATCAGGAAGGTGGGTGTGTCTGTGTTTAGCATGTGGATTGTGAGTAGCAAATCTCAGGTAAAAAATCTCATAAATAATGTCATGTGTGTACAATTTACCAGAGAGTGAAACCCAGTGGTTTCAGGTCACAAGAGATCACTCCGCTGTAACAACTCCTCTCTTTGTCAATAGGGTATGAACTTGCAGTTTCCAACACTGCAGAACAGGCTTTACCATTTGAATCTGAGGAGCTAATGCCATTAGCTAGTAGGAATAGTAGACTGTTATCATTCTAGTGGGTCACACTTTGCCAGCATGTTACACAAATTTTCTCATTGCTCTTGTTTTGCAAGAGATTCCCCTCTCCTCTGTTTCACATTGCATTTTGAGGTCATGTAAACACAAAACGTCCAAGCCAAAACCTTACTGTGCCACTTGGTTGTACGCAGAAGCTCGGTGAAACTGACATTTGTGTGGTTTGGATGAAAACTTTAATGCAGCTATGTTCCCTCAACTCTTTCACCAACCTTCTGATGCACCAGAGCTGAGGTTCAAGAGTGTAATGAGACATGAATTCAACCAGGTTTCATTGGGTTTCAAATTTCTTTGCAAGCCTTTCACATAACTCTAAGAAAAAAAAAACCCCAACTCCTGTTCAGAAATGCATGACTGTATGGTGAAATCAGTTTCCATTGGCCCATAGAGGATTAAATTTGATTCTTAGTTATACTTTTCATTTCTATAGTGCCTTTCACCCAAGGAATTCAAGAACTGAATTCAGGAAATTCAAATGCTATAAACATTAGCAAATCAAGCCTTATAACAGGTAGGTTGGAAAGGATTGTAACAAATCAACGGTCATGTAGTACTTAAGGTTGTCTCTGTGATGAATACCATGGCCACTTGGAACTTAAACGTGGCACCAGTTCCTGCTGTTCTAAAAGCACAGGCCTTTTAACTCTTTAGTGTTCAGTGGTATAGAGCCTGTGACCTTAGGGTATGTTGACTCTGGAGTTGGAGCCGTAATTTCCAGCTTGGGTAGACATATCTGTGTTAGCTTGATCGAAGCTAGCACCCTAAAAACAGCAGTATAGCCCTGCCTGCATGTGCAGCAGGACAGGTTAGTCACCCCAGGTATGATCCTGTATGAGACCCTCGGTATGGACTTGTAACAGTTATCCTGTCCTGCCACCTGTGCAGCTGTGGCCACACTGCTATTTTTAGCACACTAGCTGGGTCAGAGCTAGTGCAGGTATGCTTACACAAGCTGGCAATTATACCTCTAGCTCCAGTGGAGAGAAACCCACAGCTGAACAGCTCTAATAACATGCCAGTTGAGGGGAGTGGTGCACACAGACCACCCAGTTTGTGACATACATTCCTAGATGGAGAGAGCTCATAATCAAATGCCTAGGATTTCACAACTTGCTTGTCTCACCAACGTGGCAAATCTGTAGCTACCTCAGACTTCATGGTTATCAGTCTGTCATTCTAAGGGTAGGTATCAAATTACTAGTAGGGGAGTGACATGATACTGATGTCCTTTGTAAAGTGCTTTGGGCTCTACAGATTAAAAAGTGCTATAAAAGAGCTAGATGCTGTTATTAGTCTACAAATGAGATGCTATAATGTTAGTGTGGCCGTGACTGTGCTAATATCTCTAAGCATCTCCATTGGATTGCATTGCTAGTGAAAACAGGGGAGAAATAATAGTGACTAGGACCACGCAGGTGCAATAAACAGCCTTCTTTCCTCATGGTTTTGCAGTACTCTCCTACTATTTAAGTTTTACCACTCCGCCTTGCCTTCTCCCCACTCTGGCAATGTACTCCAACCCAGGCCTGCAGCAGCCTTCACCTGAAGTGGCAGCTAGATGCCTAAGCCCCTTGGGGATCTAGCCATAGTCAGAGCATCAAATTTATTTTCACTGTGACCGAAGCCAGGATTCAAACCCAGGTCTCTAAAGATGAGCAATAAGTATAAGTGCCCCATTTAACCCTTTGCATTGAACAAAAGTAGATCAGACGCCATAGCTTCCAGGTAAAACAAATTACATTCAAACCCTAGAAAAGCCACAAGTATCTTCAGCTTTCCCTCTAGAGTCCCCTCACATCCATTGATCTAAGCACAATTTCTGAAGACAGAGTCACTAATTACACATCCATTCTCTTAATCCCAGAGGGACTTTGCCAAAAGCAGAATTCCCACTGGATCACCAGCCCATCTAGACAGTAAGGTTGGCAACTGCTCTAGATTGATCTGGAAATCTCATGATTTGATTTGCTGGAAGGAATAGCATACCATCCCAAAATCTAATATCTGTCACAACCAAAGATGCTTGTAGCCTCCTGCACTGCTTATTACTTGTAAGCTCAAGGAAAGGGCTGAATCTGTTCTGTTCTTGTGCCTCCTGTTGTGCTACTTCATCTACTTCCTGGTTGGGGAGAGAGGGGGGGGGGGCTGAAGATGTCTGCGTACAACAGCAGGTTGCTATTTTCGTGGATCTTAGCCAACAGTGTGACAGAGGCCTTCGTTCAGTGAATGTGAGGTGTTGCTATGTTGCTAAGTATTGGTAGCCGTGGCAATGGGGTTGCCTGTAAAACCCTGGTAACAATACGTATAGCTTTGTTAAGCTCTACATCAACCAGCCTCATGTGAGATGAACAACACTAGACAGGAGCACAGTCAGTTCATTAGATGGCTGTTCACAACCAGTGAGCTGTATACTACTTGATAACTTTCCTCATAGCGAACATAGACCATCACTTACTCACATCGGGCTCCAGCTACCCATCATTCAAATCTCAATCAAGTGTTGGTGGAATTTCTGCAAGGCAGACTGGGAAAAGTTCTGCGATGCCCTGGAATGTAGTGTGGTTACCATTCCATCATGTTCTATTGTAGGGTGATTCCAAGGAGCCATTTATAAAGCCACATGCTCAGCTATACCACACGGCTGTTGTCCAATTTACACTCCCCGCCTGAGTGCCAAATGCCAAGCCTTGCTCAGAAAATTCTAATTATCTGGCAACCTGGACATCACTGACCATCTGATTGAGCCTTTGGATGCCGCCAGGCTCACTCGGTGGAAGGAATCCACGGAGAAGCTTCACTTCATTTATTCCAGCTGGAAGTGCTAGAACTTGATCTGCCGGCTGGGCTCTGCTCAACAACCTCCAGGTCAAAATCTCCTGCTGGTTAAGCTCAGTGAGGTTGCAAGCCATCTTCTGGGGGTAGCAAAGATCCCACTGGAGAAGTGATTCAAATGTAATGTACATGATGAATGGCATCAACTTGGACATCAGAATGTGGGTAGGAGTCAACGAGAGCCATTCACAGTCGATGGGCTAAACAAGGCCCTTAACACCATCAAATCAGGCACAGCAGTGGGGTATAACATCTTGCTGGAATTCCTCAAAAACTTGGACCAAATGCATCACAGTGGCTTACTAACTTCTACATATGGGTCATTAATGAGAAGAAGTTACCACGCGCTTGGTGTGAAGCAAAGATTATCTTATGCTGGGCAAGGACCCCTACAATGTGTTGAGTTACCATCCAATATCCTTGCTGTCAGTGTGTTTCAAGGTGTTTGATCTGCCAACAAATTGCTTCGGATTTGGATTGTTGGATGATCAAGCTTTGGAAGGGCCTACTGGTCCCAGTGCACACTTGGTGGCTTATATACGTTGGCAGTCCTAAAGCCACCAACCTAGATCACATTGTAAAAACTGGAGGAGAGTTGAACAGCATCAGATATGTCAGAGCACATCTATGTTGCATAGCCATATTTGGCATCTGGGATGTGTGAAATGAGGTCAAAGCTCTTTATACCATAATGTCCTGCTATGCTATTAGCAACATGAGTTTCTTGCAAACAGATTACATCGATACTGTGATGAGTGGCTAATACACTAATTATGTTGTGTTTGGCTGCTGACAGGCCCTCAACATTAAGCTGAAGAATTCGAAGCACCAGTCCAATGGCTTGAAAGTTGAAGGAAGGCAATACATTGGGGTCACAGTCAGACAGTACGTGACCAGGATTCGTTGTCGAATTTGGTCTGTTAGTTGGATCATTAGCTTCCTTGGCCTGGGCTGGGTACTAATGGGGAGTGCGACGTGAACGCTGATCCATTGCCCCCAGCTTGCCTGTTTTCTAGATGCCCATTATGATCATTTTTGCCACCACAGAACATGAGGGTGGAATCTGCTTGGCGCAATGAGTGGTCAACGACAACAGTCATTAATCACTCTCTCATTATTGACCCAACCATCTGTTCAACAGGTTTTGATCTGCCAAGGCACCTGTGGTCATCTCTGAACCATTTTCAAACAGGACAGGGAAACTGTGCAACCAATCTTTTTAAATGGGGTTTTTCTAATGACCCAAGATGCAGCTGTGGTCAACTCCAGACTACGTCGCATATTATTGTCGAATGCCCACTGACTTATTTTGATGGCAGGCTACTGGCTCTCCACCTGGCAGATGATGATGCCATTAAATGGTTGGGCACATTGCGCATATGCTGCTATATCTACTTCGTGAAGGTGGGCAACCTTCTGCGGTACTCTGATGCTCCCCAGGTTTATCCAGGATTATGAGGCACTTCACCACTACCTGTTCTGTGTGCTGCCACATCTTGTCTATGCCTGCTGTGGCTCAGCTCCCTGAAACCAACAGTCTCTGGCAGCACAGAACTGTCTTCCAGGCCTCCACCGGCCTCTCTCCATCTGTGCAGGTTAGTGATTGGCACACACCAATTCCTGAGCCCTCTCCAAGCATTCCCTGCAGAATCCAGCTCCTTATCCACTGAGCACTCACAGAAATATCAGTCCTGCTATTCCCAAAGGAACAGTATACACATCAGCTTGTGTGATTCAGCTCGGGGCCAGCACTTTGCTTAACACCACAGCACTGAGATATGGTTATAGTGAGAACAAGAAAAATGAGTCAAGAACTAGTTTATCAAAAACTAGCAGTTCTGGAGATAGTGAGTAAGGACATTGGAAACAAATGGTTACACATAAAACAAAATCATAATATGCTTTCTAGAGACTAAACTTAACTGACAGGTTAGACAAGAGGTTCTCTCACCTAAAGTCCTCTTCAGCATTTTTAACTAATGTTGGGTGACATCCCATTTTCATTAATGCAAATATGCTGTCCATTTACTTCAAGGTGCAGGATGAAGGGTGTCTTCTTTGCCTTCTAGATATACCCCCAAAGTTTGTTGTCTTTACTCATAGATAGGATAACATCCTGTGGCTTGTTTTCTTCTGTGTGCTCCTTTCCAGTTTTCACATTTCTTCGTATGTAAATGGACAACTATTATGGTATCTTACAATGCTTAATTTACGTTCCAACAGAGAGAGATACTTTTCTTACCTCCTGTCGGGAGGAAAACCTGGTTTTCACCTTTCCTGGTGACTAATACCTCGATACAGACTCTGAGAACATATTTGCAGTATATATAACTCCTTACATAGTATCTATACATACATTTCATAAAGATATGGCTGACTAGTGTAGCACTGGCTTTCAACTGAGACCTCACATGAGAGTCTTTGCTGAACTAGAATGTACACACCAGACTCAGGAGATTTCTGTAACCCAGTTGGTATTAAGAGGTTCTTTGATCACAGGTTCTTGCCCACCACAAGCAAACAAGGATTTGAAAAGTCCTAGAGTAGACTTATTTGATGGTTATGCCTTAATTGCACATCATTTTGTCCTGATGTGAGTCTGAGCAGGAGAGCAACAACACATGCTTGTAATGCTTCCTCAGAGTTTCCTTTTCAAACCTTACTTCTTTGTTCCAAGTTAGTAGGTCCAGTTTAGTTGATGACTGTACAGTCTATTAGCTGAAGCACCAAGTGTCTGTTTTATGAGAGTTCACAGTGAGTCACAGGGATCTGGCCTGGAGAGGAATTAACACTGGAGGAAATAGTCAGAACTCCAGATGCCAATTGGGGTGTGCCTGCATTAATTTTTGAAATTGCGCTTTATGAAACCATCTATTCTTGGGTTCTCCAGCAGCCAGAAAACGTTTGTAATTTGCAGAAATATCCCTTGAAGCATTCAGAGTTTTCTCTTTTTTCTTTCAGCAGAAATGGTTCCTTATACATGTTCTAAACACAAAATTATTGTGTGAGGCACAAATAATCACAATAACCATCCAGTCACTGATGAATAAGCCTAATCAGAGCAACAAACAATGGGTTCAGGTACTCTGACATCTTTGCACAAGAATCTTACTGAAAACTTTACTTCAGTTTCTGTGCATAGTTTGTTTGTGGCAAATGGTGCCCTGCTCTCCGGGAATACTCAGTGCTCGCCAGTGAACAAAGGTGGCGACCTTATTCTTATCACTAACACATCCTAGTTAACCAAGCCACTGAGCCTCTCTATCAGATTCCCTGTCTGTGAAATGGGATCACATTTTATCTACCTCCCATGGCCATTGGGAGGCTTGGTTCATTAATGTTTGAAAGTGCTTTCACGCTATAAAGCATTATATAAATAAATGCTGTATTGTCATCATACCTACATATTGCAACAGGCTCTGATCAATCTCTGAATGTGCAGTGTGTGGATGACTCTACCATATGCTGGAGAAAATATACAATGGCTGAATCACTGGCCAAGCCCCTGGTGTGACCCACTGCCCATCTTTAATTTGATAGACCATATTTTGGAGACTGCTGTGAAACAGTTACTATAGGGAGTCTCAGCATCAGAGATGGGCCTGAACCAGACCCCCCATCTGAACACTGACAGTGTCCCGTTCTGGACGCAAATTTTTTGCAGGGCTGTGCTCATCTATGATGGGGTATACAAACCCCATTCTGGGCAGGATAGGGTTAGTAAACTGGTGTGGGCTCAGTCAGTCCTGCCCATGTGCAGGAGGAGTCAGGCTTGGAGAAAGAGGTTAAAAGGGGAGAGCTTGGCTCAGTTGGGGTTCGAGCGGGAAGGAGAGCAGACCTTCAGTGTTTATTCTGTGCACAGCCAGGCTGGCAACAGGAACTCCTTGAGGGACTACTGCAGAGCCTCCCAAAAGGAAGGAGGGCCTGACATAGGACTACAGTCAATTTCCTACTTGTTACGTCCTTCAGAGACTGCTACCTGCTAGGGCCTCCCTGAAGGAAGGTAGGCTACATGTGAGACTATTGTTTGCTACCTGTGCCTTGCTTGTTGCTGCTGAGTAAGTCCATGGAAGACGGTGCCCAGCCTGAAGGCAATGACAACCAAATAAAACCTGTTTTTGCTTTCTTACAGCTGATGAAGGTCTCAGTATTGGGTTGTCCTGAGCCCAGGAGTGTCCTGAGTCACACCATGTCTGCTGATAATGCAGTCCCAATGCATCTTTACCTGGTACTTTGGACAGCTAAGATAACTGCTTCAATTGGGTAAACCATGAACTGTCTTTAACAAGAGACTGACGTGCATGAGTGGTTTCAGTGAACTTACTTTGCTCAGTCATGTCACAGATTCTGCAGCTTTTTCCAGGAGACACGTGCTAGCAATTTTTATCTCTTATTTTCTGTTTCTCCTGTTTGGCTGAAGACTTCTGTTATTACCTTATATGTATCTGTTGTCAGCACACACACACACAAAATCTGTCTGGCAAGTCTCCATATGAGATTTGACTTGCTGATCCTTGCGCTATTATAGTAATTAAATGTCAAAAGGCAGAATGTATCATTTACTGAGTGTTAGATTTCTCCCCTTAAAACACAAAAAGATTGGAATGACAGTTCCACTTTTTGATCACTTGGTAATCAATTGAGTATATGTATATCTCACCCTATTTTTATTTATATGTAAAAAAAATGATAATTTATCTTTAAATCCTGGACTGATCTATTTAAGTTCTTAAATGCTCCTCTCCTATCACCATAGCATATGAGCACTTCACAAGCATTAATTATTCTATCTTCACCCACCACAGTAAGGTAGGGCAGTATTATCATCTCAGTTTTACAGATGAACTGAGACGCAGAGATTAAGATTATTAAACTAGCGGTCTCTTTGTTTCCTTCATCACAATCTATCATTTTGTGAAAATGGTTAAATATCCAGTGGGATTTTTTTCACTTCTCTGAGTAGTATCTGCAAATATCTGGTTCACGGTGTTTAATCCTTATCTAATGTATAAATAATACTTTGCACTTGTATGGTCCCATTCATCCAAGAATCTGAAAGCACTTTGCAAATGTTAATAAATCTTATTACAACTTTGCTTGGGAAGCATTAATGTAATCATTTTACAGATGGCAAACTGAGTCACTGATATTATGGCCAAAATGATCACAGGTGTCCACTAATTCGATGCCCCTGGTTTTTGGTGCCCAATTTGAAATAAATAGGGCCTGATTGTTAGAGCGGCTGAGGCTTGCCCAGGAATTAAGGGAGCTGCAGGTACTCAATAGTTCAGTCTTTTGAAGGGTGCCCAAAATCAGTGGCCGCTTCTAAAAAACTGGCTGTAACAGCCTGATCTAACGTTTGTTGAAGTCATTGGGAGTCTTTCCATTGACTTCAATGGCCTTTGGATCAAGCCCTGGGTCAATCAACCAAGATCACACTACACGTCAGTGCAGAGGATAGAAGAAACCAAGCATCCCTGGTGTTCTGTTCTAGTCGATTCAGCTTCTTAGACCAAGCCCATCCCCATGGTATCTCTAGTTTTTAGGGGATGGACTTAGTCTAAGAAGCTGAACAGAACAGAATGAGGATGTTGTAAATACATTCTCTTAATAGTTGCCTCAACTAATTTTATTTAATCTCAGTGAAATGTTTGTTTGCGAGCCTTTGTTTAAAATGTTACTCTGAGCCAAGCATCAGGATAATGAAAGGTAGGGGTTAGGCTTGCATTCCACTCTATGGTTTAAACCTCATACTAACTATTTTTTTTAACTGATCTGAAAACCAAAGTAAAAAGGGTGATCAGCCAATTGTAATTAGTTTAAGGAGCTACAAAGAAAGTTTTTTGACTGAATGAAAAGCTTATCCTGAAGTCTCCACTGCTACCAGACTGTGACTGCTGGCACTTCCTTGCAAAATGTGTCTGCAGCCTCCCTTAGTGACCTTCATCCCATCTTATTAGATTCAAACAGTGTGCCAGAGATCCTGTCTAGCAAAACATGCTTTACGTGTACCACAAGTCCCAACAACTTCAATGGTGTACCATTAACATGAAGGCTTGCTGCATCAAGCCCAGGATGTATTAATAAGCAATCAAGCCTGGGCCTCTGTTCTTGCCATATACTTGCTGGTTTTGTGTAGGGCTCTCAAATACCATGGCTCCATTCTGGAACTCTTCTTGTTCTTGGAAATACAAAACCACCGCCAGTTCTGAGTGTCTGATGTTAAATATAATCCAGGCAAGGAATATATATATATATTTTGGCAGAGCAGTTAGGACAAGAAGTCTTTCTCCCAAAGGAGACTGCTGTGAGTGAGAGAGATTCTACAGTTCAACAACTTAATTTACTGTTAGAATTGCGCTACTGAGCCGAAACTCCAAGTTGTTGGGTAATGGCTGGCAGTTGCATTAGCATTACCTTTCAGAGGGAAACAGCTTTCAGTGACGGCTTCTGCCTGTTACCCCGCAGAGGCTATTTCTGACACACACAAACCTGCCCAGAGGAGCAGGAAGAGAAAGGGAGGGAAAAATAAAACAAACGCACAAGGCAAAGGTGCTGGCCCCTTAAGGCATCACCATCAGAAAGAACTGCCATTAGTTTTAGCAATCTAGAAATGTCCAGTTCAATTTCTCATACTAGCAGAATTTCTCCCCCTCCTGCTGATGAGCGTGGAATGACATAGTGCAGAATTGTGCACATTACTCGTTTAAAGAACAAGTACAACTCCAATCTCAATGTGTTTTATCTGAGATGAAGGGAAACGGGCAAGACTCAAGTCATCCTAACAATGTGGGTCCCCTCTGAGACATGCTGCATCATCTCTGCCCCACAACACATAGATTCATAGATTCCAAGGCTGGAAAACACCATTGTGATCTTCTAGTTTGATCTGTATAACACAGGCCAGAAAACTTCCCCGAAATAATTCCTAGAGTAAGTGTCAGAAAAACGTCAGCTTCCCTTGCAGACAGGTGGACTTCTTAGAAATGGTACAACATGGAGACTCACTCTGATAGTTTTCCTTCCTATGACCAGATAATTGTCCCCACTTATAAATTACCACACAGATCCTTCTAAGCAAGCACATTTATTCTTAAGGTGAGAGCATGACAGAGCAAACACATTAAAATAATAAAAGAACCCACGTGCATGCTAAAACATTTACCAGAGATCACCCCCAACTCCAACAAGGGCTCTCCTGGGAGTCAATACTTCAAACCTCACCAAGGCGGTTTTCTGTGGTTATAGATTGATAGCTTCAGCTCAGAACAAGCACACTGACTGTGCAGATCAGCCCATTTCTTTATACTGCTTAGGCCTTTGAGTTCCAACCTTTTGGGAACAGCTACAGGGCGCAGTTTCAAAAGGCTGGGTGTTTGCATAATGTAGGGGAGAGGCTTGGATTCGCATTTACCTCTCCTGGAGATTTGCCAAGCAAACCACTTGACGCTGTTTGTCCAAACATCCATTCTTGTCTTGCACATTATTCAGTATAGTCCTCTGAAGTTCATAACACTTCCCAGGACTCACAGTAATACATAACATTTGCATTTAATAAAATGGACTCCAAAGGTACTTAAATTTAATTCAATAAAGTTTTTCAAGGACATTGCAGGAAGTTACCATGGGTCGCAGACATACCCTTAGAAGTAGTGGGTTAGATTCACAAAGGAATTTAGACATGACGATGCTGAGCGCCACTACAGCTAATTTTTAGGCATGTAGTAAATCAGTGGGATTCACAAAACCGGAGTTAGGAACATAGACTCCCTGTACAATGAACGGGGAGAGATAGGTGTTTCAGTAGGGGATTCACAACAGTCAGCATGGTAGGCAGTTCCCCTCTAACCTAGCCAGTTGTACCTAGCCAGCTGAGGGATGTATCCAAAGCCCTGCCCCCTTCAGGAAATCCAGCCTGAATCTGGACTGTGGGGAGGTGACTCATTCTTCTCTCTGCTCAGGATTCTCAGCTGCAAACATTAGGTGCCTTTTCTGTTTTTGCAAGAGGCCGGTGGATGGATCCCCCTCTTGACATTTAGTCCAGTGGGTTAAGGTACTGATTTGGGATGAGGGAGACCCCTGGTTAAATTTCCCACTCCACCTGAAGGGGAGAAGGGATTTGTTCAGATATCTGCTATTTCTCAAGTGAAGGTCCCAAACACTGGGCTATGGGATATTGTGATGTGGGGGGCTCCCTCTTTCTCTTCTGTGGTCCACTGTGGATAAGCAATTAAAGTCTGTGGAGCAGGGGGACTGGATCCTAGGTCTACACCACTGACCCCTCTCACCCCAAGTGAGTTCTCTAAACACCAGGTTACAGCCTCATACTTGTGTGTGCATATGCTTGCTCTCTCTTGCGCACTCAATCTCTCTCTCTTCCTCTCCCCCCACCCAATACATTTATTTGGAACATTTTACAATTGAACAGATTCCAAAATTCCTTCTGGACTCAAATCTGGCACAGTACTGACATAGGGAGTCACTTCTTTAGAAAAAGGCTGAATTTAAAAGATTAGGTGGAGGCCTTCTGGTCTCTTTGCTTTTCGTGAAAAAATAATATTTTGATTTTTAAATGACCAATTCTGCCAAATTAGTATAAAGTTCCCTTATTTTGTATCCATCACAGAATCTCATGGCACTTTATATTTGAGAACTATTAAAATGGACTACGCAATCTTTGCTACTTAAACTTAAAGGCCACAAAGCATTCTGTGTTCTGTTGTGATAACCCTGCCTCACCATGCCCCAGGATAGAGCAGAGGAGAAGTCCTCCAGGCAGCCTAGAGTGGCTTCAGGGGAGTAGCCAATCAGAGGGGCGGCTGAAGCAACCAACTGGAAGCCAGAAGGGCCATATAAAAGCAAGCAGCAGAGGCAGATCATTTCTTTGCTGTCTGGAGTTTAAAGAGGGAGGACCTGGTGTCTGGGTGGCTAGAAGAGCAGCAGGCTTGCAGGCAGCTTACTGCAGGCAGAACTGATCCTAGGGAAGAGCAAAGAGCAGGTGCCTAGCTGGCTAGAGGAGTGACAGATCAATGGGGGCAGACTGAGCCCAGAGCTTAGCCACACTAAGCGAGGGTACCATGGTGAGCCCTGCTGGTCTGGTTGCAGACTAAGTCCAGGGAGGGCTGCTGAAAGGACAGACCAACTGAGGGTAGAGATAGGCCCCTGTTGGGTTGACAAAGAAGGCCGTGCCTCTGGGAAGGAAGCCTTAATGCTATGGCCCCATACTAAGGTCATGAAAGAACTAGTGACTGTATACCCTTGAAGAGGGAGGACATGCATGGGGCTCGGCCTGCTGAGAACCATTGCCCTTGGGGTGGGGGGTGTGCATGTGAGATGGGGGGAGCTGCCCTGTTCCAAACTGAGATTGCAGGCATGTATCAGTCAGCCAGGGGGTGCTTCAAGAGGAGGGTGCTGATGCAATTACATCTGTATTTCAGTGGGAAGTTGTTTCCATAGATGGCAAGTGAAGAATTTGCCTCAGATAGTTGCAGAGTAATACCTAAGGCAAACCATAGTCTGCAACAAGTACCTGGCATTGCACTGTGAGATGATCAGACACAAGTGCTGGGTTACTGTCAATGACAGTTTTAGATCCACTAAGGACTTTGATTAGCAAAGCATCTTTATGTGAAGGTGTTCCGATACTAGGGTGATGGGCACCTGTATAAAACCATTAGGTAGTGATAATATGCCTCATCTTTCTCTCTGGAGAGGTTCGAGTGAGAAATATGCCTAGGGTGATCCACTTAAAGTTCAGATTCACCTGGGTTTATTGGATCTAATAGACTCCTGCAGTGAAATCCTGGTGCTACAGATGTTAATGGGAACATTGCCAATGAGTTCAGTGGATCCCAGATTTCACTCTTGGTGTTTTAAGAGGGAGAAATGACTAAGACATTGAAATGTAAAAATCAGCGACTACCAAAATACAGAAAAGGACTTCTAAAGAGTTGTAGAGAAACAGTTAGGTCTAGGAGGCCAAAGCAGGGGACTAAGCCCAGTGCTAGTCTGAAATTCTACTCCCAGCTCTGCCACTGATTCCAAGGCCTGGGCCAGTCACGTAACTTCTGTCTTTTTTCCTGACCTATTAAATAGAGATACAAACATGTAATGAAGGTGTTGTGAGGACTGATGAATGAACATCTGTCACCCCCATAATACACTATGTAAATGCTATGTATTAAGATGGCAGGGTTTTTTTTCTTGTCCTGCTGGCAGTTGTTAGAACAGCCACTTTATTCTTGGGAGTTCAGCTGAGTGTGGTAGATATGGCACATTAGTGCCACTCTAGATGTGGGAGTGGCTTTCTAGCAAGAAGGAACTAAGGAGCTAGGAGAGAGAAAACTCTGAGGAGAGATCCTTGGGGCAGCCAAGCTAAAATAGAAAGCTTAGGGTAACTTCATGTTGCAGCGTTGCCAACTTCTATAATTTTATCTTGAGCCTCATGATACTTATGGTGTACTGAGGTCTCTATTGAAATTGCAAGCTAGTACTTTAGGAGTGTGGCATCAGGTTTCCTGGTCCTGCTTCCGGGCTAGAGAGATCTGTAGTGACGTGTGATCAGGTTCTAGCAACAGTCAGTTTGGAAAGAGCCAGCTTAAAGCAGGGTGGGTGAGTTGTCTGCCTTTGGGAGCAGCCTGTTTTGTCTCTTTCTGGTTTAGTGTTCATTTGTAATCATTCTGGACTCCAAGAAAGAAAATATTGTTACATTGTAATCTTCCAGCAAGAGGATTTTATATTTTTACCTAACTTCTGTGTTTGCCATGACCATAACAATATTTGGGTTGTTTCTTCAAGGCCCAGCTCCTGACCATGAGAATCTCCGTTTTCATTTAAAAATAATTTAGTTCTCATGGTTGCAAAGAAAAAGCTTCAAAATATGCCCTGGTTAGAGATTTTGTGATACACTCTGAAGCCAAACAAAAAACACTCCATTGGTTTAATCATGATTTTTAAAAAAATCTCATGATTTTTGAATGCTTGGGGTTGGCAATATCGAGGTTGTGCTGTTAATGTGTTACTAATAAAGTTACCCCCAGGAAGAGGACACTTCTGGTCTGTCAGCTGTGTTGGGAGTAAGGTAGTGACTCAGCCTGTTAAGAATTTCAGGAAAGCATGCTCTGGGCTGTACACACTTGTGTTGCATATATATTATTTAAACCTATAATTACCCAAGAAATAGGAATGTCTCTCAAGGGGAGATTCTCTTCTACAACATAGTGTATTTAAAAATTATACATACACTGAAGCAACAGGCCAGAATGCTCTTCTTACAGCATTCTGGTCTGAGTGTTACGGACCATATAATAATTTTTATTTAAGAACTCTCACCCTCAATACGAGAAATATAATACACGCTCTTTAAACATTTAACTGAGATGCCGGCACCACTCCATCTCTTGGGCAAATCATGTACCTAATTAGGTATTGACCCAAGATACAGTCTCTAAAGTCAATAATACACAGTTTAGAAACATCCTAATTAGATATTTACCACAGCGATTGGAATGTCTCAGGTCTCGTGGTAGTTAAGTACTGATGTGGAAGATTTCCCACATTGTTTTCAAAAGATTTTTAATACTTGTGAAGGGCCCGATCCAACTTCATTCTAATCCGAGGGGAAGGATGTGTGTGTTTTTCCATTGACTTTCAATGAGCTGGACTGCGCTCAAATGGCTAACTTTCAAAGTGCTCAGCAGGATTTTGGCTGTGATAGTTCAGATGTTGTTGATTTTCAGCCCCACAAGTGGGCTGGTACTGATGTTGGGCTGGTGCCCATCATAACTCCTGCCGTTGTTTTACTATGATTAATGATGGTGTATCAACTTGAATTTTAATTTTGAATGCCCTTGCACCAATCAACCTAATGTCAAAGATCCCCTAGTGCAATCCTCTTCCTAATTAAAATGATTTTCCTTTGAACTGGAACAAAGCAGCTGTGGAAACTGATGTAGCCACCTACATTATAAAGAATACTTCTATATCGGTGAAATAGTCACGTGAATAAGTATGGGTGTCTAATACATGTTACATAAATGCATCTCTTGCTATCTAGGACTTCACATTTGCCTCATTGTTCCACTCCCAGGCTATTGTAACATCAGAACGACATTGGGGGAATAGAACTCAGATCATTCTTGTCCAAAAGGTACTTGAAACTCTTAGTTGGCAGCAGTACAGGTCCTGGTGCACAATGAGCTATTGTGATTTGATCTGATAGACAGCAGTGGTGCACACAAACAATAGGGTGTTTATTAAAGTAGTACAGGATTTAAGCCATGTCACTGACACTCCTTGAACAGTCTTTTTCAAAATGCATTCTTGGAATGCATTTTCCAAGGCAGAATTAGGCAATAACAGCATAAATCATTACTTATTTTCCGATATTTATTACTACCATTAGTCATGATGGCTCCATGGTGTTAATGACAAAGCATCTCCATAAGATTTCTACTATAGTTTGCACTGACTAACTGAATGAGTATTTTAACATGTTACTTGGGTTTGGTCTTGTTTACCCAAACAGTTCACACCTAGGCTGATTTCTTTTGGTTGGAGGATGAGGTCTGAGCAAAGATTTATTTTTTTCCCATTTAAATAATTTAAATAAGAGTTGCAAACACCAAAGTCATATCAGCAAATCACCCTTAAGATGATCAGCCCCGTGCTGATAATTGGATTCTACTTTCAGGTTGGTTCCTGTCTTCCTAGAAGTGTCATAGATATGTTTCTTGCATTTGATATTTCTAGTCTTGTTGAGAAGCCAGACTGTGGGTTACTCTAGGTGTACACTCCCCAGCGACAGTCCTGGAGTAGAGGTTTTGGGAACAATCACTGATGTAAGCTAAAGATAACGGTTGACTTTGGATCAGTCTGACCTTTACCGGAATGCATCTGGCTACAAAGACATGAAGTAACCCCTGTAATCTTTTAAGTGAGGCTTCTCCAATCAAAAGGAGGTAATAAAAATAGCACACGAAATTTAAGAGGTTTACAGCGGTCACTGCCCTTGACAAAGTGTTCTGAAGAAACATCAAAGAAAAGACTATACATTGCACACAAATCCTGCTTAGGCTAGGAGGTCTCATGTAACACTTACAGCTCAGCTCTCAAGTTAAGGTACCTACACTTTTCTCCCATGCCTTTTTAGCCTCTACAAAATCATTGACCTTTGTTCTCCCCACATGCCATCCCCCCCAACAAAAATAAAGCATTTCTACCTTATGATATGTAATCTTCCTTTATTAAATATGAATCAGAAAAGTTATTTCTTATTTCAGTGTTTATATTAATTCTCACTGTATGCTAATAGGCTCATTGTATTACATGTGTAACTTCTGACTTTATTTCCCCATGGTCTTCTGTTACAATCCAATATCAGCACTGAAACTGCTACTTGCTTCTTCCCCTTATTGATCTAAGTACATCATGATCTAAAACGTGATCTATTTTGATAGCATCTTATCTGGAAGGAAATAACTAAGAACTACCACTAGGTGGAGGAAGGGAGAATGAAAATAGACCACATCCACATTTATATAAAGTCTGGAGTTACCTGTAAACTAGACTAGAGGGCAGTATTGAAGGCTGGAAAGCAGCTTAGTATTACTGCTAATAGATACTCTAGTCTAGTGTAAGGGAAACGTGTCTACAACTCATTGCTGTTCTTCCCAGGACTTATTTTTAGGGGGAGGGAGGAGGGCACTAGCGTGCTGTAACAGGAAGCATTGTCACAGGCAGGAGCTGCTCTGCATCTTGTAACACATAAATAAAGAGGTATTTCTTATGTCTGTCTAACTATAAGATTTAACAATAAACCTGCCAGCTAGAGCTACAGTAATTTTTCTGCTCTGCTGCTGCTGAATTCAGGTGACAGTTCCTAGTAAATCAAGAACTTACAACTATTTTTCTCTAAAAGCAGCATCTTGTGACACCTGGGGCAAGAAGAGAGCTTGAGGCAGACTGAAAATTGCTGCCCAAAGCTGGCATGACAGACCAGCTCTGCAGTCAGAGTTACTGAAACGGTGCACATCAGCAAGGAGGCAGTGTTCTCTACTGGTTAGTGCAGGGTATAGAAAGGTATGACTCCTGGGTTTTGTTCTCAATTCTGCCACTTCCTCTCCGTGACTTTGAACAATTGTTACTGTTGCATCCATTGTCACTTAACAACTGTCGAACAGAAAAGCAGCATGATGCCAATGTGAAGACCAGTCCTGTCCTATTGCCTAAAATAATCCCTTGTGCATGAACCTGCTACCCAAAGCCACCCAAAAAATAGTCATTGGAAGGACAGCTTCCAGCGTTAAATCATTAAGTAGATGTGCTCAAATTTACCTGTTATCTTTGCAATAAATAGTCCTGAGACGGTTCTCCTTGCCTCAATATTCTATAAGTTGTTAGCCTCAGGAAAACCTGATATTTTCCTGACAATGCCAAGGATTCATTGTCCATTTCTCCTTCCTCTAAGGCCTCTGAACAAACTAGTAAAAGAAAAGAAAAACAAACAAAAAAAAGAGATTTATGGCCAGTGCCTCCCAAAATTTGTCTGTACCAAATTCTTCAACAGGCTTCAACTTTGGAGATGGCTTGTGGTGGAAGAAGAGGATATGCAGTGTTGCTTGCGAACTATATCTTGATTTGGGAAGGGTATGTGGACAGAGCCAAAGACTAGGGGTGAAGGGAGTCAGGAATCCTGCGTTCTATTCCAATCTCTATCTTGCTATGTGATCTTGCCCAAAACACCCAACTTCTCTGTTCTACCTGTCTGCACAATAGATAGGTAAGAATGTTACATTGATGTTATGAGGCTTAATTGATATTTCTAAAGCGCTTTGAAAGCTGCTCTCAAAGTGTAAAATATTTACTCAAGTCTTGTAAATATATTCTTCCCACTTTCCATAGGTTATTTTGGTAACTTGAGATGTTTCAGTCTCCAGACACTTGCTTCTGTTTCATCACAGGTAAAAACAAATACGAGATTTTGCCATCCTCAGGGAATATTCTGAAAGTCTTTGGGGATTTCTCATCCTGTGAGGTTGAAGAGTATAGAGATATATTGAACCAGTTCTATATGGAGGCCTTCTTAATCTAGCCACTCTCTTCATGCACAAAACACCAGAGTTGCAATGGTTTTCCCAGTTATAGTTCATTAATATCCATATCACAAGGATAGAGAAAATCTGCCAAAATAAAGATTCTGCAGATTTAATTGATATATGATGCTGACAAACTTAATTAATATACAGTATATGAGCTAGGCCGGGGCACTTTAACTTCCAAAGTAACAAGAATTTTAGGAATGTAGGTTTTAAACGTGTAATAATATTTTTATGAATCCTATGTGTGCCTCTGTTTCCCCTATACATTGCATGGCTACTCAGTTGGCAAAAAGACTGTTTCTCTCAGGCCAGGTCAGAGACATGTGTATGTGTTGCATAGCTATTGGAGTGAACTGACTGGGTCATTAAGAAGAACTGGCCTCGGCCAATCCATCTCAGTGGAAGACCCAATCACCAGGACATTGACAGAGAGCAACCAAGGGAGGAGGATTTCCTTGTTTCAGCCAGGAAATAGAGCAGAGACTCCCGCTCTGGAAGGACTGGCTCTCTCACCTGGGAACTGACTAAAGAAGGAAGTCAGAGAGAGAGCCTGCAAATGGAGTTTACTACAGCTTGACTGGTGGATTGCTCTGGAATGACCAGACTGAGCTATGCTTTAACTTGCCTCTCTCTATACCAGTGGTTCTCAACCTATTTACCATTGTGGGCCACATATGCAGCTTTCTGTGTTATGTGGGTCGCATTCATGCAATATATTTACCACCCCGCCTGCTGTGGCTGCCCAGGTGGGCACAGGTCCCTTGATGCCTGCTCCCAAACAGTCAGGGGTAGGGGTGATCCCATCCACGGAGGTATGGGGGACCCTAGCTGGGAAGCTGCCCCTGAGACAAATTTCCATCCTGCACCAGCTCTCCACCCAGAGACAAGACTTACAGGGCAACCTCCTGCTCTGGCTGTGGGCGCTGGGTCCAGACATGGCCATCAGGGGATGCTCATCTCCCCCAGATGTGACATGTAGCTGTGGCTAGTGGGGAAGGTGCATGTGCTCCCCCCATTTCTCTGGATGCCCAGAAGCAAGGAGGCAGTGCTCCCCCTTGTGGCGACTCTGTCATCCCCTTCCCTCTCCAGTGTCCCCTGCCCCAGTTCCTTCTCTTCCCCTGCCCTATCCCATCCCTCTTCTCTCCAACCCTCTTGCCCTGCCCCACCTCAGGCACTCCCTGTTGTACAGAAACAGACCCAGCATACAGAGAAGAGGACAACGATAGACACTAAGATCCAGGAGACAGCATCCCGGAGCTGCCAGCCTCAGTGGGGGAGGGGGCCAAGCAAGCCAGCACAGCAGAGGAAGGACAGAGCCCCCCCCGATAGGTTGAGCAGAGTGCTTGCAGAAATCAGGAGTGGTCCCCCAACTTACACCCATGGCTGGTGCAGGCTGATAACCTGGCACCTCCCCCACCCGTGGTAACCAGACTATCAGTGTCTGGTCAGCCCTGCTGACGAGACACGGCCAGGTTCCATTTTCAAATGGACTTTCCGGTCAAAAACCGGACACCTGGCAACCAGTGTGTCCCTGCAGTGTGGGGAGGGAGGAAGCAGCAGGCTGCCAGCTGAACTCCTTCCCCCGCCAAAGGAGGCTCCTTCGCCTTTCCCTGCTGGCAGGGAGATCTCCAGCAGGGCTTTATGACACTGTCTCCCCCACTCAGCCACCTGAACCCTTGCCGGGCCCAGGACTGAGGAAATCAAACAGCAAACTTTGAATTTTTTTTTAGCACACAAGTGGGTCATGGGTTGAGAACCACTGCTCTATACTAACTTAAGGACTGCCTAGGCTGTGATTCAGTTGACTAATATACCCTGCTGTTTTGAAAGTGCTGCTTGAGTGTCACTGTATATACTGGGTGAGGGTCATTAATCTCTGAAGAGTGGATAAGTCTCTACCAGGAGCCTCTCAGTTGGACCTCTGAATAGAAACGAGTGTCCTGTAGCACCTTAAAGACTAAACACTTCGTCAGGGTTGCAGCCCACGAAAGCTTATGGCCGCAGAAATTTGTTAGTCTTTAAAGTGCTACAGAAATTTCTGAATAGAGCTCACGGTACGTGAGGTTCAGTCTCAGGAGGTGGTGAGGCAGTGTGGCCCACCCTGAAGGAAGAGTGAGACCCATTGGGGGTCTGGCACATCGAAGGGGTTCCTCCAGGAGACTGTTCCAAGTTTGGGGCATAGAACCAATCCTGTGGATATGTGTCAACATGTCTGTACAGCACCTAGTATAATGGGGCCTTCATTCCTAACTGGGGTGTCCAGGAGCTACCATATAAATCATTGTCCCCTCTTGTGGTAATACCTGGGGGAAGGGAGGAATGGTTGTCTGAAAACTTTGCCAGATTCACATCCCAGAATTTTCATTCTCACCGTTAGCACTAGGATTCCTTGTTCTGGAAGGAAGGGGAAAGGCCTTGGAAACTTCTGAGAGGAAACCAGGTTTGCCTCTCGGTGGATTGGCAGGGCAATAACACAGTGAGAACCCCCTTCCCACCATCCCACTTCACACAATGCCTTTTCAGTGTGTAGCAATGGTTTGGGAAGTAAATGTCTTTAACACGAACAGCTAATTTCCTCTCTAAATGTGTAAGCTCCTCTATATTGATTCCAAAATTAATTTAAACTAACGTGCCACTTAAAAAAATCAGACTCTCCCAGGGAGAGCCTGATTTTTCATTGCTTTCTCGCCCGTTCTAAGGGCTTGATTCTGAAAGGAACTCCCCATGGGCAGAGCTCCACTGACTTCAGTGGTGCACCATAAAGAGGCAGGGGACCAACCACACAGACCTCCTTGCCGGACTGGGACCCATAGTTCTGCAAGTAGATGTTGGTTATAACAAGTTAGGCATCTGGTGTGCTGAGATAATTGATTATCATGCAAAAAATACTGTTTGTTTCCTTGTGCTCTTCCCTTCTGTCTATATCCACCATTATGATTAAAAGCCATTTAGAGAAAAGATAGCCTGTTTTGATTTCAGTTCTTTTTATTGCAGAACCCCTTTTCTCTGTCTCCTGAAAAAGTCACATGGAGCTTTTAATAGATAGAAACCTTATAAAAATATAAAGGTGATTCCTCAGATACTTTCCTGCTCTTGGTCAATTTACTGATGGTTGTACAGCTTATTGCAGAAATTAGTGGGACATGCAAATGTCAGTTTCTTGGCTTGTTCTTATCATGTGCTATGGACTAATTAATGTCTGCATCAAAGCTAATGAAGGACAAAGGTTCTTTACAGTCAATGATCTCAATGAAACAACTGTCTGGAACTTATGAAGAAGCCACTATCAGTAGGAAAATACCATTCTAGAGAACTGTATGGGTATACATTCTTTCTGTAACTTTTTTTGTTGGTGGTTTATTTCCTATTAGTGGCCTTATGATGCCTGTGCAGTATCCAGCTTTTATTAATTTATATATATATTTGCACAGCCAAATGGATGTGAATATATATCTGTGATGTAAATGCTGTTTGGTGAGAGCACTGCACATTTAGCTTCTCTCTTCAGAGAATATAGTTCTATTTTACTGTCATGACTAATACTACCTTTGACTAAAACATTAGGTGTAATGTCCACATCTTAGGTAAAAGCCATGTCATTATGTATGCTTTCAAAAAATTCTCAGTCCAATCTCTATTTGTCTTAGTACTTATGCGGCACTCATCACTGTGGTATTGAAGTTGCTTAGGGTACAAATGTTCCTTTTTAAAAATCAAGGGAAATCAGAGTATTGCCTTATCTGTCTTCATTACACTCCCAGAACAAGAAAATATATACAGGGTACTAGATAAAAGGCAAGTAGAAATCTAATAGGATCTAACCAGGGAGATTTTTAGCATGAACATTTCTAGAGCATCTCTTAAGGGATATTGCTGGGAGACTGAGTATTTTACTTTACTGAACCAAAATGTCAGCTTTCCCCCCTGTACTGCATAACTCAGCAATCTCACTTATTGGCCTAGGTTCTTCAGTTCCACAATGCTGGAGCAAAGCAAAACAATTCTAAGGGCAGCTTAACCTGTTCTAGGAGGATGCTCCAAGTGCTGGGGGATCCTTAGAGGCCATTACAGCAGCCCTGTGTTATCCTTCTTCTGGCCAGCATACAGGAGATCTGGTCAGGGCTTTCTCTACGCCTGTCCGATACTGGATGGCTGGAACAGTGCCATGGGGCTGTTAGAAGCTATTGCCAATTAGAGTAGGTTTCAGGCTGCCAATGACCTGCCTAGCACTCAGAGAGCTCTAGAATTGTCACTGCAATGGTGGCTTTAAGCCACTCTGTCATCTGTGCTGAATGGGCTTTTGCTGCAGCAGAGGATTCGATCCACTGTGCGAATTTCCACAGCTTAGTAATAATGGAGTTATTGAGCCCTCAGGTTCACAGCTGCTGTTTTGTGGCATGTTCCTAAATGATTGGAAACGGCCACTTCAAGCTGGCCATGCAACATGCCTCAGTGGACAAAAAGGAATGACCAACCTTTCGCATCACTGAGATACAGGCTACCTATCACAAAAATTGACATTCCATTGCTATAGGCCAGGGGTGGCCAAACTTACTGACCCACTGAGATCTTCCTCCCCACCGGGCAGAATCTTCTAGCCCCACCACCCTGCTGCAAGGCAAAAGCTCCAAGCTCTCCATCCCCGTCTGGTAGGCGGAGAATGGGGGGGGAGGGCGGGGGGCATAGGAGGCTCCGCAAGCTGCCCTTTAACTGTATAAGAGCCACATGCTCCTCACGAGCCACAGTTTGGCCACTGCTGCTATAGTCCATGTCCAGTTTTGTTTTGTCCTCTCCTACAAAGCACTATGAAACCATTACATAAAAATGGAGGCTGTTTTGTTCCTAAAATGTCAGTAGCTTGCATGGAGTTGTACTTGGCTGACTTGTGAAATGAGAAATACAGTACTGCATGTCAGAACTACCTCACTGGTTAGATGTAATGCATTCACCGTCTCCTAGAAGGCCTACAGTTCTCCAGAGATTGTCACAACTCCCACTGGCTGTGCCTAAGCTCTAGGTTTTACCTTTAGATCTGAGTTAACCTTAAGATATGCAAAACCACCAGGAGCTGGAGGATTGTTTATTGACTAGGCCAGTGGTTTCCAACCTTTTTTCATTTGTGGACCCTTGCAAGTTTTTGAATGAGGGTGTGGACTCCTCTGGAAGTCTTAGTCTGTGGACCTCCAGGGGGCTGCAAACCACAGGACTAAGCATCTCAGGAGGCTCCTGTACATGGTTTATACCAGCTAGTACATGAAAGAGGACTACAGCTACACTAGTTTTTTCAGTGTGAATAACAGTAATTTTTCCTCTGTGAGGGAAACCAACCATTGCTTTTTGTGGCTATTCCAGTATTGATGCATCTGTCTTAGCACATGGCTGGGAGAACAAGAGTGTCCAAGTGAAGGTACCTTACAGAGAAGGTTGTAGTTAACTCCTTGAATGCGTGTTATTCCATTGCGGGGGGGGGTTAATTCAAGGGTAGCTCTCAATTCAACTTTGAGCTCTGGGATTATTATTCTAACCACTCCTTGTGGGTCTAAATGAGAGAGCATTCCCAACTCTATTTGCAGAGGTGTTCCATTTTCTGTAATTTCACAGTGTTTAAGGTTAAAGTACCATTATTTTGTACTTCTTATATAAAGCCAAAATCTGACTTGGGGTCTGCATGGTCTAACTGGGAAACTACTAGGAAAAGTTTTTCTGCCTCAGTTCTGGATCCCATTCAAACCCAAAGATCTCTGTGCTTAGAACCACAAAGGGGAGTCCACAGGGACAGGGCACATTGACCTGTGTGTGTGTGTGTGTGTGTGTGAGTGTGTGTGTGTGTGATTACCCTGACTTTATGCATCCATCCCAATACAGATTACTCCTGTTCCTGGCACTATTAGCATATATTGGTATCTATACAGCTTTGATCCTTATGAGCCTGTTACTATAGTATCTGAGCACCTCAATCTTTTACACAGTTACCTCACAACACCCTTATGAGGTACGGAAGTACTCTTTAGTCCTATTTTACAGATGGGGCTAGGTGACTTGCCCAGGATCACACAGGAAATCTGTAGCAGAGCAGGATATGGAATCCTGGTTTTCGGAGTGTCCCAATAGCAGAAACTGTACTGTAATTGTGTACAGGAACTTAGAGAATTCTACTTGCAGGAAGTGCTTGGTGAGAAGACAGCATGGGTTTGTCCACACTGTAATCATAGGTGTGATTGCAGCACATGTAGACATATCTGAGGTAGCTTGGATAAAGTTAGCTCAGGTATCAATAACATTGAAGCCATCGCAGCACAGACTACGGCATGGGCTAGCCGCTCAAGAAGTGTGGAGGAGGGAGTGAAGCCAGAACATTGCACTGGGTTGGCTCTCTCCCTCTTTATGCTTGAACAGTGAACATGGGGTAAGATACGAGACAGCTTCTGCAAGTATGTAAAAATCAGAAACTAAGAATATTGCAAAAATTCCCAGTAAAAAAACCCCCAAAACTAACCAAAAACACAGAAAAGCCTAATCATGATGGTAAATCAGATTCCTATTCCCAAGCAGATGGACATGTAAGGGAATGTATTTAGCCACTAGGCATCCTTTAAATCACACTGGAAAACAACAAAATTGCAATAGGGCTGGATAAAAAGGAAAACAAAACAGCAGCAGCCACACTATTAGCTGTAATGGGAAAAGGCTGCCACATGCTCCAACAGCATCTGGATGTCAGCAGCAGATCAGGTGGAGCCATATACATTTATAGAGGCACACCAAAATCATTTACAACCCACAAAAAATGACAAAGGTATATTTTCAACAATTGTAATCGAGAATCTGGAGAAACAATAGATTACAAATTAGTTCATCTTTTAAGATTTGATAATCACAGGAGTCACACATTTTGTACAGCTTAGCAATATAGTAATTAGTAATATGGACATGTAACAAGATCATCTGGCCTATCCAAGATCATCCTCCAAGGGACAGTACGGGGAAAAGAAGAGACAGGCAGAGGAAGAGATGGACTGACAGCATAAAAGAGTGGACAGGAATGGACTTCAGAGACTCAGGCACTGACACACAATCATCGGGGTGGAGACAGTTGATAGACTGTTCATCAATGATGGTGCCCCAATGACCATTGCAGTTATGGGAACAATAACAATAATATGGATAAAAACTGCAGGAGCTCAAATGAGAATGCTCAATGAGCCCCCACTAATTTTACCAGGAACTGTAGACAGATGCAAAGCTAGTGAACAAGTTCATACCCAATGCAGAATATAAGAGGAGCAGGCACATATAATTCACCAAGTGACACAAAGAAAGCATGAAAATACAAGGGAAAATACACAAAAATTTGTGCAAAGGCACAAACACAAGGAAGAGGAGATAAAACGAAATGCAAAAGACGACCTGTGGAGACAAACATGATAATGGAATGCCTTACATATGGGGTCACATGCAATAATTGTGGCATGAGAAATTATGCCAAAGCTTTTGGGCAAGAAAGCAAAGAAAAAAACCTCCCACCATATTGAGGAAATAAGCAGTGACTCAGAGGGTAAGATTTTTGCATGGATGACACTAATGCAAAACAGCAAACTAGCTCAGACTCGCACCAAATGTAAAGGCAAGGCAGCAACTCACAAACAGGATATTGAATGCCCAATGGCCAGTGGGGCATCAGTGAATGTTCTAGGCTGCAAAGACTTCCTCAGCATTATGCAATAGAAGAAAACAAAATTGCAACTAAGCAAGGCCAAATTAAAATATGTGAATGAACTGTACAATGTGATCCGGGTGAGACAGGCTGGATACATCAGGTGTTTTCACATCAAGGCCACTGTCACCAATGGAACAAAAATACTCCAGAATTATAGAACAATATCTTGCAATAGTGTTTGCTTGTGATAAGTTTGACCAGTATGTCAAAGGATGGGAAGCCATTTAACTTGACCAAAAATCACTAAAAAGCATTTTTAAACATGCCACTGTTAATGCCCCAAAACAACCACAGCACATTTTACTGAAACTGCAGTGCTACAGCTCTAGGTGTACACTACAAAAAAAAAAAAAGAGAGAGATGTTCATAGCTGACATCTTATCCAGAGTAATCTTGCAACATGAAAATATGGCAGCTGAACAAAAATGAGATCCTCAACCTGATAGAAATACAGAGACAGCATTAACTAAGCCAGTTATGCACCAGTCTCAAGGCAGGGACTAAGAAGAATCGGAGAAAAAACTATACAAAACAAAGATTTTCAAGTGCTCATGTCCATCATTCTGTCAGGATGGCCAGACACCAGGGGGAAGCCTTACCTGGCTCCCAAGAATACTGGAATTATTAAGACAAGATGAAGGTACAAGATAGCGTCATATATAAAGGCAATCAAATCATAATACCCAGATCCATGAGAACAGAAATTCTCTCAATATGTTGTAGCCATTCTGGAATAGCAGCCTGGCTCTGGAAAGCCACAGGTATCTTAAACTGGCCAAACATAGACTCATAGACTCTAAGGTCAGAAGGAACCAATATGATCATCTAGTCTGACCTCCTGCACAATGCAGGCCACAGAACCTCACCCATCCACTCCTGTAATAGACCCCTGACATATGACTGAGTTTAAACCATGATTTGAGGACTTTAATAAAACTTAAAGGTACAGAGAATCCATCAGCAAGTGAGCCGTGCCCCATGCTACAGAGGAAAGCCAAAGATATCTGTGATCTGGTGAGCAGTTGTTATAAATGTGGGGAAATGCAGGCCAAACAGCAAAAAGAGACATTGAAGATATACAGCATTCCCAACAATCCCTGTAGCAAAGAAGGAACAGACCTTTTCACTGCAAACTACCTCATTAATATAGGCTACAATTTAGTCTTCTGGGAACTAGACGAACTGTCAGACACTGGTGCAGAAACCATCAGACAAAGCATTTCAGTAGGCATGGTATCCCAAACTGTGAAATTTCAGACAATGGACCCCAGTTTACTTTCAGTAAGACTGAGCAATTTACCTGAGAATGGGAATTCAGTCATATCACATCATGAACACACACAGCCACTTAAATGGCAAAGCTAAATTGACAGTTAGAATTGTTAGGGCTATCTCAGAAAGCTACCAAAAGCAAAGAAAACATATGCAAGCCATTCTAGAATGTAGAAACACTCCCACAGAAGTCCTTAATAGTAAATCAGTACAATGCTTGATGACGAGATGCATGTGTCCTTTAGTGTCTATAGCTCCCGCAGCAAAGGAAGGAGTAATGGATAAAAAGGAAGAGACACATGCAAAGGACAAAGCCTGCTATGACCAACAAGATAAAGACCTCCCAGAATTACAACAGAGACCCTGTCAGGCTCAAATTATTTCCTCAGGACAAATTGTGATTCCAAGTGCAAGCTACATGTGTCGAACAGATTAATCCTAGTTCACAAATCATATAGGAGTGGATGGGCATTTATTACATCAAAGTAACATAAACCCACTACAAACACAAGATAAACGTGGAGGTTGAGGACTGTGAAATACACACTCCGCTGAGATGTGATCAGCAAGACATGGAAGGAACACAGGCTGATGAATGATGGATGGATATTGAAACAGACTCTCAAAACACAACTCCATCAGAAGCACCAAGTGCAAGGCAGTCTTCTGTAGTCACAAGAAAGACTCACGCTTGTTCCAACCTCAAACCACCTGCAAGGTATACACAAGACTTTCTACAATACTAGGATATGAAAGAACAACCTTCCCAAGCCCAGAGGAAAATACCTTACTTGCAAAGCAAGTTGAGTTAAACACTTTTTTAAAAATTATGAAGTGTGTATGCATATATATAAAAATGTGGTGTAGGCTTTATGGGAGTAAAATAGAATGCTAAGTATATAAGCAGATATGGTAATTTTGCTATCTCAAATGTGAGAAAAGGAGAGCTATCTATCATAACATCCCCTGTTGGGAAACTATTGTATAATTATGTAGAGAGAACTTTACTCTTGGGAAGTGCTGGAGGGGACAATATATGTGGAGAAAGGAATAAAGCCGGAATGTTGAACTTGTGGCGTTCACCCTGCCTGTGTTTGAACACTGTGCATTATGAGTCCCAGGCCAGCATCTAGCCTCTGGGACTCTTGCTGGTATCATCTGTTTAGGCCTTCCAGAGAACATAGTGCTATTCTTGCAGATTTGATGTTTGCTTGTTTGCAGGATCAGCCCTAGGTGTTTTGTCATCCAGGGTGGAAAATGTTTTCTGTGTCATCACCCCAAATGGTGGAGCAAAAAAAATTACACCCCTCCCACATTTGGTGCCTGCCCCAAAAAGTTGATTTGCAATCCCTAGAAGTTCCCACCCAGGCGACTGCCCTGATTGTCTACTTGTAGGGCTGGCACTGTTTCTCTGGGAAGAAATATTCCAATTTCAGGTGACATTGGATAAGGTGTGTTTATTGCAAAAAGTCAAACAGATTCTTCAGTACTATGATCATTCCAAAATGTTTCCAACTAGCAATTGTATATTTTCACTCAAAAGCAAAAAGATTGTAAACACAATACATAACCACAATGTAATGGCTTCAGATTCCTTGGTACTCTGGAGCTGGATGATTTTAAAAATGTGATGTGCTTGCAGATTGAATAGAGATTTATTGAGCAGACAAATGTCCTGTGTTCACTTTGCAACCACACAATCCATATTACCATATGCCTAGTGTGGGTAAATACCATGTAAATAAAATACTTACTTACATTTGTGCCCTAAACTTAAAGATTTGTCAATTATTTTCTGCACTGATGAATGTTATTTACTGTGAGATGCTTGATTTCTGAGTCTTTTTGTTTCTTTATTGCAGTGTCTTTCTGTTGTCTAACACAAAGACATTACATAATATGGGGAACTATAACTACAAACTGAGATGCATGCAGAAAGAAGCCATCTCCTTTGATTGTTTATGTATTCAGCTTCAGAGGAGGAGACTGAAGCTCCCCTTATACATTGCAGTTGCTGTGTTAATTAGTAGTGCACCATATAAATGAGGGCTGGTTTTCAGGGGAATTGATACATTCCCTCAAGGCTGCTACTAACACACACACTCATCTCGTAAGTGTCCCAGTTTGGTCTTTGTTTCTCTTCCTTGTTTTAAAAATCTAGTTCATTTCAGAAGCTTATCTAAAAGATTGTTGGAGTAATACTGCATTTATGTATTAGACACAATTTTCCCATTTAAATATATTAGAATTAGAATCCAAAATTATAACTGGGTTCAAAAAAGAATTAGATAAGTTCATGGAGGTTAGGTCCATCAATTAGCCAAGATGGTCAGGGATGCAACTCTATGCTCTGCGTGTCCCTAAACCTCGGACTGCTAGAAGCTGGGACTGTCTGACAAGGGTTGGATCACTTGACAAATTGCCCCATTCTGTTCACTGCCTCTGAAGCATCTGACACTGGCCACTGTTGGAAGACAGGATACAAGGCTAGATGGACCACTGGTCTGACTCAATATGGCTGTTCTTTTCTTATGATAGACTTAAAGAATTCTCTCTCCAAATTATTTTCATCTTTATGGACTCCATCTCCCCTTTAGTTCTAGCTGGTCTTGCCCCTTTTGTGACTTCTATTTCTTTTAGGTTTTTGAATCTCTGAAACTTTACTTTCATTAAACTTCTGCTTTTGTTTAACTAATAAATGAAGCAAATATTGTGGAGTAGGAGAAATCTACCTTTATAAACAAACTATTTCATTTTGGAGGAATGGAAATCACTCTTTATATGGGGCATTGTTCTGTTAGAAAAGGGGTGAAAGTTATCAGGGGAAGACATACATGGTGCCAGATGCTCTTCAGTTACATTATTGACTTTACTGGATCACCCTGAAGTACACAGATGAGAGTAGAATCCTGGCCCATTACCTGTGACGGTACTGTCAAATGCTTTTCAGTGAAGTCTATCTTGATATTGACTCATTTTAAACCTTCTTTTGTAATTGTAAGGCTTAAAAATGCATGAGCAAAGCATAGATGAATTAATGAGATGTGTTGTCCTTTATACTATATGCTGTGTTGAATACATGCTTTTTCACAGGCAGGCCATGACTAATACGGTGCAGATTGTTAGCGATGAGGGTAATTAACCATTGGAACAATTTACCAAGGGTTATAGTGGATTCTACATCACTGGAAAGTCTGAAATCAAAGATTGGATTTTTTCTAAAGAAAATGCTCTAGCTCATACAGGAATTGATTCAGGGAAGTCCTATGGCCTGTGTTATATAGCAGGTCAGACTAGTTTATCACAATGCTCTCTTCTATGAATTTGAATTTATAAGGACAGACTATAAACTTAGAACTCAGGGATGGACACATCAAGGATGCCTTTACTCATATGTCCCCTTCTTCCATGCCACCTCTTACATGTGGAATGCCCTTCTGGAATTGATCCATCAGGGCACTACTTGCTCATCTTTTCAGTCTCAACTCAAGACATCCTTTTGTGATGCCTGCCTACTAGAAATCAGCTGACTAATACTGGCTGAAAGAGACAGTACGTTGATAGAAAAACTACTGATTTTGCTGTTGATCAACAATTCAAAGTTATATGGTTGGAAGCATTTTGGGAGCCATTCAGAGTTTCACAATACTCATTGCTAATGAGTTTATTTATGGCTTTATATTTGTGTGTGACAACATGGACCAATGGAAAATTTCCACCTTATTGGTCAGTCTCAGTTCCTTCTGCATTCTGTACCACATACCACACAGCTCGTATTCTCCTCTATGCATTTCTTCTAGGCAAGTGTTTTAATTCCCACTGAGATTTCTGCTGTGAAACCCACTTTCATAGAAGCAGAGCAACTGATACAGATGCAGAGACTAGTTCCTCTGCCTCAAGGCTGTTCTCATGTTTTAGCACACTGCACTACAACAGCCCAGCATGGGGAAGTTATATTCTGGGAAGAGCTTGTAAATGAGAGATGTTGCCTTTCTTTCCATAAGCAAGAAGGCTTCCTTCTTCCATGCCACACTAATGAGCAATTTGCATCTTTTCCTATGACTAGTTTAAGGATACTTTCTAGTGTCTCTACCCTATTATAAATAGGTCTATGAGAAGACTGAAAAGGAGAGGGATTTGCTTGGCGTGAAATTTCTTGAAGCTGTAGGATTCATGCTGGTTTCACAACAGCATACTTCCACTGATTTCACAGTAGCTTGTCCTGATTTACACTAGTGTAAATGAGATCAGAATTAGCCCCCCACCGTATACAGTACAAATGGATATTAGTTATACTATTTTTACCAAAGTGTATTACTTGTGAAAAATATACTCAACTTTCCCTCCAAGAATTTAACAATCATAAGCATTAAAAGTACTTGAATTAGACTTTGGTCCAGACTTGAACTTACTCAAAGTTTGGGGATGTTTGGATTGGGCCCATCATTAGACAAAAGATTTAAATCTTAATCCTTGCAGTCCTGCAGAATCAGGCCGCTAGAAACTACAGCAAAAGCCATTTGAATGTATTTTATGTATTTAAATTGGAGCAGCCTTAGTGCCCAGTCATGAATAATGAAGCTTCTAGGAATAGAAAGCAAAATTCAGACTTCATCACTAGTGGTCTCTAGGGAAAAGGACATATCACCGTAATGTTCAGTCCCAGGACTACAGCTCATGACCATAATTCCACTTTACTAGTTCCTGCATGATTCCCACAAGTGCTGCATGTAGCACTGGGATTGGATGTGCACAGTTGCAGAGAGCACATGTAAATGTTCTGGCATCCTAGGCATGTAGCCTAATGATTGATAACTAAGGCTCTGCCTCCAACCCTCCCCTCCTGAGGAAACCTCTCTGGGAGAGGAGTAAGTCTAAAAAAACCTCCGTGAGGTCAGACTGGCGGAGTTTCTTCTAGGAGGAGAGGTTTGCAGCAAGGTTATGGAGCAAGCAAGGGATGAGGCTGTGAACCCCAAAGAACTCTGGGGGCAGCAAGATCTAACACTCCAGGCAGGGAGTTTCTGTCCACTCCCCCCTTGACTTCCCTCTTCTTGTATGGGATCCATGCTTATCACAACATGTGGTGTACCGCATTCAGTACACTAAATGCCACCACAACTACTGTGTGGGTTAAATAAGACCATCACTGTACTCCCAAATGAACTCACACAGAAAAGTGTAAGACAAACACCCTATCATCTGTGAGCAAACACTTTTCACAAAATGATCACCCCATATCTGCCCTCTCAGTCCTTCTTCTCAAAGGAAACCTGCACAACACCTTCAGATGACAACTCTGGGAGCTTAAATTCATAACTTAGCTAGACATTAAAAAACATGGACTCAGTGGAGACACTGGATTTATGGCTCATTATAAATAATCTGTAACTCACTAGCCCTCCTTTGTCCTATGATTGCAGAGGTGTTAACTGCCCACTTTATCTCAAATGGTCTCTTGCAACATATGTTATCTCCTTATGCTTAACAATCTGTTCCACTTTGCATTTAGCTGTGACACTAAGTACTTTTCCCAGACCTGCAGAAGAGCGCTGTGTAAGCTTACAAGCTTGTCTCTCTCACCAACAGAAGACAGTCCAATACCTCACCCACCCTTCTCTCTCCTCTTCTATTGTATTGTCGTTCTTCTGGCAGCCCAGTTCTCTCAGGAGATACATACACTCCCTTGGCCTGTTCACGCAGGGGAAGCGGGGTGGAAGAGGAACATTTTTCCACAATGGGCAGCAAAATGTCTAGGGCAGGCCCTGCCTGAATGCCTGGAATCCTCCAGTCTGAGGGAGATGCAGGTGCAAAGCAGAAGTTAACACTGTTTTGGCAGCATTGCATTCCATGCAGGTTTCCAACAGGAAATCTGTGGGGGCTGGGGAGAAGCGTGACAGACAGAGTAGCTGCTCTCTGGCCCCACCTCCAAACTCTCATTGAGCCTTGACTGTATGTAGCTCACGGGGGAGGGCAGAGCCAACACTAGGGGGTGGCAAGCAAGGCAATTGTTGCCTGGGGTTCCATGAAGCTAAGTTACATGCTTGGGCTGCACATGATGGGGCTCTGGCTCTGGCTTTGGCTCTGTGCAGCAGGGTTCGGGGAGGAAGCATCACCTCCATCCCCTGATTCATCTCAGTGAGCCACCCAGCCCAGGGGTTAGTGTCAACTTCTCCACAACCACACCCGGTGCTGGCTCCTCTCCAAGAGACCGTCGCACACACCTTCCATAGGGGCCCACTCCTTAGTTTCTCCCTTGGGCCCCAGGGAGTCTAACACTGGCCAGCCCTTCATAGGGGGACCTTCCACAGTGTCTGGGAGCAGTGTGCTGTGCAGTCCTCTTGTCAACAGCTTTAGGAGGAGACATTGGGCCCTAAATTGGTCTGGAGGGAGCATATTTTCCCGTATAAACCTTTTGAAAATGAGGGAAGTGCAGTGAACACACATTTTCTACAGCCTTATGCTCTTCTGATGTATGATTTTATCTGTCTTAAAACACACACACACACACACACACACACACACACACACACACACAGAGGAGGGGAAGTTAGAAGCAGAACTAAAAAACTGGAGGAGAGACTCTAGTGAAATCACGTGGCCTTTGTAAAACAAATGCTGCTTTACAAAATCCAGGTAGGTAAAAAAAGAGAAATCAGTTTAATTACTGTTGCATAGGCAAATATTCATAAGCCCTTTTATCAGCACTGTAACAAAGAAAAATGTTATGCAAAGCCAGAAATAGAGAATATGCATTTGCATGGACCTTTGAGAGGCTATGAAGTCAGCAAATAATGCCAACAAAAAGGAATATAGGAACTACTAGACTTTACTGCTGTATCACTGGGCTATTTCCTACCTTGTTTTCCTTGACCTTGACCATGACCTCTGCAGCCTCTTTCTGCTCTCAGCTACTAGGCTTTATACAGGCCTTTCCTGTTCTTGTCCAGCTGAGCCTCATCCCTAATTAGTCCTTGCTCCCTGGCTCCTTCTCCAGGTGCAGCCCAGGTGGTTAATTGGCCCACGTGACCATTTTAACCCCTTCAGGCCTTGTGTGGGGTGGACACCCCATCACATACCCCTTCCAACGGGGTTACATATTTTGTGGTGGTAAGGTCCCAGCCATGCACTGGTGGTATTAGTTTATCTGTGACATTATCTAATGTCGTGCCTCCCCTTCCCACTGACTGCACCCACCCGCCCACCCAGCTGGGGCTGGGAGCAGGACCACAGGCTGTGACTGGAAGTGGGGCTGTGCTCAGGGGCCGAGGCTGGGAGCAGGGCTGCGGCAGTTGGGGGCACTGGGGGTTGAGCATGGTGGTCGGGGGGCTGAGACTGGGAGTGGGGCCACGACTGCGGAAGCCAAGCAGGGAACAGTGGCTGGGGGCCGAGGCCATGGCCAGGAGTGGGATCCCAGTGACTGAGGCTGGGAACTGTGGCTAGGGGCCAAGCCAGGAACTGAGGCCAGGAGTGGGGCCAGGAGCCAAGGCCCGAGCCATGGCTGCAGGGCAGGGCCAGAGCAGAGCTTGGGGCAGAGCGGAGTGGGGTGTTGCTTCCTCCCTGCCCCTCCAGGGGCTGGCCTGGGCCCTGCAGTGCCCCCCCCCCAATGTTCCTCCATGTCCCCCTAGTGGGGCGCACCCCACAGTTTGGGGACCTGTGATCTAACAAGTCTTGAAGAAAAGCTCTGTGTGGCTTGAAAGCTTGTCTCTCTCACCAACAGAAATAGGTCCAATGCAATCCAAAAGTGGTTCTCAACCAAGAGTATGCATACCCTGAGGGCATGCAGAAGTCTTCCAAGGGCTACGTTAACTCATCTCGATATTTGCCTAGCTTTACAACACGCTGTAGAGCCCTGCAGCGGGTCTGGAATCCTGTGGGCCCTGAAGGGCCCACTTCCATAATAGCGGGTGCGAGATAACAATTCAACAAAGAATGCTGGAGCAGGTTGGAGTGGGAGTGGGTATTGCGGGGTGGGATGGGAGTGAGATTAAAAGAATAGTCCTCCTGCACCTCAGACAACATGAACGCCCTGGCCAGGAGCCACTGTTTTCCAGCTGCTGAATGACAAGGCTCATGGGCGAAAAACAGGCTCAAGTATCACACTGAAATGTAAGTACAATATTTATATTCCAACCCATTTATTTTATAATTATATGGTAAAAATGAGAAAGTAAGCAATTTTTCAGTTATAGTGTGCTGTGACACTTTTGAATTTTTATGTCTGATTTTATAGGCAAGTAGTTTTTAACAGAGGTGAAACGTGGGGTACACAAGACAAATCAGACTCCTGAAAGGGGTACAGCAGTCTGGAAAGGTTATGTAACTTACTTGTGTAACATACTGACTAAGCTTTTCTGTATTCAATTTACCCATCTGTAAAATGGATATGATATCTACTGAACAGGGATGTTTTGAGTCTCCTATCAGCCCTCCCACTCAGCTCTAATCACTAATCTTAAGAACGTAAGAATGGCCACACTGGGTCAGATCAGCGGTCCATCTAGCCAGTATCCTGGACAGTGCCAGATGTTTCAGTGGAATGAACAGGACAGGGCAATTATTGAGTGACCCATCCCTTGTCATCCAGTTCAGCTTCTGGCAATTAGAGGTTTAGGGATACGCAAAGAATGGGGCTGCATCCCTAACCATCTTGGCTAGTGCCATTGATGGACCTCTTTTCAATTAACTTATCTAATTCTTTTTTGAATTCAGTTATATGTCACAACATTTCCTGGCAATGAGTTCCCAGGTTGCACTGTATGAAGAAGTACTTTCTTATGTTTGTTTTAAACATTCATTGGGTGACCGCTGGTTCTTGTGTTATATGAAGGGGTAAATAACGCTTCCCTATTCACTTTCTGCACATCATTCATGATTTTATATAGACTTCTATCATATCCCCCCATAGCTGACTTTTTTCTAAGCTGATAGTCCCAGTCTTTATCATCTCTCCTCATATGGAATTTGTTCCATATCCCTAATAATTTTTGTTGCCTTTCTCTGTACCTTTTCAAATTCTAATATATCTTTTGTGAGATGAGTAACCAGAACTGTACACAGTATTCAAGGTGTGGGCGTACCATGGATTTATATAGTGGCATTATGATATTTTCTGTCTTATTATCTATCCCTTTCCTAATAGTTCCTGACACTGGTAGCTTTTTTTGAGTGCTGCTGCACATTGCATGGATGTTTTCAGAGAACTATCCATGATGATTCTAAGATCTTTCTTGAATGGTAGCAGCTAATGTAGACCTAATCATTTTGTATGTATAGTTGGGATTGTTTTCCAACATGTGTTACTTTGCATTTAGCAACATTGAATTTCATCTGCCATTTTGTTGCCCATCATTCAGTTTAGTGAGAACCATTTGTTAACTCTTCACAGTCAGCTTTGGACTTAACTATCTTGAATAATTCTATATCATCTGCAAATTTTGCCACCTCACTGTGCACTCAGTTTTCCAGATCATTTATGAATATGTTGAACAGCACAGGTCCCAGTACAAATCATTGAGGGACCTCACTATTTTCCTCTTTCCATTGTGAAAACTGATTATTTATTCCTACCCTTTGTTTCCTATCTTTTAACCAGATACTGATCCATGAGAGGACCTTCCTTCTTATCCCATGACTGCTTACTTTGCTTAAAAGCCTTTGGTGAGAGACCTTGTCAAAGGCTTTCTGAAAGTCCAAGTACACTATATCAACTGGATCAATCTTGTCCACATGCTTGATGATGCCCTCAGAGAATTCTAATAGATTGGTGAGGCATGATTTCCCTTTAAAAAGCCATGTTGACTTTACCCCAATATATTGTGTTCATCTATGTGTCTAATAATTCTGTTCTTTCATATAGTTTCAAACAATTTGCTTGGTACTGAAGTTAGGCTTACTGGCCTATAATTGCCAACGTCACCTTTGGAGTCTTTTTAAAAAATTGACATTATATTAGCTATCCTCCAATCATCTGGTACAGAAGCTGATTTAAACAATTGGTTACACACCACAGTTAGTAGTTCTGCAATTTCATATCTGAGTTCCTTCAGAACTCTTGGGTGAATACCATCTGGTCCTGGTGATATATATTACTGTTTAATATACCAATTTGTTCCAAAATCTTCTCTACTGACACCTCAATCTGGGACAGTTCCTCAGATCTGTCACTTAAAAAGAGTGGCTCAGGTGTGGGGATCTCCCTCACATCCTCTGCAGTAAAGAGGGATGCAAAGAATTCATTTTGCTTCTCCACAACAGCCTTGTCTTCTCTGAGTGCTCCTTGAGCAGCTTGACCATCTAGTGGACCCATTGATTGTTTAGTAGGCTTTCTGCTTCTGATGTACTTAAAATTTTGCTGTTAGTTTTATTGTACTTTAAGTTTAATAATCTATGCTGTTAGCAAGTTGGATCATTTTCCCTCGCCTTCACAACAGAAAAAATAAAATTCAGCAGAGCTTTCAGCTTGTGTATTTTCTCTAGGGATGTTGGAACTCCTTCTGTGACATGAGCACCTAGCAGGAAGTTATTCCTTCCCATGCTTGCAAGAAGTGACTATGGAATTTCAGGATATGTGGTGACAGACTGACAAAGGTAGGCTTTTATATTTATCCACAAGGATGATTTCAAATCCACTTCACAGCAGCATGGCTCTGTGTGCTCATTTGTATAACTGGAAGAGGCACTGTGTGTCCAGAGGCATTTTCACTTCTACGTGATAATCTTTTTGCCCCAACCTGTTGTAACTTTGAAAAACATCTTGGGGTGCAATCCTTCAGTGCTCATGTGTGCAAAACTCCCTAGTGTCAGTGGGAGTTTGGTTTGTTTGAGAAGTGCAGGATCTGGCCCTTAAAGATACTTTACATGCCTGATTCTGAATTTGTTTACCCCAATGTGACTCCATTGTTTTAAGCTGGGTTACTCCTGATTTACATTTCTGTAAATTAAATAAGAACTGAGTCTTAAGTGTTCAAAGCACTGAACAAACATTAATTAGTCCTCATGACACCATACCTTTGGGATGTAAGTGAATACACATTATCCCAATTTTACAGAGGGATGTGGGAGGAGGGATAAGGTTTGGATAAACTGATGCAGAGACTTGCCCATTGCTGTTCAACAAGTCAGTGGAAGGATTAAAACTCAGGATTTCTTGACTCCTAGCCCCATGTTCTGTCAGAGCGCACCACCACCTTCCCTTAATGTAGTAGCAAAGGAGTAGCAGTGATAGATATATACATTCATTTTATAAGCATGTTTCCCTTCCATCAACCTTAAGTAAAGAGTCAGTCACAAAAACATCAATTAAAAGCTGATGTACCTATAGCCAGCATCAGTGGAGACCGATTGGTTGCAGAGACAAGGTGAATAAGGCCCTGCCCCCACTGCCATTTATCCTCAAAGAATAATATCGTCTCTTACTATGTTAATGATGGCCCTTCATAGGGTAAGTGCTTTTACTTTGTCACATGGGACTGAAGAGGTGGCCTCATGTTGTTTCTTGTAATGAAGTAATAAGGACAAATAGATGCTCTGAAGTAGCATGATTAATAACATTTGTTTTTCATTTCAAGTTACCCCAAAACATCTCTGTATGTTTAATATTGGGTGACTTCCTTTCATATTTAGCTGCCACCTCACTCTATTGTTTCCATGGTAACACTTTTCAAACATCGCTTTCTTCTGGGGAGGTGAAATGTAAACAGTCTGTGGCTTGAATATTTGAGCATTTTAATATGTAAATGAAGCCAGCAAAAAGGAGAGGTGAGTCAACCAGGACAGGTAAGTGACACCCACACTCATTCTTATTGCTATTGCTACAGTTAGCTAGATGGTAACTCACCCCTAGCGCATATCCCTGCTGCTAGCTGAAGAAAATAGGCAGTTTAGTTTAGCCAGACAGAAACTGGGATACCTGGATGCTGAAAGCCAGGTGAGTGTTGTGATTACTCTGCATTTACTGAGGTGAATTTCAGTGATTAGCGTTTAGATGATGCCATGTCATGTATTTGGCACTCTTGGAAACGTAAAATAAGCCTTTTAAAAGCCCAAAAGGAGGATGTCCTTCACCAAATGCTGCAGCTACAATAATCTCCTTCTCCCAATATGCCAGCCCTTCTCAATTCAGTAATCCTGGACCCTGCCTTCAATACTTAGATTGTAAACTCTTTGGGGCAGGGACTGTCCTTTTGTTCAGTGTTTGTACAGCACCTAGCACAACAGGGTCCTGGTCCATAACTGGAGCTGCTAAATGCTCTGGCAATTCAAGTAATTAATAGTAATAATCAGACCTCTATCTTAGCTCTTGTTTTCACCTGTTTTCCCTCAAGATGGCCCCTTCCTTTCTCCTGAATGATCCCTTTGTCTGCTCCCACTTATGACTTTGTGCCATACCCTTTTGTGAAGAACAAGTTCCCTCTCTCTGTGCACCAAACTGCTCTCTTGGTTCCTCAAATTCCCTCCTCAGATTAACTTCTTTCAGCTCCCTTATCATTGCTAGTCTCTGCTTGGGCCCCATGCACTTCCTCATTCTTCCCTGAGCATAATGTGGACCGAATTAACCTCCTCGTCCCATCCCATCCACAAAAGAAAGCTCCCAAGAAAATATGAAACATCAGTGAAAACAATGGCCTCAATTTTGAGAAGTGTTTCCATTCCCTTGACTTCTCTGGTTGCCACTCCCTCTAGATCAATCATTTTATTCAAGTGTATACATTGAATTTAGGCTGTAGCCTGCCCAAGGCAGGGACATTTTTTTTCTACTGGTTCTTAAGGAACCATACATTCTAGTGACACTATAATATTCACATTCATTCGCTGATAGGTACAAATCCTGTTCACTTTAATGTAATATATTTCCCTGTACAACTTTCTTTCTTTGAAAGGTTGGGGTCAGATTGGGGAAAAAAATACTAATATTCGCCCATTGCTCATTCACCCAAGCTTTGCTCATTCATAGTGCTAAAATGAGTTGCTAGTCATAGTATGTTGTGCAGATTTCATAAAATGATTCTCTGTCTGACTTTGATCCGCTGTCAAATATTTAAAATAGCTAGCGATTTAAATATCAATGTTATCATTAGGTTTCAGAGTAAGCACCTCCTGCCATGAATAAAGGAAGTTTACACATCTTTCAGAGTTGTTGTTTCAGGCTATCAAGAGACTGGGACAATGCCCCTGCATCTGCTTACATCTAGTTTGCATTCTGAAGCTTTTCTTCACATGTGTCTGTATAGCACCTAGCACAACAGGTTCCTGATCAATGAATAGGACTCCTAGGTGCTATGGTAATAAAAATAATAAACAAGAACTAGGGTTATTATTTTTAATTAAAACTTAGATTCTGAAGCATAAATGTAGCTATCAGGAAAAATACTTCCTGATGGAATGGCCTGCACCAGCCCAGCTGAACTTCTTTTGAAGACTCACTAGACTCTAGGCTGTGAAAAACTGTCCAATACTATTTGTGAAAATTGGCCACAATTACATTTTGTGTGCTCCTGAAACTGTGCTAAAATGGTAATTTGGCTACAAAAATGCCCCCAAACTGCAAACTGTACTTGTGGCAATAAATCTCTTTCACATGAAGACCGACCCTTCTAGTTCCCATGGGGCCCAATTACTAGATTTAGAAATGGGCTCTTTTATTTCTAAAAACTTCACAAAACTAGGACCAAAAAGGCTCATGTTTCAGGCATTTTGGATTTTACAAGCCTACTAAAAGCTTTCCAGAAAGAAGAAAAATAGAAGGTACATTGCAGAGTTGAGCACTGCATCTTCTCTCCTTCGCAGGGATGGCCTGGAGTGGGGAGACCACACAGAGGTGGAGCAGAGCAAGAGGGAAGGAGCTGAAATTTAAGTGGTAATGATGCATATAAACCACGCAGACATATGGAGACTGTCTTCTCTAGGAAATATTGTTGTTTACTCTTAACAGTCAAGGTGAGGTAGCTGATATTATAAGGACCACAACTGATGGCTCAGTGTATACAGTATTGATTGAGTTCAGCATTGTGTCCACTAGTCATAGAATTATAGAAATGTAGGGCTGGAAGGGACCTCATGGTTAATTAAACCATGGTTAAACCCACAAGAAGACCACAGTCATGGTCAGCATAATGCCAACTAACTGGATTGCTCACAATTATGTTAAATGCAATCAGATTTACTAAGGACTTTAGGAATGGGGCTTAGTCAGTAACAGGCTCAAGCAAATGTTCAGGTTTAAGGGGAGAGTTGAAGAGAAACGGCTTCTGAGGGAAGCCTTTCTAGTTACAGAAGGTGCTGCAAATGAAAGACTTGCACTGGCTGTACAGGACCATGAGGAGGGGAACAGAACTGTGGGGAGCTGTGACGGGGTGTACCAACACCGCACTGGTCAGGCAGGGGTTATCCAGCTACTTTGGTCCCAAGAGGCCATGCCTGCTCACAATTGCTGGGCATGATCCTGGTGGAGGGAGCATATACAAGGAAGCAGCTCAGCTCAGTCTGGGCTGGCTGAGGAGGAGATCGGATATGTGCTGCATGCTCCTGTGGAAGAACTGCTGAGATTCCAGACTGCCAAGGCTGGGGACCCTGACTGCGCTGTGGAAGAACCAGTTGATTGCGAGGAACAAAGCAGATGTTGAGCCACTGTCAGCTGAGGAGATGCCCAAGGAAAGCCTACGGGTAGGAAGCGACCCAGGGGATGCGCTGGGAGATATAAAGACCTGAACCCTGCTCTGTGGGGTGATTGGTTTCATAGGACCCTGGGTTGGAACCTAGTGGACTAGGGTTTGCCCAGGTTCCCTACCCTCTTTGCTCCTACGCCTAGGCACTACAGCCTGGGACTAGTGGTATTAGGCACTACAGCTGGAGACATTTGCCACTAGGCCTACTTGCCATGAAGGGAGGGGTGGCTCTGTGGACACTTGCTGCTAGACATCGTGACAGCAGCAGAGGGGGAAACCCCTATAGGAACCCCAGAATCCCCCTTGACAGGAGCAAACAGAGGAAATTAAGATCGGGGAAGCAGAGAAGCAGGCAGAAAAGGAAGGTGGATATAAAGTCAGAGGGGACTGGAGAAGCAAGTCCACAGATCACTGTAAAAACTGTGCAATCAATAATGACTGGGATCAGAAGCTAGTGAAGGTAACAAAGGGATAGAATTACCATATTACTGAGGATTTCTGCATGTGGAGAGAGTATTCTGGCTATGCCGTATTTCTGGATCCCCAGCAATTTAGGCCTCAGTTCAGTAAAGCACTTAAACACATGCTTAGCTTTAAGCATGTATGTAAGTCCACCCTGCTGCAGCAAAGTATTTAAGCATTTGTTTAAGTGCTTTGCTGACTCAGAGACCTTACAGTGTAGAGATTTAGGAAGGCTATATAATGGTGTAGTTCTAATCAGAGGTTTGTGGAGGGGGCTTAAGCACAACTTATATATGACCACCTTACAGTAACTTTCATCAGTGAGATAGAAACCTCCTCTGTCTCTTACTAGCCCCGTATCCTCTCTGCTGGATTGTTTATGGTTTACCGGAGGTTCCTCTGGTCTTTGACTCCCAGGTATGCCAGCCGGAAATGCTGGCCTTTCCCAGGCTGTTGGGTTAGTTGGAGGTCCATCTTAAGTGATCACTTCCTGTTCCTCAGGGATTCTCAGCTGATGCTACTTCAGCTACGCTGGCTCTGGCATAGTCTTCATGGCAAAATAACAGCTCCTCAGGCTTCCAGCTACCCTCCTGTATTGATGTTGCTTCTCTTGCTGCTCCTCAGGGCTTTTAGCTGGGATTCGTCCAAGAATTCATCTGACTGATATGCTTCCCTTTGACTATCATGAGTGTCAATATTTTCTCCTCAGGAGTGCTGCTTGCATGGATGTCCTCTGAGGCAGTTCCATAATTCAAAGCCATTTGGCTGCTACTCAGTATGAAATACCAGTTGTGCTACAGATGAAATATTAACTGTGAAACTTGGAGGTGATAGGCTGAAGCTAGCATTAGTCGTATTCTCTAATGAGCCATTTTAGCCTGAGACTTCGGTGAGAGAGAGAGTTAAAATACCATGCTGATAGGCAAAAAGGGTCAGATTTAATATTGCTGTTTTAGTTCAAGGTGACAAGTACTTCTTAAAAAAAAATCCTGTGTATCTTGCTTTGATTCCCTACTGCCTCTAATTTTAGATATGTAACTCTGTGTGTGTCTGTTTGTGTGTGTGTCTGGGGGAGGGGGGGGTTGGGAATTCCTGAATCTGCTGGAAAGCACGATTGATTATATTGGAGATATTGAACATTTTGAAATATAAAAGCCATTCACTGTACAGACAATTATGGGAAAGACTCCTGCTTCTTGGGAGGTCTGTACTGTCAAGGCCTGCTGTATTTTAAAAACACTAGACCAACAAAGCAGTAATAATTGATTTTTAAATTAAGATAAACTTTTTAAATGTAAACTTCTCTGGTGCACTCTCTCTTATTAAGAGCTTGATTCTCCATTGCCTTTCACCTTGTATGATGATTTACACCTGTGCAAAGTGGATGTGCCAAATCAGAACAGAGAATCAGGCCCAAAGATATAAGAGAGAGAGCCCAAACTAGAACCCTGAGTGTGAATACCTTGATCTTTAGCCAGGGCAGAGTTTCCGGATTTCAGTTAAGAACTGGATCTGAATTAGTATAACCTGCCAAAAAGCAAAACCCCTGGTACAAACAACTTCAAACTTGCAGGGGTTTGAAACTTGGATCTGTATTTTGCGGAGCTTTTCTGGTACTTTTTATGTAAAACTGAAGCATGTGTAAATCATGTTCTGATCTGAAAGTTAAATGTTCAAGAAAATGTTGTGACTGTCCTTTGATCTTGGACTTAATGCTTATTGGAAATGTGTATTTCTATTGTTTACTGGGAGTCTAGGAGACTAATATAACCCTAGCTTTGAAGTGTCTATGCCCACCCCGTTCCCCGCCCTGATCACTTTGAGGATAATTTTGACCATTAGTGGTTTCTTTTGCGGAAGTTACTCAGAAAAGATCTCCTCTCATTTCTTTCTCTTTCTGATCCTCCTCACAGAACCACCCCCTTGGTTTCTATAGTTACTATGCTTTACCTGTAAAACAGATGACTCTTTAATGGCTAGCTAAAAATAAAACAATCTGAGTCAAAAAGAAGATCTCATACTTGCATGCTGGCAACTAACCACGTGCTTTGACTTGATCCTTGTGATTTTCATAAGACCTGACAGCATTCATGAAAATCCCTCACATGTTGGGTGAAACCAAGAGGCTTCCAACAATACTTCAATTCTTTGGTTTATTATTTTTTTTAAACTGAAGCATGTGTAGAATGCACTAATGGCAGCATATATGTATCAAAACCTCATCTTTGGACCCAAATTTATTTCAGTCCCACATAAACCTGCTGTTATCTGTCTCAATACTGTGAATTGTTTGCATCAGGAATGCTATGGCATTGATCTGGAATGAAAGAAAATGTTCTTTGTTTTAAGGAATTAATTGCATCTGATTTTCAAGTTCTTGGACTACCATTAGTTTTGTCACATACTGAGGCCTTATGGAGAGAATGTTTGATGAGGGATGGAACTCCAACACCAAGAGACATTTCTGGGTATGACTAAGGATGGTCAGCATGCTGTTCTCACAAATACCATCAACAATGGTATCACTGTTCCCCCCCCCCCTCCACCCCACACACAAACTGTACTCTCTTGCTTTAAGAAACCAAGCTGGGCAAGTGTCAAACCTGCAGGAAACCCCAATCAACCATAGGTGTCAGAAACCTAACTAGAAGGAGACTGCCCATCAGAAACCCATAGCTCTGACCAGTCTTATGAATGCAGAAGATAACAAACAAAACACATCTCATCCTTGATCACAGCTCTCTTTACCCCTGTCTAAAATTCTTGCACAGGGGATCAAAATCCAGGCCATTTCCAGTCATCTCTTCTCCTGTCTATACTCCACCGGATGTTAAACCACAGTACAAAAATACAAGCAGGGAAAGATGAGGGATGGGGAGTTCAGAGCACTTTCTCACATCTAGTGACCAGAATGCCACCCTGACTTGAAGGGGAGGCTACATACATGTCAATGCTAGAAAACAGACCACAAAAGTTCTTAGGACTAGTTAGTCTCTAACACATAACGAAAAAAGCCTGGCTCCAGTGGTGGAACAGCACCTGCACAAATGATCAGATCATCAACAGGTGGACCTAAAGATCTAAAATATCCATATAGACCCTAAGAATGATAAAAATGGGTCTGATATGAACAATGGCCCTGATCCAGTGACCCTCCCTCAGAGAAATCAATGGGCCTCATATGAAAGAGGATTGCTTGGGTAAGTAAGGATTGCAGGATCAGGCTTCTTAAGTGTTAAAAGCACCAGCTGACAACTGTAAATTGGGGCCCATTGGAAGTTTTACATGAGTCAAATCATCATCAAACATAGTCGACTAAGAACCATTGTGCCAGCCAGAATGACCACAGCTGATGGCGTCACACCAGGCATCATGTAGCGGAGTTTACCGATCTGGCTCAATTCTGTGAATCCGTGAATCTCTGGAGTGGCCCTGGGGATGGCACCAAGTAGGGTGAGAGCACGCAGCCCTTTGCTCATCAATGCAGAGTTTGAGAGAACAGTGTGCTGGAGTGTTTTTGCCCATCCTGGCAACATGGCTAAAGAGCATGCAATGCCACTTTTGAACATAATGGGTGAGTGAGGGAAGGCCCAGATCTTTGCAAGATTGTGTCATTTTAAACAAAGTCAGACCACTTTATACTCAGGATTTGGCACTGACAGCACATATCGAATACCTCTAGCTGCTTCAAGTCTGCCTATAAGAGGGTCCAGGTTTCTGACCCATATAGCAATACAGGTAGTACACAGATTTGATAAACCCTGAACTTTGTCTAAGTGTAAAGACTGTTTGCATCCATAAATCAGACATAGACTTCATGCAGGAAGTGGTGAGACCTATTCATTGAATAATGTCCAGTTTGCTGCAGCTGTTTGAACTCTCCTTGCAGCATAGATCGGTGAACTTGCCTATACGCTCCACGGTACTTCACTGGAGGTTCTGATGGGCCTGTACGGGGAGATTTTGATAGACTAGTAAAAGGGTCAGAGACCATATGATAGTGTAATAATGATTATCATATTTGTTACTAACAACAGCCAAACTTGGTAGGCCTTTCTGCGGGCTTGTGCAGCCTTGGCATGACTAAGCAGGATGGGAGGGGAGCCTCTTGCTCAATCTTTGCCTGATCCTGCATCTCCTCCCTGATGCTCTCGTGGATGTGCTGGGATCTGTGTTTCAGGAAAGACCAATAAACTTATTTAGGCATGCCCTCTGGGAGATGTTTGTCCTGGCCTGAAGATATGCGGATTATGTAGAAACACAGCTAGTTAAATAAGTAATCTGGCAACCTTAGCTCTAGCTTTTGAAACTTTTTTTTCCCTTTTTCTTGACGTGTTATTGTCTACTAACAAGGATAAATGGCGGGGAGAGGCTTGGACTCTTTGGGATATCTTCTTGGACACAGCTTCTGGATCCTCCAATGACAGCTGGAAGATCAGGCCATTCAGAAAGCCATCACTGTTTCTACTCGAAAGCTGCCCCAGACTTTGGTAATTGTTGAAGGTTGGGATGTTTTACTAACCTGTTGCGGACGTGTGTAAGTGCTTGAGCCTAAGTAAAGTATAGCTTTAAAGTAAGAACACTCTCGTGTTATGTTTGAGCCTAAGTAAAGTACAGCTTTGTAGTAAAACCACTTTTGTGTTACACTGTTTCTGCCCGTCAATCTATCGGCTGGACGGCCATGTCTCCATTTGGTTTATTTCCTGATACCACCCTGCATAAAGTAATCACGAGCTTTGGGTTGGCAGAACCCTGGGTAACATGCCAGCTCTGAGGTTCTGGACCTTGGTCTTCTACCATGAGACGTTCAATCCAATAGTGCAGTCAATGTCTTTAGACACTGGAGGGTGAGACTGCAATTCTGACTTCTCCACAAGCAAGACAGCATCATCGGCATAGTCTTGGTTGTTAAAAGACAATGACGTTCTTGGGATTGAGGAGACATAAAGGGGTTTTATTCTGGGGGACATCATCCCTTCTCAGGAATTTTTCCACTAGATGTCGATGGTTCCCGATGGCATGGATGATTGTTACAATATCTAGCTCTTCTGCCCTATGCAGTCCATGCACCCACAGTCTTGGCTCATCCACCTTTACCACTATTGGGGAACTTGGCCCTCATCCACTGGGTCCATTGTTGGCCTTTTCTTGTTACACTGAGCAGGGGCCCTTATTGGGTACTACCAAGTGGGGACAGTTGGGCTTGAGGCTTGAGTGGGCAGGGTCAATCACACTCTAAAGTAGAGCTGCTTACACTGCTACTATCCACTGCCCGCATTGTGCTCTAATTTTGTAAATTCTTTCAATTTGAAAATCCCTCAACAATAAATATTAGCAAATTTTTTTTTTTAACCAAGAAACTAGTGAAGAAGGCACTGGGTTGAGAGTCAGACTGGGCTCTATTCCTGGCTTTGCCACATAGTTGCTGTGTGATCTTGGGCAAATCACTTTTCATCTCTGTCCTCTCATCTACTGTCTGTCTTGTCCATTTAGACTGTAAATGCTTCAGGGCACAGATTGTCTTTTACTGTGGGCTCAACTGTGAACTCTCCTGCATGACCACATAGGGGAATAAGGCCCCTTATGCACCTGTGCTGGTTAACCATGTTGCTAGAGCCTGCACTGGGCTAAGGAGAATAGCCATTCACAGGCTGTAGGTAGAGAATAAGTTGGGAGAGGTGGGGGAGTGGTCGAGAATCTTGTCTTCAAGTTCACTCCAGCATGCCATTTTGAATCAAAATCTGGTTCTTGTTCTGGGGCAGTACAGCCAGGCACTAGCCTTCACTCTGCATTGGATTTTAACCCCACTATCTAGCCAATGTGTGTGTACAGCACCTAGCATAATGAGGCCTGATCTTGGTTGGGGCATTTTAGCACTGCTGTAATATAATAATTATAAAATGAAGAGGAATTTTCAAGGTCAAGAAGAATTGGTTTGAGGTGTAAGCAAAAAGAGGATGACACATTTTGTTTGTGAGCAATTTGTTTTTGTAGACTAGTTCTTTAATTTGTATTATAGCAATAATATGATCATGTTAAACAGTATATCAGATTGGAAAGGAAGCATTAAATGTTCTGAGGTAGAAAAGCAGAAAACCAGAAAACCAGAGAGAATCACTAGAAAAGCTTTCCATTGTAAGTCAAATGCTACATCCAAAAGAAGAACATATGAGTTAGTTTTCTATTTTGTCTACACCCACTCACTGACTTGTAAGTGATTTGTACTTTTGGATACCTTGAGTATAAAATCAATTCCTATGCTGTTCTATGAAGTTACTCAATGTGTACACAGTCCTTGGTAATAGGTACCATTTAATTAATGTAAATACCTCCACTCTAAATGAATTGCTGCTTGTGTGAGTTACTATATTCGTATAAAGTTGCAAATAACGATTATGCAAAGAAGATAATTAAAAATCCCTTTAGAAGGTGTTTCACCTTACTAGTTGAAATTGGATGATAAAAGATTTTAAGGGAAGAATTCCATTTTGGAACAGTCTAGGAATAAAATGGTTTATTCAGTTCAGTTTGCCATCCCAAATATGTTCTAATGCCCTGTGGATGGCAAATCATTTATAGCAATAAAAAGAAAAATGTAAAATGCCTGATACAAAAAGAAACGCAGTTTAATTGTTAAACTGGGATTTTCAAAGGATCCTAAAGAAGGCATCCAACTCCCACTGAATTTCCCTGTGCCGGTGGGTAACTATTGTAATGAAAATAATATCCCTAATCTGTTTTTTGCTGCATAGAATAAATTGGTCCTTTTCACTGGAGGATCTCAAAGCACTTGCCAGACATGTATGACAGCTGTCTAACCGATGGGGAAACTAAGGCAGGAAAGCACAACTGCCCATCTCAGAGCAAAGGTAGGGCTGGCAGAGATCCTGCCGGTGTGAGCTGTCTTAGAGAGAACGGGAACGAATGCCCCTAGGCCTGGCTGAGCGATGTCCCTAAGCGCTAGCGATGGGCCAGTTGCCAGTTGTCCCCCCTCAACCTGGGGAGCGTTTGGACGCCAGGGCCCTACGGTGAGGGTTGCTCCGCGCTCCGGACAGCCGGCCCTTCACCCTCACCCCTGCCCCCCGCTGCAGCGCTCGCCTCCCCAGTTCCCAGGGCAAGCAGCTCCCTGACCCATCCAGGGCGTGAGAGAGGCTGGCTCCGCAGCGGCACGTGCCCCTGCCTGCTCCCCGGGGCCTCCCGTCCCCGCGCGCACCAGCGCTGCCAAGCGCGGCCCGGCGAGTGGATAATTCCTGCGCCATTTAGGGGAGCGGATTAATTTGGTCGGTTAATCTCCCCCGCGCGGAGGGCAGCGGGAGGCCGGGGCTCCGGCACATGCGCTTTGCCCGGGGGGGGGGGGGAGACTCGAGGAGCGGCGAGAAAGTTGCCGGCGAGGGAAGGGAAGGGAAAGGAAAGGGGAGGAACAGGCGCGACGCTTAGCCCGGCGCTGGAGCGGGCCGGGGGCTGCTGAGCCCGCGCTCCGCCACCGCCTCACGCCAGCCCGCCCGCCGCCCGCCCGGGGGCTCCGGAGCGTCGGAGGATGAACTTTCGCCGGGACCGGAGGATGCTGCCGGCGGGGGCTGAGCGGCTGCACTGAGCCGCGCGTGTGGGAGAGAGGGGGCTGCCGGGCCCTCGGCGCCCGCTGGCGCCGCTCGCACCTGCCGGAGAGAGGAGGGGGGAGCCTCGCGCCGGGCGATCTGCGGGGCCGGGCGGTCCGGCCGCTGCTGCTGTTTCCTCCCCCCTGCCCAGCCATGGAGCGTGCGGGGCTCCGGGCTCAGCCCGCGCCTTGACAGCTCGAGAGATCGCAGCGCCCGCCCCGCCGTGTGCATCTCACCCCCCCCTCCTCCCCGCCTTCCTTGCACGCCTCCCACCTGCGCTTCTCCCCCAGCCCTGGCACGGCTGCCCGGAGCTCTCCCCTGCTCTCTCCTTAGCGCCCGGGGCTGGCTTCCAGTGTCCAGCCCGTCTGGGATGAAGCCTTCCGCAGGGGGTGCTGCTAAGTGAACCTCACTTGCCTCCCGGGGCTTCTTCGCTCTCTGCCCACCCGCGTCCTCCCTCCGCTGGCTTCGAGGCGGGCTCAGATGGGGCTGGAAGTGCAGCCGATCGCCCCCCCGCAGACCATGCTCTTCAAGCTGAGGAAAGTTCGCAAGAGGCGAGAGATGCTGCTGCAGCAGCTGGGCTTCATCTGCGCCATCCTCTTCTTTGTCTGGTGCATGTCCAGCCTGCTCTCCAAACTAGGTAGGTGGCCGGTGTGGGGGGAGCAACGTACCAGTGGCCTGGCCAGGGGGAGTGCCTGGCTGTGCGCCAGGGTGGCTGGCTGGCTAGCTGTTTGCACGCCACCCCGGCCGGGCTAGCTCATTGTCAGGGGGCACGGTAGCTTCTGGCTTGTGTATCTCTATTAACTCCCGAAATAAACACGTTTGCAAAGCGGGGAGGCTACAGGTAGGTCAGGAAGGATGGGCTGGCTGGGTCCTGGGTTCCTGGTGAGGAGGAGGCACTAAGCTGTTCAGCGTTGGCTGTAACATGGAAGCGAGTGGTTTGATTGCCCCCAACCTAACTGTCAGTAAAAGGTGACAGCTCCTCCGAAAATGAGCCAGTTTGCCTGGATAATGATGCTTAATGCTCAGTGGGATTAAAGCAAAGCAGTGCCCAGATAGCCGCACCTTTTATCTAGCTGAGCATCCAGCTTTTATCTAGGTAGGAGCATTTCACAGTTCATGACTTGGTTCTCTTTTACCTGAACAACTTCACTTGCAGTTAAGAATAGGTTGATAGGACTGGCTCCTTCCCACAAATCATGATATGTAGCAATACCTGGCATTTCTCTTGCACCTTTCATCCAAGAATCCCAAAGCACTTTATAAAGCTTAAACACATCCCTCTGCGGGGCATAAGTATTAAGCTCATTTTACAGATGAGGAAACCCAGCCACAGGAATTACATGCATTGCACAAAGTCATACAATAGTTTAGTTCCTGAGCCTGAAGTAGAACTCAGGAGTGGTGACTTCCACTTGTTTCCCTAGTCACTTGACCAGTTGCAAAATTTTAAAAAGAGCAAGATAGGGTATCGAATATCTAGATATAAACCCGCACAATCTAATTCCACTTAATTTCCCCCAGAGTACAATATTGATTGAACCAATTTTAGGACAAATAATATTGTCAGTCTGATACTGTTTAAACATTTTATATGTTCTTAATTAGTCTGTTATATCTTTTGAGCAAGTATTTTTAAATTAGGACATTATGAACTGTGATATTTATACATTATAATCCTGGAATGCATTTCATTCTCTTTTGTTTGCTAGAATTTCTCCTGATCACACAATTTGTGCTTTAAAAATATAACTTTGGGTCCCAGCTCTGCAAGTTGCTTCACCTTACTCTGCACTCCTGGAGACTCGATGAGGTCAATGAGATACTGCACCGGTAGTGCCTGGATGCACCTGTCAAACTTCCACTGGAGTTATTTTTTAAAGACAGATTTTAGCTCTAGCTTTAATTTAAGACAGTCAAGGTCCTGTAAGATCAGAGCAGGGCCTTTATTCTCTTAAATTAAAGCTGGACCTAAGATTTGTATTTAAAAACAATTTCAGTGGAAGTTTTAGTGCTTAATAACATTTTCCTGTTCAAACAGTTGCTTGTTACACTTGATATTGATCTGTCATAACAAGCCATTAGCGTAAAAAATTAATACTCTACACTCTATCAGTGTGTTATTGGCCTCAGAGTTATGGAAATTATTCTGTGTTGTAGCCTTAAAAAGTATTATTATTTTCCATATTTTGAACAATTTATCTGACCTATTTTTTATTTTTGTTGCACTGGTTTGTGAAAATAACTGCAACATGATTTGGTTATGAGTTTTTGGATGCAAATAAGCTTTTTCAGAATTGATTTTTTTTGTCACACAATCTTGGTCTGCATGAACAATATCATGCAAGTTACATGAGAGAGGAGGGTCCCCCCTCCGGGCCATCTGTGGGTCCAGGAGTCTAGGTGCTACTGCTTCTTCCCCATTGCCCTGCTCAGTCCTTGCTTTGACAGCTCAAGAGACCTAGTTCAGTCTACTCTCTCCAGGCAGAAAGGCCTGAGAAAAAACCCTGAGAAACCAGTGCAGAAGCTTCTATTAGAGCTTTCCAGACACGGAGAGGAGACCCTAAATAACCAGGGGAAGGCTGGATCAAGTACTGTTTTTAGCTGATTAATTTGTAACTGAAGAAGAGAGCTGATGTCTCTCGAAAGCATATGCCTGCAAATATTAAATTTGTTAGTCTTTAAAGTGCCACAGAACTCTTGTTGTTTTTGCTGTATACAGACTAACACGGCTACCCCTCTGGAACTAACACGTAAACACTGATCATTTGTTCTCAGTTTGCTGTAATTGTGGCAGAGGTAGACCATTTTGGCAATGGTACTGGCCAAACTAATTTTAGGGCCAGATTTTTTCAGTCTTTACTCAGGCAAAATGCCCACTTGTGATGGGGTGTACAAGGCCTTTCGCCACCCCGTACTGGAGGCTCTGTGGTCCTACCACACCCCATCCCAGGAAAGGAACAGCAAAGGTGGGTCCTCCAGGCCTTCATAGACAGGCTGCATAGAAGCAGCTATTCAGAGCCCAGCATGCTCAGATAAAAGGAGCTGCAGAGCCTGAGTAAGTCAGTTCCTGGCTGGGACCAAAGGATTAAGGAAGGGTGTTCCTTACTGATCACTGGAGCTTGAGAGAAAACCTGAAGATGGGTTTTGGTGGCATTGGCATTTAAGGAGGAGGAAGAGGATCTGATAATTGTAGTCCTGAACTAAGGGTGAGAAGAAAGGGGCTATGTGGAAAAAGGCCCAGGGATTAGCAACAGCGAACTGGAGGCAGCAGTATGTGGTTACTATTTATAGGGTCCCTGAGTTGGGACCTGGAGTAATGGATGCGCTGGGTTCCCCCACTGGCCACTAGCAAAGTGGTGTAATCTCCGAGAAGGGGAGAAGGCTTTTTTAGAAGTGTGAGGAAAGGGTGGGATTTAAAGGGCTCAGAGATGGGGCTGAAGACCCTGGTGAGGGCAGATTGGGTGTTGAACTCTTTGCTATCCCAGAAGGGGTTCATCTGTTTTTGACTGTGAGTTGGCTCGAGGGCTGAGCCACTGAAGACCAGCCTAGTGAGGCTGGCAATTTACAGAGGGCATCAGGAGCAGGAAAAGTGCAGTACCACACTCAGCCACTAGGAGGCACTCAAGAGGTAAGTATTCCCATCACCACTTGGTACTTACTGGAAGTGGGACCTTTGGGACCAGCCCCTGAAATGAGGGGACAATGGAGGAACTGAAAATAGTTTTAGCCCAGCAGCAGCATAGCTCTGCTGAAACTCAGAGGGTGCTAGCTGAAGGGCAACAGCCCTGACAGATGTGGACACCAAAATTCTTACACCCATTTCTGGGAGGACTGGGTCTATGAAACAGACCTGGTGTTGCTTCAGCAGCTCAGTGAGGCTCACAGAGAATGGCAGGAGGTGCAGTTGGATCTACAACAGTGGCTAGCCTGGCTAGAGGAGCAGCAGCAGTGCCTGTTATGGATCCTGCAGGAAAGAAGTAGCATTAGCTACAGGTCCTGGGCAGACAAGAAGGATCCAGTGGGCTGGAGGCCTGAGACCTGGCCAACGAGATGTTATGGTTGTGGACGATGAGTTGTTTAAGAAGAGCTTTCCCTTATGTGAACTGGGGGAGAAGATTGAGTTGCTGGGGTGAATTAAGGGAAGAGCCATGGAAACTCCTCCAGGGGCAAGAGGAATGAGGCCTGTGGGCCATTTGGACCATATTAGGAGGACCTGCCCCTATATGAACCATGATGGCAAGAATGACTCTGGGCAGCAGGGCATGAGGTACTGAAAGGGCCCTGAGGGATACTCTGCCCATTGTCAAAGCAAGGGCAATGATGGTATGTTTTGCCTCCACGGTGGCAGGGCATTTAAAATGACATTGCCCTCATAGAGAAATGAGTGGCAACAAGAGGAAAGAAAAGGACCCCAGGATCAGGCAAACCAAGGATAGTGAAAGGAGTAATGGTGGAATGGGTGAGCAAGAAAGAGTGGAGGTAACCCACAGTGCAAGATCAGTAGTAACAGGCAAAGGGGATGTAGTGTGATGGCAGTACAGAATACACCCACTCAAAAGGCTTGCAGTGTAAGAAATGGGGAACAAGCTTGTTACCACAGAAAAGAAATGGGTTGAAATTGAGGTGAATGCAGAGGCCACAAAGAAGGCAGACTCTTTAGTTTTGGGAACACCTGTAGCCGAGACCCAAGAAACAAAGGAGACCATGTGAAGACTGTACTCTGTAGTGGAGAGATACCGAAAGGAAGTGCAGGGGGCACTCTGGCGGAAGGATCAGTTGAAGACTGGTGTGGAGAAAATAAATAAGAAAGTGTTATTTAGTCCTTCTTGTAACACAAGAACTAGGGGTCACCAAATGAAATTAATAGGTAGCAGGTTTAAAAAGAACAAAAGGAAGTATTTCTTTACACAACACACAGTCAACCTGTGGAACTCCTTGCCAGAGGATGTTGTGAAGGCCAAGACTATCATGGGGTCAAAAAAGAACTAGATAAGTTCATGGAGGATTGGTCTATCAGTGGCTATTAGCCAGATGTGCAGGGATTGCTGTTTGCCAGAAGCTGCGAATGGGCAATGGGGTGGATCACTCGATTACATGTTCTGTTCATTCCCTCTGAATGAACCTGGCATTGGGACTGTCAGAAGACAGGATTCTGGGCTAGATGAACCATTGGTCTGATCCAATATGGCCATTCTTATGCTGCACCTGGAGTTGCACCAGTTAAAAAAAAGATGTCAAAAGATGTCAAAAAAGATGTCAACTGTGTGAAGGCACAGATTATAGATCTTTTGGTGTGTGGTGGGGGGTCAGTTCAGAGCAAAATTTTAGAAGAGATGGAGTTAGGCCTTAAATAAAGTGGAGCTCAGTGGAAGGGAGGAGGCTCTGGAAGGAGGTACAAAGGGAATTCCCCTTTGGGAAGAGCCTGAGGAAGGCAGGCTGAGAAAGAGCAAACAAAGAAAACCAGCTCCCCACAGAAAGGCCAGAGAGAAGACCATGAGCAAGCAGGGCAGAGACTGTATAGGAGGGAATGTTAACATCAGATAGGACCACTCCCCCAAATCCCTTCTAAAGACCTGCTAGCAAGGTCAGCTACCGAGAGAGGGCACCAGGAGCTGGAAAAGTGCAGTACCACACCTAGCTGCTAGGAAGCACTCCAAGTGTGTGTCCCTGTCACATCACAGAAGATGAATTACGCCCGAATAAGAATTACAGGATCAGACCCTGAGCAATTTTGAGTATAAGTCATTCACTTTAAAAAGGTAGGTCAGGCTGAAAATGACTAACTTAAAAGGATCTGTTCTCCCCTTGGTTATAATTATGTGACTTCCATTAGCAAAAATGTTTGCTTTGTTGTTGTAGCTGTGTTATTCCCAGGATATGAGAGAGACAAGGTAGGTGAAGTAATATCTTTTATTAGACCAACTTCTGTTGGAGGAAGGTACACACTTTCTAGCTACACAAAATGCTTCTTACATGCTATGTTGGGATGGATACATTTAACGAATCCTGATCTTGCAATACTTGCTTGAGCAAAAATTCCATTGATTTCAAAGGGAATTTTGCCCCATTAAGGTCAGATCCTGCAAACTTTATTTAATATAATTGCCAAAATGCTCTAGTGCTGACTGGGTCTGCTCCTTACAATATGTACACACTGACTTAATCTGTGTAATATAAAGTAGCTGGAAAATGTGCATGTAATTTTTTTGAGGAAACAATACATAACATTTCACATGTGTATATTTGTACCTGAAGATTTCAACATCTAACTTAGCTTCTCAGTTGTTCTTGTTGGGTCGGTGTATTCATTCTAATTAAGAAGGTATAGGTAGCAATGCTGACCGTGAAAATAACACTTTTGTTTTTAATATAGGACAAGACACAGCTATTGCAGACAAACATGTTTTGTCAGAAATATGGAGGAATAGAAGATTGATGGCCTCACATAATGTGACACATGAAAAAAAGAACTGTACAGAGCCAGGTAAGACCCAAAAGCTTTATGTTATCTTGTAAGCTGTTGAGATCTACCGTATTGTGCAGTCATAGCCCAAGCTGCAGTAATGTGTCACTGTGAATATAAAAGTGTCAAAAACATATGAAAAAAAGACTGTGCCATTTATAAAATAGGTTTATGAGCAAAGTAATTGGTGATACTGTTAAGCAATTCAAAGGTTTTATCTGCTGAAGCTAAAAGGTAATGTTCAGACATAAAACTATGTATGAGTCCTCATGAGGCTTGTCCTGGAGGCTGGATCTTTTCTTTTGGTTATTGTTTCTGTCCTGTTGCTGCTACATATGTTGTGTTGGTAATAATGGTGCACTTTTTTCCCCTTAAACCATGGATAATAAAGGTTACGAGACTGAAATGCTTATCTGAGTGTGATGATTTGGGTTTACGGTACTATACTGAATCAATTTCTGTAAGTTTAATGTTGCACTGAGCTGTCTGTTCAGCTTATTAGGTTCCCCTAGTGTCGGAATTGCTGTCTTTAAAGAGGGAGGAAGAATGGGGGCATCTAAGCATTCACCCTACCTCACTCTTATCAGCTCTGGTCATGTGATAGTGATTGTGTGGAGTGACAGAGGATACTGTCTGATGTGAGTTTGGACCTCTAGTGCTTTCATCCTCCCATCTGTCTTCCCATTATCATCCGTCCCTTTGTGGTTCATGGTGGAGTGGAGGCAGGAAGTTTCATCAACAACTGCCATACTGTTTCTTGATCAGCCATTGGATGCACCTTCTCTCAAAAGTGGATGGCATCAATTCCATAATACTACCAGCCCCAGTTAATTAGAAGGGTTGGGAGTCATACAACCCCTTCTACAGTTGGGTGTCTATTGTAGCACTAATGCACCTTTTCATAGGGCTAGCATCATTACTACACATGCACATTTCTAAGGATGAAATGTAAAAAGTTTGACCAGTGTCAGTAGGACACAAACCTTTTATCTATGTTGTCCTGATGTTCCAAAGTTTCTGTACAGGTGTTGGATATGTGGAAAGAAGTCTGTGAGATATGTTTGCACATGTAAAAATGTGACAATTGACTTCACTTTAAAAGCTCTTCATATAAAAGAGCAAAACATATATCTTTTGGTAAGATCTAGCTGTTCCTGATGAATAGGCAAATGTTTCTTACTTGCATTCCACTGAAAACATGCACACAGTAGTATGACTGTCTGCCCATGTGAAACTATGCATGCGCATGCGTGTGCACACATACGTCATGAAAGATGAGCCCAATGAGGGGCACAGATCTCAGGAAATGGATCAAAATATTTCCCTCTAAAAATCTTCAGTACTAATAGGAGTTGCCTTTTGGGATGACATGGGTGTTCATTTCCTTACACTGGAGACTCTATATACATGTATAGCAAAGGGGAAATGACTTGAGCTGTGCTGACAAATCCAGGAATTAAAAAATCATGAGTCAACCCTCCTAAAATCATGAGATTTTTTTTAAACCAACACTTCCTCCATTTCTCCCCATCCATGTGTTTTTTCTCATCATTTTGAATCTTTAATGTGCTCTTGGGTCACATTTTCAAGCTTTTCTCCACAACCATGAAGGCTGGAAATCTACATTAGAAAAAAAAAAGTAAGGTGAAATTCTCAAGCAGGAGCTGGAGCTTTAAGGAAAACACTAAATACTGTGAGACTCATGGTGAACTCACAAGAACTGGCAATGCTGCTTAAGTCAGACCTTTTAAAAAGGTGTTGCCTGAAGTTAATATTTAAATCAACTTACCAAATCATGTTACAGAAGGTAGCAGTGTGTTTTTGTGTTCCTTCCCATTCTATGTGTGTACAGTATCTCTGTACTGTAGGGTGAAGGAAAGAGAAACCCAGGGATATAATGTGTGAAAGTGTGATGTTTGTAGCTAGAGAGGAAAGATGTCTTAAGAACCTAGGAGTTTTGAAGTGAATATTGCTAACTGATAACTTCTAGAGCCTGTGAGATTTTCTACTGTTGCTGCTCTTATCTGTTCTGAAGACTGGAACGTGAGGCCTGAAGCTTTATGAGGTAAAGCAATAGGGACAACAAACTCATACAAAAGAGTGAGTATGTAACACTTATATAATCTCTGTGAGATACCTGAGAATTACTATCCCCATTATTACAGATATGGTCACTGAGTCACAGAGAGGTTAAGGATCTTGTCCATGGTCACACAAAGCTTGTGACAAAACCAGGAATTGCAATCACATTTCCTGACTTCTAGTCTTGTGCCTACACTGCAAAATTATCCTTCTATTTTAAGGAATACTTGGAAATAGGTTTTAAAACATCCAAGTACTCAGGAACTGTTTTACACCCCCATCTAACCTTTTTGTTTGCTCTAAAGACAAAATTAGACTTGTACATATATTGTGATAGGTTATAGTATGGGAACTGCTTATTCATCATTTGTCTAGTCTGACCCCCTTGTATGTTTGTCTGTATGTATATACCAGATATAAAAGTTTGTTTACATGGATGCTTGTATATGTGTGCTTTGGGAGGCAGAAACTTCACAACCCCTGGGGAAATGCAAGTTCTTGTTGAGTCCACTAGTCCTTTGCGTCACTGCAGTGTTGTCGCTGAGCTCCTGCTTTATTAGCTTTCCAGACAGCCCAGGGCTTCACTCAGCATCTCTCAAAGTCCTCAGTAAACTTTGTTCTTTTTTATTTACCTTCTCATCAATACCTATCAAACTCACTCACATGCAAAAATAAAATAACACCCTAAGTATCAAAAGTTATGGACATAGGTTTTTAAAGATCATGAGGATCCTGCAATTCATGACAGTTGTGACAGTCTCATCCTGGGTAATATCTTGGAGGGTAGAGGGAGGGAGACTCAGTAAGCTTCTAGAAATCAGAGTGGAGCCTATACTGTCTCAACTGCTTCTTCTACTGAAGTAGATCACTTTGTATTGTGTACTTTTGCAAACATTATTAATGTTGCTGGGGCTGTTGTCTCAAATAGAAGACAGTGAAGTCCTGGCAATGCTAGTTACAAAAAGAACCTTGAGACTGTGAAGGAGGATGGGGAAACATAAAGAATGGGGATCCATATATTTATTAATACTGGGAGCTAGAAAGGCACAGGTTTGCCTTAAATAATATTTGGAGGCCAGATGGACTATCCGTGGTGACATTCACCAGCATCTGAGCAGTTGCTGCAAACTCCTCAACAATAAATGTCATTCATTCCCCACACAGGCAAAGAGGGTGGATGGGTTGAGAGCAGGTGGGATGCATATCATCACCATACTAATTTGAAGGAGAATCCTCACAAACATTTAATACTGCCTGCAGCTATGTTGGGGTTCCTGCTCTGTGCCATGAAGCTCCTCCTTTTTATGGGACATTCCTGGGGCAGCTGATAGGAAGGCATGTCTGGCCAAACACAACTCTAAGTCAGCCATGCTGCAAAGAAGCCAAGAAATTAGGGATGGGGAAGTTACAGAGCAAGGCCTAGGGCTCCTACATGGAGGCTCAGACTTCAAGAAAATCTTCTAAGGATTCTGGAGTCTGAACCCCCTGCTTATTCTAACTGGAGTAACCTCCCCATTCACCAGTCAAACAACCTGGGGGACACGTTCATGAGGGAAACTTCACTGAGTTTTCTTCCCAGCTTTGAAAAGGTGCATTATTGCTACTCCTCTATGGCTTTCGATAGGATAGGGTGATTTGAAGCTCAAGTTAGTAAGAAAACCATCAGGAAGAAATGGTCCTTATTAGTATCTTCATGGTTCTAATCAGTTTACGGACACTTTTTTTTTTTTTTTGCCTTATCCAAATTCTTATTTCCATCTGCCAGCAGTCTCACTAGCTCACAATGCCATCTGCCCACCACGACTGACCTTACAGATTCTCTACTCCCAATGCCACATTACTTGCCTCTTGTTTCAAAATGTTCCCACGATCTCCGTTTTCTCCAGAACTCTGAGTAACATTTCAAGAGCAATTACAAGTGGGGAGTGATTAGAATGTTTCTAAGTGGAAGGCACACAGCAACATCCAGTCATGTGACACAGCTGAATCATATTAGAATATTGGAGCAATTGATTTGGACTGTTTTCTGTGTTGGAAGCATTCTCCGCTAATAACTGCATTGAGTAGGGAGAACGTTTCACTAATTTGCCATGGATTAAAAATAATAAATATATTAGAACAAATTGTTCATACTCATCTCAAACAAATTGGTGGGCAGCTTTGAAATGGAAGTTGTGACTTTCTGTCTAGGGACCCCTCCCTGTACAGTTCATGAGGTATGTCACTTTACATCAGCTGAGGATCTATTTCAGTGTAACAATCCTATGGATATGAATGGGTACGGATGAAGGATGGCTCAGGGGCAGGGTGTGCTCAATCCTGGTTTCAGATTTACAACTTCCCTTTTTTTTTTTTCCAAAAATAAAAAAGCGCATTGTAGACTCTACACTCAGTACAAGGGAGGAAAAATTCATAATATACAATGTCCCTCATACAATGTGCTTGCTAGCAGCAGGTGAACCTTTCAGCTTCCTCTGCAGCATGGAGCACTAGGTGTTGGTTGAACTAGAGTAAATGGTGGATACTTTGTAACTTGAAGTCTTCCAATCAAGATTTGAAGACTTCAGTAACTCAGCCAGAGATTATTGACCTGTTGTAGGAGTGGGTGAGGTTCTGTGGCCTACAATCTGCTGGAGGTCAGACTAGATGATCATGATAGACACAGAATTTAAGGCCAGAGAGGCCATCATCAAAGCATAGAAAGAAAACAAAAGTGGGAGACTCTGATCTCCGTTATACCAGTATAAAGTCGGAATAATTCTGACTTAAGTGGCATATATACTGATGTAACTGAGATCAGAATTAGGTCCAAAAGTCATTAAGCTGATGTGTATGTAACAGTCAGGCTTGGTCTGCACTACAGCGTTAGGCCGGCATAAGGCGGTTTACATTGACCTAACTATGTCAGTGCACACGCTACAGCCTTGCTCCCACCGATGCAAGAGCCCTGCTGCACTGAGATGATAACTCTACCGCCATGAGAGGCGTAGGGCTTATGTCGGTGTAGTTAGGGTGATGCAGTGTCCGTATGGACACCCTGGTTTATTTACTCTGCTGTTGGCTGTCGTTCTTGTCAATTTCACAGCTCCCTGCTAGAGGATGGGTGGGGGGGCTCCAGATAGGCTGCCCCCAGGCTTCCTGCTTTGAGCCGGGCTGCTCCTGCCAGGCTGCCCCCCACTCCCAGCTGGGCAACTGCCCCGGCTCCCCGCTCAGAGCCCAGGGGCTGCCCCGAGACTCCCCTCTCCCCGCTCCCGGCTTCCCACTCCATGCTCAGAGCCCAGGGGCTGCCCCGAGGCTCCCTGCTCCTGGCTCCCGGCTGCTCCAAGGCTCCCCATCAAGAGCCAGGGCACTGCCCTCACGGGCTCTCCGCTCCCACTGGGAACACAGCTGGTCCCCCATGGCTCTTGGTTCCCCTCCAGGCAGCTACCATGCTCCTTGTAGGGAGCCAAAAGCGAGGTGGCTGGGGCAGCCATGCTCCCAGCAGAGAGCGGGGAGCCAAGAGCCCCTGTGGTTGCCATGCTCCCAGCGGGGAGCCTTGGGGCAGCACCCAGACTCCTGGTGGGGAGCGGGGAGCCCAGGCTTTCTGCTTCCCACACTGCCCCTCTTAAGTGGGTGGATGCACTCCTGGTGAGGACGCGCACCACCGACAGCAGGACCATGTGGATATGAACCTCTGCAGTAATTACTGTGCTAGCTGTAAGTCGACCTAACATAGGTTGACTTAAATTTTTAGGAAAGAAATGCCCTTAGTTATTCAAGCTTTAGACTTGTGAGGAATACTGTGAATTATAAAGGAACTACAAAGACATCTAGCCGTTTTTGCTAGAATGGTGCACTTAACACAATGAGAGCCAAATCCTGTTCCCACAGAAGTTGACGTTCTCAATGACTGTAGTGGCAACAGGGTGAATGGTTCCCAAAAATTTTGCTAAGAAGATAGGAAGAGCCCTTTTTATTCTGCATTTGCAAACTTTGTAAAAAAAAGCACCCACCTCCATCAGCTTTATTAATAAACTCTATACCTGGATAAATACACTTTTCTCAATGTATAGTAAGACTGTGCTCTTTAAAGCACTGGATAAGAGCTAGGTATTTTAATTTTAATTCTCACAGCCATTTTAATACTTCAGCCACACTTATGTAAACATTATTCCTTTGTCTGTAGAATATAACTTTGCTTTTCACCCAGTACCTTTAAGGTATGTGTTGTGCTGCTTTTAATTTTTTTTTACTATAACAGTCTAGCCTAGATCATATTCCCAGTTTGCAAATGATGACTACATTTTGAAATGTTTTGCTTAGCATTTTAATTTAAAAGCTGTAACATGATCCACTGTGAGTAATATGCTTAAACTCAGCACTTCTTTAAAATCAGTGTGAACAGTATTTTTGAATTGACAAAGGAAATTCTTATGTTTAAGACTCTGGACTCAGATTTGGGAGATCTGGGTTCGCTTCTCAGATCAGACACTCCGTGTGTGGCCTTAATTAAGTCACTTAATATATATCCTCAGTTCCTCATCTGTAAAATGGGGATGATCATTTTTTTCTCACACGCTTTGTTTTATAATCAATCTAAATAGTGAGTTCATCAAGGCCTGAGGTGTGTCTTCTTATATATCTGGACAGTGCTTACAGAGTGGGGCTTTGATCTCATAATTGTAATGCAAAAGCCTGAATTATGCTCTGCAAATGCTCCTTATCTTTCATAACAACTCCAATTTTTCTGCCCTGAGGCATAAAAAATGAACAACCACAGTAATACCAATGGTTTATCAACAGTATAAAAGTTTTTACCTCAAATTTTACTTTATTCACATCATTTAAACCCCAGAGTCCTATGGAGTAGATTGGCAGACTTTAACCTTAGTCTCAGACTAAAAGAGAATGAAAAGAAGGTAATACACAAGAATTCTTGGTTTCAGATACCAATTCTTAGATGGAGAGAGCAACTCTCTCTGTACACATGCTGCAGAAAGATTTACTAACCAGCAAGCACACAACTTATTCCAGTTGCTAGTTGTCATCTTCTTGTCTTGTAAAAAATAGTCTCTGGACTCTCTCTTGTCCCTGTAGATGATGAGTATTGAACTCTGTCGATTGGGATCTCACTTGGATGACTTCTGTTTCCTAGGGGAATTAGATCTGTGATTTAAAGGCATTTTTAGTGGACTTGTTGAGGGCAACTGACAAACATTTAATAGCAGATTATTCTTGTTTAGGGGACCTTGGAAGCCAATCAAAACTTACTTCTAGAGATAGGTTCTGACTTTTCATGTCAGGCTTGTTGATGGGTGTGTTAAAAGGACTGGCAGGGCGAAGATGCCATTGAAGTTGTAAGGGCAGAAATGTCTTGTTCACGTGTTGGCTTCTTGTGAAATAATTGCTGCAAAGAGTTTCATTTGAACCTGAGCTAGAATTCAAGGAATCACCTGCCTAAGCTGTTAACTTCCCAACATTCTGTTAAAACTGACACCTGAAACATTAAAAAGCAATGAAACGGATCTCTCTGCATTTTGGCACAACCTGCCAGCAAGGTTCCCTTGAGAGTGAGATCACAAGATGAACTCCAGGGTAACTTATCCATTTCCCAGGTCTAGGTGCCAAGATTGCAGGAGGTAGTTAAATACACAGTAAACTACATATCTAACTAAACCTGGCATTTCACAACGCAATAAACAAAAACAGATGAAACAAATAAATATCATTCAATATATATACCTCTATTATTGAACCTAAAAATATTACATGATACAATCACTATTTCATGTGACTTGTATGTTCACATGCTGTTAATTTTTCTTTGGTATCAAACATATTATATGGATAACATCATTCTTAAAAGGTAAGTCTATGTTTAAATTGGAAATAATATTGAACCAAAACCACAGATCGCAAAAATTGGAAGCTCAGAACCAAATCTGAACTTTGTGGCTGGATGCTTTCACTCTATCTAATGGTCTGAACCAAAACTCCAGCTTTTGAATAACCTAGAGCTCTAACTGTGGATGCAGATCTAAACTTTGCAGCTTTAGCCCAGCTCTAATGTTTAGATCTCAGGTTCATATGTCTGCATCACCACAGTATGTGAGCACAATACTCCTGTGAGCTAGGATGGTACTATTATCCTTATCTTGCTGATGAGAAACAGAGGCTGTATAAGTGACTTGCCCAAGGTCACACAGGAAATCTGTGGCAGAGCATGGAGTTGAACCTAGGTCATCTGAGTCCCAACCTAACACCTTACTTATAGGAGCATCCCCTTTAAAAAAATAGGCCCCAACAAAGTACCCACTGGCTTCAGCAGGACAGGATTATACTTTTGAGCTGAGACTTTTCAAAATGAATGTGAATGAGATCTGGGCACCCAAATCTCTTAGGCAACTTTGAAAATGTCAGCCTTCATTAGAAACTGTGTGTGTATTTGGGATATACTTTTCTCCTCTAGTGTTGCTGTTTAGCTAGGCTCTTACTGATTCCTCCTTCACTAAATCCACATGGAAATTCTAGACACCTTTCTGTTGATAGAAAGGCCATATTTACATCTATCTGCCTTAAACATATGTCCTATTTTCACTGATTACTTTTGTACTTTTTACTCACCTTTGCCATTATTACTGTCCCTGATACATAGCCAGGTGCTGCAGATATGATGAAAAATGCTCCCGTCTCTTTCTGTGTCATACATAGTTATGCTCCTACTTTGCTCCGCTGTTCTTGAAGACGGGTTGAAAAGGCATAATAAATCGAACTGTGCGTGTGTGTTAATCCATGCTTCGGAGGTCAGCATAGGACAAAGTCTTTATGAGACACTGGATTGCTTGATAGATTTTAAAACATTGCAACCATTATTTGATTTTAAATGGGTGGCTCTAGTTTGAGAGAGACCTGGTCCTACCCTGTGTAATACCTTTAAGTGCTGTACATTCCAGTCTTGTTTGGCTTTCTTGCTTTCTTCTCCTGATTCTCCTAGTGTCTGTCATTTCATCCCTTTTTCTTAAAGTCCCTTGAATAAGATTAGGCTATCTAGATAGGGAATAATGAGAAAGGAAATGCTCCCTTAAAATAGATTACTAAAATAATTTAGCAGATTGTGTCAATTCTTAGATTGTCCCTCTCCGTAACCAAGGTGCAGTAGGTGATAGTATTGTCCTTTAAAGAACTCTTTTGACCAACTGATTTTTGAGTCAGCCAGGGAAGAATCTGTCCTTCCTTGCACTGGGCTTTGTATTGAGATCCATGAATTTTTTTCAACATCATTCTGAAGTGCCCAACGGAAATGGGCTAAGATGGTATCCCAGATTCAGGTCCTATAGCTTTGAAATGCCTAAGGTAGTATTGTGTTCATGTTAGTGAGTGCTTAATTTTACCAGGGAATTAATTGAAAGAAACCTCTGTGGCTTGGTAGCCCATACAGCTTGCAGAGCTTCTGAAGGCCAGTAACCATGAAGACTCACTTGGGCTGGATAAGACACATATGCTATATGCAGTTACTATGTAGAAGTAGTGGCCTCTCCATGGATCAGGACGTAATCAGCTTCTTTTATGAAGCTCTGTTTTAGAATGATTACATTTTTAGCTTGCAAAATTTTATTTGCACTGAAAATTAGTGGATTTTCACTGATGGCTTTTCTTCAGACTGTACAGAAATCTCATTCTTTGCCTTCAAATTGTTCCATTAGTTAAGGTCACTTAAAGTTATTGTGGTTTGAAATTTTGACTTTTATCTAACATTTCTTTGTCTCCCTCAAGCTTAACCCCTTCGAGCTTCCTAAAGAGTTATCTCTGCTTCAAAATGTGTACTCTGGCTATATTTGAAGAAACATGTATTGTTGTTAGCAATTTTTGTTTGCAGTTCTGGGCTCAATTCTACTCCCACTGACATCAGTGTGTGTGTGTGTGTGACTGACTTAATCGAAAGTAGGATTTTCCCATCTCTGAAAGTGCTTGTGATTCATTCTATGGAGAAGTAATGGTCAATGGAGAATTAAGATAACTGTAATACTCATAATAAATAAGTTACACTTACAGGCCCTAATCAAGGACCAGGGACCCACTATGCTAGGTGTGGTACAACTATGTAATTAGTAGACAGTCCCTGCCCCAGAGAGCTCCCAGCTTAAGTTTATGATAAGATGCAACAGGTGGATGAAATTGACAATGTTGTCTGAAGAAGAAAAGGCATGGTAAACCAAGCTGTGTGCATTTAAATCCATGCTTTGGAAGCCATCTTAGGACAGATTCTTTATGAGATGTTGGATTGCTTGGTAGATTTTGAAGCATTGCAACCTTTGTGATAGTGTAATATTTTAAATAAGTGTTTCTGGGGGAAGAGAAGAAGTCAGGGTTACAGTTTTGCACAGATGACAGTAGTCTTGGCTTGTGGCAAAAGTAAATATTTAGGAGGAAATCCAAATGGTGGCTTTACAGAATTTGACTGCATTTTGAGTGTCCTTCTTGACCCTTCCCCCATAAGGGTGGCAGACAACTGATGCTGGCATCATGGACAGAGTGGAGGTGGGAGTCAGCAGTGTGATAAGGTAAGACATATGATAGGTGGGGAGAGGTTAAATCACGAAGGGCTTTAAAGGTGAATCCTAAGTGCACAGTGGAGAAGGGGAAAGCTAGTGGAGGCATACAAAGAGCTGGAGAGGGCAGAGTGGTGAGCCAGGAAACTTGCAACTACTGCCTTCTTTTAAGGCTGGGTTGGACTTTGGAAAAGCAAAAAGTAGAAAAATCATCAAACTTTCAAACATGTAGGGATAAATTCCACTGACAACTTGACTCTGTTGAAGAAAAGACTTTAAAATGGCTCCATTTTTAAAAACTGTTGCAAGGTGTCTGTTTCCTGCTATCTGCCCAACACAAATACTCCAACACATTTGAAATATAGGTAAAATTTGGCTCATGTAAGAGGCAGTTTTAAAAGGCAACAAAGTAAAATACCATTATCTGAAAGCCTGGACTTGATTCTCTGTCATTGAAGCTAATAGACTAAAATCGTATTCTGTTGCTTTTACTGTATTTGCAAATGGGTCAGTGAATTGTCTCAGAAGTAGACATGGCTGTCCACTTTCCAAGCCAAAAGTATTCCATGAAGGTATCGGCAATAAATGTGGCATCACTGCTATTAAAACAGGGAAGCAAACTTTCAGGCGTTTAAAGAAAAAGGAATCCATCACTCTTTAAGGCAGCAAACACTGAAAACGTTACGGTGAGCAACATTATGGTCTTAAGCAGGATTGAACTGATCCCTGCTTTAGGTCCATTGATGGGTGAGTTCAGTGGGTTGAACTCTCTAGGTAGAAGCAATATTGTGTGTGTGTGTGTGTGCGCATTTATTTAAATCTTCCCTTTTTATAACTTTGTGCATGAATTTAGAGCTGGTGACAGGTACTACATTAATAGCCCTGGAGAGTGAAGTCCTCCATTTACCCACAGGCAGTGCAGTCCTTCCAACAGTGTCCTGCCAATGTGCCTCCCTGCCTCTGGAAATGAGTTCAGTCTCCACACCTATTCAGTCACTGGCCTCTCTTCTGAGACTGCCAACAAGATGCCAACTGTGGTGGTATCTTTTTTGCAGGTAATGTAGGGATGAAGGATTGAAATTACTAGACCATTGCATATAGGGAATTTAAAACCATTGAATGGTGAGATCTAAATATGTGTGGATGCAGGGAAACCAGGAAACCTATTTTGAAGAGAGACCTAAGTTTCAAGATATGCATAATTAAATGGGACAAATTATGAATAATCTAGAAAGTGAAACATTTTTTAGCTTTGGAAGTTTAGCAGTACAAAAACAATGTGGGTGGGGGGAATGGATTTTTCAATTGTGATTTAGTATGAGCTTTGAATTTTATGATTTTTTTTTAACCTGAAATACTGAATCTCTAAGAGGGTGTTATGGTCCCATAAGTTTCTTTAGGGGCAGACCTCAGCTGGTGTAAACTGTCATAACTCCCTTGAAATCACTGAAGCTATGATGATTTATACCAGCTGAGAATCTGCCCCTTAGACTCCATGGAGTTGGATGTTTAGTTTTCTGAATGTAATTATTCTGGGGCAAGCATCATGTCACTCTAGATAATGTTTCTAGTGGAATCTGCTAAGGTCTTCTTCCTTTTCTGTCACTCTGATCATGTCATGCCCCCTTTTTGAATCCCTCCACTGGCTCTGTTTGCCACTGCATCAAATTTAAGCTTTGCTATTACATTTTACTGCAAAGTCTTTCCCTCCCTATTTATCTGCTGTAGGCTCTTGTACCTTTCCCTTGCTCATTTCCTCCATTCTGCCAGTAATACCAACTTTGAATGTCCTTGGGCCCTCTTCTCCCACTCTGTTTCCATACTTCTCCCTTATGGACAGAATGTCATCCCTGAACTAACCTGGAAAGTAGCTATTCTCTGCTGCTCCAAATCTGTTCTCACGATCCACTTCTGTCAGGATTCTTTCAAGAAATCATGGTTTGAGAGGCAGTCATGTTGTTGTTGGACATGGACAAAATTACTCCAGTGCTTATAGTCCTCCAGTGCCCTTCCCACAATTCCCTCTGAAGGACAGACAGGTTTGCCTGCAATTGACACAATTGCCTGGAAATCCTACCTAAAGCATCTCAGCACAAAGAACCATGAGTTATACCCCCCAGATACCTACCCACACACACAGAAGGGAGTGCACAAAGAGTGAGGACTCAGTAATGTGCATAGGGCTTTGCAGTGGGTATTCTCAGACCTGGGTGCCAATCACCTGGGTTAACTGTGCGGTAAAGACCTACCCTACGAGGATTCCACTATATTAGTGCATCTCTCAAGTCCATATTTCTTACAGTGAATTGATTAGGCTTTTATTAATTTTCTGATGATTTAGCATAGTTAATTGGTCAATCAGGGTTGGTTGATATGACAGCGTGTGATGAAGGAATTCTTATTTGGAAAGACTATCTGGGATCATCTCTAGAACTGCTTTAATCTGTGTATATCCAGGGCAACTAAGATTTAGTAAGTGCTACTTAGATAAAGGTCAAGACTCAGCTGCTTTCTCAGCAAGACACCGTGGGTCATAAAACAGAAATGAAGCAACCTGGTTGAATTTTACTTGCTGTATGCAGTATAACACTACTGGTGTGGACCCAGGGCAGGCAAAGAATGGCTTTCTGATGAGTTACTGCAAAAACAATGAGAGTTCTGTAGCACTTTAAAGAATAACAAATTTAATTTCAGCAGGAATAAGCTTTTGTGGGCTTCAGCCCACTTCCTCAGATGCAGTTGGTACTGGGATTCACTGGTAGGAACAAAACTGCTTCTCCTATATAATAAAAAGTAAAAGATGTTTGTAGTGACACAACACAGATGACTCAAGTTGAAAGAATTATTTAGAACTTTGTTTACAAAACAATACAGATGAGTTTTTGTGGATTTCCTCTCTAGTTTGTTTTGAGGAGGTGCAAAGTGGCTAGAGAATAATTAAAATCTGCTGTATTCCTACTTGGAAAAGCTTGCTCTCTTAGCAACCATTTCTCCCATTCATGCCCACAGGGATAGGAGAGAGAGATGTGAAGCAGGTTGGAAAAGACAAGTGCTGTGCTCAGATTCGCCCCATCGTGGTTATGGTCCTACAAGATACTGAGTGCTCCTAGAAGCTGTTGAGGATCAGTTCCCATTGAAATCTGTGAGACTGTGCTCTAAGCTGGTTGGAGAAAGAAGTGTGTGTGTGTGGGGGGGAGCTTTCATGAAGTCACTTGCAAACTGTTACTCTATTAAGTTTGGAAAAAAATTTCAAATTCTGAATTTTTTTGCTCAACTCCACTCAGTGTCTAGCTGGATTGAATTCTATATGTGTTCCACTACTAATTCCATTCTTTTGTTATGAGAGAGCAAATGGGAGGAGAATGGGACTGGGAACACTACTGAATTGTTAACTTAAAAGTTTTTACCTACATGATTAAAATTCACCTCCTCGAGCCACTCAGTGGATCCGATGTGTCTCTACATCACAGAACTGGTACGGAGGTCAGAAAATTTAAGTTGAGGTCTTCCATGTAGCTTTGAGAGAAGAATTTTGCCCCTAGAATAGGGTCCCCAAAAATAAACATGTTTTGAGCATGGTTGAGAGCCTGCTGTTTTATAACATGGCTTCTTTTTGGAAATCAAAAAGAGTTTTCTACAACCATGTTCGGGAACAGTTTTTCAGACTAGCCTGCATACTCTCTATTTTAATTGTCTGGAAGGAACCATGTTACATTACAACCATGGGCAACAAATGTGATTATTTTGCTCAATCCACTAGGTGGGGCCTTAGAATATTTGTTAGGTGTTTGTGCCTTAATGTGGATTGTATGGCACAAAACAGTAACCTCATGGACAGCTCTGTATAGAGACAGAGTGAAGGACGTGGTCCAGTGTGTTAAGCACAGGCTCTGAAGCCAGGAAATTCTGAGCTCTATTCTTGCTTCCAGCACTGACTACCCTCTATGGCTTTGGAGTTATTTCACCTCAAAGCCTCAGATACTCCGTCTGTAAAATGGGGCTGTTATGAAGACTAAGGTTCCTTGGAAATGCCTGTCTTAGATGTCCAATTTCCATCTGATTCTTTAACTCCTTTAGGCTCCATTACAAACATTATCAAACTAGACTAGGAATATTTTAAATATGAAAAGCATCTTTAGAGTGCTGTTATTACTACTGTGTTGCAGTCAGGGTGCCTAGTTAAGCTAAATAAAGCCTTTGTACTGCCTGATCCTGTGTTCCTTGAAGTCATTGTAAGTTTTGGACGCACAAAAAATGCAAGATGAGAACCTACATGGGCCATGTTACAGATTCTGATCTAGACTGAGTATAAACATGGACTAGCTTGTAGAAATCAGCTATGGTTATGTTTTTCCCCTAAGTCATTCAAGTCAGTGCACTGCCCTCTTTTTTTTGGCTCCCTATCTTTCCATCCCAATATACCCAAACGGGTAATTTTTATTTGAGCAGTACGTTTATTAAATAGACTCCAGTCCCATTATGCCTTTACAGTAGTCATTACAATGACTACATGCTGTGAAAACAGTAATTGTTTTAAAAGTAATTTCCATCAAATTGTCTCATTATTTATGTAAGTAAGCAAACCCTTCACTGACCTACTATTTTGGTTGCTTGGTGACTTTCTACGTTTAAACTGAAGAAGCAACTTGGATCTTATTATTTAACAGCCACAGATAAAAGCCTCTTGCAATTATGAGATTAACCAGAGTTACACTGTGTTTTGAGTCTGCTTTAAAACCATGGGTATGTGAATACATGTGCTTTTTAACTGAGAGTATGCTTTGACCTTTTGGTTAGGAAACTGCTGTTAGTCAAAAGATTTTCATACAATTGAAAAGGCTTAAATTCTAGGCTGGTTGCTTCAGGCACTGTTTACAATGCCGGCCAGCTTCACTTCTGAAAAAATAGTAACAGAAGTTTGGCATTATTGGTTGCAGAACTACATGGACCACGCTATATTGGAAAACAATCCAAGTCTTCTGACTTGTTTTGAGCAAAGCTCCAGAAGAAATGAGGACATGTGTGTCTCCTCCCTCCTCCCCCCCAGGCTGATAATTTTCACACACCAGTATTCAAAAAGGAAAATACATCAATAAAACAATGAGAAAAATCATATTGCTTCAAGGTATTAACTGATAAAAATCTTTAAAGTCCATTTTGCAAGGATTGCCGAAGGCTAACCATCTGTCAAATATCTTGTTTGTCCCAGGACATGTTGTTAAGTACCTCATTTTGTTTTTGCTGGAACTTTTTTGTTTAACAAATTATTTATGATTTAAAAATTCAGTCTTTTTTGGGAAAAAATCTATTAAATAGTTTTGTTTTGAAAGCAGAATTGAGTTGCTTTTTTTAGCTCAGTATTTCTCAGTGTTGTATAATAGTTTCTCAACCTTTTAAGTAGCAACTTAACTTCTGAAAATTTTAATAAGTACCCCAACACTCAATTTTCCATGGGATTTTATATTTACAGACTAATGTGAGCCATATGTTGGAAGAAGGGCTGAGTATATAAGGTTGTGATATGACAGATGTCAGATCTAGTGTGGGTAGGGTTACCACCTTTACACCAGGGGTGCACAACTCAAGTATGTACCTGGGCTAGAGGTGATGTTGATCAAAGCTAGGAGGCTTTGAGTGGTATGCCAATGCTGGAGAATATAAAGCGCCATGCCAAATTTTTTGCCATAGATTTGAGAGAAGGAAGGGGTGAGAGAGACAGGGAAGGAGGGCGAGAGAGAGAGAGACAGGAAAAGAGGGTAACTGGTGAAATCTGGGGCTGTCGTAGTTGTCAATTTCACTTCTCAACTAGAGCAGTGGAATTGACACGTTTTCTGGGCACTGGGCTTTGAGCCAGGGAGGGAGCTGCCACCTGGGCAAGTTGCAGGCGGCTGCTGCCTGGCCGCCAGCCCAGGCGGTGGGTGACTGCCACCCAATCCGAGCTGAGGCAGAGGAGGTTTCTGCACCAGCTGGGACCCACGGATGTGGGCAGGCGGCCGCTGCCTGTCTTCAAGCCGGAGCGCTGGAGGCTGTCCCTGAACTCGGAGCCGGGGCGCGGGTGGCTGCCACCCAGCTGCAAGCTCAGCTTGCAAGACACAGGAGGCTGCCACCGGGCTCCCACTTGGGAGCTGGGACCCTGCAGGAAACGGGGCTGCTGCCCACATCCCCCAAAAGCTAGCAGCTGCTGCCCACCTCCCAGCTGGGAGCTGTGACCAGGCAGGAAGCAAGGGGCTGCCGCCTGCCTTCCCCAGAAGCTGGGATCTGCCACCCACTTCCCAGCTCAGAGCTGGGACCTGGCAGGAAGCTGGCGGCTGCAGCCTGGCTTCCTGGGACTGTGGCAGCTGCCGCCTGCCTCCTAGCTGGGAGCTGGGACTGGGTGGGAAGCGGGCTGCTGCCAACCGGCTTCTCCAGAAGATGGCAGCTGCCACCTGCCTCTCCTTCACTCTGTTTTTCCCCAGGTACCCCCTGCCTGTGTCTCGCGTACCCCCAGGGGTATGCGTACCACAGGTTGAGAAACTATGGTGTAATAGATACTGATGTGACACTGGAGTTACACTTCAGAAAAAGCTGATTAGCGTAACCTCACATGCAGAGCTGAGGACAGGACAAGTGACGTCTCTTGAGGTGAAATGACCCATACAAAACATTTGACTTCACTTCCATACTGTAGATATATTCATATTAATTTTTATGAGAATAATCTCTTGATTATTGTTTATCTGTTGGTTTTTTTCTTAGGTGGTGAGATTAATTTTTCACTTTTCTGTCACCTTTTTGAAGTCTTGTCCTCCTTTTGGCTTCTGTGAATCTGTCCCTTACTGTTTTTTCTCCTATCTCTCCAATTGCTCTTTCTGTCTGTCCTTCGGAGGATCCTCAACATCTAGCCTTCAACTTTCTGTGAGAGTTTCATAAGGCTCTGTCCTTCATCCCCTTCTCGTCTCCCTCTATGTCTTGTCTTTGGGAAATTTCATCCACAAACACACATTCAGTTACCATCTCTATGGTGATGACTCACAGATCTACTGCTTTACTTCAGACCTGCCTCCTTCTGTCCAAACTAAAATCTTGGCCTCTCTCTCACAGTTCAAACTCAATATGGCAAAAACGGAGCTCCTAATCTTCCACCTGCTCCTCCCCTTTATCTCCTTTCTTGATCACTGTGGACAACACAGGCCTGTAACCTGGGTGTCATTTTCAACTTTGACCTCTCTTTGGGTCCTCACATCCAGGCTATGTCTAAATCTTGCTGATTCTTTCTGCATGACATCTGTAAGATAAGGCCTTTCCTATCTGTCCACACAGCCAAAACTTTTGTCCAAGTTCTCATCTTGGACCTTCATTACTGCAACATCCTTCTCTTTGGCCTTGACAAATTCATCTTGTCCCGCTCTCATCCATTCACATTGCTGCTGCAGAGATAATGTTTCTAACCCATCACTGTGACAGTGCCACCCTCCTCTGTGCATTCATACACTGTCCCCTTTCTTTATTGCATCAAATATAAACTGCTCACTCTCAAGGCCCTTAACAGAGCGGGAACAGATCATCTTCTCTCATTTGACATCAGTGTCAAATCCTGCCTCTGATTGGCCCATGATGCCATCTTCCATCTCCCACTTGTTACATTTTCAAACCACCTTCATGCATTCTCTAGGCTGCCCCTCATGATTGCAAGTAGTTCGCTATATACATCTGAAAAAGTACTTCATTATCCACCTTCAAAGCCCTCCTTAAAACACTCCTTTGCTGTGATGACTACAAAAGCCTTAACAAAGGTGAGGCTGCTGGTGTGCTGAGACCTCTGCCTGTCATGCAGATCAATATTGTCTCATTGTTTTTGTTTCCTTGTACTCCCCAATCTTTCTGTCTCCATCTGGCGCTTCTTGTCTAATACACAGATTGTAAGGTACTGGGGGTGCAGAGACCATGTCTTTATTCCGTGTTTGTTCAGCACCTATCAGGCTAGGGTCCTGCTCCATGAGTAGGGCTCCTCAATTCTATGTTAAAAATAAAAATTAATAACAAATAACATTCTATCCACCTTTTACAAAGAAAGATTTCAGGAGGATATAGTTGAATTTTTACTTGTCATAAGCAGCTACCAGGACTATCATAAAAGCAGGGAATTAGCAGACAGCAATTTTGATCACCTATCTGTGACTCAGTGTGTCTTTGGGCAAGTCATTTAATCTCTTACTTGTCTGACGCCTACAGTACATAACAATGTGTCACGTGGATGTTTGTGGACTATACATTTGGAAGGTGCTTTGAGATTTTCAGGTGAAAGATGCGATAGAAAGGCAAAGTATTATTCCTGCTGCTTATGACAAGTAAAAATTCAATTATTTCCTCTCATTCCCGTGTTGCTGCCTGTCAACCAAAAACGTGGCCCCTCAACATTTGCACTTCCCAGATTGAGGACATGGGCCAGACATTCATGTAAACACATGTAGTTACCTGCATGGTGAAAAATGAAGCCTACTTTATGAGCTGTGGGTTTTTTGTTTGTTTTTGAGGCAGTTACTACATCAATATGGCGGCCAGGCAGGTATTCTGTTGAACTTTTCAAACAATGGACAAATTGTGAATAGTAATGCCCCCCTCCCCTCGCAAAAGAAGAATTTATGCTGTTATGAAATAACTCCTATAATTTTTATTTTTAGATGAATAAAACCTGAGGCTTATAGGGTTTTGACAGGGTCCCTGTGATAAAACAGGATATTGAATTTAATTAAAAAGAACAAAATTAGCAATACTGAAGTAAGCAGTAAATAGTCATTATCTACAATATTAATTATACGTATTATTTAATGGACCAAGCCACCAGTAAGGGCCTGATCCTGTGAGGTGCTGAGCACCCTCTACTCCCATTGACTTTTTGGGAGCTGAGGGTGCTCAGGGCCTCATAGGTCAGGCCCTACATGCACTCTTAATGTCCCTGACTTGGGAAAGCATTTCTATTCAGGACAGCATTTAAGTAAATGCTTAAAGCTTGCTTTACTTTATGTCCCGTGGAGGCCAATGCAATAGGCCAATGCAAGTAATAGGACTTAAGCATGTTCTTAAAGTTAGCATGCACTTATGCATTTTCTTGAATTGTGGCCTACAGGATGTGCCTAACTTTAAGTAAGTGTGTGGTTCCATTGACTTGATGGTTAGTCACATACTTAAGTACCTTGCAGAATTGGAATATAATTGGAATGATACAAGGATCAATGATGTTTTTTCTTTAAAAATCTTGACTGAGCAGCCCTTCCTCAATTAATGTTGACTTGGAGTTGTGCATGGGTACATGGGAAGGGAATTAAGCAGTGGACTGTTTCATCTAGTGGGAACAATCTTTCATCATGTATTCAATAACTAACTCACAAAAGGAGCATGCTTTACAGTACATCACTGTTTCATATATTTTTAAGTTGTTCTCACCAGGGCTTACACTTGTCAAACTTGATGGAGCATGATGGTTTGAATGTCAGTGTCTTGCAGATAAAGGCGAGTCTTACAATTATTAGGAGTATGGCAAGAGCCGTAAGATCTTCCCCGGCAGAGTCAAATACCTTCATTCCTGTGGTTCCTCTGGTGAAGCTCTGAAAATATAATCAAGGGACAAAACTTAAAGGAATAAATTACATAAATAAATCTTTTGACTAACCATGCAGCATCCTTGAGGCCTAAAACTGGGGAGGTTAAAAAAAATTGTATTCTCAAATTCCTGAAGAGTTACTGCTTATCTAGCTATCATACAACAGCATATTGTCATTGGCTGTTATCACTGAATCCTGGTGTATTCACAGTGCACTAGTTCCTCACAGGTATAAATCCAGTGGAGCTAAACTAATTTACACCAGCCACGGATCTGGCATGGTAGTGCACAAGAAGCAGTGCATCTTTAGGAGATAGGAAATGGAGAATAAAAAATAAACTCCCAATCAAATATAATGCCCACTCTGCATTTGCATGATCCACAGTCCTGGGGAGTTAGCTGAGCACCTAATGACCTTTAAATATGCAGCATTTGGGGAGATGAGGAAGGATTTGTGAGTTGGCGGATTTGTGTTAGCAAGCCCCAGGTTATTTAGGGAAGTCTGGAATTTCGTGCTATTAGATTTAAAGAATATTGTGTAATTCAAATGAAAGGCAAAGCATTAAAATCTTAATTCCACTGACAGAAATAGCCTAAGATGTGACGTTCAGAGACATAATTCTTAATTCTTGTTACCAAAGTGCCCTATACAAGAGAGAAATTTAGTTTCCTCTTAAATTATTCCTAAATTATCTGTAACATTTTTTGTCATAGAAGGAAAATAGATGTATCTTGAAGAAGCAACCAGGGAAGTTAGTTAGTTTTTTTTTTTAAATTTTGATGGATGTTGAATTTCCATTCTGTTCCTAAATCATTTAGGCCTGCAATCAGCTGTACAGTCACTCAAACAGTGTTATAGCTTAAGCACCAATGTGTCCAATTTTATAGTTAAAGTACTTAAATGTCCCCAAGTCAAAGAGTTTAGAAAGGGAGGGGATATTTAAGGAGGGGATGTATATGCAGGGAAGAATATTTCAAAACTGTTATTACAGTTGAAATATAGGAATTTGTGTTTAAATCTGGGGCGTGTGGAGGAAGGTAGAGCTGTATTCTGTGGATCTTTACAATCACTTGATTCATGGATTATCCTTCTGAAAGAGATCACTGTGAAACTAATATTTCTCTGGAAGAAAGCTGAGTAGCCATTGTTTGATGTATTTCTCTAAGGGAAGAGGAAAGAGAAAATTAAGACAGATTTGTTTCCAAGCAATTTTGTGGTGTCTTTCATGTAGAAATACACTGAATCTGAAGGGATGACTTTTGGTGGCAAAGTAGAAACTGTAAATCTTTCTTGGGCTATATGCTATCTGTGGGACAGAAGCACTGTGAGCTAGATCCACAAAGGGATTTAGGCACCTAAATGCCACTTTAAGCATTGGTGTTCTCCTCAAACCACATCTACACATCTCAGAGCACATCTACAGGATTGGACCCCATACAATGTAGTGGTGTCATCACCCCCCCACCCCTAATGTCCAATAGTCACTGGTTAGAGCACTCTCACAGGATGCAGAAGACCCTGGTTCAATTTTCTTCTCTGCCTGATGTGGAGGACTTGAACCAAGGTCTCCTACCACCCATATGTGCCCTAAACACTGGGCTACAGGGTTTTCTGGGGTTGGACTCTCTGTCACTTCTGCTGAAGTTCCACTTTGTATACAATATTAATTGGAGCAGGGAATGGAAACTGGTCTCCCAGGTGACTGGCCTATAAAATTCTCTCTTTTTCCGGCCTTCTAAAATTCTGGTTCTGGGATCTTACGGAGAAAATTCTGGCACATTTTAGGGGTTCTGTGTATCCTTTCTGGAGCATAGAACGCATCTAATAACACATGCATGAATCAACTGTCTCAGCTCTATCCTGCCTGGAGGAATGAGCAGTAGCATTACTCATGGGTTAGTCAGCAGGTTAAACAGCAGAAGGAACCAAAACATCTAAAATGACTTTTTTGATGTGTGAGGTCAGGGAGGAGAGAACTCGCTCTCTTGCTATCTCCCCCAAGAACATCACGAGGTGAAAGACAAACATAGATGTGTTTGTACAATATTCAGATCTTTACACAAGAGCTAAGAAAGTGATTTCAAAGGGTGGATGAAAATGTGTAATGGAAGGATTACACTGGCTCTGCACTCAATCCTTCCCATTGAAGTCAGTGAAGGGCTTTAGAACTTGCCCTCCTTTGTAAGGAAGCATTTCAGGTTGAAGTGGATGAGTTGTCTTTACTACAGAATCTTCCACATTAAACCTAAGAGGTTGTTGGTCTGGAATGGAGAAGCAGAGGGTAGAATATAGTTCCGTAGGAAAAATCTGACTGAAGATAGGTTTCATATGGCAAGATCTGGAGGAACAGGCTGGGAATTATGGAATGATCTTGTTTTGCTATCAATATTTTTCCTGGTCCTCTAGTTCATGACATGCCATATTAGTGAATGAGCAAAGATAGATGAATATTATATTGTACAAAATAAATAACCCAGGTGCTGTAGCTGGGGCCAGGAAGAGTGATGTTCTTCTGTAAGACAGGGTAGTCTTCTCCATAGCCATCCACAGGAGGATTGTCACAGCTTTAAGTTGCTAGTTTGGAAGGTGTAGGTTTCCTCCTCCTCCATGGTCTTCCTGTGTGACCTTGTGCAAGTCCCTTAAGGCCAGATATTTAGGTGTCTAGAGATAGACACCTAGTGGGATTGTCAAAGCTCCTAGGGTATTAGGTACTTCAGAAAATCCTACTAACTCCTATTGGAGTAGGCCCCTGGACACTTCAGAAAGTCCCACTAGGTGCCTATCTGCATGTTTAGACACCAAAATGCCTTTAAAAATATGGCCCTTACTCTCTCTGCTTCAGCTCCCGGTCTGTACTTCTCTCTGTACTTCTCACCCTCATGGGGGTGTTGAGCCTGAACATATTAAAGAGCGTCAGGCACTCAGACCCAGATAGTTAAAAGTGTATGAGTATTGCTACCCTCAGCCCAACTGATTTAGATGGTTAAATCCCATTTTCAGAAGTGTCTTAAGCCCTTGAGTACCAGATTCATAAAGTTTCGTAGGTGATAAATTGCCTGTTTAGGTATCTAAGGCCAACATTTAGGCATCACTGACATTCTCAAAACTGCCACTCAGTTGCTCCCTAACTTTGTAGAAGCCTAAGTCTCTATCAGTCAACAGTCAAAAAGCCACCTCAGTCCCAGTGCCACTCCACAGCTAACAAGCTGTTCAGTGCCCAAGCACAAGCTGAAGCTTAAGCAGCACCAAAGCAGGATTCTCAAACTACCAATCTCACTAGCGGGACCTGATCCTATAGGCATAACTGATCCTGAGCATGCCTACAGGATCGGGCCCCATCCGCAAGCACCGCTAAGACCTGACACCTATCACCCCACAGCTGTATGGAGGCCACCAAGAGGTGGAGGGATAGCACACCACCCCCACAAAGGACAGTCAGGGGCTGAGCATAAGCAAATCAGGAATTTTTTTATGGCTTTTGGGAAGGGGTCAGTGTGTGGGTGTCTGTCCTGGTGGATATGGCACTCACCTGAGATGTGGGTTCAAGTCTCTGCTCCAAATCACATTTTGGAAGGAACTAATAATTGCAATTAATCAACCAGTGATCCTGTGTGCACACTACAATCACGGAGACTTCCAAATTCCAAGCACAGGGTATTTGTTTCAAAGGTAATATTCTATTTAAGAAACAGTATTTCTTTCCATGTTAGGTGTTTGGGAGCCCAACATGAGGCATCTTTTTTAGGGTCTGATTTTTCAGAAAGTACTGAATGCATGCCCTCTGAAATTCAGCCCCATTTAGTGATTTTGGGTGCTCAGCTGGACACTTTAGTCACATCTGAAAAACTTGGCCCCATGTGTTTTGCAAAGGAATAAAATAAGGTATATGTATATATAAAGACATTTCAATCTCTGCAGTCTTTTCTGCTAATTTGGTGATGGAGTATATTTGTTTGCATTTTACTCCTTCTTTCAACCTTATGCTTCCACCCATCTTTCTTAACTAAGGAGCTTCATATTATAAATATTTATTTTGGAGGAACTCATATGTGGCTTTACTGAAGACAGCTTAGCTGACTCATTTGTATTGCTGCAGACATCCATCTCTGTCTCATAAAATAAATGACAATGTCTGTCTTTACTGGGTCTTTCCTTTATTCACTTTTTATTGATTAGTTGTAGTGGGAGGACAGATTTTTGAAACTAGAACACTGTACTTATTATTATATAATGTGTGGGCTATCAGGACATCCAAAGAGTTTGAGGAAAGGGATGGGTAGTGTTGGGGAATTTTGTCCCTGGGTTGTGTGTGTTTTGAAAACTTGAGAAGTCAAATTGAAAGGGTGTTTGTTCTGGACTGTATGGAAGGGTTTGACCACCATGATAAGAGACTAGGTTAGTGCTGTTGTGTCATCTTTCTCTCTGAACCCTTAGTTCCCTGCAGTATTTCATTGTTCTCCTTAAATCTCAACCCAACCTTAGAGACTTATGGCCCTGTTGTTCCTTATGCTGGGCCCTAGTGCAGTACCTCTTCATTGAAATGGGCATGCTCTGATGTCTATTAGAGTAGAGCTGGTCAAAGTTTTCTTCCTCCTGCAGAATATTTTGAGATTTCAGTGAAAAATCAAAAACTAAAATATTTTGGATGAGATGTTTCATTCTTATCTGTAGGCCTAGCTCCTTCATCTGACTACATCTCCCATAATGCACCATGGTCTCCCCTTGGGGTGAAGGAAGGCAGTGAATCACATCAGTCACATAGCTTCAGTGCATCATGGGAGATGGAAGTCCAGCTGGGGAGCCTGGCCCATCAAGGGGAATGGGAGCATGAGACATCCCAGATATAACTCCCAAGAGGCACTGTGATAGCATTTCAGAATCCAGATGCTTAGGTTTTCAACCATTTGTTTTTTGAAATTAAAAAAAACAGCAACCCTGAAATAGTCTGTGGAAAGCAAACACCTTTTGTGAAAAATTTTGTTTAAAATATTTTCATTTTCAAAAACTCAATTTTCCATTGAAAAACAATTTTGACAGAAGAGTTTTGACCAGAGCTACCATAGTCTGGGGTGCTCCAAACCCTAGAATGCAGGACATAGTGTAAGAGTAGGGACTGGAACAACCAGATTTTCTTGTGATAAACATGCTCAAAATTCAGTGAAAAGACATTGTTTCATTACAGTCAAATTGGATATCAGAACACACAGGCTGATGCTTTCAATCAAATTATTTCAGTAGTTTCTTTACTGTATCTTTGGATTGTTTAGCTGGCATACAGAAAGTCTGGTTTTGTCAATATTAACTTCAATTTTAAATAAAATATTTAGTAAGTTTTATCCCTATTACTCTTGGTATATAACTAGACTCTGCATATTCTAGAATCAGTGCCTTCTGCATCGGTCTTCCTGTTTCAAATGGAGAATGAACCACATTGTTGGTGGAAGAGATGAAAAGATCAGCTATACTAGGAAAGTTGAACAGACGCTGATCGTAAGTCTTTGTAGTGAAAATAAAACTGGAGCTAGTGGACTAATGCTACAGCATTTCTGTTCAGAACCATAAGAGGGATCTACATTCAGTGAGCTTTTTGTGGGTCTGGTCCATAAATTGAATGAAGTCCAATAGGATAATTTCCATTGACTTCAGTAGGCTTTGGATTAGGCCCAATGGTTCTCCTATCCAAGCATGCAGAGGCTAGGACCATTTCAGGCTTTAGCGTGTATTGTAAATGGGTAATGATTAAATCTGAATCCCTTAAGGGTGGGGGAATTGTGACTATCAAAAGTTGAAGGGCAGAATTCAGTAAAAGTCTCGCTGCTTTAGCACACTTAGAAATCTGCCTAAAATTAGGCTCAAATGCTTTTATATCAAAAGGACAAAATCTATCCATACAAAGTTTCTCATTCAAGAAAAGACTTTCTCATTGTCACTAATGTGCACTAATTAAACCTAATTAACGTTGTGCTCTGTGATGGTGTGCAATGTTAATAAGGCTTTATTAGCAAGAATTTTCAGTTTTTGGAATACATGGGTGAGTAACGTGGGTCATTCCAAGCAAATGCTAATAAAGCCTTTATACTACACTATAGTATAAAACATGTTTTTGTTTATTCCAGATTGTGACCCATCCAAGCCCAGGGTGGCCCACCTGAAAATGCCAGAGTCAGGGCAGGCTGCAAAAAGGAGAGCAGATTCTCCCAAACTGGTGGCTAACATTGCAGTTAGATTCACCACCCAGCCACAAACAGTGCTTCTGCTCTCCCACACTGGTTATCAAGAAACTACAATAAGAAATACACAGCCCCTTTTATTGTATTTCAGTTTCTTGTTCCCAATCAGCGACTGGGTCCAGTAAAGAGATAAGTTGTTTAAAACTCTATTCCCTTTACCAAAAATGTTCTCCTGTCCCCAAAGGGTCAGCCACATTGCCAGATCACTATAAGTTTGAATTTTAACCAAAATATCTTATTGCCAGCCAATCCTTTCGTAACTAAAACTAAAGGTTTATTATAAAAGGAAAGAAACATGAGAAAAGAAATGTTAAATGGTCAAAGCAATCAGATGTATACAAATGACTGTAAAGTTCCTAGCTATCAGCTTCTCAGTACAATTGTGGAGTTTGCAGGCTTGTGCAGTCCCTCTGGTGTACATCCAGTACCTGGATGGGTCTCAGGCCTTTCTTAATCACAGCTTCAGTTGCAGATGAGCTGATCCAGAGGTAAGAAGCAGGAATGAAGACCAGATGAGGAAGCCGTCTTTTATGTCCCTTTGTCATGTGGCTTGTCCCAAACACAGCCACACAGCACATGGCATGGAAAAGCCCCGGAGTCCCCTGTACCTACGTATTCTGGTGATTCTAAGGTGTAGCCCCTGGGTTCTTTCACTGGATTTATAGTACTTTTGCATTCCCCTGATAGGCCATTAAGCAGGCTTAGTGCTGCTGCCATCTTGTCTGGGGTGTCACCCAGAAACACAGCACAAGTTGAAATATTTGGAACTTATAATACAAAACTGACACATACATATAAATGAGTTTATCAATCTTAGCGAAGTACAATCTTTCCAAGAGTATCTGACATGGCCTGTCTCGTCCAAATTATTGTAATTTTTCAAAATTGATAAATAATATTATAAATGGTCACCCCTAATCCAGACAGTGTCACACAGATATTAAAAGCAACTTTGTTCTAAGTAAAATATTCAGAGTTAAAAACTGTTTTTGTAGGTACTATTTTTCCTGTCCCTCTGCCTGTAGAATCAGGTTGCCCTAGTTACCATGAGTCCAACTGCACAAGCTTCCGAGTGACAGATTAGTATTAGTACATTTTTGCAACCTCTTTAAATGATCTAAAATAGCTTAATTATATAATTCTGCATCTGTGGCTGTTTTTAAGGAATATGGTGGAAAATCCACTGCTAATTTGAGCTCATAACAAAATTAAGGCCCTGATTCAGAAAACACTTAATAAGCATGTGCTTATCAAGTCCCATTGAAGTCAAAGAGACCTAAAGTGCTTTCCTAAATCAGGGCCTCAATGAGATTAGGAGAAGTAGTTACTTTTCTGTTCTTGAATTAATATTTTGAGGAGGAGGAAGTCCACACAAATTGTCCTGAAACTAGGAAGTTACCCTTTTGAAAAGAAAATCATTTTTATAAACTGAACCTAACTTTAATGATACCTGGAAACTTTGACTAGCTCTACATAAATTGAAAGTTTTTGTTAAGAGAGACAAGGTGGGTGAGATAATATCTTTCATTGGACCAACCTCTGTTGGTAAGAGAGACATGCTTTTGAGTTTACACAGCTTTTCTTCAGATGTGGGAAACTAAACTTCAAGTATCACTGCTAAATACAAGGTGAAACAGATAGTTTAGCATAAGTAGTTAACACATATTTCAAGGGACCATTCAAGGTGAAGTAACCCATTTAACACCCATATATGACGGGTACCCTATCCTGAAAGAAATCTTTCCTGAACCCCCATTTCTGCCCTTCAGACAACTTCCCAAGTTCCCCACAGACCAGGACACATCAACTCAAAGGAACACCAGACCCTGCCAGAACAACAAATGCAAAACCTGCAGACATATCTCCACTGCTATTATGATCAGCACCTTACAACGTCCGTTGCTCCTACACATGCCTGTCACAGCATGTGGTGTACCTCATCCAGTGTACTAAATGTCCCCCTCGCAACTATGTGGGTAAAACCAATCACTACGCTCTCAAATGAACTCACACAGAAAAGGATAAAAGGCAAAAACATCCCATCACCTGAGTGTGAATACTCTTTTCACAAAGCAATCACTCTATATCTGACCAATCAGTCCTCATCCCCAAAGGAAACCTGCACAACACTATCACAAGATGAGCCTCGGAGCATAAATTCGTAACTTTGCTATAATAAAACATAAATCGGTGTCTTTATTCAGTCCATGATTTTTAATGTCTAGCAATCCATAAGCCATTTACTTACATACCCCCTGCCCCGGCACCCTCCTGTTCCTCCCTATGACTGGAGGGGTTTTAATAGTCCCTTGAAACACATGTTAACTATTAGTCTATTCCATCTTGCATTTAGCTATGACACTCTAAGGCTATGTCTTCACTGACGGTAGCAAATTTGCCGCTGTCAGATCGACTTATCTGGATCGACTGAGCAGTCAGTGAAGACCCGCTCAGTCGATCCAAAAATCGACGTATTAAGACCACCTTCTCAAGTGGCGTAGCGCTGCTTCGACAGGAATGCGGTTCCTGTCGGTGCAGTGCATGAAGATGGCACGCAGAACAGAAGCACAGAAGTCGATGGGAGTTACGCAAGTTTTTTGCGTAGTTTGCGTAACTCCGGTCGACTGCCGCCGAATCTCCGAGGTAAGTGTAGACAAGCCCTAAGGCTTGGGCTATACTACAGCATTAGGTCAACAGAAGGCAGCTTATGTCAACCTAATTATGTCACTGTACACATTGCAGCCTTGCTCCTGCCCTAGGACACCAACATCATAACTCCACCTCCACGAGAAATGTAGGGCTTATGTCGGTGTAGTTAGGGTGACACGGTGTCTGTGTGGACATTGAGGTATGTCTACACTGCGGAGTGAAGTCGATTTAATTTCAGTCGACTTTCACGCGCTGAATTTACGAAGTCAGAGGTGTTTGATCACACCATGCACATTGCGTTGGGGGTTTGCATCCCCACCAGCCGCGCTTGCATCGATAAGCAAAGCAGTGCACTGTGGGTAGCTATCCCACAGTGCAACTACCCACATTGCCTTTTGGGAAGGTTGTCATCCTCCTATGATGCAACGTGCTCCCTCTTCCCACCCTTCTTGTCCAAAACAAACAGACGAATGTTTTTTCACACCATTTTTCCAAACCCATCTCTGCTGCGTGCATGCCATTGCCAGAGAGGCATGGAGCCCGCTCAGCTGTGCACTATCATTGTGAGCATCACTATCACCTCCCGACTTATCCTGCAGTATTTTCAGGGGCGAGACAGGAGCTGCAGCACTGCAAATTGTGATGTTACTGAAGCTGCTCTACTTCAAGCCACAGAGCAAAACAATTCCCGTTTGCTGCATGTTGTCACACAGCATCTTTAGTCAGTGGAGCACCACTTCTGGTCCTGGGAAACAAACAGTGACTGGTGGGATCGCATTGTGATGAAGGTGTGGGATGATGATCAGTGGCTGCAGAACTTACATATGTGAAAGGCCACTTTCCTTGAACTTTGTGCAGAGCTGTCCCCAGCCCTGAAATGCATGAATACTCGCTTGAGACCTGCTCTGACAGTGGAGAAGCGAGTGGCCATCACTCTGTGGAAACTAGCAACCCCAGACTGCTACCGGTCAGTTGGGAATCAATTCGGAGTCGGTAAATCCACCATGGGAGCTGCTGTGATGCAAGTGTGCAGAGTCATCAGTAGACTTCTGCTAAGAAGGGCAGTGACTGGGAAATGTGTAGGACATAGTGGACAGGCTTGCCATAATGGGATTCCCAAACTGTGGCAGGGTGATAGATGTCACACATATCCCTATCTTAGCACCGGACCACCTTGCCACAGAGTGCATAAACCAAAAGGGATACTTCTCAGTGGTGTTGCAGGCTCTTGTGGATCACAGGGACGTTTCACCGACATCATGTGGGGTGATCTGGAAAGGTGCATGATGCGTGCATCTTTAGGAACTCAGGTCTGTTAAAAAAGATGCAGGTGGGCACTTTCTTCCTTGACCAAAAATGAAGCCCTACACTGGGCACCTGGACAGCAAGAAGGAGCATTTCAATAATAGGCTCAGCAAGTGCAGAATGGTGGTGGAATGTGCATTTGGCCACTAAAGGCAAGATGGCGCAGTTTGCTCACTAGATTAGACCTCAGTGAATGCAACATCCCAGCTATTATCTCTGCCTACTGTGTGCTCCATAATGTGTGTGAAACAAAGGGGGAAAAGTTCCCGCAGGGTTGGGTCATGGAGGCTGATAGGTTGGCTGCAAATTTTGAGCAGCCGGATACCAGTGCTATGCTGAGAACAAACCATGGAGTGCTGTGCCTCAGGGAAGCACTGAAAACCCATTTTTGCAATGAACCTCAGTAATGTCTCTGACAGTGCTGTGCCTTCCCTTCCCATCCCTCATCCTCACACCCATTGTTCCCCTCCCCTTCTTTCCCTGCCAACAATCCCTGAGCTCTCAATGAATAATGAGTAAAGTTTTTTAAAGCAAAAAAGTTTTATTGGTGATCTGTTACAGTGGGGGGCAATGATGACAATTTAACATTCTCATAAAGTTGTTTGGCCATCCAGAGCAAAGTGTGACTGTGCAAACAGCAAAGCATGCACATTCCCAGTTCTTAAAGGAGCGATTGCCTCTTTCTGCTCCCCTCCACCAGTGTGGAATGGAGCATGTACTGCACCCTACTCATAGGGTGCCCTATGCCCTCCTTTTAGAGCACTTGGGAGTAGGGACTGGGAAACAGCTTGTTGGTTGAGTGTTTTGCAGGGGCTGCAGAGGGAGTCTGTCCTGCAGCTGCTCTTCCTGGAGTTCTACCAGACACCTCAGCATGTCTGACTGGTCCCTCACTTAACCAAGGAGCAGGATCATTGGGCTCCCCTTTACCATCCCGAAGACCAGTTTGGGAGGACGTGGTCCGAAAGGATTGGAGGAGGGTGTGGGTGAAGTGTCACTGGAGAAAAAATAGGGGACCCTTTCCCGAATGCCTACCACCTATGCCAACAATGTCATGGCTAGGAACTGTCTGTGTTGGGGCCCAGGACACCGTCCATGGCAGGGGAATAACATGCAGTGACTATATTGTTCGGGTACTGTAAACTTGTGCCATCTTTCCTAGGTGACGATGAGTGATATCAGTCCCCTGATGGTAACACAGGTGGAAAGGGAAGATTTGCTGCAAGCATCAGGGTATAGGTCTGCCCTTATGCCGCTATGCTGTGTTCTGCAGTGATGCCTGCTCATTTAATAGCAGAGTGGAAGGAAAAAGTATCCTACCGTGGCGGAAGAGATAAGGCTGCTCCATATCCCCCCCCCCCCCTCCCGAAACCTGCAAAAGACTGCAGAGTACCTACCTGAAAGTTTCCTGGAGATATCCACGGAGGATTCTCGGAGCATCCCTGTGCACATAAATAGTCTGTTCCGGGAGTAACCCTCTGCTTCAGTGGACCAACACCCAGGAAGCCCATCCCCACAAAAACACAAACTCCTTTTTTCCAATTTGCTATACACACTCAGCAGATGTGCCTTCCCCAGCACATGCTGTCTGTGTCCAGCTGGGCTGCTCTGGGGTAACAAACAGGACCTGGCTTTCAGGGAGAATGGATACTCTGCTCGCCTGCCTCCTGTTCTCATCCTCCTCCTCCTCATCCACAGAGTCTTCCTCATTCATTCTGGACTGAGATTCTGCAGAAATATCTATGCTGCATGGTGGTACAGTGGTGGAGTCACCACTGAGAATCACATGCAACTCCTCATAAAAGCAGCATGTCTTCGGTGATGAGCCAGAATGGCTGTTCACCTCCCTAGTTTTCTGATATGCCTGCCTGAGCTCTTTGATTTTAACGCGGCACTGCTGTGGCTTTGTTGTGGCCCTTCTCCACCATACCATGTGATATCTTCTCATAGGTATCCAAATTTCTTTTGCTGGCTTTGAGCTGAGCTGTTTCCTGTGCATGTGCTGCAGCAGAGCGCAAATGTCCAGAGTAGTCACAACAGAGCATTATGGGATAACTCCAGGAGGTCAATGACATTGATTTACGTTGTGCTCTACCTACACTGACGCTTGTTCGACCCACACAATTAGATTTCAGCGCTATGCCACTTGCAGAGGAGGTTTTATTAAGTCGAATTTTACCACGATTTAGGTTGGCGGAATGGACCTGCCAGTGGAGACGCATACTTTATGTGGTTGACGGAAGCTGCATTACATCGACCTACCTTTGCAGTGTAGACCAGGCCTTAGAGTTATGTAAATTGGCTGTCATTTTTGTCAATTTCAGGGCTCCATGCTAGAGCCGTGACATTGACAAGAAAGCCAGGCTAGGCTTTCCAAGCTCCCTGCTCAGAGCCAGGCTGTCCCCAGGGTCCTGGCTCCCCACTCCCAGCCTGGCTGCCCCTGGGCTCCCCGTTCTCCAACAAAAGCTCGGGGGCTGCCTTGAGGCTCCTGGCTCCCCATGGGGAGCCCCAGGCTCTCAGTTCCCCGCTGCCCGCTGGAAGCACAGCTGCCCCCCGCCCTCCCAGGCTCCCTGCTCGCTGAGAGCGCAGGAGGAAGGTGCAGCTATGGGGAGCAGAGTGCCCCAGCGGCTGCTGTGCTCTCTGCGGGGGGGCAGTGGGGAGCCGAGAGCCCAGGGGCAGCCCAGCTTGCAACGAGGAGCTGCGTGGAGCTGAAAGCCTAGGCTCTGAGCCGCCCCCCATACTGCCCCTCTTAAGTCTGTGGAAGTGCTCCTGGTGAGGATGTACGCTACCGACAGAAGAGGAGCCGTGTGGACATGAGCCTCCACATTAATTACTGCAGTGGCTGTAAGTCAACCTAACATAAGTCGACCTAAGTTTTTAGTGTAGAGATGCCCTGAGTACTTTCCCCAGACTTGAAGAAGAGCTCTGTGTAAGCTTGAAAGCTTGTCTCTCTCTCACCAACAGAAGTTGATCCAATAAAAGATATTATCTCATCCATGTTGGTGTTCATATGGATTAATTGTGCACAAAATAGAAAGTCTATGATACAAAATGGTCACCTACTAACCCATCACCTTTGGAGCTGGCTGAAAACAAAGAAAGCCAAGTGAAAGAGTACACACATCTCCAGTTAGAGGAATCCTACCTGTTTATTCTTCTGTCAGTGTCTCACTGATTTTTCTATTAGGCAAAACTGTTAAGTAAGTATTTCTGTCAGAAAGGGGAGTAATCTGTGAACACATATCAACAAAGAGGAAATTGCAGAGTATGTTTTGATCTGAAAAGCATTGTAAGTATAAAGCATCATGAGCTCTGCTTTTCTGAGTGCCTCTTAAAACAGCACACCTACGGTACTTAGCTGGGAAATCAGCAAGATAATATCTGCAATTTGTGGCTACTCCAAATTGTTTGAGACACCCACTTACAGTGTTAAAGTATCTAGGCAAAATGTGCTTCCAGCATAATTTTCTTCAAGATCAAAGCTGTGAGCACAATGAAGGGAGTATTTTGTTAGTGTTCATTTTGTGCTTTTTGGTCACATACAGATGAGAAGTCCTGGCAGCAAAGGAAAACAGAGCAAAATGCTCAATACACTCTTTTACCAAAAGCAGCCACATACATGAATATTGTGTAGTTACCTGTTCAATGATACAATTAAATGGGAGAAAAAAGACCCACTAATCCAAAACAAAACAAAGACGTAGGGATTTCTAGGGGGTTATTTTCTATGGTCCCTGCTTCATGCCCCAGATGAATAAGAGGATGTAAAGAGCTCCCTTACACCCCTCTGCAGGTTACCTGCAGTGCTAGAGCTAGTTCTTGTGGAAGAGCACTGGTGCAGGCCTGCTATTTGCCCTCCCATGCAGGTGAGTGTATTGGGATTTGGTCACCTGTCTTAGATCACCTGTTTTCCCCCAGACCAATGGCCTGAGCTCTGGAGCTGTCGTAAAGGTAGGAACCAGCTTGTGTGACTCTTCCTATACAGTGGCTGCAAAACATTATGAAGCTGTAAAATATGGAGGAGCCAGAGACTTAGGGCCAAATTCTGCTCTTAGACATGTCATTGTAGAGCTCAAGGCACTGAAGATAACGGAGTGACTCCTGAATTTCAAAGGGTACACAGCGTGCAGAGTTTGCTACTGAAGGGTAAGATATTTTGAAGCCTGAACAGTGAAGACGCACATGTAGGGCTGCATAGTAACCCTGATTCCTGCTCTGCTTTGAGGGTAGTGCAGGTCTGACTTAAGATGGAATATAGGGTTACAGATTTCACAAGTAGCCCCACTGAAATCAAAAGCACAGTATAAATGACCAGATACCCTGCACCAAAATGCAGTGGATGCTAAGGTGCCAAACAATAGCTTCTAATTACACTGACACTTTCTGTTTTAAATGGAACCAAATTGGAAAGTAGTGTGGATCCCATCTTAAATATACAGCTCTCATACAGATTATTTAAAATTGTTGCTCTTCTGTCCCAGACATTACCAACAAAGTTTTAAGTAATTAAGTGCTATAATTTTCTGATCAACATAGTGCAGTTTTTTAGGTTTTGTTTTTAAAAGCATGAACACACCTAGCAACTGTTTATTGTTCTGATTTCATGAAATCCTAGAGTTTAAGGCCAGAAGGGACCAGATCATCTAGTCTAACCTCCTGCACATATCACAAGCCCACCCAGTTACTTTGGTTTTGAGCCCAATAACCTGTGTCCTCATGGGACTAAACTAGTGCCTGCAACAGGCAGATAACGGGAGCAGCCAGGGTTCACCAACGTCTGAGGCCCCAACAATAGCACAGAACTGATTTGGTGAGAAACACAGCTGATCCTAGCAAGTAACCATGCCCCATGCTGCAGAGGAAGGTGAAAAACCCCCAAGGTCCTTGCCATTCTGCCTCATGCAAAATTGCTTCCCAACCCTGCGTATGGCAATCAGTTAGACCCTAAACATGTGAGCAAGAGTCACCAGCCAAGTGGGTAGAGAGAGAATTTTCTGTGCAGCCTCAGCGTATTGTCCACCCTGTCTTGCATCCCATCTCCTGTGGAAAACTGTGCTGCTTCAGAGGAAGGAGAATCAAGAGTAGAATATGTTTGGGGTTGGGGGAAATTCCTTCCTGACTCCTGCAGGACACTGGCTGAAAACCGGAAGCATGAGATCTACGAGCTTAAGACATAGAGCTAGAAGGGATCCAGGGACCAAGCATAATTTTTTCGGGCTGAGTACAAACTTGTAACATGGCCCCCCCTCCCACACATATACTACAATCTCTCATCCCATGCATACAATTTCAAGAGCCATGAAAAATGTTTGAATTCTGAAATTACTGTTACATATTCTACATTTCTGAAAAATGACCCCCTCCCTTTGCTATTTTTGTTTCTATAAATATCCTCAGGCATGATCTACAATTTAGCCTCAGTTTTTTCCTCATGGTAATGGGGGTTGCAGCCTGGGCTGGGCCCCCGGGCCCTGATAAAGCGTACCCTTATTCCCCCCCATGTGAGGCCCTGAACGGATCCTTGGGCCACTGAGCCCAGGCCCCTGCCATTGCAGGAAACCCTCTCATACAATCCCACTCAAACACCAGACTCTATCAAGCTCTATCTTAAAGTTAGTTAGGTTGTTTGCCTTCAGTCACAACTCCTATTGGGATGCTATTCCAGGATCTTACTGTACTCACTCCTTCTGATTTCCAGCCTAAATTTATTCACGGCAAGTTCATACCCTTTGTTCTTGTACCAAGATTGTCCTTTAACTTAAAGAACTCTTCTCCATTCCTGGTGTTTGTGCACCTGATGTACTGATAGGGAGCAATCATATCCCCTCTCAGTCTTTGTTTTGCTAAACTAAACAAGCCAAGCCCATTTAGTCTCCTCATAAAAATAGGCTCTCCATTCCCTGATAATCCTAGTAACTATTCTCTATACCTCTTGCAGTTTTAGTTCATTTTTTTGAAAAAGGGTGGCCAAAGTTGTATCGGTATTCCAAATGGAATTTTATCAATGCCTTGTACAAAGGCGTTAATGCTTCCTTGTCTCTGCCAGAAATACCTCACCTGATAAATCTGAGGATTGCATTTGCTTTTTAACAGCCGCATCACATTGATGGTTCATAGTCATCCTGTGATAGACCCATACATCCAGGTCTCTCTCTTCCTCTCATTTCCAAGTGATGAGCCCCCTTGCTTCTAGCAGAAATTTTTATTAGTCTTAAGTGCATGAATTTGCATTTTGTAATATTAAATTTCATCCCATATCTATTACTCCAGTCCTCTAGGCCAAAAAACTTGTTTTGAAGTTTCAGCAAAATGTGATCTTTTTATATTCATGGGATGAAATTCTGGTTCTATTGAAGCCAACAGCAAAGCTTCCATTGATATCAGTGCGGTCAAGATTTCACCCTTGATGTTTACACAAGCAAATCATAAAACTGAGACCAGGGGCATTGCTGGAGCTCTTAAGAGAACATGCACAACATACCTAAGGAAACTCAACCTTGTTACTATTTTCCTTCCTTTGCCCTGTTCCCCAAATTGTGTATGACTCTCTGAAACAAGCTGGCCTTCTCCCCAGTTCACACCTAGAGTCCCTTTCCAGGATGTTGTATTTCTCCAAACACTGGATAAACACAACTCAAAAGAATTCCTCATGCCAGCTTCCAGGTTTTTTTCCCTGCTTTAGCTTTCAGTCCTTCCTGCTTTTAGGTTTCCTGCAGGGATCTTCTGTTCTATGTTCCCTGAGCATCACCACCCTGGGCTTCCTCCCCCGAGGGCCCTTCCTCCTCTTCAGGGTCCCTCACCTCCCTTCCTTAGGGACTCTGGCAGTCACTCCCACGGGAATTTCCTGCCTCAGATCTGTCTCCCTATTCCCAGGGAGCAGGCAGCATGAGCCCCATGTCTGCTCCTTTCTTGTCTGACATATGGGCCTGATTTACCAAGGCTTCCTCCTCATCTAGAGCCTATGTGCCTTCTCTTATAGCCCAACTGGGGTCAACTGATGAGGCACAGGTGCACTGACCCTGCTCTCTCTTCAGGGCCAGTATCACCCTGTGACACTCTTGCTTATTTGCTTTTTTCTAATAATTTTAGGCAGTTAAGCCTAAAATTGGGACACAGAAATGGTTTGTGCGTGTGGTTGTTCTTGCTGTGCCCAGCGCTGTTCAGATAATAAAAAATGATAATAGTGTATTTCATACCAGCTGTATCACAGTGACAGAGAGGGTTGTAGTCTCTGCAAGAACCTTGCCTGTAATGGCTGGGTTTCTTGCTGCAAATAAAGACTCTCCCTGAGTTAATACATAAATAAAATGGACTTGCTGTATGTGTAGCTATGCACTGATCAACCCTCATTAAAATATACTCTTAACAGGAATTTTAAGCTGCAGCTGTCCAAGTTAAGCTTTCTAGGAGCTGTTCAACCTCACATACTTCGTGTAATCCGTCAGTGCCGCTTGCTGTGGTTTCACCTCACACATTTCTCCGTATAATCCATCAGTGCCGCTCGCTGTTGTTTCACAGGAGGAATGGTTTGCTGTCTTGTACTGGACTTAATTAAAGGCCAACTTCTTGGGTCGAAACCAACATTCCTTGTGCACCCCAAACTTCAGTGGAAGTCACTGTGTGGGTTTTGCATGCACAAGGAACGGAGGATGGGCCCCAGGGCATGTAAACTTCTCTACATCCCTGTCACTATTCTCACCCCATAGGTCTTCTTGGTATTTGTGTTTTAAAATAATATTTCTTCAGCATCGTTTTTGGGAGATCTTTTTCCTCCTCTGCCCTTCCTTGGGCTTTCTCAGGGCGCTGTTGCTGGCCATCTAATTTGTCATTGTATGATCACAGCTAGTTGAATGATGTTACCTGCCATCTCTATGGGGATGACTTCAGCTCTTATCTTCACCCTTGTCCTATACTTCAGCTGCCCCTTGGTCTTGTTGCCTCCAACACAAATTTGCTATGACCAAAACTGAGCTCCGTACTTTTCCTCCCAAACCTTTCTTCTTCTCTAGATCCGTTGGAAACTCTGCCCTTCTTCTAGCCCTTCAAGCTCTCAACTTTAGTGTAATCACTGACTCTCTTCTCCTCCCAACAGAAATGTTGTCACTAAATCTTGCTTGTGTTTCCTCCACTACATCCAAAATCCACCCTTTCCTCTCTATTCCTACTGTGACCATCCTTCGCAGATTCTGATAACCTCTTGTTTTGATAGCTGCAACCTCCTCCTTTCTGGTTTTCCTGACTCTCGCTGCATTTCCCTCGAGTCTACCCAGGATACTGCCACCACCATTCTCAACCTTGTCTGATGCTCCAGCCATGTCCAACTCATTTCCAAATCTTTTCACTGACTTCCCTCTTACACGATGTATTAGATTCAGACTCCTTGTCCTCACATACAAGGCTCTGCAGTGCTTATCCCTTGACAACTTCTAGTTTTGTTTCCTTTCTCATTCTCTTAACTTCACCCTAACTGTAGAACTTATCAACCGATTCATATCCTCCCACTCCTGTCTCTGTTCTGACTTTGGTGCGCCCTCTTATGCTTGTGGAGTCAAGTACTGCACAACATGAGTAAAAGCGTCAGTATCCAGCCTGCAGTGATTAAAACATGTTAGTTCTCATCCATTAGGGGGAAAAAAACCCTAGGGAAAGAACTAGAAGGATCAGTTTGAATTCCCTAAATCCAAAACCAATAGTTTACAGTATTTTACTGGTACAGACAGAAGCAAGGATTTCAGTTCCAGTTGTATGTAACATATAGGCACAGTACGGTGAGTTCAGGGCAGAATTTTATTAGTCTTGGATTGAGGACTAAATTTTCCAAAGTCAGATGCACACTTGGTTGCACAAAAATAGGTGCACATGCATCCACCCATATTTGTGCATGCAACTACGAGTGCACGTGCAAATCTGGAAAACACATGGACCAAAAGGATAGACAGACACCTAAGTCATCAGTTGCACCGACATTTTCCTGATTCATGCACATATTTGTAATAATGACATGAGTAAATACAAATCCATGTATACTTTTTGTGCCTGTGACGCACTTGTCTTAAAATGTCCTTGTTCCCGTAGATTTAAGTAATATTATTAATGGCTTCTAATCTAGTGTTTGTAGCTTAATTTCGCTTTATTAAGACTATTAAATTGTATGTATGTTTCAGAGGGCAGAATCTGACTTTTGATTAAAAAGAAAACCTTTTTTTTTAAAGTGTCATTATTATACTGGAGTCCAGGTGACTCTGAGATCTTTTGGAAAGATTTCTTAGGATTCAGCTGTTGTTTTTTCCCCATTATCCTCAATATGAATCCAGATTGCATTTGTGACACAAGTATTGCAACTGGGGTTTGTCAATTAGCCAGTGAGAGATCTTATGGTAAATATTTACAGTTCATGTCAAGTGAAACTTCAAATCACCAACTGTTCCTAGCCATAATCATCCTGACTGCTGCTGTGGTCAGCCTCCTTATCTAAATTGCAGAGGTACAATTTAGGAAGGTTTTTAGGCTGCACTCTTAAGAGATGAGGTGCTGAATGCTACTTTCACTGAATGTGTTATGGCAGCTATTTAACTCTGGGTAGAATACCAACAAGTTGTGTAGATCTTGCTGTCTTTGGAATGCCTCATGATCATTTTGTAGTTTGATGATAGTATTGTAAGCCCATAGGCACAGCACTGGAAGAAGTGCTAAATCTGGTGAAATGAGAGTTAGAGGAAATTGATGTAACTCTGGGTTTAGTTTGAACCAGTTTTAACAAAGACTCAGAGTGTGAGTTTGTTGAATGAAAAATAATGCCTATACTAACTGGAATGTTCTTTGATTAAAACAAGGCTTACATGTACCTTTCCCACAAAAAACAAAGGAATTCTGTTAAAATATCCTTATCAGATCTGAATAACATAAAGTTTTGTGAGAAAAGAACAAGTTCTAAGAGGCCTGAAGGAGTAGAGTTTTAAAAGAACCAGAAAAAGGCTCCTGGAAGTAGGATACCTATGGAAAAACAGAAGGCAAATAGAACATGAATGAGAGTATGAGAAACAGAAAGCAAATATACCGTGAGTGACAGCATGAAGCTGAAAGCAACAGGTAGAAGTCCAACACTGGACTAGCTAATATGTAGCTACAGAAGAATATTCAGAATGAAAGCCTAGGCTAGAAGTTAAAGGGTCCTCTTAGACTTTATTCAGCAGAAGCTGGGGACCAACAACGCAGTAATTTAATTAGAACTAAAATTACTCCTTAAGCCTCAGAAAGGCACCTCTGTACCTTAACAAAATTATTGAGGACATTTAAGTATGTTCACTAGTTTCTGCAGAGTCCAGGATGAAATCCAGGGGGGGAAGGCCATGCACCTAGTACCTGAGACCAGCTCTTGGAGAGGAGAACCCAGTCAAACCAGACTTTAGAAGCAGAGGATCGCATCCTACATCTCCAGCCAGCTGCCTCATTTTGTATCTAAAACTACACCTAGACAGAGATTAAGGGTGTGTCTACCCTGCAATGTAATTCCAGAGTTAGTGGGACTCAAGAGAACCCAGAGCTTGGGTTTAAGCTTGCTTAACCCTGTGTTAAGAATTCTCTAACTCAGGCTGGAACCTGGAGCTCTGGCATTCACACTGCAGCATACAGACCCGAGTCATCCATATTCCAGACTCCCTCATGCCCTCCCAAAATGTGGCTTCTCCAGTCCTTTGACTGTGGTGCACTGTGGGAAAACTTGACTGTCCATCCTGCATGTTGCAGGAAGTTTGAACAACCACCTGCCAATCAGACATTTTGGTCTGCATGCTCCTGGTTACCAGAGTCAGCAACATGGAGGAGGTGCCTTTTGAAGAACTTCTTGTGCTTGTCCTTGCACTTCTGTGTCAGGAAACAGGCAGAGTTTCCATGAGACACTGGTGGACTGGTGGACTGTTGCAAATCCCCTGGCCCCCTGTTCTCCTTTCCCTTCTTCCACTATTTGCCACACCCTTGTGCTGGGGGAGGAGGATGGAGGCATCCATAGGGGAGGGACTGGGTTGATATGGAGGGCTGCATGGGGCGAAGTTGCCCTGCCCAGTCACTCATGGGGCTGATTACATGGGCCACCGACCCATGGAGTTTTCCAAAGCTGTTTCTGGACTATATCAGAGGGTACTGTGCAAGGGACTCAAGCTATGATGAAGGTGATGCAGCAGGAGCTGGTACCTTTGCAGCTGTTAGTGCTATCAGCTGCTCAAACGGTTCTTTCTGCTGAGCTCTGGCCTCCTCCGTTAGCTGCCATTTCTGTTCCAGGAACTGCAAAGCAAGTGCCTGCTTTAATGCTGAAACCCTGTCCTCACGCTGTGTGGCCAGCTTGAGCCTTTCCTCTAGCCGTAAGCCCCTCTGTCTTTGGTACTGGACTTGCTTGTTCGCCCTGTCCAGAATTTCAGCCATAAGCTCATCACATAAGTGCTTCCTCTGAAACAGTCCATGAAGGTACGTTGGCTCAGACTTCTGCTGCAGTGTGGGTGAGCTGTGGAGGTACCATGGCCAGTAGAGGTCGAGGGACCTGCAACAATAACAACAATAATAACAAAGGGTTATTGTCTCACATAGCTCAGGGCAGGAGCACGGAAACAATCCTTGTGGAATTTCAAGGACATAAAATGTTACTTTTTCAAACTGAACTTCAGTATATTGCGAGAAGGATGCTTCAGACCACGGAAGCTGTTGGACGCAGACCAGTTAATCACAGTGAGAGAAGTGCAAAGACGATGGTATGATAAAAATTTCAAAGCTGATTTTTTTTTTTTCTAAAAATTGCAGAACTACTTAGGTTGGTGGCGGAATGGTGCCATCAGGGGCCATGCTACAAAACCTTTTCTTCTACTATTTCAGGCCTTTCACATGTTGGAGGACATAACAGTTCTTGTGGTGCCCAATTGGCAAAGGGAGATGTTATTCCAAGCTGCTGGTGGGAAACCTGCAGTGTATGCAGCCAAGTATTCAGACATATAGTGAGTGAACAGCACATCTGTGAGTGGAGTGCGCTGGTCATCTGCTGAGGTGGTGCTGGAAAATACTCCCTTCCCTGCAGTGTGACTACCTATCTGGAGTTCTTGCTTCAGGAAAAGTTTGCAGCTATCAGCACCCGGGATTGGATCAGAATTGATGAGGGAATCAACAGGATGATGTGTTAGCTTCCACATGGCTTAGCCTGTTATTGCTGCATGCAAACACACAGGACTCCACAGCCATTCTCCTTACCCTCCCTCCCTGCCCCCAACCCCACTTCTGCCACTTTTCTGGACAAAATTTCAAACCCCAATTGAATTTGGCACCAATTATTTTGTCACTTGTAGTCTGCACTACAGGATCCTTCCAAGCTGACTACAGGGGTGTGAGTTGCAAAGGCACGCTAAAGTGTTGCACTATAACTGTCCGAAGGAGACTCTGCTGGTGCGAACTAAAAGGTATGCAGTTTGCATTAACATAGTCTTGTTTGAAACAAAAGCACTGCTGTTCACACCCCTGTAGTTTGCACTGCGGAGCCCTGTAGTATCTCCCTACACTCTTTAAGTATTAAAACCTAAACTGGGGAAACATAAAACTTTCCAGCTTAATAGCCAGCTAAAAATCATTTAAGATCCACAAAGCTGTAATATGAAAACCCCTGCAAGAGAAAACATAGAATAACTGTAGATAAATGCTGATTTCACCACAAACTGACCAAAACATATTTCCATTGATTATAATAAAATTGTACAGATAGGCAAAATAAGAAAAATGCTGCTTGAGAACTTATTAGAGTTTAATTAAGGCTATTTACGTTGCGTATTTTGACAGATGATGTTGACAATTTGTGTTTTAATGGTTATAAAACTTTAACTTTCTGAATCTCAACATCTGCTGCCATTAAATAATTGTCTGACACTCTGCCCCCCGATCTCTGACCCCCCCCATAATTCCCTGGAACTGTGAAAATGTAAACTGATAAAAACATTTAAAAAATGCTTGGACCTCATAATTTAGCAGGACTGTGAAAATTTAAATTGGTTAAAAATGCTTAAAAACAAACATCAATATTATCTATCAAAATTATTAAAAATAATAATCAAATTCTGCCAAGCCAAGCAATAAGAAATTTTGCCTAGATTGAACCTTTGGTTCTATAACTGACAAATGTTCCAACTGAATGAAATATGAATTTATCCATAATTAGCATTTTTGATTGGCTTTGTAGTGCAATGTATGAACTACAGAATTGCATGTTGGTATGATATGACTTGCTTGTTGATTTCTTGTTTTTAATAGGCAGCAATACATTTAGAATTTAGTTTACTACATGGATGGAGTCCTGATTCCTCTGTCTTGGATTATTTCAAATGCTAATTAATTAGTGATCTTTCTGTAGAAAAAAATTAGGCCCCTACAATATACTGTATTCGATACTTTCTGGAAGATAGAGCTTTGGTACAGACAAGAAGCCTGTGAAAATGGTCTGGAGAAGAAATTCTTCAGTGAGATGTACTATAACTGCCTATCTTTATGCATAGATGTTTTTCATCTCCTCTACTAGTGAATCTAATTACTTCATAATGTACTGGTGATATTTAGTTAGTTATTTTATTGTTATTTGACATATATAGTAGTGTCTAAAGACTCCGATTGGGGTTGGGATCCTGTTGTGTACAAAGATGGGGCAGACACAGTTCCTGCCATGAACAGTTTACAATATTATTTGTCATAATAAGTTATCAGAATGGAGTGTTTTATTGCCATCAGTGAGTTGATGTGGTTCAGTTATTAATTTGGTTACTGCAAAATTTGCTGATTTTTATCTCCTTGTATGTTAGGCAATATTTTCTTATAATAGGGTAGAATTGTACTCATCAAGTAGCCATGAAAGTCTTTGCAAGATGTGTGCCTGAAGTTGTACTGTACCAGCAGGATCCCTTTCAGTGACTCAACAGTCAATACCATGCCACCCTTACTTCTGTGATGCTGCTGGTGGCAGCGCTGCCTTCAGAGCTGGGTGGCCAGCCAGCAGCTGCCACTGCCCAGCTGCCCAGCTCTGAAGGCAGTGCCACTGCAAAAAGCAGCACAGAAGTAAGGTTGAAAAACCAGTAAACACGCATGCCGCTGTTAAGGCACGCTGGGAATTGCAGTAAAGGAATAAAGGATATAGGAAGAAGAAAGATGAGTCAAAGAAAAAGTACTGAAAAAGAAAGGAGAAAGAGAGGCCCTAAATACTGGTTATGGAATAGTATTCCAAGAGTTTAGGCACAGAAGGCATTATTAATGACAAAACCTGTAGGTACATGATGTTGATGTTGTACTAGAATCAATGCTGGAAAAAGGAGGAGCAAGGAAAAAACACGGATATTTGTTCATATTTCAAAAATCCACACAGATGGAGATTGGAGGACCAAAAAAGAGGTCATGTCCCGGGAAACCTGGACGTTTATATTTATATTTCTAAAACTTATTGAATAAACTCTTGATTTAGAATAAAGTGAGGAAAGGGAAAATACCATTATCTGGCTTGGAAACATATAAATATTGGCCTGCTCAGTAATGGAGTACACCAAACCACTAAGGTCCCAGTAGCATGCCAGCCCTAGCAGGCACTAGTCCTAATCCATCTCAGCAACCACTCAGACTAATGGTTAAGGGAAAGGGTATTTCACTGGGATGGCAGGCAAGGGAAAGTTTGCAAATACCCTAGGGACAGAGGTTTAAACTGTTATAATTAAAAGTGACCAATAATGGTAAATGTTTGGATCCCTGGGGCAGTCCAACTGAGAGTCATCTTCAGGCCTACAGCTTGGTGTGTCCTCTCTAGTCCTATCTCTATTTCAAGCAAATAGGAACTTGTGGGTTTTCAGGCCAGGCTCAGTTAGTGCGTCTCATTGGGGCCCCACTGCAATGTCATCCTGCCAAGCTACTCTTGTTGATCCCTCAGAAGTCCCACATAGACCTGCACCCAGCTGTAATGTCCGGCACTCACAGCCTGTTCTACATGTGGCCATGCATATGATTCCTGGGGAATTCTGTCTTCATCTAGCTTCTCTGCAGCTCTTGGCTTGGCATGCAGCCACCCCTTCCAAACAGAGCCTGGCCACTTCCTGGTTCAGGACCTTTCTCTTGTGGGGCCAGAAGAAAGGAGATATTCGTTGGGGAGGGGAGTGGTGGGAGTTCTTGTCTGCTGCTTAGCAGGTCCATCAAACTTAAATAAAGATATTGCTTTATTGCAGGTAGGTGAAAGAGTTGTTAATAGGTTAGCATGTTGTGATACATTCACAAGAAGCACAAGCACAACACTCCTGGGAAGAACTGTCAGTAAACACCAACAAAAGTGATGTTGTTCTTATTAGTAAAGATAAGACCTGTCTTTGGGAATCCCAGCAACTAGTTGTTATAAATTAGATGTGAAAAAATCTTGCCCAGGTCAGTATATACAATTCTTATACAATCACTGCTGTGATATTTGTTGTCTGCTAATATGGGCAAAAATGTTACCAATCTTAGCCTTAAGCTTAACCTAAAAACACCACCACTTCTCACTACCAAATCCAGAAGTGATGTCAGCAGGTTGGGGCAAATTTCGGTCTTCCCATTGTCTTTTATGGGAATTACAACAAATCAGATATTTAAGCACATGAGCAGCCCCAGTGGAGTCAATTGGATTAATAGTCGTGTTTAAATTTAAGCATGTGCTTGCTGAATCAGGGCTGATCTGAGTGCTGAATTTGGTTCTAATAAAAGGCTGCAAACTAAATTGTTTGCTTTCTCTCTTCTTCTGAACATCAAAGATAATGGTTAGAAAAATGATGATATAACCCAGAAGTGGTTTCTAAGTCAATAGAAGCTTTCACAAACTCCCCATTTTCTAAGCTGCTCTGGGCAGGTGGGCTGTAGCACCCAACTGTTATTAGCAAGTAGGTACACTAGTAAAATACTGTAGCCATGGTTAGTTAAAAACCTTCTATGTTCACGAGTTCCTGATTTTTTTTTACCTGTTTTTGCCCATGACTAGTCTTTATGCACAATTTTTAATAAAGTCTTCAGACAGGGCACATGTTGGTGGTAGCTAAATATCATTGTGTTCATCATTAAAATTAATACTCTGGATTTAGATACAAAATTGCCCATGCCTATAAACAGCACTGCAAACAAATGTGACTTTAACGGCAATAATATGACAGTTCTGACAATGGTGGTGGTAAGATACGATGTATAAAAGTTTAGATTCAAATAATTTACAGCATGGAAGAAATCCTTTCATACATTATTCATTAGCTCCAGTGCTTTTGGGCCTCTGCTGTGTTGTTAGATATGGGTTTTTTCCCCCCTGTTTATATTTGGCTGAATCACATGTGATACTCCAAGGAAGAAATTTCCAAGGCAAATTGGATTTTACAAGAGGGTTAAAGGTGCTTGTCAGCTTTCTTCAACAAAGACATAGACCTGATTAGCTTTTCAGGATGCTGACAAGGAGATAGTTGTTTAGCATGCTTAATTTTCTTGCAGAGGGAGTATTTTCTGTAAAAAGAACTTCCAGAATTGCCTAATATGTTTTAGTTTGTCTGGATGCAAACAGTTGATGATATGCTGGCATTGCATATTTTCAACCTTGGAGAAAAGACATTGAAAAAAAAATCATGGACTAATCCCAAGAGAAACTTTAGTGGCTTCTGCATGCAAAAAATGAGAGAAGAAAGTGGTAAACTCAGAGTAAAATGAATTTTTGATTACCACTTGGGCACTTTGTATATATGTGAATAAGACTCCATGCTTTTTTCTATTGAAGCATTAAATATACTACACAGTAACTCCAAAAAACTTGCAGGTGATGCCTTTTGAGGAAACAAATGTTCAAAATTAAAAACACAATAAAGGAAAATTACAGGTTCCTTCAGGTTTCAGTCTGAGTGGCATCATTAAAACTTATTGCATTTTTAAGCTTAATCTTGCTGGATGTTGGAGAGTACACACAAGCTTTGTGCATACAAGATCTAATACTTATGAGAGCGATCTAGCTTATCAAATTCTTTTGCAATTGCATGGCAATTTAAAAAAAAAGTATTTTAAAATCATTTGGTCTCTGCCAACTTTAGATAGATAATTATAAACATAGCAAGTCTCTGACTAGTTGTCAGTTTGTGAAGTTTTGGCTGTTGTCCAAAGTAGCAAGAATAACATAAAAAGATCACTATTGACTGTGACAGAATGATGAAGAGTAGTCACTGCATTAGTTCTTCAGTGTTTGCTTCACTTGTTTTTTCATATGCATTCATAAGATTGTCATGCCAGCATAGGCAGGGAAATCAGATTGTAATTTGTTTGTCAGTGGTGATCATCCCTTTGCAGTACCCCCGAACAGTGGTTGTTTTATAAAATTGTTGAAAATCTTTAGATACCAGATTGTAGTTAGATAAGCCATATTTCCATGTTCCACTTTGAATGTCTGTGATTTTGTTTGATTAGTTGAGATATTAGCTAAACCTATCCAGAGAGTGTCTAATACAAACTCCTACCAGCAGATGGGGACAAAAAATAAACACAATCACTATGACATCAATCTATTATATAAAGGGGATTGATTCAGTTGAGCACACCAGTTCATTTTCTGTCTCTAGGAAGGGTCTCACCTGCTGAGCTGGAGCTTTTAGGGCTGATGTTTTGCTAACTTACTCTAGTTTACATTCTATTGGCTATAGTTCATTTACTCCTGATTTACATCAGTGTGAGGAGATTAGTATTTTATTTTGATATTCAATATCTTCTAACTTTTTTTTTTTTTTTTTTTTTTTTTTTTTACTTTAAGAGTAGAGAACACCAGTAATAGAACACAGAGGAGTTCCAGATACATAAATACATTCTAGACATACTTCTGCTAGGAGTATTTACCATGGTATTGATAGATTGATTTAAATTAATCTTTTACAGTTTGCATGTAAACCTAAGTATGTAAACAGGTAAGTGCAAAGTGATTAAGTGTGCTGTATACCCCTCCATGTAATGCCACTTCATCATCTGATAAAAAGGCCTTGTTTGGCAGGATCTGAGGGGTCAGACTGATTTAGATCTGTATGTTTGCTAATCCACCTTGTGTTTTCACATAAAGATTTCCAAGTTTTCTAGTGGAAATGCTTAATAATTAAAGTTAAATCTCTAAGAAGATTTCAGAATGCTTTATCCTATTTTCTTGCCTGCTTGTCCATCACGTCATGATCTGAGAAGTCCTGAGGTTTACCAATAGCATATTTGTTAGTTAAAATTGAACTTCTAGCACTATTGTAGTTTAGGCTATATGAGTCACCTCTACACTCAATTTTGGTCATTTAAGATTAAATCCCGGGGAAACTCAGTTCAGAAATCTGTTTAGATGGGTTTTTTTCCAATTTTTTAAAAGTTAATAAACCATTTAAAATCAATAGAAAATACATTGTAAAGAAAAATCCTAGAGTGGCAGAGGGTTAAACTAGTTGACATAGTAGGTCTTTTCCATCTCCATCTTGTATACATGTAATGAGAAGTATCATCGGGTGGTGCTGTTACACATAATCTTCTTAGCATGTCAGCAAGTGTTTGGTCTTGGGAAGACATGCTGCGCTGTTGTTAGTTTTTTGGTTCAAGTTTCTCTGTAGAGGCAATTTCTGGAGAGGGAGTGGTACAAGCAGCAGGAGAGCTTACCTTCAACCTTTGTCTTTTATTAGAGCCAATTCTTGGAGCAGAGTTGCTTCCTGAGAAGTAGGTATTGGCATTTGGCTGAGATTCCTGAAGGAAGAAATTGCCTTGCATGCTGTTTACCTATCTCATTTTGTGACTGGTGTTTATATAAAGTTACAGTTAGCAAATATATTCAGAGTCGGTGTCACTGATTTCTCCTCCAATGGAAACTACCCAGCAAGGTGCTGGATTTCTGCTGTTGGTTGGCAAGGCTAACACTAGTAGTCAGAAACAGGCACTGGTCTTGGAAAAAGGGCCATCATGTACCTATAGGTTTTGTCATAACTGGTGCCCTCGGTGCCTAAACTCTTGGAATATTATTCCCAAACTGGTATTTATGGCCTCTCTTTCTCCTTTCTTTTTCAGTACTTTTTCTTTGACTTGTCTTTTTTCCTCCTATATCCTTTATTCCTTCCTCTTTTCTCTGTTTTTAGAAGCAGAAGTGGACCAACCTTGCAACATCCTTGAGATCCCTCTGTTTTTTCATACATTGAAATCAGAGAGCAACTCATTCTTCCTGCTTGAGAGCTAATTGTTTTATTTTCGATAACATTTGGCAATTGGATACCAAGTAGTGGGCATGATAGAAACATCTAAGATAGATAGTCTACAATATGACATTTAAAAACAGTATCTTAATGGAATATTTTTTATTAGGTCTACCAACTGAAATAGAATCATGGGCTGGAAAGGAACGCGAGAAGTCATCTAGTCTAGTCCCCTGCACTCATGGCAGGACTAAGTAATATCTAGACCATCCGTGTCTAACCTGCTCTTAAAAATCTCCAATGATGGAGATTCCACAACCTCCTTAGGCAATTTATTCCAGTGATGAACCACCCTGACAGTTAGGAAGCTTTTCCTAATGTCCAACCTAAATCTCCCTTGCTGCAGTTTAAGCCCATTGCTTCTTGTCCTGTCCTCAGAAGTTAAGAACAATTTTTCTCCCTCCTCCTTGTAACAACCTATTATGTACTTGAAAGCTGTTATGTCCCCTCTCAGTCTTCTCTTCTCCAGGCTAAACAAACCCAGTTCTTTCAGTCTTGCCTCAGGTCATGTTTTTTAGATCTTTAATCATTTTTGTTGCTCTTCTCTGGACTTTCTCCAATTTGTCCACATCTTTCCTGAAATGTGGCGCCCAGAACTGGACACAATAAATACTCCAGTTGAGGCCTAATCAGTGCAGAGTAGAGTGAAAGAATTATTACTCGTGTCTTACTTACAACACTCCTGCTAATACATCCCAGAATCATGTTCGCTTTTTTTGCAAAAGCATTACACTATTGACTCATATTTAGCTTGTGGTCCACTATGACACCCAGATCCCTTTCCGCAGTACTCCTTCCTAGCCAGTCATTTCCCATTTTGTAAATGTGCAACTGATTGTTCCTTCCTAAGTAGAATACTTTGCATTTGTCCTTATTGAATTTCATTTTATTTACCTCAGACCAATTCTCCAGTTTGTCCAGATCATTCTGAATTATAATCCTATTCTCCAAAGCACTTGCAACCCCTCCCATCTTGATATTGTCTGCAAATTGAATAAGTAAAACAATGAGAGTTCTGTGGCACCTTAAACACTAATACATTTATTTGGGAATAAGCTTTCGTGGGCAGAAACCCACTTTGTCAGACATCTGATGAAGTGGGTTTCTGCCCACGAAAGCTTATGCCCAAATAAATTTGTTAGTCTTTAAGATGCCACAGAACTCTTGCTGTTTTGCTAAAAACAGACTCACACGGCTACCCCTCTGAAACTTAATAAGTGTACTCTCTATGCCATTATCTAAATCATTGATGAAAATATTGAACAGAACCAGACCCAGAACTGATCCCTGCAGAACCCACTCATTATGCCCTTCCAGCATGACTGTGAACCATTGATAACTACTCTCTGGGAACGGTTTTCTAACCAATTTTGCACCCACCTTATAGTAGTTCCATCTAGGTTGTATTTCCCTATTTTGTTTAAGAGAAGGTCATGCGGGACAGGATCAAAAGCCTTACTAAAGTCAAGATATACCACATCTACCGCCTCCCTCCTATCCACAAGGCTTGTTACCCTGTCAAAGAAAGCTATCAGGTTGATTTGATATGATTTGTTCTTGACAAATCCATGCTAACTGTTACTTATTACCTTATTATCTTCTAGATGTTTGCAAACTGATTGCTTAATTATTTGCTCCATTATCTTTCCGGGTACAGAAGTTAAGTTGACTGGTCTGTAATTCCCCGGGTTGTACTTATTTCCCTTTTTGTAGATGGGCGCTATATTTGCCCTTTTCCTGTCTTTTGGAATCTCTCCTATCTTCCAAGACTTATCAAAGATAATTGCTAATGGCTCAGATATCTCCTCAGTCAGCTTCTTGAGTATTCTAGAATGCATTTTATCAGGCCCTGGTGACTTGAAGACATCTAACTTGTCTTAGTAAAGTAATTTTTAACTTGTTCTTTCCCTATTTTAGCTTCTGATCCTGCCTTATTTTCACTGGCATTCACTATGGTAGACATCCAATTGCCACCAACCTTCTTGGTGAATACTAAAACAAAGTCATATAGCACTCCTGCCATTTCTGCATTTTCTGTTATTGTTTTTCCCCCCTCATTGAGTAATGGGCCTACCCTGTCCTTGGTCTTCCTCTTGCTTCTCATGTATTTGTAGAATGTTTTCTTGTTACTCTTTATGTCTCTAGCTAGTTTAATCTCATTTTGTGCCTTGGCCTTTCTAATTTTTTGTCCCTGCATACTTGTGTTATTTGTTTATATTCATCCTTTGTAATTTGACCTAGTTTCCACTTTTTGTAGGACTCTTTTTTGACTTTTAGATCACTTAAGATCTCCTGGTTAAGCCAGGGTGGTCTCTTGCTATATATACTTCCTATCTTTCTGATGCAATGGGATAGTTTGCTTTTGTGCCCTTAATAATGTCTCTTTGAAAAATTGCCAACTGTCTTCAATCGTTTTTCCTCTTAGACTTGCTTCTCATGGGATCTTACATACCAACTCCCTGAGTTTGCTAAAGTCTGCCTTCTTGAAATCCATTGTCTTTATTTTGCTGTTCTCCCTCCTACCATTCTTCAGAATCATGAACTCTATCATTTCGTGATCGCTTTCACCCAAGCTGCCTTCCACTTTCAAATTCTAAACCAGTTCCTCCCTGTTTGTCAAAATCAAATCTAGAACAGCCTCTCCCCTAGTAGCTTTCTTCACCTTCTGAAATAAAAAATTGTCTCCAGTACATTCCAAGAATTTGTTGGATAGTCTGTGCCCTGCTGTGTTATTTTCCCAACAGATATCTGAGTAGTTGAAGTCCCCCATCACCATGGAGTCCTGTGTTTTGAATGATTTTGTTATTTGTTTACATTGCAAATGAAAACTTGAAAATTCTTTCCTCAAATATGCAGTCTAAACTTTCCAGTTGAGATTTTCATAGTCGATTAAAGGATTTTACACACAAATATCCATTAAAATCAAAATGGGTCTAAATCCCCCAGTTATCTTGGAAAATCTCAACCTTCGTTCCTTAGCTTCAGAGTATTGCTCTTTTGTACTATTATTCTGTAAAACCATGAAAATGCTAATAATAATAATCTTTTGGCTTTCCGGTTGTTTCACTTCAGTGTATCACTGCCTGGAATAAATGCTATTTATCTCAATCCAGTTGTAGCTCTCAGTGCAAAGGATTGCCTGGAAATAACTAGTTTTAAAATTTTTTTTTAAATGGATATTAAAAGAGACGAGGGAATTATATGCTATTTAAAGCTATAGGGTATTAAAGAGGAAAGTTGTCTAATGAATTAATGGCTAGGGGAAAATATATAGGAAATGTCCTATATGCCCTTGCTATGTGGGACACTTCCTTTCTTTAAAAAAAAAAATCCTCTATCACTTTTCTTTCAACAGTGCTTTGTTTTATGACCAATTTCAATTTTTCAAATTCTCCGCTTTGTTTTTATTGGCAGTGCAGTCATCAGAGGAGAGGAGCATGTGCAAGGTCCCCATAGTTTACTGCACTAAACAAAAATGACCTTGACCATTGTCCTTTCTCTCAGTCTTGTTATTTATAGATCCCTGTAAGTGAATATAATTGTGATGCTCCCCCAGGCTGCAGGAAGTGGCCCAGGGAAACACAGTTAGAGGGATATGGCACATGGCTGCTACTGATAGGGTCCCTGGGCTAGGGCCCAGAGTGTGGGTGAGCCTGCCTCCCCACCCCCTATTAGCCACTGGGGAAGTGGCCTAAATATTGAACTGGGATACACCCCCAGAAGGGGAACTAAACTGTTAAGTGGCCATGCTATAGAAGTGGGACCAGAAAGATCCTGAAAAGACGAAGAGTCTCCAGGGAGAAAGCCCTGGGGGCACGGCCCCATACAAGGTCGAGGGACTATTTGAAGGCTAGCCCAGAAGGGGCTGAAGGACTATTTAAAGATTGAGTATGAGGAGGTCTACCGAGGGGTACTGGGATAGGCCCCTGTTGGACTGTATACCCAGGAAGGGTCTATTTGTTTCACATGAACAGTGTGTGGCTCAGTTGAAGGTCTGAGTCACTGAAACCTGCCTGAGAAACCACTGACAGGGTCACTGCAAGCTGAGAGAAGTGCAGACATGTACCTGGCCAGGAGGTGCTTGTGAGAGGTGGGTGCCACCCCATTACACCCCCTTTTCCAGATCATTTATGAATACGTTGAACAGCACAGATCCAGAACAGATCCTTTGAGACCTCACTATATACCTCTTTCTATTGTGAAATCTGACCATTTTTTCCTACCCTTTGTTTCCAATCTTTTAACCAGTTACTGATCCATGAGAGGACCTTCCTTCTTGTCCCATGACTGCTTACTTTGCTTAAGAGCTTTGGGGTGGGACCTTGTCAAAATTTCAAAGTTTCTGAAAGTCCAAGTACACTATAGCCACTGGATCATCCTTGTCCATATTAACGCTTATTAACTCCCTCAAAGAATTCTAATAGATTGACAAGACATGATTTCTTTTTACAAAAGCAGTGTTGCCTCTTTCCAAACAAAACATGTGCATCTGTGTGATAATTCTCTTCTTTACTACAGTTTCAACCAATTTGCCGGGTACTAAAGTTAGGCTCACTGGGTTTGTAATTCCCAGGATCGCCTCTGATCCTCTTTTTTAAAATTGGCGTCACATTAGGTATCCTCCAGACCAGTGCAAAGAATTCATTTAGCTTCTTTGCAATGGCTTTGTCTTCAAACTATATATTTAGTTTGAGCTTGTATTATGGTATTTTAAATGGTTGCCAATCAGCTTGCAGGAATGTTCACTCTTGTGACTGTTTGTTTTAATTTCTGTTTAACTTGTCTCCTCATTTTTGCTCCTTCTTGAATGTAAATGCTACTGTGGTGGTTTCTTTGGTATTTTCCCACCTACAAAGATGTTAAATTTAATTACATTATAGTCACTATGACTGAGAGGTTCAGCTATAATAACCTCTTGGACCAGATCCTGTGCTTCACTTAGTACTAAATCCAGAATTGTCTCTCCTCTTGTGGGTTCCAGGACTAGCTGCTCCAAGAAGCAGTCATTAATGTTGTCTACAAATTTTATTTCTGCATCTCGTCCTGAGGTAGCATGTTCCCAGTCAATAGGGGGATAGTTGAAATCCCCCATTATTATTGGGTTTTCTGTTTTTCGTAGTCTCTCTAATCTCCCTGGGCATTTCACAATCACTGTCACCATCCTGGTTAGTAGTATGTTCCTACTGCTACATCCTTTTTTTTTTTTTAATTCAAGCATGGAATTTCTGTCTATAAAGATTCAGTGGCACAGTTTGATTCATTTACGACTTTTACTATATTTGACTGTATGCTTTCTTTCATGTATCGTGCCACACGCCCACCAACGTGACCTACTCTTTCATTCTTATATATTTTGTACGCTAGTATTACCATGTCCCATTGATTATCACTGTTCTATAATGCCTGTTATATCAAAATAATATACATTCCTTGCCCAAAGGAGCTTACAAATTAACACAGGAAGTACAACATAAAACCCTGATTCAGCAATGCACTTAAGCATGTGACTAAATTAATTTAAGTACATGCATAAGTGCTTTACTGAATCAGAGCCTGAAATAATATGTTGGAAACTGGATCAGAGACTATAAGGGGCTTCTAAGACTGAGATAGGAAGGCTAGTAATAAAAGTGGAATTCAAGGAGGGTTGAGTGTGTGTTTTGGTGTAAGAAAATGGTAGGCTGATGCAAGCATAATCAGTGGCAGGATAGGAGACAGGAAGCTGACAGTGGGAGAAGTGAGCAGTCAGATTATTAGTCACAGCTGAAACACGTACACTATGGTCATACTTTTCAAATTGAGATTTGAGGCACCTGAATTTAAATTAGACCTTTAAACCCATATTTAGACCTGAGGTGGGGGTGGAGGGTAAGTAGCCTGGTTTTTCAGAGGTGCTAAAAACACCTAGCTCTCTTGGACTTCCCAAGTTCCAAGTGCTCTGCTCCTTTGAAACTCAAGCCAAATTTATCTAGGTGCCTAAATATGGATTCAAGGTCCTGACTTTAAGAACCCAGGTCTGAAAACCTTGACCTGATTTTATGCTTTAAAGTTAAGTAGACAGAGTGATTCCTGAGATAAGATGATTCCTTCCCCTGGGACAAATTCAAAGACACTTTAAAACAAAAATCCATAAAGTAAAAGAAATATAAATCTTTAGAAGGTGAAACTGGAAAGAAATATTTTAAATTCTTATACATCAAGCAAGTATTAGAGGTGGGCCGAGGAGGGGATTTTTGGCTCCAGAATAGATTTAGGCTTGTGATTGGGTTTGAGGCTGACTCATGGCAGATTCAGGTTTGAAGATGCTGAAATCTTGCAGGTGAGTTAACAGCATTTCTGTCATCTTGAATGGTGAACATTGCTAGAGATCTGTGGCTCTTGTGAGATTTCTCTTGTGTTGGGCCTTGTCTGGAGCAGATCTAGAAAATTAGGCTCTTTCTGGTTTAGGATCTGACCTGGAAGCAAACGTTCCAGATCTGGGGACTCTAATCTGAATACCTGTCCCCTCCCCAGGAAATATTGGATGTGGTTGTAGTCTGGAACCATCTCTAGTAAATATAGTTTTGGGACTTTTAACGTGGTTAGAACTGTGAAATTCCCCTGCAAATCCTTCTCTCTCTCTCTCTCTCTCCAATATAAAGTTCCTTTTAAATATGATTATCTAGTATAGTGCTGTTTTCTAGTGTATCTCCAGTAACCCATTATTTTGAGTCTCTTGTGCTTGAATGAAACCTGTAGGTTTAAAGTCATTTTCAATAAACTGCACATAAGTTCTAGCTTATGTGGCTCTTCCTTTCCCATTTTCCTCTCTCTCTGTGAGGGACAAAGTTATTTATTAGTGCTGGAGTGAAGATGTGGCAATGCACATTAAATACATGTGGGTTTATGGGAGCATGGTGGCAGAAGTCCTTCTAACCTGAGCTAATAAGCTAATGTCCTGAGATACTTAATCCAGTGAAGCCAAAGAATGGGAGGATGCCTCCTACCATACCTTCCATTTTTTTGTATGGTCTGGTCATAGATAAGTCTGCTTGAATTTAAGATGATAAAGGGCAATGTTCTGCTTGTTGTTCTATCTGTTTCATTGATCCGTTCTGGTAGGGGTATGTGAAGAAATTTTCCAAGCCCTGTGCTGTATGTTCAGTTGCATAAAATGTAGCTGTTCATTTTAGGAGTGTTACTACTTTTAGTATCTGACTGTGGATGGGTAAATAATCCCCCTACTGTGTTAGCAAAGTCTCCTTTCTTCCAACATTAACAGGATCAGATTTGCTCTCTGAGCTTGTGAAGCTTAACACTTTGAAGCAGGAAATATCCAGCACAGTTGAAATCCACTTTGTATTTTCTCCAGGGCTGGGATAGGTGCTTTGCTCCTCTGAACAGCATGTATTCATATTACAGTAGATGGTGTTTCCTCACTAAATTTCCATTTCACAAAGAGGCAGAACCCAGAGACCTTTCCATTTGATTTCACTGAAGTCTGAAATATTTCAGGTAGCTTGTATATTAGAAACCTGAATCTCTGTGTAATATCTCCAGAGGGAGAAATGAAGCTAGTTTTACCTCTGATTGGTATTGTTAGAGTTTGCTTATGCCTTAATGAGCTATAGTCATGATTCCAAATGTTGCAGCAATGTGAAATCAGGACAAAAACACAAAGCCATGTAAAGAAGAAGTTCCACCTATAGAAAAATTTCAAAAGCACCTAAGTTCCAGTGATACTCTTGACAAATGCTACACTCTCTTTAGCTGCATAAAAGTGTGTTTATATGTCTGATAACCAATGAAATATTTTCTTATGTATTTTGGTTATGTAAAAACATGTCTGCTGTAACATATATAGATGTCAGCTTACCATTTAAAGTAGAGAGAAATTACTATTACTAATATTATAAATATCTTTAGTTATAGACAGCTTGCAACTGAAGACAGACAAAAGGTGGGAGTGGAAACAAGACAGACAAAAGGTGTGAGTGGAAACAAAGGTGAAGTGGCTTGCCCAGGGCAGTGCATCAGGTTATTAGCAGAGTTTGGAATAGAAAGGCAGCCTGATGTTATAGTTTATTAATAGTGTTTAAATATTGGCTAACATGAATTAGATCATGTCAGAGAAAATATTCTTATTTCTAAATGAAAGGAAAATGACATAGGACTGCAAAGTTTGGTGCTATTCTTTCTCAGGAAGAAATGCCATTGAAATAATCAGGATTGAGTAAGCACTGGTGGATTTGGGTTTTTTTGCAGCTCAGTGCTACAAGGTAGTGTGTATCACCTGCAAGATACAGGCCAATGTGAGTTTTGCCTGAATAAGGACTGCAGAATAGAGCTTCCCTATGGCCTTCCCTACTTGCTCGCTGGATTACTTATTGGGAATTGTAGCTCAACCATTTTAGTCTAAACATTCTGAGTTTTTGTGGTTCTCATTTTTAATGTTATTAGTCATAGTGAATCATCTAGTGCCATTGTGGTTTGTTTACGCATTCGTCTTCCTTCCACCAAAACTGTCTTGACCAAGCTCACATATGAGTAATGACCTCTTCCTAGTCAAGTCACAAGGACATTTCTATGCTCATGATCTGTCTCCTGCCTTTGATGCCATTGACTATAGTGTATGCCTCCATTTTCTACTATCTTGTTGTCTTTAACACTGTGTTCTTCTGGATATCCTCTGACGTTGCTGACTGCTTTTTGGTGTCTTTTTACTCTCCTTTTACCCTTTTACCTTTACCTCAGGGTTCTGTCTTCAGTTCCCTTGTGTTCTCTTTTTTTAAACACCCTCTTCAGCTGAGCTCCCCTGGGTTCAACTACCACTTCTATGAGGGTAATATCCAAATCTGTGCTTCTGTCCCTGACCTTCACACCTTTTTCCAGTCTTACTTATTGAACTTTCAGACCTTTCTTCCTGGATGTGTCACATCACCACTTTACACTGTGTTCTGCCAAAACTGAATTTCTTATATTTTTTCTCCTTTTAACTCTTATTGCCTCTGTCTTAACAAACAAGGTCACCTCCCAGACTACTGCACTGGGCTGTATGGAATGGGGAGAAAGTGAGCAGCTCTCAGTGGTGAAAAACAGGTTCAGGACTATTTGGAAAAGCTGGACATACACAAGTCCATGGGGCCAGATGCAATGTATCCAAGGGTGCAGAAGGAGTTGGCTGATGTGATTGCAGAGCCATTAGTCATTATCTTTGAAAACTCATGATGATTAGGGGAGGTCCCAGACAATTGGAAAAAGGCAAATATAGTGCCCATCTTCAAAAAAGAGAAGGAGGAGGATCCAGGGAACTACAGACTGGTCAGCCTCACCTCTGGAAAGATCATGGAGCAGGTCCTGCAGGAATCCATTTTGAGGCACTTGGAAGAGACGAAGGTGATCAGGAACAGTCAACATGGATTCACCACGGGCAAGTCATGCCTCACCAATCTGATTGCCGTCTTTGATGAGATGACTAGCTCTGTGGATGTGGGAAAAACGGTGGATGTGATATATCTTGACTTTAGCAAAGCTTTTGATACTGTCTCCCTTAGCATTCTTGCCAGCAAAGAATTAAAGAAGTAAGGGTTTGCTGAATGGATTAAAGATGGATAGAAAGATGGATAGATCATTGGGTCCAATGGGTAGTGATCAACGGCTCAATGTCTAGTTGGCATCCAGTAACAAGCAGAGTGCCCCAGGGGTCGGTCCTGGAGAATAGGGTGGATTGAACCCTCAGCAAGTTTGCAGATGACTCTAAGCTGTGGGGAGTGGTAGATACGCTGGAGGATAGGGATAGGATGCAGAGGGACCTGGACAAATTGTAAGATTGGGCTAAAAGAAATCTGATGAGGTTGAGTAAGGACAAGTGCAGAGTCCTGCACTCAGGATGGAAGAATCCCATACATTGCTACAGACTGGGGACCACCTGGTAGGCAGCAGTTCTGCAGAAAAGGACCTGGTGGTTACAGTGAACAAGAAGCTGGATATGAGTGAACAGTGTGCCCTTATTGCTGAGAAGGCTAACAGCATATTGGGCTGCATTAGTAGGAGCATTGTCAGCAGATCGAGGGAAGTGATTATTCCCCTCTATTCGGCATTGGTGAGGTCTCATTTGGAGTATTGTGTCCAGTTTTGGGCCCCCCACTACAAGAAGGATGTGGACAAATTGGAGAGAGTCCAGCAGAGGGCAACAAAAATTATTAGGGGGCTGGAGCACATGGTTTATGAGGAGAGGCTGAGGGAACTGATCTTACTGAGTCTGCAGAAGAGAAGTGTGAGGAGGGATTTGATAGCAGCCTTCAACTACCTGAAGTGGGGGTTCCAGGGAGGATGGAGCTAGGCTGTTTTCAGTGGTAGCAGATGACAGAACAAGGAGCAATTGTCTCAAGTTGCAGGGGGGGGAGGGGTCTAGGTTGGATATTAGGAAAAACGTTTTCACCAGGAGGGTGGTGAAGCACTGGAATGGGTTACCTAGGGAGGTGGTGGAATCTCCATCTTTAGAGGTCTTTAAGACTCAGCTTAATAAAGCCCTAGCTGGGATGATTTAGCTGAGGTTAGTCCTGCTTTGAGCAGGGGGTTGGATTAGATGACCTCCTGAAGCCCCTTCCAACCCTAATCTTCTGTGATACTTGCCCACCCCCCATCAAACACATTTGCACCAGACTGTATATCTGCTCTACTTTCCTAACTTCCTAATTACTACTCTCCATTTCATTCTCTGCACTCCTCCTGATCTCCCCTTGGTATACTGCTTCTTTGAGTGCTTTCTTAGCTCTGTGCCTTCATTCATTGTGCCTGAAACAAATATTCCATTTCTTCTCCCAACTTCCCTCTTTCCTCCTTAAAACCCATTTTTCCACAAATCCTTCCTAACCAATTCCTTATTTCTTCACAATCTCCTTATGTACTATTCTGGTCTCTTCCATCTTTGAAACATATATAATTATATTTTGTAAAGTTCTAGGTACATTCCTGGCACTATATAAATTATCTTTTAAAACAATAATGGACATTTAAGAATGCATTTTCAGCATGCTGAAGAGATCATTCACGTTATCAATTCCTACTGATATTTGGCATAATGATGGTGCTCCTAATTCCATGTGGACTGATTTTAAACTGTACCCCAAGGGGTCTGAATTGTAATAATGTTGCCTATGAAATCAGGTTATCACCTTGATTATTTTTAATATACTCTAGTCTAGGAAAATTATACAGTAACATAGTTAACAAGCCAATTCTGTAAGCAGTAGTGTCCTCTCAGTGGAATTTGAAGGTACTCAGCATACTGACATATCAGTGCCCTAACAGAGAAATAAAGGTTTCATAACTTGCCTTCGTTTGCAGAAAATTTCACAAAAATTAGATCAGTAACATTTCACAAATCTAGCACTAAGAACAGTGGTTTAGCGTTTATCATTTGCAAGGAGAAATATTGTCATCTTTAATGTACTGTTAGAAAACTTAGAAACGTTTGCGAGATGATTGTATTACTGTTTACATGGATGACATAGGTATGGTTTGTTGATCCTGGAGCTCTTGTAATTAGCAGTTAGCAGTCCTACACTGGAGTGCAAATTATTCCTTTAAGATACATTCTTGGCAAATGTTTGAACTGAACGATATTGTTTTATTAGAGTACTTCGGACATGAGAGCAATATTTTGACCAGATGTTAAAAGAACCCTGTCGTATTTACAAATCCTCATTCCTTGCAAAGTCATAATGCTTTTGCTAATTTGGAAAAACCTTTAGAAAGAAAAAATCATAACTTTAAAAGAAAAAAAATACCTAGTAATATTTTGTATCCTTTCATTTCTGAGTTCATTTGGTATTTAATACTTACTTTAAACTGATTGCTGACTATTATGGCTCTTCAGGCTTAGTCTGGCTTGTAGGGCAGAGAGTCACAATTCCTTCCCTATTCACCTCCTGCTTTTGGGGTATCACAATTAATTTTCCCTCAGACAGCCTCTTCAGTGTTTTTCCCTGACCCTCTTGTGCCTAGGCAGTTCTGCTGGTTGCTGTGTAGCCAGGAGCCAACTCCTGGCTATACCCCTCCCCACCTATTTGCTCATTGGTAGGGCTGGTAGAAATTTTTCCGTGTTGAACCTGTTTTTTCAACTGAAAATTATATTTTCAACTAAATGGATTTTTTATAACATTTTCTGCCTTGTAGAATTTTATGTTTTTTTTTTTTTTTAATGGAAAAAAAAAGCTGATCTCTCAAAGTGAAATATTTTGATTCTGAGATGCTGCTGTGGTGCCTCATACTCCCATTCTCCTTTATGGGCCAGGCTGTCCATGACACACTGTAGCCATGCAACTGCCACAGTGCACCACCTTCCCCACCACCAGTGGACACCATCCCTCTTTATTAGGAATGCAGCATGATGAGGAGCCTAGCCTATAGAGGAGAATGGGAGCATGATGTACCTGAACTACAACACTGGTGGCATTTCAGAATAGAAATATTTCACTTTTAAATTTTTTGCTGAAAACTCTGGAAAAGTTTAACTATTTTTTTTTATTTGTTTGTTTATTTGCATTGACATTTTCCACGGGAAAAAAATCCACTATTCCAGCCAGCCTTAGTCACTGAGGTAGTATCAGGCATAGAGCCCCTATTTTCCCCCACCTTCTTTTCCCAATAGTGATTGGAACAGCTTGTACTTGACCGCACAGGAGGGGAAGGGTCTCTAATCCTCCTCACCTCCTTGCATGTCCTCATGGGCCCATAGCACAATCTTGCCCTGTGAGATGACTAATTTATAATGTGTGCCTATTCTATGACTGTCAGGGAATAGTACCTCACAGGCAGTATGGTTCAGAGAATTAATTAATGATTACTTAAAACAAACTGTTAAGTAGCAGTTTTGTGACCTAACAGTTTTCTAATTTAAGGCCACACTGTTTTTCATGCCTTAGAACATTCTGTCTCTTCAGTTATTACTAATATTATGACGATGGTAGCATTAATGTTCTTATCTCTTCTTCTCTTGCGCTGAGAACAAATTTATACTTGTAATTTAGAGCAAAAACATTAGATTCCCCCTTGACTCTGATTTTTTTGCACACAGTTGTTCATGTTTCTACGTGCACTGTGTTTGGGACTGTCCATGGTGTGTGTGCACAAAGTCTAGAATTTGCACATGCAAACAGTAGTGCACACAGAATTGCACATTCAGAAGTCAAAGGCCCCATTTTAGAAGTGTTTTTCCACAAAAGATAGATATCTTAAAAAAAGCAAACAGTGCTAATTTCCTTAATTATATGGATGCTTTAATTTTCGGATTCATTTTGTCACCTTTAATCTTACTTAGTCAAAAATGGTCTCTGCATATTTTCATAGGCATCTACATTATTCTGAATTTTATTCATTGATCTCTCATGCTGCTATAGCCATCACTGCTTTTAATCATTCATTGAAAGTTTGTCAAGGTTTTTAGGAGTTTTATGTAATTCGGTTTATCCGTAGGACAATATCCAACGTTTATAGTGGTTGCTGATATCAGTTTATTATTGGTGCATTGTTCTCTGTCCAAATGGTAATTCTAATCTGTTTCTGTTAGATTCTGGATACTTCTTAATATCAGAACATTACCATTGCACATGTCATAAACTACCATTTTCTTACATTTCCAGCACTGTTCAGTATCTTTCAGTGCAATCCCAAATGTACTGTGCCCCATTGAGTGAAAAGATGTTAAAATATAACCACTTCAGATTTTCACCTGGTGATCCATAGAGCGATTCCGTTCCGTATAGCACCTGGAATTATTCAATACTCTTGCAACATCTTGTTACTTACCAGAGAATTATGATGGTAACTTTTCTGATCACTGCAAGAATTTGCAAATCTAGTATCTTGTTCTGTATATTGCTGTAATGGCTTTGTCAAAGTTGCTTGCTGGTGGCTTTAACAAATGCATATATCTAAAGCACAGTTATCATTATCGATAAAATAATTTTGGGATGAGACATTTAATGCAGTACACACCACAATTGTACAAACAAAATTACCTTGGAGCTGGCTGCTATAGTAAATGAATTTGTAATTACCCTAAGCAGTTAATAATCTTGTTTACCTCCTGTGGTTATTCTAGAAACATGAGCCTATTTTGTCCTTCACTTTTGACTTCTACCTTGTTTTTTATATGCCTTTATGACACATATTCATTGATTATGAGATAAGTGTAGTGAAAGCAGGTGGATGTCTTTTGAAGTATCTTTGTTCTTATGAATGAATTCTCATGGTATCAGACCAATGAATAGACATGTTACTCTTATCCCTCAGATATGTTACTCTGTATACTTATACAATAAAACAATATTGACAGTGGGATTATATTGACAGTGAGTTTTTATTTTACATTGCCAAAACATGACTTCATTTTGCTGAAGAAACTACACCCCTGACTGATGTAGTTATGCTGACCTAACCCCCAGTGTAGATGCAACTATGTTAACAGAAACTTGCTTTCGTCAATGTTGCTAAATTTGTGCAGGGAGGTGGTGTTCTTACACCGATGAGGAAAAACCCCTTCTACTGGTGTAGGCTGCGTCTACGCTACAGGGTTATGTTGGCATAATGTCTTGGTTTATCCATCTGTAAAATGGGGCTAGTGATACAAGATTGTAGTGAGGCTTACTCACAGTTTGTAAAGCACTGTGAGCTCTCTGTAGCGCTATGTAAATGTGCAGCATACTCACTACAGCAGAGGTGCTGATTTTGAGGTGGTGTCATCAAATAAACATAAATTATAGTACGTTAGCAAGCAAGAAGAGGTTTCTAGGTCTTGTTTTTTTTCTCAGAACAGATTTTATCCCAAGTGCTTTAGGAGGGTGAGGTGACAGAAAAGGAACTGCCACTGAACCAAAGTTCAGAATAGTCATGAGAAGTGAAGATGAAAACTCTTCCAGTATTGTTCCTAGGTGGCATTTTTGGCTGCTTTGTGCAGTCCCAGATAGTTTGAATTAATGAAATTAGGTCAGACCAGTTGCTATTCTCATCAGGCTAGATTCAGCCAGGCTGATAGTGGGAAATACAGATTGAATTTCTCTGCACCAGTTTGAGGGAAGGGAGGCCATGTCTCCACCACTGCTGTCCCCTGCAGGATTACACTAGATAAGGGTAGATTGAATCTGTGAGTAGGGCTTTATCCCATCCCTGCTACCCATGGACATACCCCCTCCAGCCCCGCATCGGCATTACCATTGTTTGGGACCACGCTGGTCCTTTGACAGATGGGACGTTGCAGCTTTTGTGCCACTGCAACCTCCTCCTAATGGCCTTTCTGCTAAAATGATCCTGCATTCTGGTTCATGTCAGCAGAAGCCGATTTATCTCTGCTTTGTAAAATTCTATTTGCCCACTTGTCTGGGACAAATAGTTTTTGGGGGGAGGAAAGAGGAATAGGTGAATTTTTTTCCTCAGTTGTTATGAGGGGTGGGTGAGCAGAGTTTTTGCCTGGACTCACAAGAGTTAAAACATGAGACAGTTCAGCAAACACCATTATTAAATTAACTCATTTTAAATAATTCTGTAAGCTTGGGTACACGTTACCTTAGACCCAGATTGTGATACTCTTACACGTATCGAGTAGCATCTTAGTCCTAGGGTATAGTCTCATTGGAATCAAGAGAGTGATATGCATACTCACAATACATACTCCTAGAAGGGCAAAGCCAGAAAAGAACTCTCCAATCATCTAGTCCTAACTCCTTGTGTTTTTGCAGAGCACCTACATGTAGTATTCCTTATCTAGATTATTTTAGATAGTAAACACCTAAGGTTTTTTTATTCACTGAATAAAGCACATTTATGGAACTGTATAAATAATGTAACTGTTCTTGAATATCTACAGGGGTTGTGCTTCATACAGTGTCTTAGGTGTGTATTCTACTTCCTTGTTTCTCCAACTGTTAACTTTATCCCAGTATTTAATCTAAATTTCTCCTTCCTTAGCTCCTGAGACTCCATATAATTCCCTGTCTTCATTTACATTGTTACTCCAAGATATTTATAGGTGGTGATCATGTCCCTTGGTCTCTTCTTTCCTAGACTATATAAATTAATCTCCCTTCAGACTTCAAGAATAAACTGTGCAGCTTAATCCCAGTGCAGCCAGTGCAAACATGTATTGGAAAAAGCATTTCTTTCTGATGTGTGGGTTTGGGATTTTCTGATGAGCGTCATCCCCTCATTCTGAGTTGTGTGCACTGTAGTAAATCAATGGAGGGCAAGCCTCTGATAGGGTGGGAAGGCAGTCATTAATAAATTGCTGGGGAGAACTCTGTGCATAGTATTGTTTAACTTCTTGGTCAGTCCATGATGTTTGGAAATAGACTAAAATAAAATCAGTTCAAAAGATCCTGATGCTCCTTATGGCCACACTGTGTGGTAAGAGTGGTGTTCTCTGACAGTGATAGTATCTTACTATCTTACTGCATCATACTGCAACGATATATCATTTGTCTTTAGAAAGCAGCGCTCTAAGTTCACTAACCCGTCATTACTGTAACATCGAGAACAAGCTGCAAAGGTGATGAGCCCCTCAAATGAGACACATTTTCCTGTGCTTACCTTCTAAACTAACTGTTGGAAAAAGGAACTGATGTGGTGTGAGAAAACGGTAACAGCATCCATTCATTTTGTGTTTCTTCTCCCTCTGTTTAAAGTCCATTTGATTCTGTGGCCTGTCTTGTTATACTTAATGGATTATAAACTGCTCAGGGCAAAGACTGTGTCCAATGTTCTCTAAGTAAAGCATTGTGCGCCCCTGTGGCATTGCATACAAATATTTAATAATAACAAGAGGGTGTTATCTACTGGTACATGGAGATAGGTGAGTGTGAAGGATTGTAGGTTAAAGTAGAGGGCAGATAAGGCTATTTTAATTTACAACTTTGTATCCCACTTTTATTTCAGAATAGAGTATCCATAAAGAGAGCTATTGTGGTCAATTTCCCGTTACAGACAAGCCCATAGACTCCTATGAATGTATTCACTTATATTACGTAAACCCCCAGTGCTTTTATACATCACCTCTGAATTTGACCCAGGACCTCATACATCCATATCCTGCTGACGTGTAATTAGCAGTGATTTACATGTGACTTCGGAATCTGTCCTCAAATGTTTAAAGAGGATGGCAACTTTCAAATTGTGGGCCAGATTCTTGTGTCATTGTGCCACTCACGCAGCACAAAAGAGCCAGATTTTGGCCATAACTAGCCAGCTCTGTATTTTCCCAATGTTGGGAGCTCTCAGCTGGCATAAAACCACCTATGCCAGCTCCCATAATGACTGCTTCCTCCCGTCCCCTCCCCGCCCCAGTATAGGAAGCATATTGTGGGATGAGTCTTGTTCCACTCTAATTGTCAGGTTGCACATTGTCCAATAGGGATGATACATCACTTGAATAAACTAGAGCAGCCCTAGGGCACAGAAGCTCACAGAAACAGAGTTGTAACTACCTCCCTGACACCCGCAGGAGAGACTCTAGACCAACATGTCTTAAAATTGTGTTCCTTTGCTTCTAACATGGTCAGTAAGTTGGACACTCCATTTGTTAATTTGTCAAATCTCATTGGTGTTGAAACCAGGCCTGTGTCTCTTCCAGCCCCTCTTATTTAGATTCTTCAGTGAAATCATAATGCAGAATTTGTGACATCATCTTCACTGTCTTGGCAGTGGATTGTTGGCTTTGTTGGATATGGGTGAGCAGGATGAGCATGAGAATGGAGAAGCTGAACAACAAACACAAATATCTGCTATAATTTTGGTTTTTGAAAAGGAAACTGTCTAGGAACAAAAAACATTGAACTTGAGATAATGAGACAGAAAATTAAGGGAAAGCAAGTGGCTGTTTGAGTTCTGGTCTAGTGGACAGAGCCCAACACTACAAAAGCCTGCCTCTCAGGTGAAATGAGGGTCCACCAAACCCAGAATTCAAGAGATTACATGGGACAAAAAAGAGGCAAGGTCCCTCATCAGATTACTCCAGACAACACCTCTGCACTGGTGGCTGAAATCTTTATTTTATCCATAGAACCAGATGTACGCAGTAGTAACAATTTAAATTTGCATGGGCTATCCCACCGATGTGATTCAACCCTGACTATCAGAGGAAGAAGGTGAGAAGATGGTTCAGTTTCCATGTTGATTCATTCCTTCACCTCTCCACTGATGCTAAGCAAAAGCAGACAGATTAGTGCCCCCAAAGATGATGGAATCATTGAAGTAGCCGCTAATCCAGTTATCAGTGGACTAAGAGACACCATCTTATTTCCTAGAGGCCATTGAAATCACCAGTTCGTTCACATAGGTGACTGAATAGCTGTCAAATGGCAGTAAATTTTGGATACTACCAACATGAGCTAGAATCAAACTGATTTTTCTTGGGTAGCCTTGTACAATAAAGCAGAAAACAGAACATGTACAGAATACATCAAAACTAAGCACAGTCCATTTGGCCTCTGTCGCTGATTTAGAAATGCACACATTCTCATTTTCACTTGAGTTAAGTTGATCTAATAGTTTCATGGTGAGACTGAAACTGTAGATCACCTGCCCTCTTCCAATCAGGTTTCCATGGTCTTGTTACTGAATTGCTGATATTTTGCAATAATAATGTTGACATACTGCTGTTTGGGGCAATCAGGCACAAGCTACACACGATATTAATCTGTGAGATATCCTGGTGCTCTTACAAAGGCTACAAAATCTCCAGCTCTAAAGACATTTTCTGAAGAAGAAAGCAAATGGAAACCAGAGAGAGAAAGTCAATGCCCCCAAATTTATGAGTTCTTTTATAACATTGAGGAGTTTAAAAACATTAACAGATGGTCCAGTGCACCTGAAGTGCAGCTGAGATGCTGATATAGCACTTTGCTAATTCAGGAGGTGAATGCATCATACACTTCAAATTTCCATATTTTAGCAGATAATTGTTAATATATTTTGATTTGATTTCCTGATTCTGCTTTAATGAGTGCAAATAGTTTGCTTAAAAAAGAAAAGAAATCAAATGTAAATTTGTATTTTAATAAGGCATTAGTGTAACTTTTCCCTGTAGCTAATCCTGTCTTTCATAGAAATATCCATAATTTCATACTGATGGAAAGAGAGCTTTTAAAGGCTATTTCATTAATACACCATCCTTTTACAATACATGTATTAAATGGATTTAATAGTTAAGAGTTGAGGCAGACATTTGCTTCATAAGCTGCTACTTGCCATGGCACAGATAATGCAAATTGAATTAATATAGTGCAGAGATTAAATTTGCTAGTAATTTCTACAGATTGCACTAGAGAATGGGAAGCTTACTCTGCCTCCTGCCATATGGTACTCGGCTTTGGATAGAATGTTTCATCTTTGGCTTTGCACAGCATTAAACTGATTACGCACAAAAAGTCCCTCAAATATGTTCAGTGGTGTTTCATGCTAGACATCATTGTGATGCCTTGTCATTGCCCAAACTGGGCAGTCAGACTAACCACTCTTACTACAGAGTTACCCATAGAGGAGTTTCCTTCCACAGTTGTTTCATGCAAACACATATGTGTCTTTGAACTGCTGGTCCATAATTCACCTTCACCAATGTGTGTATATTAATATTCATCAGAAGCAGAAATGATCATTTTGGGGACTGTCCATGTGTGATTTTGATACAAAAAACTGAAAAACAGCTGTTTAATGGGAACAGGAGTCCAAAACTTGGAAATTCTCATTTTTTTGGCTGGCACCTAAGATTAAAAGATTTATTTTTTTTCATTTCAAATTACCATCTCTCCTGGGTATCAGTCCCCATGGAGAACAATGTTTCCCTCGTGTAACTTGGGAAATCCACCCCGCCGGCCACCTTTGAAACATTTAATTGTCATTAGTGAATTAGTTGCACATGTATATAGGCTAGGCAAGATATGCAATTTCAATGAACAGCTGATGGTAAACATCCATTTCAGCATGTCAGGTGAAATTGATGAGAAAAAATATCAGTAACAGTGTGGGAGTGTGGCCTCGCCCCCTTTTGCCTGCAAGGTCTGGGGTCTCCAGCCTTGCAGCAGCACTGGGAGCTCTCTGCAGCCCCACTGTCATGGCCCCTCTCCCTCCGTCCCGTGACAGAAGGGTTGCCGAGAGCTCCTTGTGTGTCTGCAGGGCTAGTGACACTTGATCCCTGCAGGTGTGGGGAAGACTGCAGTCCTGGCAGGGCAGAGTACAGAACCTCGGCCAGGACTGGGGGGAGGAGGATGTACCTCAGCCACGGGAGCGGCCACTCTGCTTCTGAATGGCTCTGTCCCAGGGTGGCCTCCCCTGCAGCCTTCCCCCCTCACCAGCAGTGATCCAGTGTCACCAGCCCTACAGCTCCACTGTCATGACCCCCTCACTCACTCATCAGCCCGAAGTGTGGGAGCCGTCCCTGGGCAGGAACTATTCAGTAGCAGCCTGCCGCTGAGGACTCGTTCTCCTTGCAGTCCAGGCTGGGAGTCTCTGCTTCACTAGACCAGGACTGCAGCCTCCCCAGCACTATTCAGGGAGCCCTCTGTCAGTGCAGCCCTAACCCTACCTCTACCCCTCCTTTCATTTCCAGCCACTGTACAAATAAAAAGTTAAAAATGAAAGACATCTGAAAAATAGAAAAAATCAAGGTAGTTGAAATTAGAAAAAATAAAAAATTGGATTCTGCCAAGCCCACGCATGTAACAACATTCATGCATTTAAAACTACCCCTTTTCTTTCAAATTGTCAGAAAAAGTGTAGTTTTAATGTACTATATAGCACTTCTGTGTTTTTTATACAGGCGCATTAGAATGTATTGAATCTCTTTAGGGATGGATCACTAAAAAGGCAAAGATCTGTAGACTTTTTACCTAGAAGATAATCCATTGATTTAAATAATTAATATTCCTGTCTGTAGTGGACCAAACCCTGAGGTTCAGAGGAAAACAATAAAATCAATAGGAATTTCGTATGATAAAGAACAAAGTAGAAACTGGGACAGAACTTTAGGCATGGTGCAGTAGGCTGGTGTGGTGTTTAGATTTGTCCCATTTCCATAGTTAGCATTGAAATGCGAATAAATCCAGTCAGCATTTTTTTGTTAGTCAAAACAACCATGCTTTTGTTTCGCAAGCAGTTTCATTGCTCTCTCACACCTGAAAATGTGCGGGTCCTATAATGATAGCTCATGTTTATGTTGTGCCTTTCATCTCAAAGCACTTTGCATACTTTATCTGTTGTTTATTAAGGACCAACCAAGAAAAGGCTAGGTGCTGTACAAACACTGAGTAGCAGATGTCCCAGCCTGAAGAGCTTCCAGTCTAAATAGATAAGACAGACAGGCTGGGGGAAAGGGTAGTACATACCTACAGAGAGAGCAATGTGATGATGGCAAACATCATGTGAGTTGCCCAATTTTTGGGGAGTGGCAGATTTATTTAGGAGGGGATCGGCTAAATGGGAAGGGAAGGAGGGACAGGAATGGGGAAAAGATAGTGAGAGAGCAGGAGTGGAGTGGAGCTGAGGTAAGAGACTCTGAGGAGGGATGGGGAGGAGGAAGGTTGGAGCAAACACAATCAGCACAGGTCAGAGGAGGTCCGAGAACATTCTACAGTTTTTACTGGAATGTCCCAAGGTGAGAAAGGGGCCTCCCTGCTTTGGCTACTCCTATTCCTACCCACTGCAGTCTCTGGCTGGCTCCTCTCTGAAGTTTCCCCCATGGCCACATGGAGGGATGGAAGGGAGGTACCACCTGTATCCTAGTGCCCCCTGAGTTGGGGGGGATCTCCCCTGCATAATTCTGGATTCAAGGGGGAGATGGAAAGGGGTAGCCCCATCTGGACCCCATTTTACCCCCACCCCCAGTGCAGCAAGCCCTGCTCTGGCTGCTTCTATTCCTACCAGCTGGAGTGCATCTATATCAAGCTTTTCACCCTTATTTCTAAAACCCTTACCACTTAAATACCTGAACTGATATAAAACCTCTATCTAGGGTTTGCTGTACCCAACATTAGGTAACAGATTAAGACAGCAATTAAAGTGAAAACCGTGGGAAATCTTCAGTAGAGGGGAAGCGATGACCACTTTTTGCCACTGTAGCTGTTTCCCCTGATGGATATTTTACACCTGGGATTTTGTGCCAGGGTTTCTGTCAGCAGAAACAGACACAAACCAGGCTAAATCCAGCCCATCATAACAAACTAAACCCTCAGGGGGAATTCAAGTAGATAGTATGTAATTAGCCAAATTGCAATTTGATCAAAAACGGAAGGATTAAAAAGCACCTTAGGAAAATCAATGAGCACAAGGGGTCAAGACATTAGTTTTCATAGATTCCAGGGCCAGAAGGACCATTGTGATAATCTAGTCTGACCTCCTATATAACACAGGCCTGAGAACTTTCCCAAAATAGTTCCCAGAGCAGACCTTTTAGAAAAATATCCAGTCTTGATTTAAAAGTTGTCAGTGATGGAGAATCCTCCAGGATCCTTGGTAAATTATTCCAATGGTTAAATACCCTCACTATTAAAAACTTGAATTTGTCTAGCTTCAATTTCCAGCCATTAGATTGTATTATACCTCTCTCTGCTAGATTGAATAGCTCACTATCAAACATTTGTTTCCTATGTACTTAAAAACTGTCAGCAGGTCACCCCTTAACCTTTCTTTGTTAAGATAAATAGATTGAGCTTCTTGAGTCTATCACTATGAGGCATGTTTCCTAATCCTTTACTCATTTTCATGGCTCTTCTCTGAACTCTCTCCAATTTATGAATATCCTTCTTGAACTGTGGACCCCAGAACTGGAAACAGTATTCCAGCAGTAGTTACATCAGTCCCAAATACAGAGGTAAAATATCCTCTCTGCTTTTGCTCGAGATTCCCCTGTTTATGCATTCCAGAATCACATTAGCTCTTTTGGCCACAGCGTTGCACTGGGAGATTATGTTCAGCTGCCTATCCACCACAACCCCTAAATCTTTTTCAGAGTCACTGCTTCCCAGGATAGGGTCCCCCATCCTGTAAGCATAGCCTACATTCTCTGTTCCTAAATGTATAAATTTACATTTAGCTGTATTAAAATGCATATTGTTTGTTTGCTTTTACTTTACCAAACAATCCAGATAGCTTTGTATCAGTGACCTGTCCTCTCCATTATTTACCATTTCCCCCAATTTCTGTCATCTGTAAACTTTATCAGTGATGATTTTGTGTTTTCTTCCAAGTCATTGATAAAAATTTTAAATAGCATAGGGCCAAGAAGTGGTTCCTGCGAGACCCCACTAGAAACACACCTGCTTGATGACTGCCCATTTAAAATTACATTTGAGACCCATCAGTTAGCCAGTTTTTAATCCCTTTAATGTGTGTCATGTTAATTGTATATTGTTCTGGTTTTTAATCAAAATGTCATGCAGTACCAAGTCAAACGCCTTACAGAAATCTATTACATCGACACAATTACCTTTATCAACCAACTTTGACATATCATTACAAAAGATATAAATTAGTTTGACAGGATATATTTTCCATAAACCTGTATTGTATGGTATTAATTATATTACCCTCATTTAGTTCTTTATTAATCCAGTCCTGTACCAGCTGCTCCATTATCTTGGCTTTTTTCCTTTTTTTGTGCGTGTCTTCAGAAAACTGTGGATTCATTGATAAAGCCTCTTTATGATTAGAAAAAACAAGTTATTGTTTTATAATTTTATATTTGTTATAAAATGAACCTGGTTTCTGATGAATGGGGTTTTGGTGCTGGTTTTTTTTTTGCTGCGTGCTCATAAAGAGACCCATTCATTGTTCTTCCCTTCCTCCATTTGTTTCTTTCTCCCAGCTCTTGTATCATGTCTTCTAGATTGTGAGTTCTCTGGGTGCAGATACAGTCTTTTACTACTTGTTTGTACAGTGCTTAATAGAATGGGACCCTGAACTGGTTAGGGCCCCATGGTGCTCCCGGTCTACAAATCATAATGCTAATTATTTCAGTCACATTTCATTTTTTATGTTCCATCCCCAAACAAGGATTTCATGTTGGTATGTTGTGTGCAAAAGAATGATACAAAGCACAGCATGGATCATTGCTCCTGGGGTAAAACTCTATGGGAGGGAGCTGAAGGAAACAATTTTGCAAAGTTCACCACACAGAGTTTACCCCTCCTTCTTCTGTTAGAGAAGCCACCCCCACTCACCCCCAGCAAACTCAAACTGCAGCCCTGCCTCAATCCCACTCATGCCTGGAGTAGGCCACAGCAGAGCAGGGTTTCAATTATGGAGTGCCCCTGCTCCCCCGCCAGCTTCCTGGTGGTGCCTAGCCCTATGATCTTCCTTTTAAAGGGGGGGTTCCCCAGCGTGCAGGGAGCTAGGACTGTATTTCTTCCCCTGTAATCTCCCTGCCTGCTGTAATGTGTGCTTATCCCCAACACCAGCCTGTCTGCTGTCACTCCCCAAGCCTCTGCAGGGTCTTGGAGAGAAGGGAGAGGATGGCACATAGAGGTGGCTGACCTGCCTTTCTGCACAGGCCTCCCCAGTGCACTGATTGGGGCACATTCTGGCCCACAGCCATTGAAGTTTTAAAAGCACCATGCATGCCTGATACATATTCATTCTGTTCTTTGTATCTCAATGCATACAGTGGCCAGTCATTAAAATGAACAACAAATTAGTTTGGAAAGGATGGGCTGAAAGAAATAATGGCTTTCTTGTCTACAATCTAACCATCAAATGCTGGTATATAAAAGTGAGCTCCTCTGTTGCATACCACTATGGCACTCATTCTAAAGGGCCTCCCTCTCTGCACACAGCTGACATTTGTGTGCACACCATGTAATGAGGCAGGTATTTAGTTGGTTCTGTAGATGAAAATGCTTGTCTCTGTACTCAAATGGGGGTTTTGCTCCATGTAACTGGAGCACATGCATATTTTGCACATGTACAAACATGAGGTCTTTAAAATTTGGCCCAGCCACTGTGCTGAGAGCCAGGACTGCACCCTCAGATAGAAAAGCAGTCAGTATTTGGAGAGCATCACCTGGATTGGCCCTCATTGCTTAAACAAATGTAATGTGTTCAAGATAATACTTTGGGCTGGATTTTGGCTGCTTCTGAGCATATTCATGGGAGTGGGTGGAGGAGAGGGAAAATGCAGGCAGCTAATCTAGGCCTTCTGCCTTACCCCTTGTGCTCCTCCACTAGGTGCATCCAGAATGCCAGAGCCCCCTGCGGGCTAGGAGGAGAGAGAATAGGTTAGCGTAGCAGAAATGTTGCACAAGCCAAGATGGCTGGGGGTGGGTAGGGAAGAGAATCATGAATGCATCCCTGCACTGCATGTGTACAAGTCCCTTCCAGCATAGCTCATACTCCAATAACCCTTTGTGTGCATCTTTTTTTTTTTTTTAAATTGCAGCTCTTTCTTCCCTGTAGGAGAATGCCGCTACCATTGTAAATAACCATGACAGGAAAATATAGAATATCTTTTATGTTCAGCAGCCTATTAAGAGTTGGTGCGTCTCTTGCTTCTGTGAGTAAATCAGCTGGTGATAAAGTGAAGAAATCACATGCCAGTGCAGGTTATAAAACAGCTGATCCACGTGGCTGCTGAGATTTTCTATCAGGCTTATGAGATTTTGGAACTTAGTTCATTGGCAGGCTGCCTCCAACGGTATAGACAGGGCATATGGGAGCAATGCTCTCATGCTACCCAGCAGTGCCTGCTGGGATAATCTGGTAACCAGCCTGAGTATGGGCAGGTGTCAGTATTGTGCATGGGTTCCCCCTGGCTTCTGTACTGTAAATCCTCACCTAAAAACCAGGGTAAACAATCAAAGCAAGGCACAGGGATTAACTTCTGCAACTCCTTTTTAAATTTTGTTTTTGAGACTTGCTCACACATTTTCATATGCAGTTTGGTGCCTGCATCACAGGTAGTTTAGTAGCTCAGTACATGCAGCCATCCAGGTTTGTTCCATTAAAGGTGATTAACTCTCTTTCTTTATGCTCCATGTTCATTGCTCAAGCTAGAGTGTTCAAGCCTCTTCATAGATTGCACAGAAAGGTAGTGTCCCAGCCAGTGTAGCCTGCCATTCATGAGCTTGTCGGCTATTTGCCTTCCCTTCTGTTCACATAACAGCTCTGTAGTAAATATGATTCTGATCTGTTATTAATCGATATGACATAGTGCCTAAGAGCCCTAGACAAGAGTCTGGGCCCATTCTGCTGCTCTCTGAACAGGCAAATAACAGACAGTGCTCTTATCCCCTGAGAGTTCATAACCTAGTTTGTCAAGACTCAAAAGATGGGAATAATGGATATGTGGGGTGAGATGAGGTGGGTTGGGAGGACAAGGTAACAGGATGACGTGTAGTAGTTTGCCTGGAACAGTATTGTCAGGAAAAATATTTACGTACTTCCAGCCGTCTTCAGTGCGATTGGTGGGTGTTCCTTTTCTGCAGCAGTTAGTCACATGTACGCCTTGCTTCCCATTTCATCTTACCCTCTCATCTCAGCTGAAAACAGTGGAGAGACAGCTCCAGCTCCCATACCAAGAAGATGGAAGGATCCCTCCTTCAGTATTTGTGCTTTGTGAACACAGTTGGCTTTAATGTTACTTGTTAATGAGCAGATATGCATCTAAACCCATGTTCACTGGGAGTTGCCATATTTTATTTATTTATTTATTATAAATATTTTTTTATTTCATACCTGAGGGAATAGCTCTCCTGGAAGATTCTGCTTTTGGCAATTACTGTAGCAGAGTAGAAACTCTTAGATTTGCTGGTGCTGTAACATTATCCTAGAAGTACTGCCTTCCACAATTGCTATATGGGGGAATGATGTTAAATCACATTGAATTGGCAAGATATGCTGATATACTGCAGGGTGACGTATGGTGTTGTATTAATTTTGATAGAATATATGCACCTAGAGAGTCAAAGGTGTTAACATGACCCTGTTACTGTCCAATATTAACAGTTTTTAAACAAGGTTTGGCGTTCCAAGTACAGAGACCTCAGTCTTCTTAGTTCCATGGCAAACACACCATTAACTTTTTAAACTCTTTAATAAAGATACAGACAACGAAGGAAAAACAGTTAAAACATTTGAAATGTGAAGTATTAAGTAAGGCTTTCCATTTTAACAGTATCCCTTATTCCTTTTCCCTTTGGCTTCAGAAACTCTTTAGAAGGAAAGCCTTTTGTCTGACAGTCTCTTAGATGGTACCAGTAAATGGTAAAAGATAGTAATAACTGTCCTTGTGGAGGGGTGGGGGGAGTTAGTTGAGAGAAGCTGGAGCTGTTGTTAAAGTTTGATCCCATTTCCTAAGAGACAAGACAAGCACATACAAAAAGAAAAGAACACAAAGATAGACAATGCAGCTTCTTTCTCTGGTGTGGATTCTTATGTGCAACCTCACTGCTGAAAATACAGAGTCACAGCACATGGTCTTATCAGCTATTCCGAGATCTGGCATATTTGTACCAGAGTTGGGCTATATAGGGCGTTGTTTTTAGCTGCCTCTTTGGTCACAGGTTTATAGCAGTATTGTAAAATATACAGTCTCGGTCAGCTAAGCCAGACTTTTATTAAACTGTAAGGCAAAAGGAAAGTAGGAAGGGATAGAAAAGAAAATAAATGCAGTGGAGGAGGAAGAGGACACAAGGGATTGGAGTGTACTGTGTGTTTGCACCTGTGTGTGGCAGAGGTGGGGAGAGGAGAGTTTCACATTCCAGATGATGTTTGGGATTTAGCCAGAGCCATTGGAGGTGACGATGTCATATGTGTTCTTCTCTCTGGCCCAGTTCAGTCAGGATATTTCTCAGGTTCAGCACAACAAAGGCCCAACAGTGTTACGGTGATCCCGGGATCCCAGAAGACAGTGGGGCTGGCAGCCATGATGGTGATGCTTGCTCCATTCAGTCCACCTGTCTCCCCTCCAGCAGTCAGACAGCACAATTCTCCCACCAGAATATTTTGTCTTAAGGACCCCAGAAAGGCCCAACCTCTCATTATTTTGTTCACCAATTAGGCCTAATTTCTGATACACCAATTTTAGTCCATTGATTTCTGGTTCCACACTTCTCTTGTTACCAGACATGATCTTTACACTGTCATTGAGTTATATCAGTAGGCCTTCTTGTTTTGATTAATCCAATCTTTCTGTCTCTCTTTTGCATCTTTCCCCATCATGATTGGTGATGATTGGCAACCTTTCATTTACGAGAGATGGTGGAAATTGCGGTCTATGATGTAGATTGTTTGCAATGTCTCATGTGGCTAAATAGTCCAATCTGAGATTTGCATAATCTATGGCAGTTATTGCAAATATATGTGTCTTGGTTGGGAGCTGCTTGCTTCCTACAAGCTCTTTTCTCTTCAAGGTGTAAGAGCCAGGACTTCGATGATCTGATGGAAATGATGGCACCACTTATAATCACTTGCCAACGTTTCCCATCGGTCAGGATCAATTCCAAATTCCTTCAGATCTCGCTTGCATGTATTTTTAGAGCAAAGCTTGGGATGTCCTGTTGTTCTTGTTCCCTCTGATAGCTTCCCATATAGTATGTGTGACCCATCCATGCCTAGAGTAGCCCACCTGAAAATGCCAAGGTTAGGGCAAGCTGCAAAAGGAGAGCAGATTCTCTCTCAAACTGGTGGCTAATACTGCAGTTAAGTTCCACAGCCAGTTACAAGCAGTGCTTCTGATTCCCCACACTGGCTATTAGGAAGCTAAAACAAAAAAATTACACAGCCCCCTTTACTGCATTTCAGTCAGCAACTAGGTCCAGTAAAGAGATAAGTTATTTAACATTCTATTCCCTCTACCACAATGTTCTCATGACCCCCAGGGTCAGTTACATTGACAGATCAATATAAGTTTGGCTCTTACCCAAAATAAAACGCTGCCAGCCAATCCTTTAGTAACTAAACTAAAGGTTTATTATAAAAGGAAAGAAACAAACGATAAGAGAAACATTAAGTGGTCAAAGCAATCAGATACATACAAGTGACATTAAAGTCCATATATATCAGATTCTCAGCAGAACTGTGGAGTTAGCAGGCTTGTACAGTTCCTCTGGTGTACATCCAGTACCTGGATGGGTCTCAGCTCTTTCTTTCACAGCTTCAGTTGCATATGAGTTGGTCCAGAGGTAAGAAGCAGGAATGAAGAAAATATGGAGATGGTGCATCTGTTTTTATAGTCTGTGGTCTGCCATGTGGCTTGTTTCAAACACAAGCTCACAGCACATAGGCAGGGAAAGGCACTTGTAGCCCCCTGACCACAGGCATGTCCCTACATGTCCTGATGGGCATAGGTGCCATCTTGGCTTCTCTCCCAGAGCTCATCGTAAAGGTAATGGCCCTCGATGAATCATTAGTGCTGACACTAATCTGCTGGGGGAGTGGGGCGTGTATAGCCCAGCAGCACTGCACAAGTGTTTGGATACAGATATATCATATATATTACATATTTAGAACTCAATACAACACTGATACATACATATAAATGTGCTTATCAATCTTAATGAATTATAACATTTCCATTGGTACCTGACATGGCATATCTCGTAAGAATTATTGTAATTTTGCAATATTGATATCAATAATATTATGACTGGTCATTCATATTCTACCCAACGTCACAGTATGTCCTTAGGTATGCATCCATCTTCCAACCTGCTCAGATGACCCAGCCAGCGCAATTGTCTTTGCTTTAGCAGAGCTGTCACACTTGGTACATTTGCCTTTGAAGAACCTCTGCGTTGGTAACTTTATCTTGCCATTTGATGTTGAGTATACATCGTAAGCAGCGTAAACGGAAACTGTTTAACCTTTTTTCCTGATGAGAATAGGTTATCTATGTTTCCCCACCATACATGAGAGTGTTGAGGACACAAAGTTGGTACACTAGCATTTTTGTCTTGATGGTAAACTTTGAATTGTTGCATGCTCTTTTGTTTCCAATGTGAACATTTAGGTCTTCATCCAGTGAGAGGTTGGTAGTCACCACAGAACCTAAATCATTGAACTTTTGGACTACTTCTAGGTATTTTGCATTTAAGATGATTAAAGGATCTTGTGGAACTATCAGCATTTTCCCATCAGCATTTACATTATAGGTTATTGTGTCATTTTATTATCTTTTCACTCAAAACTCACTGTTGAGCTCGCAATTAGGGTAAATTTGTGGACCCAAATATTACAACAATGCTAAAGCAAGTACAAAATAATACAAGAAACCTGTTCAACTTTGTAGCAGTTTCATATATAAAAGGCTGTGTACTGGCCTCTTACAAAGTTGACAAAAGCCACTGAAGATTACGGAACACTGACTAACATAGTTTATAGATCATTCTGCACTGTCTCCCAGTTTAATACTAGACACTCCAGTTTAATACTAGAGTTGTGCAAATAACAGATTTTTTGGTTGCAGGCGATTCCAAAAAATTGAGAAATAAAATTAGTTTTGGATAAAACCAAAAAGCAGATTTTTTTCAAAATTTTCAGTGACTTGAAAACTCAAGAAAAAATCACTTCAGGTCAAATTCAATGTTTTGTTTTTTGTTTATGACCATTTAAAACATTTAGTTTTAAAAAAAAATTAAGGAAAATTTTGAAATGAAAAGTCATTTTGAACTGAAAATATGTAATGTTTTGAAAATGTCAAAACAAAGTATGTTTTTTCAGAATTTATTTTAATTTTTTGGACTGACACAATTCATAGAAACAACATGAATTTGTGAAATGTGTTGCTATCACCGAATCTGCGTCTTTCATTGGAGAAAAAGATTCAGTCAGAAAACTTCATCTATTTCAGCTCTATTTAATACAGTGTCCCAGAATATTACAATGCAGCAAATTATGTTCCAATATATATGTGATATTCCCTCCCTTTCCTCCTCTTTGTGTGCTGGAAACTGTAATGAAAAAAGCATAGAGAGGCTATTTATCAATCTGTTTTGATTCTTTAAAGGTATTTGAATTTGTACTGGTTCAATGGGCAAATCAATCCAAATGAAGATACGAGATTTCCTAACTGCTGGGTCATTTAATTGTATTTTATCTGTTTTGACAGCTGTTTGTGAAGCAGCACTTCATTATAGACACGAGTTATTTTTACTTACTGTACAATTTTCACTCCCAGGATACAGCAGAGCTGTTTCCTCATGTTGCATTTACAGGTATGCTGGCCTTGTATGTTTACTGTAAAATGCAGGTACAAGACCTAATTCTCCTCTCACTTGCACCAGTTTTGTACTGGTTTGGCTTCGGTGAAATTATTGATTTTTAGGGAGGTGTACTCAATAGCAGAATCAGACCTGTAGTGTTTAAGCTAGTGGCCGTAAAAACTAGTGTGCTGATGATACTTATGCACTCTTCAGTCCCTTGAATGATATTTCATAACTCAGCAAGGGATGGGATAGTATCCTGCTGATGTGCTGGATTACCAGAAAGTTTACTACCGCTGCTCCCTCAATTTCTTCCCATGATCACAGAAGTGAGACATGAACTGGAAGGTTTGTCAAAGGACTGGAAATAAGGAATTGTATTCATAGATGTCTAAGCAACATATCTTTTAAATAACTATATTTTTCCTTGGCTAAATGTGTGACAGAGAGGGAAAAAATTGTATCTTAATCCTGGGCAAATTCCATGTACTAAATGCTGAATACTGGCTCCAAAGAAGAGACTAATGAAACGCAGTAGTTATTGCAATAAATCATTGCACCATGATATCTAGTTGAACTTTTATTTTATGCTTAATTTTTTATAGACCACCAACTATGGTGGCTTTTGGTCAGAGGATTTTGAGGATTTCAGAAAACCTTGGCTTTGTCTTTTGTAAGGCAGATAAGATTAATTCATTCTGATTTTAAACAACTCCTGCTGCCAGTGGTCTCATGTAAAAATAATTGTGGCTGTAGGCATGAAAAATGGAGAGCAGGGAGGGTTTCATCTTTGCACTGAGGCAATTTAGATTTTTCACCTTCTTCTGCAGCGCGGGGCATGGGTCACTTGCTGGTGGATTCTTTGTAGCTTGAAGTCTTTAAATCATTATTTGAGGACTTCAATAACTCAGTCTTAGGTTACGGGGTCTATTACTGGAGTGGGTGGGTGAAATTCTGTGGCCTGCATTTTTCAGGTCAGATGAGATGATCATAATGGTCCTTTCTGACCTTATATGAGTCTGAGAATATATATATATATATGTTCTATATAAAAATGGCCTTCAGGGGGCAAGAAAAGTTTGCCATGAATATACATCCTTGAGCAGATGTTAAATAACTCCGTCTTTTAAAATAGTGATATGAAGGTACTTCATTCTCCCTGACCAAAATTTTCATAAATGACTGATTTTGGATGCCTCAGTTTGGGGTGCTCATCGTGAGACCCCTTAAAAGTCCTGATTTGCAGAGGGCAAGAGCTCAAACTTTCTGAAACTCAAGCCCCTTTAAGGTGTCTTAAGTTGGGCACCCAAAATCACGCGTTGCTTTTGAAAATCTTGGTCTCCAAGTATATGCTTATTGCTTGCAGAATTATATTGGAAACTGAAGAATATACACAAACCAAAAGAGTGAGTGCATAGGCATTAAATATTGTGTTTGCAAGGATATTTTCAGCCCATCTGTAAAGCAGGCATCATATTAAGCATTTTTTAGTTTGAAGAACCAGGCCTCAGCAAGCACCATTAAGAAAAGCTCTGACTATGGGTAAAGTGATGAGACTAGATCCTTGCTTTCTTCCACCATGTTTTGGTACATTAATGAATATTTCAAAATACTCATTATTGAGCAAGATTCTGCCATCAACCACAAGTGTAACTCTGCATGAAAATGTCACCTCACCAACCATTCAGCTTTCAGTGGCTAAAGTAATTTCTCCCCTCATTGCTCTGACCATATCATCCCCAACCCTCTTCATGGACTCCTTCTCTTCCCACATAAAGTTCAAAATCCTCAACCTCACTTTTAAGTCTCTGCACAGCTCTGTCCTTGCCTGCCTCACATCTTTGATTGCTCCTCACCTCACTTCACCCGCAGCACTCTGCCCTCTGAGACACCTAGCTGCTTCCTTCCTCTCCACTCTTTGGTGTTCTTGCTTTTGGGTTTTTTCACACTGCTACCTATGCATGGAAAATGCTCCATCTCATTCAGAACCTGCTTGAAAACACGTCTTTGTACTTTGCTTTCCATCACTGACTTTCCACTTCTGTCTCAGCTACTTCTCTCCTCTTGACCTACCGCAGACACTGCTGTCTAGATTAGATTGCAGGCTCTTTGGGAATGCACCATGTATTTCATCTCTGTAAAGTGAAATACAAAATTATGGTGTTATATAAATGTTAAGTCGCTAGCAGACTACAGCCATTGCATTTTTTTAGGGACTGAGGCATATATGGAAGAGAGGAAGGTGATCAGGAACAGTCAGCATGGATTCACCAAGGGCAAATCTGAACTACCTGATTGCCTTCTATGTTGAGGTGACTGGCTCTGTGGATGTGGAGAAAGTGGTGGATGTGATATACCTTGACTTTAGCAAAGCTTTTGATACAGTCTCCCACAATATTCTTATCAGCAAGTTAAAGAAGTATGGGTTGGATGAATGGACTATAAGATGGATAGAAAGCCAGCTAGATCATCAGAATCAGTGGGTAGCGATCAATGGCTCGATGTCTAGTTGGCAGCTGATAACGAGCGGAGTGCCCCAGAGGTCGGTGCTGGGGCTGGTTTTGTTCAATATCTTCATTAATGATCTGGAGGATGGGGTGGATTGCACCCTCAGCAAGTTTGCAGATGATACTAAGCTGGGGGGAGTGATAGAAACTCTGGAGGGCAAAGATAGGATACAGAGTGACTTAGACAAATTAGAGGCCTGGGCCAAAAGAAATCTGATGAGGTACAACAAGGACAAGTTCAGAGTCCTGCACTTAGGATGGAAGAATCCCATGCACTGCTACAGACCGGGTACCAACTGGCTAAGCAGCAGTTCTGCTGAAAAGGATCTGCGGTTACAGTGGGCAAGAAGCTGGATATGAGTCAGCAGTGTGCCCTTATTGCCAAGAAGACTAACGACATATTGGGCTGCATTAGTAGGAACATTGCTAGCAGATCGAGGGAAGTGATTATTCCCCTCTATTCGGCATTGGTAAGGCTTCACTTGGAGTACTGTGTCCAGGTTTGGGCCCCCCACTACAGAAAGGATGTGGACAAACTGGAGAGAGTCCAGCGGAGGGCAACAAAAATGATTAGGGGGCTGGAGCACAAGACTTACGAGGAGAGGCTGAGGGAACTAGGCTTGTTTAGTCTGCAGAAGAGAAGAATAAGGGGGGGATTTGATAGCAGTCTTCAACTACCTGAAGGGGGATTCCTGGGATGATGGAGCTAGGCTCATCTCAGTGGTGACAGATGACAGAACAAGGAGCAACGGTCTCAAGTTGCAGTGGGGGAGGTCTAGGTTGGATATTAGGAAAAACTTTTTCACTAGGAGGATGGTGAAACACTGGAATGGGTTATCTAGGGAGGTGGTGGAATCTCTATCCTTAGAGGTTTTTAAGGTGCAGCTTGACTAAATCCTGGCTGGGATGATTTAGTTGGGGTTGGTCCTGCTTTGAGTAGGAAGTTGGACTAGATGACCTCCTGAGGTCCCTTCCAACCATTATCTTTTATGATTCTATTATATGAAGTCAGGAATATTGTTTTTTGAGGGAATTTGCCCCTCTGCTGGTCACTTTAGAAGTATAATGAGAAGAGAAAATAGTACAAGTGAGGCATTGTGAGCAGGAATCTCCTAGCAGCTATTGAATATTGGTTTATTGTGTTGGTGCAATGACAATTGACACCAGCAGGGGATCTGCTTCCTGCTTTTCTCTAGTGAACTGGAGAGACGTTGGCAGGCTATATGGTGCAACAAACTGAATGATATTGTCTTTGATTAAGATGTTTCCTCCACCTTTATTTAGGACTAATATTAATGGTCCATCTTTATTTTCCTGTCTTCCGTTTGTAAAACTTTCAGGTACACCTATAAAGGTTTTTTTAAATATCTCTTTTTCTCTTCCAGCAATTAATGAATTTCCTGAAGATCTATTTACAAGTAAAGAGCGGCAAGAAGGAGCCGTGCTACTTCATATTATTGGTGTAAGTTTTGTCCTATCATGGGATCCTTTTTTTTCCTCCTCTTTTATTTAGTTAGGTAGTTGCAAGAAGTTATTCAGTCCCATTGCCCTTTCTAGAAGAACTCTGTAAATCAGCAAATTTTTAATAGTGCATTCACAACCAAATTCTCAAATAGTGAAAGCTGACTGGAGCACTTTAAAAACTGTGCATGCAAGCTTAAATTTGCAGTGTTTGTGCATTCATCACAGTCAGGGGTGAAATCTTGGGCCCGTGGACGTCAATGGAAGTTTTGGCACTGATCTCAGTGGACCCAGGATTTCACCCTGTATGGGCAGGTTTGGATCCTAGTTGTCCTCTGTGTAGGAATGAATGAACCAGGGGCTCCTGTTCCCACTCCTGTCCTTTGTGTGTCTGTGAAAAAGAAACAAGAATAAGGCCCTTAAAGCCTAAAGGAATACAGATGAAATCTGGTAACATGGTCCTGGGCTTAACATTTTATTGCAGAAATACAAAAATATTTAAAGGCCTTTGAGGCCCAATCTTGCAGTCCCAGCTCTGGGAAAATAAAAGTAAATGGGAGTTTTGCATGAGTGAGGACTGCAGGATTGGTCCCCTTGTGAAGATATGCATCACATAAGCCACACAGAGCAACAGGTGGACAACATGTGCTCAGAAGGCAATTGAAGACTCTGAGATGTTTGCTAATGTGAGCCAAGGTCAGGGACCATTTCTTTTGGGACGTGATTATCTTTCGCACACTGAACATCTGGTGTTGCTTTCTCCTTCATTACCTGCCCAGGTAATTAATTGAAATATGGGTGATGACTATACTTCCTCCAAAGCACTGTCAGTTACTATCATACCTGTACTCTACCATGGCATCCAATTACATCCAATTACTGTATTTTCATTATTCCCTAATTTTTCAAACCTCGCTTCTTAAGCATACTGTTAAGTAGGAGAACATATTGATTTTTTTTATACCATAACTTCATCATCAACACAAGTTATTTTGTAGCAGAAAGAACTGAAGCCACGTATTCATGTTAGTTTATTTATACATTATTTGAATAAACAGCCTGTCTTCTCCTTTCTCTTTTTTACATACAGGATGTGACTGAGTTACATTTTCTCACTTTATTTTTTTCCCACAGGCTCTTTATATGTTCTACGCCTTGGCTATAGTATGCGATGACTTCTTTGTTCCCTCATTAGAGAAAATTTGTGTGGTAAGTGTAAGAGAAATTTAATCACCTTTTGTAAATCTGTTCTTTGTAGGTTTTAGGATTGGATGTTTTGTACCATTCGTTGATTGTCTGGAGTTCTTTAGTAAATGAGTTTGGTTGCCTGAATCCATTTCCCAGTGGACAGGGCTCCACATCATAAACCCACTACAATTTGCACTAATTGGCAGCCTTGACAGCATTTTTGGCAAAGTGGCTAATGACTGAATGGGCACAGACACATAATTCCCCCAGTCACAAGTTTGAAGGTGGTATAGAGCTTGATGTGTGGATTAGATGGGTTTATTACTATGAACCTTGTTTTAAAAGCTACTTGGAAAAAGAAGAGTTAGAAATATTTATGTCAATTTGCTGGCCCTGAGTGTTTTTCTGCCAGCAAGATTCTAATCAGTCAGAGGAAGGAGTGTGTTTGTGCTGTCTTTCTGGCCTGTTGGGAATGGGTGGGGTGGGATGGATGAGAGTTAATGTATAGAAATAACTTAGCAGGTAGGCTTTTCAAAAGCTCCCAGTGTTGGCTTAAGTCTGCTCCATCTGAAATCAATGAGAATTTTACTATTCATTTCAATAAGAGCAGAGTAAAGTCTGTGCTAAGCACTTTTGAAATCCCACCCAGAGGCTACGCAGGATGAATAATTGGAAAGGGAGAATATAGTCATCATAATCAATGAAGTCAGTTATTTTATGCACAGGGCCACTTGAACCAGATCTGTGAACTTTAATTAGAATATATAGTTCAATATGGAATCTATTAATAATAATAATTGTGTTATTATAATAAAACATTGATGTAGAACCATAATTGTTCACAGCACTTTACAAACTTAATTATCAGATACTAGTTAGATACTAGTTCTGGGTACATGTGCATAACACCCACAAACATCAGCAAGAGCTGCATATACTTATTAACAGGAAAACAGATGGAAAAATAGATTGCAGCAGAGAATACTTGCAAAGTATTCAGCAATGATTTTTTTCTTATGGTTTTCAGATGTGCCATTAGCATACTTTTTGATACATGATATATGAGATATGCCATAATGTTGCTGCTTCTGCTGTTGATTCTTCATAAAATCCACTCTTCTTGTCTAGGTACCTCCAGAATGCTAGACAGCTAACAAGAATAAAGAGTAGTTAGTACATCCGTGCTGAACTCTTTCAGCCATGTTATCAGTGAGAGCTATGTGTTGTGCTTCTATGCCATGAGTTCCTTATGAAGCCCTTCCTGCCAGTTCGGAATGTTGTAAAATGCCTAAAACATATTTAGACCTGCTTCACTTTTCACTAGGCACTTTTCCATCCTTGGAAGTGGGATAGGATATTAAAGATGAGTCCAGAGATTCAAAAAGAAAACCTTTCCCATAATATCATCCTTATGGTTCAAAGGAAAGATCCTCAGCTGGTGTGAATAGGCACAGCCCAATTGTGGAGCTAGGGTCTTTTATACCAACTGAGGCTCAGGTCAGAAGCTCTCAGGCAACTGCGTTCAGAGGCAGTATAATAAAAAACAGATCTGTCTGTGGGACATTGTCCTCTGTCTCATTCTACATGGGTCTAATTTCATGTACCTCAGTGGACTTCACATTAGAATAAACGAGATCAGAATCAGTCCTACTGTTTGCAAGACATAGTCACATAGGTTATATTTTATACTCACTTTTTTTTTTACAACTTATCTTGTAAACTCTGTACGCTGTAACTCTTGAACAATTTTTAGAGTTCCGAATGTGAAGTCATGAGCAATTCATTCCCAAGCCTGAGTGGTCTTTCTCTAATCAGCTTGTTTAGTTCAAATATTATAATGTAAGTAGATAATATTACATAACTGATGTGCCCACCAGGTTAGTGGACAAAATACTTTATATGCCCAAAGCATGTTGTCTGTATCTCATACATAGGCTTTTTCAGCCTTTGAGCTGTATCATTGTGGTAGTTGACCAAGAAAATAAAAGGATTCTATCTGTAACTATAAAAGTATGCTGTGTAAAAAGACCAGCAATGCCGAAGTAATAGGCTTTTTCTTTCAGAAATTACATTTGAGTGAAGATGTTGCTGGAGCCACTTTCATGGCCGCAGGAAGCTCAACCCCAGAGTTATTTGCATCTGTTATAGGTAAGGGATCTGCTCTATAGCATGTGTAACACTTGCCATTAAAATGTCAAGGTAGGTGAGATGATATCTTTTATTGGGCCAGCTTCTGTTGGTGGAAGGTACAAGCTTTTGAGCTACACAGAGGTCTTCTTCAGCTCTGTGGAGCTCAAAAGCTTGTACTTTCCACCAAGAAAAGCTGGTCCAATAAAAGATATTATCTCACTTATCTTGTCTCTCATGGTCTCCTAGGACCAACATAGCTACACAACACTGCAAGCAAATTAAAAGTCAGAAATAGATCCTCAGCTTAGATTTCAGTGGAACTATGAAATTGACACCAGCTGAAGATCTGCCCCTCTGTATTTTTCAGTGGTTTCCCATACAGTGGTATCTGAAAGTGCCGTCATTCTTCCCTATATTTAGAATAGGCGATAACTGAGTTAACAGGTTTCAGATTCTGATGTTCTGCTGGGTTCCATTCTGCAGCCAACACCATTAAATACTCAAAATCTGCAGCAGTGATACTGTACTACCACACTTCCACTTTAAGGTTTAAGAAGATACTGCTGGGTAGTGAAAGTTGAAATTTTAATGCCATCCACTGTACTCTGGAAGAAATTTTCCTTCAGTTAAATTTGTGCAACCTTATTGACATCAATGAGAGCAGAATTTGTCCCATTGTAAGGAGAATATAAATAACTATGTAAAGCCCACATAAGGCCATAATATCTACCTACTCCACAGCATCTAATCTACAGATACACTCTTGTAAATAGAGAATTGGGACAGCATACCAGGACCCATGATATCTGTGTGTTCAAACAGGATTCTTTTAGTTGGAAACAAAGCTTCAGAATGGTCATGGGGGCTTCCTTCTTTGGACTCTGTCTATCTTAGGTGGTGTTATCACCCCCATTACCATGGTATCTGAGTGCCTCACAACACCTTTGTGAGGCAGGCAAATACTGTTATTCCTATTTTATAGGTGAGTAACAGAGGCCTATATAGGCTAAGTGATTTGCCTATATCACAACAGGAAATCTGTGGTGAAGCAGGAAATTGAACCTGCGTCTCCAGAGTCTCAGGCAAGCCCCCACCCACTAGGCCATATATCCCATCAAGAGTGCACCCTACACTATATACAAGGTGGCTACTATGAGTTCTTTGAAGGTAGTGCCCTCCCTGCAAGATGTTAAAGGGACAGAAATCTAAATGTTAATTGTCCAGGAGGGAGTTCCTGTACTTGATGATGACATTTGAAGTCCATTATATTTTAGAGTTCTGCTGTCACTGGAGATGTTTTACATCCATTGTAATGAAATATGGCTTACTGCAAACAGCAGAGCTGTGAAATGCAGCATGTCCTTTTTCACTAGCTGGCAGTGAAATTTGTCTCCTTTCGATAAAAAATATCCATACAGAATAGCTGCTAACAATCCCCAAACTTAGGAAGGTTCAGTTGATATGTGCATTCATTATTCATCTAATTTTGGCTAAACATTCAAATGATCACTGCTTTTTGTTGTTCACTGTTCATACATGTTTTGAACAATTAGGTATTGCCTGTAATGAACTGACAGTGGTTAACTATGAATGTATTGTGCTCTCTCCAGGTGTATTTATCACTCATGGTGATGTAGGAGTTGGAACCATCGTTGGATCAGCAGTTTTCAACATCCTTTGCATTATCGGTGTCTGTGGGATATTTGCAGGACAGGTTAGTAGGTTGCCTTTGTTTTTGGCTTTCTGTTGCTTACAGTTTTTTCTTTAGCACAGAAAATGTTGATGAGAAATGTTGGAATATTAGTGGAAAATGAGCACCAAAGGGTTGTTAAAACAAGGGAAGTGATCATGTTAGAAATAATTCAGACACATTTTTACAAATAGGTAATTCTGCAAAATACCCAGCGGTAGTCTCAGCTTTCCAAAGTGGCCAATATCTGATATTCAGAGGAAGGTGATTCCTTCCCAAGTGCTGTTATGTCCTCAGTCACTTGGTCAGTATGTATGGGGAGAAAAAAAAATCCTTCCTGACCCTATGGTGACTTATTTATAGCCTAAAGCAAGGGTGGCCAAACTTACTGACCTCCCCGTTGGGCAGAATCCTCTAGCTCTGATCTCCAGTCCTCACCCCAGTCTGGTAGGCAGAGAATGGGGGAGGAGGAGGCATGGGGGCTCCACAAGCCACACTTTAATGGTTAAAGAGCTGCATGTGGCTCACGAGCCACAGTTTAGCTACCCCTGCCCTAAAGGATAAGATTTGATCACCCTTCTTTATAAGAGGCATTCCTGAATATCACCATTTTTTTATATTGTTTGTCTGATATATCTCCCCAAAAAATTAAGAGGGAATTGCTTATTTGCAGAACTGCAGCAAGTAATACTTTGCTGCTTGTTCACCTAAAACCATGACCAATTAAAATACCATTAGTAAGAAATACATTTCATTAATGGAGACGTTTATAAAGTTTTTATTAATGGTGGTAATTATAGACACATTTTAGGGCCTAATCTTGCAAACACATAGGTAATTTTAATGTAGTGTACAAATATCCCCATTGGCTTTCAAAGGACTACTCACATGAGTAAAGTTACTCCCGCAGCTAAGTATTTTAAGATCCAGCCCTTACTTTAACGTGCAAACCTTTGAAATCACGGCTGTTTGTTGGCTAAAACTGTGTTTCTTTTCAGGTGGTTCGTCTCACCTGGTGGTCTGTGTTCAGGGACTCTGTGTACTACACATTTTCTGTGATCCTTCTTATTATTGTGAGTGTTCTTCTCCACATTTAATATGTTTCAGGGTTTAATTACAAAAAGCCAGATTGTGAAGCCTTGGTGTGCATTGGTAAGTGGTTATTCATCTAAGAAGTCCCACTAACATCAATTACTGACAGGAATAAGGGCACCCCAGGGTGAGTAAGGACTTAAATACAAGAATTCATACAGCCCTTTGGAATAAGGCTGGCATGTTCAAATATACTGATAGTCAAAGTCAGCCCACGAAACTCTGCAAAACAGGCCATTGTTATACCTCACAGAAACTACAGGTTCCAGCTTGCAGCATTCCATCCTGATCCAAGCGTCTTCTCATGGTGTATGTTGGGATCTAGAAACTGCATGCCATATTAAAGAGGAAGAGTGGCTGTTATCTGCTCCTTCTAGTGCACGTTAGGTTTGTCCCAGACTCCTGGTAAACTGCCAGTGCAGACAATGTTTAGTAGGCAAAATTTCAGCATAGCTGAAACTACCATTATTCTTTTCCCAAAGCAGTGTAGTAATTCTTGCATTTATATATTTAAGTATTTGGTAATTTATTTTACTCACAGTAAAAATAGAACAGCAACGGTCCATTCAACCACAGGGATGACATAAAACCGAGTTAAATTGGGATTACCAGCTGTTCTGATGGCACAGCAGTGTGGCTGCATAGCTGGAGAAGCTAATTCTGGAGCAAATTTGGAGGGAGTTTATGCCTTTGGTCTTGGGAAATAGGAGACCCCCCTGTTTTATGATCCTTACCTGTCTTCCAGCCACATGGTTGCTCACTCTCAAACACATGCAGTGTTTGTGTGTGTGTGTGTGTGTGTGTCTCTCTCTCTCTCTCTCACACACACACAAACAACATTTAGCGGAGTGACTTCAATAGCAGCCTTTTAGAAAGACCCAGATCTTGGCTGTACGGATGTTGCTGCAGTGTTGACAGCAAGTACAGTTGGAGGTTTGAGATGGGAAGAGCGGGAAGGAGAAAGCTCCAGTAGCATCAGATTGGAAATGACAATGTAGCAAATAAATAAATACGCCTCTGTGAAGAGTCTTCGCCTGCTGTACAGTGGTGCTGGCTATTTTTTAGCTGGACTGGAGAAATGGTCAATTAATTTATTTGTTTCCTTTTCTTTCAGTTCATATATGATGAGAAAATAGTATGGTAAGTTGTGTTAACGATTTCTCAAAGTAGTGTATTCTCCACATCACTGATCAGTACCTACAATCACAGTTTAGCCAAATTCAGTGCTTACATCCTGTGCGAAGGCAGTGAGGCAATGGGGTGTGAATGAGCCCTGGATTTGTCCCATGGGAGATACCACTTCTTGTCTTTAATTAAATTTTTTTGTATGATAAATAATGAAAACTAAAGGAAAAAATAATAACCAGAAAACATGAACAACCACCTCCCGCTGCTCCTGCTTGTGTAGACAAGGTGAAACATGGGGCACAGGAAGTACTTTAATCCCTTTACACACCTGCACCAAGGACAGCCAAAATCCTGTTGCAGCTGTAAAGAAGCTGTAAAGAAGTGTTAGCACTTCCAAGGCTGTAGCCACGGCCCTCTCCTCCTTCACTATCCTCCCCTCCCCAGCTGGGAAGCCAAGCCTGGATCTTGGGGAAAGCAAGCCACATATCCTGAAAGAAGGCATAAGAGCCACTGCAGAGGGCATGATTAGTTCTGCTGCCAGAATGCCTCCGATCACTGCTCCTGCGTGGTGCAACTCTGCACCTCAGTAGCTATAGTGCAGTTAAAACATGTTTCAGTGACATAGACATAATATGTGTGTTGTTCAAAACCCAAAGGAGTTTTGCTTCTTCTGGGCCCCTGAAACTCCCTGTAATGTTACCACTGGGAATTCAGTGCACACAAAGGCAGAGAATGCTTTCCATACTGGTTACCCAGGGCATATTCCTACTGAAAATACCATAAGATTACAGCAGCTTGCATGACCCTATTAATTCCTTTCCTTTTCTCTCTTTGAGGTGGGAAAGCCTTATACTCATCGTTATGTATTCCTTCTACATACTTATCATGAAGTAAGTGCTTCTTCCCTCTCTGTGCTCTGTAATTGTGATTCAGCTATTGTTCCTCTGGCATGGCATCATGCTCTGATCTCCAGCTAAGGAGAACTCAGACAGTCTCATTTCCCTGTCTGTCTTACCTCTCCCGCTTTTGTGCTGGATCAGTTTGCTCCTGGAATTGTACAGCAGACAGCAGCAAATCTTTGGATGTTTATTTTTTGTTGTATAATAGGCCACAGCAGGTCGAAGAGATGGCTGAGGGGAAAGGTTAATAAAAACGGATTTTCTAGATCCATGGCCGTAAAGTAGCAGGGAGGTTATATGTAAAACAGAGCATGGATGTATTTTTAGGGCTTCTTTCTAGAGCACTCTTCTTCCTGTCCCAGTGCTATCACCATCCCTCAGGTGACTGTGGGTCTTTGCAAATCTGGAACTTTCCTATTTTAGGGCCCTGTCCAAACATCCCTGTTAGTTTTACAAACACCAGCGGTTTGTTCTGGTTTTTGTAACCTCTGTGGACTGACCATGTGAAGGAGCCACGAGGCAGCCAGCTGACTGTGTGTTCACCACAAGAACCTCCCCTGCCAGACCTGTCATTATTGACACTCTTATCCTTCACCCTCACACACCCCCCAGAGTCCATGAGTCATCTCTCCCACTTAGCTGAAGTGACGGAGAAGTGGGTACTCCCTTTTTGTCTCTCACCCTCCCATTTACTCCTCTCTTGTGCCCACCAAAACCATCCTCTGTGTGACCTCAACTTCCCCTTCAGCACTAGGGCCTTCCTGAGCTCATCAGCAGCACTACTAGGTCACCCAGAAGGGTCAATATAGTGTGGATCCTTTCTCATGGTGGGGCCTAGCCAGCTGTCCCCATAGTGCTCCAGGTCCCTGTCCATCCACAGGGTGAGAGAACCCTCCTGAGAATCACACCTTGAGTTCTTGCCTGCTGGTACACAGCACTAGTGAAAAGGCCATTGCACAGCGAGTCTATCTTAGGTCTATTTACACTGCAGTCAAGTGCTATGATTGGAGCACATGTAGACATACCCAAGGTAGCTTTGATCTAGCTAGATCAAGATCAAAGCTAGCTCAAGAACAATAGCAGTGAAGTCGTAGTGGCACAGGCTGGTCCAGCCCGCGTGGGGTCCTCAATAGTCATCTCTACTGTTGTTACTCTAGCTGGATTAAAGCTAGCTCAGGTATGTCTACACATGCTACAGTCACACTTCCCAACTGCAGTGTATCCAGACTCCTAACCCACAAATCCAACCCCCCAAGACATTGCATCTGCGTTGGAGCTGATCGCTGGCAGTGCAGAGCCTGATTATTGCTTTATTTTCCTCATTGCTTGGCAACTTTCATTGCAACAGAAATCCTTACCTCACAGTTCTGTCAAAAGGGTGATAAAATGTATTATAATGTGAAATAAATATTTTTAAATCACTTCCTCAATGGTGGCATTTAAATCAGAAAGCTGCTCATAAGAGTTTAGAGACAAGGAGGTGATCCTTTAAGGAAGGAAAAGAGCAGCAGCTCAAGACCAATGTACGCGTCACAAAAATAGTTGCTGTGTAAAGGTTCTGTTACAGCCTGCAGAACATGAAGAGGTCAATGCAAAGCCCGTATTAACATGAAGGGGTATATTCAGTGTGACATCTGTGTCTGACATATAGATTTCTGTGGCATTCATTTAAATGTAATTGCTTGTATATTTACAGTAAATTTTAGAAACCCTACAAACTTCATTTCCCATGAGATGGAACAATCTAAGCCTTAGGGGACATAAGAGCCCCTTGCATATACTGAAACTTCTTCTCGGTATATGGAGAATGTGCTTCAGGATCCCGTGATGTGGATTGAGCATGTCCAAAGCTTGTCCTGCGGGTCACATGCTATTTTGCATGCTGTTACAGCCATGCTCTTTGATATAGAGATGAAGACTGCAGAGACTTCACCTCCACCATGCAATGCTTCACCTCCAGCTAAATGTCCTTCATGCAATGTATTTCTGAATTAAAACTGTTTTCTGGAGTGTGCAAGCTAGGTGCAGTCCTTGTTCTTCTGTCAGGTTGCCAAAATGGCCTTCAGGTGGGCAAAGCTTAGTCATCCCCATAGTACTGAGTTTGATATTCTGTTTTTTCTTAAATTAATACTAGTTGTCACAAAATAATCCTTGTGCACTGGGTCATACTGCATCAGCCTGGCACTTTAGAGAAGTATTCTACCAATCCAGCATTTTCAGAGCTTACACTTTGCATTTTCAGGTACAACGTGAAGATGCATAAGTTCTTCACGATCAAAAGCATGAATGTTGGGAATGGCAACACAGTCAGCAATGAGCTGGAAGATGGTAATGAATGTTATGACATAAGCTCTGATGACCCATCCATGCCATTGCTATGGAAAGGTAAGGCTGAGCAGACAGGAGTTGGACAAAAATACAATGTATTTTTAATGGTATTATTATCAAACAGTGATAATATTCAACCTTAAGCAAGAAGAATGATATTTTCTTTGGGCTAACTTGACAAATTTAGTGCAGCCAAACCTTTGAGAATCATCCTTCCTTCTAGAGGTGATGGAAACATGCCACTTTGTACACCTGCAGCACTGCTGTCTTTTATTCTCTGGTTCAGCAATAAGCAAATGAGTTACAAAATCATAAGTGAAATATTTTCTTTGTTGTGAATGCAGAAGGTAATTTTCACTTTAAGATGTGTAAGAATTAAGTTATAGACAGTAGGTTAAACCTTCGTTGGGGAGGGATGGCCCGGGTGGCAGTAGTTGGGGCAAAAGGAACCATCATAATATGAGGTTGAGTTTGAATACTAGGAAGTAGATGTCTCTTCCTAAACAGATGTCTAAGGGTTGTATGTAAAGTGAGAAAAAAGGGGGTTTTGGCAGCCACACAGGGAAGGATGGTGTCCTGTTGCCAGTACAGCATGAGAGAGTCTGTATGTCTGTTCTTGAATCTTCCATCTCTGCTGCATTTCCTTCTATCTGCTGCTTATATCCACGTCTCTCTCTGCAGAACGAAGTCCTTGCTACCTGTGAGGCTCAGCTCCTTTCACTCCTTGAACCCGTCCTGGCTAGTCAGGTCTTGCTGCTTCATTATTTGCAAGCAACTTCAAGTGTCAGGAAGCTACACCTCCTTGAAATGTGGGCAGTATTTGGAAAGGGCAGCTAGTGATATAAAAGAGGTTTGCCTGATGCATTTTGGGTCCATCCCCCTCATTGCAGACTTGCAGTATGAATATGTACCCTGTTCCCTCTCCTTTTCTACCTTGTGTATTTAGATTGGAAGCTATTCAGGGTAGGCATTGCCTTTTACGATGTTTGTCCAGTGCCTAGCATAATGGGGTCCTGTTCTCAGTTGGGGTCATAGGCACTGTTGTAGTATACATATTAATAATCAAATACATTAATCCGTTTCTTATATGAAGCCATGGCATGATTAAGAGAAAATCACTTTGTAGCAAGCATTATGGTCCTTCTTTATGTTGGATTTTCAGCTAACAGAAGGGCTGTTGCATAGTGAACTATCAGTTCTCCCTTGGATGAATGGGAGATTTACTCAGGATTAAAGAATAATCTTTGTATTTGGTGAAAAGATGGGCAGTGCTGCATATCACTTCATTGGTCAGAATCCTTTCAAGGGAAGGTGAGGTTGGTCTACTCCACCAGGGAGGACATGTGATGTAGTGGTTAGAACGCAGACCTAGGAGTTGAGACACCTGAGTTCTGTTTCTGGCGCAGGTGATATCTTGCTGTGTGACTTTAGCCAAGTCATATACTTTCTCTAAAGTTCAGTTTCTCCAGCCACTGTGTAATCTGGGGCTAATAATATTGAATAGTTACTTGTCCCCTATCTCCCTCATAGGCATGTTGTGAGGACTAATTAATGTTTGTAAAATGTTTTGAGTTTCTTAAAGTCATTACATAAGAAAGCTAACAAAAACTAGATCCACCCAAATTTCATCCTCTTCAAACTTTCCCCACAACTCTTCTCTGTTAACTTTTCTGCTGTCTTGAAATCTGAGACCCACACCCTCCCCATATCTGATACCTCTCCTCTTCCTCACCCCTAGCCGCAGTCTCCCCCTCTTACCACAGTTCTGAGACCACATGGGCGGGACCAAACCACCACTAGAAAACAGAGTTGGGGTAGTGTTGGAATGGACATTACCATGAGGGCTGTGAACAAAGGAAAGGCAGGGGTCTGCCTAGGGTGAGAGAGGAAAAGAAGACACTAGTGGAAGAAAGATGAGGAGAGGGAGAAGGAACTGTGGTGGGTAGTGGGAGAGGTGCTTCAGCCAGGTTGCGTCACAACTGAGTGCATCAGGCAGCAAGATCCTCCTCCCAGAGACAGTCATGTGGCCACACGCTGCACATTGTTCCCCTGGGGTACGAACTTGTCATGACCTTGCATTGCCTCATCCTTGGCCTGCTGTTGGCCAGCTTCCTCATGAGTTTGGCTGCACCTTCATCAGGTCCTACCAGGAGTCTTCAGGTGTGTGTGGGGAGGTAGCCATCAGTTGCAGGCAGCAACCCAGCTGATCTGCTACCTTGCCTCTTACTTGTGGCTAGCCAGTTTCAGAGTCCGCTGTTACAACTCCCTGGGGTTCAATGGCTGGATCTGACCTTAATCTGCTCCTGTAGGTATGGGCAAAATCTGATTAGTTTCTAACAAAGAACAGCTGCTCTCAGTTAGGTACTTACTTCATGCTGATGATGGGAATTCTATTACTGTAGGTGCAGATGAAAGGGAAGTTCACATACTGTACAGCCGCCCTTGATGCTCATAAGTTTTATTACTTTCAAGAGCTTCCACTGGTGAAACATGAAAGGTTCCATTACTGGATTTTCATACAGAGAGAGCTTTTCACCCTGCGAAAAATTCAATTTCAAGGACGAGTTGTATACACACAAGTGAAGGCAAAAGATTTGTACTCCTATTAATAATGCTCCCATTTTAAAAGTACAAGCACAGTGGCTCACTGCTCTGGGCTTTTTTTATATTGTCCCAGACTCCCCTCAGATGGCATGGGTTTGATTCCTTCCTCGCTAAGTGTGTCTTGTGTGGGTCTGTATTGAACACAGGTTAGATGCCTCAGGGCTTGATCCAAAGCCTGTTGAAGTCAATGCGTGACTTTCCACTGACTCTAATAGGCTTTGCATCAGTCTCTGAGTGATGAGCAGAAAGTTTGCCTATTTATGAAAAGAAAATACCATGCCTGGAGGATGTTCCCCTTGCAGGACGCACAAAGGAGATGCAGAAAATGCTTTTCACTTTATTTGTAAAAACCACTTATGCCATTTGTGAAATGGGACCCATCTGGACCATATGGAGCTGGGCCATGTGTCTCCAGAAGCAGATGGAGTCAGATTGAAGAGAAAAAGAGGCAGGTGCCTATAGAACACAGGAGAAACGTGCTATGTCAGCCTTGGGGCTGCAGTAATTCATATACCCATACTCTGTACATCAATGCTGGGGTTTTTACCCTGTAATTCATCAAAAGTCCTCCTGAGCTGAGCATGTTTTGCCACAATCTCATTAGTGCTCCTAGAATTAGTTCCATTGCGACTGCAGTGCTTCCGTGTTGTTTTCACTGACAAGTCGCATGATCAAGGAGTGCTTTGGAGACTTCACTGGACAAACTCACTTGAGAGCAGCTAGTCTAGCGAGACTCTGTTAAATCAAAGATGTCAGGGCTTTTTTCTTTATCAGGATTATTATCAAACATTTTTTTTCTTGACTAAAGCAAATGTTAGGCTGCTATGGATGAGTCTCCTTGAAATGAGAGTCAGATCACAACCGTAAATTTTCAGGCTATCTTGGCTGTACACTGCTTCACAGGAAAAATAGCCTCAGTATAATCACTTCACAGAGCTCCTGCAGAAGAGCACTGCTCCTTCTTTTGCATAATCAACTGCATATTCCACTAAATTAACTTGCTGAAGATATTGGGAGTGGAAGGATAATTGCTGCTTTACCTTTACCCAATATAAAATTATTCCTAGTTTCATCCTTCATTGGAGATTAAACTGCAAGACAAAGCTACTTAACTGATCCTCTGCTTAGAACATATTTTCTTTTGAAACTTTAAGATATGTTTATGTGCCTCATGTAAGCACCATGCCCTCAATTTAATTAAACACAAAACAGTATCCTGTAAAGTTCTGCCTCCCCCACTACCAACAGGCTCAAGTACAGGAGGGTAAAAGAGAAGATTGGTGATTTACAAGCTCATCTGGGGTTTTTGGGGGGGATGAATGTTAATGGGAGGATCTGTTCTCAAACCCCCAAATGTATGTGTTAGAAGATGCCACAGGCTGCAAAGCTTCAATAGATGATGTAGTCTGCACATGTATATTGAAACTGACCTCATTCTGAAAAACAAAACTATTTAATCACTGGAGTGAATAACAGATGTAGCCTCAGTAACTATGTAGCTTTCTATGCATTTATATGACAGATCAATTCTAATTCCTTTGTTTGAGTTGAATGTTTTCCCAGATTTCCTTTGCTTCCTGGCAGAAACTGTGCACTAATGATTATCTTTCACTTTTGCCGCCTAAATTCTCCTCCTCTTAATGTAAGTAACTTACTGACAAAAAAAAAAAAAAAAAGGCAATAACAAGCAATAAAGAATGCTGTTCTCCCCCCTTACTCTGGGGATAATTTTTATTTCAATCACATGCATACTTCTTGCTCTGTTTTCTAACAGCACCTGGGTATGTCTCCTGTCTGCTGAGCCTTGCTGTGCTTGCTATGTGTAGTTTGTAGCTATTATGGAAATACTGGCATGGATTTGTTAAGATTCAGAAGCCTTTGGTTATACTTGTGCTGATTCCTAGTATAATTTAGTGCCTTTATGACTGTAGTACAGTACCACAAAACTCTTACCTTTGTATAATTTTAAAGTTCCTTTTGTATTAATGGATCACTTGTGTGGACTATTAATGGATTATCCAGAAGTAATTTTGTTAAATTTGGATAGTTTGAAATCCCCCATTGATAAAGATATTGATCATATTCTATACAATTAAAGTGAAGATTGGCAGGGACTGGGAACCCAACACTAACGGACACTGCTAGGCCTCTAGAAGAGGCAACAGAGTGCACAGCTGCTAAGCACCTTAAACAAACTGAATAGCATGACAGTTTTCAAGGAGCTGTATAATTGCTGCTCTGTGGTTTTGTGCATAGCTTACTAAACCATAATGAATGGTGATGGTCTGTAAACAAAGAAAAATGGGGGACCAGCATGAATGGCTAGATGAGAACCATACCAACCTGCTTCCACTCAAGGCAGTGAAAGCCCCCTTCAACACATGACCTGAATCAGGTAGAGCCAATGATGATCATATTCATGGGGCTCAAGAAACACTGTGGAACTGTTGCTAGCGAATTCCGGTATATGTGACCCTCCTGCATGAGTCACAGTGGGACAGTTCTAGGCAAAGGGAAGCATAGTGAAATGAATTTCCCAACTAACTTTTGGCATTGTGATCACTAGTGAAGGAAAAGCAGCAATCTGGCAAAAACACTGTGGTGATGGTGGATGAGATCATCTGCTCCAGTCCCCCGAAATTCCGCTTCCCTGAAGCTGGCTTACGAATAATGATTACAAATAAATTTGGACCAAGAACCAGACTGCGGATGGCAAGCAGGCTCATTATTAATGAGGTAAGTTCACTAAGAAAATCACAAATGAGTGCACTGAAGGGGATTTGCTGAAGGACCACTTTCCCACTCAGTGTTCTTTTCTAGTGATGTTTTTGGCTTTGGAATCATTGCTTGACTCTCCAATTCAGCTCCTAGAGCAGCGAAGACTTATGTCACTTTCTGCTGATTGGTGCATAGGACAGGATGATGGGAGCCATACTAATCCCTTTTCACTGAAGGTCGGTCACTATGGAAGGTACAAGGGGAGTAAAGATTAGGGAGCTCTTCTTGCTAGAAGAAGATGGATTTTTTTTCCCCCTCTAGCCACAGGAATTGCATTTGAGCACTTATTAGAGTGGTGAAGCTGAGGGAAGAAAACATAATAGATAAATCAACCATAGGACCTTATTTTTTTTATTTTTTTTTAATGCTTGGACAAAGCTTCAAATCACATCAGGTATCTGCTTAATGTGTTTAACCTTTACAGTTTTGAGTTATACAACACAAAGGGGAAAGTAGATCAAACTCTTTTCACAAGGGAGGTTTACTTCTGACAGGGTCAGATTAGTCCTCGTGAACATGTTGTCACCACCAAATACTGCCTTTCACCTAACCCTGCAGCAAAAGTCCTGAGCTTAAATGAAATACTCTGAATGAAATCCTGGCCCTACAGAAGTCAATGGTAAAACTCCCAGTGAGTTCAGTGGTGCCAGGATTTCACTGTTTGTTTCAGAGGACCAGGAAATCCAAGTAAAGGGCTTTTTATTTTGGAATTTACAAGCGTAGGAAAAATAGATTCTTGCAACTTCCCAGAACATAATAATAAACGAATATGTTTTTTAGAAAGTCAGCTCCTGGTGCAGTGCAAGGAGTGGGAGAAGATCAGATAAACCACTTAGCAGCAGTTTGGTTGCTTTCCAGTCAACTAGCTGACCCATACAAAAGTATTTTTGAGTAGAGAAATGGCCAGAAAACTAGTATTTTTAGTTTGCAAAACTAAATCCCAAACCAGAAGTGGTTTGGATCTGGGTTCCAGTGTATGCAAACCACCAAAGTTTGGCAACGTGTGTGGATTTGAGTTCTCTCTACTTGTAATTCCCTTTTCAGATACATTAGGCTTAGAATTGTTTCACATGTGGCCAGCACCTTTGATGTTCCAATTATTGTAAAGCACTTTAACATGAGTTGTAGCAACTGCCATTAAAAAGACAGCACTTGCCAATAGTTACTGCATTATTCCACCTAAAATAACATAGCGATTTCCTTTCCTAAATGTATGAAATTAACACAGGGTTTCAGCCCCCACTATGTGATGAATATTTATTCTGAATGGCAACCGCTGTAGCTACTGTAGTGCAGTAAATATAGCAACCTGTGTTCCACAAAAGCAATGGACAACCCTCATGTTTAATCAGAGCAGGGCCACTGCAGGACTATTCCTCACCCTTTTTAAAAGTGTCACGAGATCTTTAAATTCTGCCTGTGGGGGAGAAGGGTGTGGGATTGGAGCTGGGCAGAAGCGACGGTCAGTTAATGTTTCATCTAAAGGACAGCACCTCTCAGAGTGCGGTAGTCCCTTGAGTATAGCACTGCAGCCTCACCACTTGGTAGGAGCCCAACTCCTCGTTTGAGGCTTGAAGCCATAGGTGAGAAGTGCTTCCAAATGATCCATGTTCATTAAACTGTGCTAAAATAGGACTCATTCGAGAATTTGATTGGAGTATCCAAGGTGGCAGGGTTTGAGAGAACAGAGCTGACAAGATGAGCCAAGTTATATGAGTTTTTCAAAGATTATATTAGTATTTGGTCTGTGTCCCTGCGCAGCGTCAGCGACTGATCCACTCTGCCAATGGCCTGAGCAAACCACTTCAAAATGGGAAACATGAAAACATTGAAAATGGGAACCTCATTGTGGAAAATCAAGAGGAGGAGAATGAGCACAACATGTCTCCCTTTTCAGCACCAGGTAGGTTTGTTCTTCAAGAGAATGAGGATGCTAAACAATGAACAACAGAATGGAATTACAATGCCAAAAATTGCGATGTAGAGACAAGCAAGAGTCAGGTGAGGCTATACAATTGATGTGAAGTTATGCTAAGGTTGAATGACAATAAAAGCCAACTGGAGGTCACATTAAATGAAAACAGGCCATTGGAAAACAGGCCAACAGGTCACATTAAATGAACACAGGTTCAGGCTACTGATTTCCAATTGCAATGTGCAGAAATGGTGAAGGTGCTGCTTGACTGGAGATGTGAGGTAAGCACTCAAGATTGATCTGGATTCTGGAGTTTTCCAGGGTTGGGCTGGATGTGTAATGATGGTAGTCGGGAGAGAGGGGACTAAATATAGAACTTATATAGACCAATCTAATCAGCACATCCCCAATAATAGCCCTGGAATGAACTATGTATACTGGTCTCCTGATGAAGGGTAAGATGGTGCCGATATGTATGTAAATGACAGGGTTGAAAGATTTCTTGAAGGAAAAGGAATTAAAAAGGAAGTTCAGAATAACAAGTGGAAACACAGGCCCTCATGGTTACATATATGTTTGGTTCTCATATGTAAAAAGTGACTAATACTATCTACCTTTTGAAAGCACTTTGAAATCTTCTGGTGAAAGGGACAATATACAAGGAAAGTGTTGTCATGATTTACATTTACATAGCACTTTACATGTTGATTCATTCCAAAATGCTTTATAGATCATACTGTAGGGATTAATTCACCTGCCACTGAAATGTAGCCACCTCTGGAATGATGCACAACAGCTGTTTAAAAGCAGAAAACATTTCTATGCAAAGCAGAAAACATTTCTATGCAATCCTATTGAAGCTGAAGGAGGAATTTTAGATGTTGAGCATAAAAGAGACGAAAATGCTTTTATTTCTGTAGGGCCCCGTTGCTAAAATGTTAACGATCAAAGCAGAAGTCCTGTTGCTTTTAGGAGCCCACTGAAAGGGATTCTGTGTGAAGAAAAATTGGTTGAAACTATACATTTTCACATTTATTATAGTGTGGACTGTTATTTGAATCAATTATATAACAAATACCTGTTCTCACCTGAAGATAAAACATGGTAGACAACTGATCTGTTAAAGAAACAGACCTGTTAGATGGATTGCTGGCAACAAACGAGTGCATTTACACAGAGGTTTTTTTACTCTTTCTATAGTAGATTAAATGGAGCTCATTTACACCTATGGACGCACATGACCAGGCTAATGTGGACAATTTGAAATCACTGTAAACTTAAACAGATAATTATAAACACAAAGTTTGAATGTCCAGGTTTGTAAAGAAGATAATATTTTAATCTAGATATTTTCAGTTCATCCTTTGCTACCAGTTCTGTCCGGAGCATCACAGTCCTGTATTTCATTTCATATTTCTGCTCTAAGCAGAACCTGAGCACAGGACAAATGCTGTCCAGAGCCCAAAGCTTTACTACTACAACAATAAATCACTCCACTGGTGGCTGGAAGTTTTTGTCATTTCTCGATTTGTTCAGTACCCAGGAGACTTGATTGCAAATGAGAGAGGTGGGAAAAAAAGATCTGAGTAAGCTTCCTGTGTCCTACTATATTCATGGTATCATAGTGGTTTGAACCGAGGACAAGGCTGCAAGTTATGCCATTGGCATTGTTTTAATGCAAGTTTTTCTGGTTTTTTTTTTTTTTTTTGTTTTTTTTTTTAAAGAATATTTTTCGGATAATTGAGGCCCAACAGGCCAGAGTGGAATAGCTGATGATACACTTCTGACTATAATAGAGCAAAAGTTCAGCTAGAACTGGAAGAGTTTACATCAGATATTTAAAATCTTCTTCAGTATTTTCAGCTTTTCTTACTGCCCTGTTGTCTGTGGATGATTATCTGTTGCTTGGATGCTCATTGCTCAGTTCATATACTCTGAGGGAGTATTCTGTTATTTTTGCTCTCGAAAGCACCCACTTCAATAACATTGGGGAAATATAAAGAAACATCACCACGCTTTGTTGTTGTTTAAGTGCCATGGTACAATAAGCAGCCTAAAAAACTGACATTTGAAATTGACTTTAGGGAGAAAGATAATTTTCAGAGTTTCCCAGCATTCCCTCTGTCTATCTTTTGATGCATTTTCAGGCCAGGAATAAGGAACATACATTTTCTAAAGATCAGAAGTTCATGTATTCTTTCTGTATTATAAAGAACTCTCTGAAGAATAGGCACTGAAATGACTTTCCAGGTTAGGTGCTTGCAGTTTGCAAAGTAGAGAATCCACTTTAATTAAAAGGGTTTTTTTGGTTTGTTTTCTTTTAGAGCCCCAGTTAAGATGGCCAAGGATTAGTCCAAACTTTTTTTCTGCTGTTCTATAGCCACATCTTTTTTTGTTTTTGATTTGTTTCTTTTGATTACACAGCATAGTTACTTTTGTTAGAACATCTTTCTTCTGAAGTAAATTAAACTTCACTTACATCTATCTCAGAGTAATGCTGAATTTGAATGTACTGTCTTAAAGATCTACTCATTGCTATGCATTATGCTTCTTCAGTGGTAGGGCTCAATCATAGAACTAAGGCTTTGAAGCATTGGATTTGGGAGTAAAGAGAGAATTACGTGAAGGAAGTAAAGATAGTCTCAAACTATAAAATCCAGGCTGGATCCAAGTCTGAATTTCAAACACCCCAAATTTCAGAGAAGTTCCGAGCAAGGGTTTGATTCAGGCCCATCTTGAGATGCAAGACTATAGCAACAGCTGCCATGGAAGGGATTATTATACTACCAGATCTTGGTTTTGGCTTAAAGGAAAAGTAACCCTTCTCCTTAAAAAGAGAAAGTACATGATCTCTCCTGACTCCATGTTAACATTTGGACAGTCAGCTCTTAAGAGCTGAGGTTTGTCTGACACTTTGCTGTTTGATTAATAGACTAGAAAAGTAGACTGGAAACAGCTCATAGACTAAACAATTTGAAGAGTGAAACTGTTAAAGCCTCGTCACAATTAAACTTTTTTTGCAAATACTCAGTTTAAAAAATTATGAAAAGAAAAAAGGTATCGTTTCCCTACCATGATCACAGCTACCAGAAGGTGACAGCTAATTAAATCCCTTTTATTCAAACTGAGGTTGCTAAATAACACAATTGAAAGTAGAATTTAAAGTCAGCTCAATCCTAATAAATTGTTTTTCCTCAGGATTGTTTTAAAGAAATGATCCACTCTGGTCTGTCAGTGCCCATTTAAGACAGAATGATCTAGGAGGGGAAGGTAGTGCAGTATTGAACTGTGGAGAGACTGAGGCCTGGTCTACACTGACATCAACGGGAGATATGCAGGCTACACTATGTAGCTTGTGTGTCGCCCATCGACTTACTTACATTGCCGTAATGCGGCGTCTTCACTGCACTGCGTCGATGGGAGATGCCCTCCAGTCAACACACCCTTACTCTTTTCGGGGGAGTTAATAGCATTGACCGGAGAGCACTTCCGGGATCAATTGAGCAGGTCTCCACAGCCTGCTTGGTCAATCCCACTGCAACGATCCGTGCAGCCCCAGAAGTGTAGACATACCCTCAGTTGAGGAGTGACCATAGGATTATTTCATTTCCTGAGCAAGTGGAGGCCAGGCGTACAGTTATGGAAATGGGTCACTTGATCTTGCAGGGGAGCATGTCCTTGTGAATCCTTTGGAGCAAGCATTGTTAAGAAATGCTGGAATACATTAGAGTGAGAATGAGTTGGCATATCTTGAGAATGATCTGATGAGCAAGAGCCCTTGTGTACCCTAGCTGCCTTTATAGAGCCCTGATTCAGAAAAAACACTTAAACACGTGCTTAACTGTAAATGCACAGTTAAATCCCATTTATTGCCACATCTTCAAGCCTCTTGTAAAAGTATGAATTGTTTTGAACTCCCATTGATTTAATGGAAATTGGGTACTTGTTGTACAGGATTGGCCCTGAATTCACTATAATGAAATATGTTTGTTAAAATGAGAAAAATCATTTCTACCAAAAGGATAGAGCTATTGGCCAAGGAGGTTAGCAAATCCTACCCATTATTGGAGCTATTGGCCAAGGAGGTTACCAAATCCTACCCTGGCATTGGCATCTTGAAAGACATCATTAAAAAGAGAGACAGATTTGGAACAAAAACTTGCAGATTTGATGTTGCCCTAGGATATTCCAATAGTAACCCACTAAATGAAGAGGGCTATAACCAGGAGACAAAGATACCTAAAAGTAATATGTTGTGATGAGAATTCTGTTTCCCTCTTGGACTGCATATGTACCTCTGTTTGCATTCAGACTTTGGGTTGCTGTTCTCTATTCTAGCACAGATGTCTATGTCGATTCACAATATAAAATATAGATGCATTTTTCATGAATTAGACAGGAAACTGTGTGTGTTTGCCAATTGTCTTCCTCCTTAGTAAGAAAGATGTTGGTCTCCATTGTGATTGGATTTACAGTTGTAATTTTTAGTCCCAAGGTCCATATGAAGGGGTGGAGAAGAAACAGGTTATGACTTTGTTTTAAGTTGCACTAGTATGTTTTATATATTGCTTTAAAAGAAAAAGTTATAGGTAGCCTATTCTCCACTCAAAGAAGGGGTAACAAAATAGGGAGCAATAAAAAAAAATTAAACAAACAGTGGAACCAACAACACTTATCCTGAGCATCTCCACTCAATAACATTTCTTTTTGTTGCATCCCATCCTCTTTAAATCTGGAGTAACTCCATAGTAATGGAGATCAAAATTTGTCTGTGTGTACTCAAAGGTCAGGGACCTGTCTTCATTGTAGTGGACTGTGCCTTTAAGAGACCCAGTCACAGCATACATCAAGTCACAGGCAGTGATCTCTGTTAGGCTTTAATAACTAGAACTAGAAATAGAAGTGGCAGGGAAAATGGAATTTCCATCTCCCAGAAAATTTTGAAGTTTTGGATACAGTTTTCCAATTTGAGATGAAAAATAAAAACCTTGACACTTTTTGCAGGTCAGAAACTGGAAAACTCTGAAATTCTGAAAAAGGGCATTCAAACATAAAATTCCTGACCAGCTCTAGTTTGAACTTTTGGGTTGTGTCTCTGGTTTCCATGATTGGTACCACAGTTGGGATGTAACATTTGTAACATACTCATTTGTTAAGTGCCTGGCACGCAGTAGACTCTTAAAAACAAATTAGGCTGATTAGCTAATTTACATACTCTAAATTTCATACACTAATCTAGTCAACCCTTATCCCTTGAGAATAACACCACTTTGTTGCAGAATTATACTTCTTGCTTGGGTTAGTACAAGAGCCTGTATGTGGAGCACTACACTTCTTATCATTACATGACTTAAAATCAAAATTTGAATTAAATTTTACTGATGATAATTAGTTCTAAATCTCAGCTGTAAATATAAAACCTAATTAGGACCCAGGAGATAGGGAACTTAAAATCAATGTTCATTAGTGGAAAAAGACAGTTTTGTTTAAAAAGTAACAAATTTTGAAACTGGTGAAATGAAACACTTAAAAAAACCCAAACATACCAACAGTGGCAGCTCCTCAGCTGTTGTAAATGGGCACAACTCGATTGATTTCAGTAGAGCTACTCTGGTGTACACCATCTAACAATCTGGATCACTGTATAATTAACCAGTGGAATTCATTGCCACCAGTTACATTGAAGTTAAATGCTTGGTAGAATTAAAAAAAGGATTAGATTAGGGATGGGGTCAGCATTTTTTTTCAAGTTTCAAAATTTCAAACAAAAACAGAGAAAAAAATTGCAGAAATTTCTGTGAAATCTTTCCTGTTTTTCAGTCATCCCTAGATTAGAGATTTATGTGAATTAATAAAAATATATGTAGTATCACAGATGGGGATAAACATAAGTGGTTTCAAGACTCATGCTTCAAGACTCATGCTCCAGCCACTACCTGCCTGAGGTTAGAAAGAAGCTTCCTCCATAATTGTCCTTTTTCAGGGTTTTGTCACTTTCTTCTAAAGCACTTGGTACAAATCACTGTCAGAGAGGATATCAGAGTATATGGACCATTGGTTTGACCTTGTCTGGCAGTCCCCAATTTAAGTTAGATTAACACACTGAATAATGTATTCTTCCTATCTACCCACTTCACCTTCATTCCAAGAAGAGATGATTCAGTGGCTAAATATCAAGTTTGAAATACCTGAGCTGCAACAGAGCATTTGACTCCTGGCAGTGTCGTCAGTATTTGGCCCATCCAACTAGATAAAACTGAGTTCCATGTATAACGCTGCCTGCAGTGACTCAAGAGTGTGAGTACCAACCTCAGGGCAGAGTGTTAGGAACCAGGGCACAAACCCCAAATTAGCAGTGAATTCTATACTTAGAGTTTGCCAACCAATTGTCAAGTGTAAACTCCTCACGTACTATAACAGCATAAATATGGAGTCACAGATAGTCCCCTTAGTACTCCAATCTGTCTCACCACCCAGGTATTTTCAGCGACTTTGGCACCGAGACCATCGCAGTCCAGCACACATGACTCATGGAAATAGACTGCAGATGGTACCGCTGACATGCTCCTGGACCTGATGGGCATGGGCACCGAGTCTTCAGGCGTGAGCACTCCACTAAAAAGAAGCTCCCGGTATGTGAATCTTCATCAGTGCCATCATCGATGCCTCATCTGGTACCAGATCGACTAGTACAGACAAGATTTCCATTCCCATCCCCGTCCCACACCGCCAGCACTGACACTGACACCAGGATGGTCAGTACTGGCAGAATTCCACCACTCCAGGGACCTCCACATACTGGATGTACTAGAGACCCCGTTTCTCATTACTGGGACCTCTGCACTGAGCCTCTGGTTGACACAAGAATCATCCCAGCTACTATGCCATGCTCCCCCGCTCTCTAGCAAAGATTCAGAGAGAAACCAGAGGAGGTGGTGTCACAGTACTCCTCATGGGCTCCATATGGTGCTCAATACCAATAGGGCCCTTACCTGCAGATGGCACCACCACTACCATCCTGGTACAGCCACCAGTGGGCACCACCACTAGGCTCTCTGCCACCTCCACCCCAGTGGTCTTATTGGGACCTGTGGGCAGCATATCGCCAACAGGCCTCTCGAACTCCAAGTCTCACCTAAGAACCCTTGAAACAGGGTCTCACCCTCCTGAACCCCTGGCTGCAGGATCCAGAGCTTTGGAATGTCCTCCAAACATCATAGATGAGCAGGGCAGTGCCGAGGAAGATGTGACACCTAGGACCATATCCTCCCCAGACAAAGCCGTCATGCCTACCCCACCATCTTTGGCAGACAACTTGCATCTCTTCCAGGAGTTAGCAAAGAATGGCAGACGCTCTCCAAATACCACTGGAAAAAGTCTGGGACACTCATCATCAACTCCTTGACTTCTTCCATTCTTCCTCCTCCTCAAAGATCATCCTCCCTATTAACGAGGCCCTCTGGCAAACTCCAGCATCGGTAGCATCACCTGCAAGCAGGTGAACAAAAAGTACTAAGTCCCTGCCAAGGAATCTGAATTCCTTTTTTTCCTCCTGCCACCATCTCTGTCGTGGTGGATGCTGTCAGCTCCCGTGATCAACACCACCAGTCCAGGGCTATTCTCTACAACAGAGATTAGCAGCACCTAGAGATTTTCGGTAGGAAGTCTGTGTTCCGTATCTCCAACTACCAGGCCCTCATGGTGAAATACGATTATATAAACTATTTAAAATAGAATGACTTTATGACCAATTTAAGGCCATTATCCAGGAGGGCAAGTTGGTAGCAAAGACATTGCTGCAATATACCCTTGATGCAGCTAACACAGTGGCTAGGTCCATCTCCAAGGTGGTGGTGATGCAACAGGCATCATGGCTCCATGTGTTGGGCTTCCTGAAAGAGGTACAGTCCATGGCTGAGCACCTCCATTTGAGGAAAGAAGCTCTTTGTGGAGAAGACTGATGCCTCCCTTCACACTCTGAAGGACTCCAGGGCCACTCTCCAATTGCTGGGTATCTATACGCTGGGATTACAGAGACTATTTTGTCCTCAATTCCAGCATAGATCACATTCATCGCTATATCAACCTGAACGCGACTAAGTCAAAGAAAGAAAGGGAAATTTCCCAAACGCAAACTATCTCGCCCACAATCTTCTTTGTCCCAGCCCTCTACATCCAAACACCAGTTTTGGCGGGCGTGTCGAGGTGCCATTAGACCACTCCCCCCGACTGATATATCTGATCAATGCTTCATACCCATTTGGCCTTTGATTGGCAGCGTTTCTCAGTACTGGGAGTGCATAACATCGGACTAATGGGTCCTAGAGATCGTTCAAACTGGGTACTCCATCTATTTTACCTCCCTATCCTATCCTTAGTCTTGCTCATGGAGACTGTTCAAAGCAGTCCACAAATATCAGCCAGACTCTCCCTCCAACTCTTGGGGCATATGGCGGAGGGTACAGTGGAGACACATGCCAGGCTTCACATGAGATGCCTCCAAATGTGGTTCAGCCCGGTTTACAGTCCAAACAGGGACAGGCTGGACAAATCCCTGTCACCACCCATCAGGATAAAAAATTTCTTATTCTGGTGGAAGCACCCAGCCATCATTTGCAAAGGGATCTCATTCTTGCAAACCTCACCATCGTTGCTCCTCACCACTGACGCATCAGTCAGAGGGTGGGGCATGCATCTAAACAGCATCACAACAGAAGGCAAGTGATTGCCCATGGAGATGACCTTCCATATCAACCTCCTCAAGCTAAGAATGGTCAGGAATCCTGCGCCCATTTCCTCCTGCTAATCACAGGATCACACACAAAAATCCTAACAGACAATATAGCCTGTATGTACTACATCAATTGACATGGGGGAGCCAGGTTGCTCTCTCTATGCACAGAAGTGATGAGACTATGGAATTGATGCATTTCCCATGAGGTCATACTATCTGCAGCTTACCTACTGGACACACAAAACTCTATAGTGGACAGTCTCAGTCGCAACTTCCCACATAATCACGGGTGGGAGATAGACCTGACAACACTTCACGACCTATTCAGGTGATGGGGGACCCTGTCCACAGACCTGTTTGCCACTGACCTGAACAAAAAATATCCATGCTACCATTCCAGAGTGGGGATAGGTCAAAGGTCAACATTCTCTGGGTGCTGCTTTCCTCATCCCCTGGAACAGGGACCTTCTGTACACCCTTCCTCCATTTCCCCTACTGTCGAAGGTCCTGCTGAAAATAAAAAGAGATGGAGTCCATGTCATTCTGATTGCTCCTACTTAGTGGAGACAGACCTGGTAACCTTACCTGTCAAAGCTAATGACATGCCTTCTGATCCCTCTTCCGGCCATTCTGCAACTTCTGTCTTAGGACAGAGGATGCCCCCTACATCCCAAGCTGGGGATTCTCCTCCTCCAGGCATGGCTCCTGCTTGGTTCCAACACTTAGAAAGCTCCCATTCAAGGGAGGTACAAGAAGTTCTGCTGCACAGTAGAAAGTCCTTGACCCAACGTACTTAACTGCAAAAATGGTCCAGGTTCTAGATTTGGTGTTCTTTTCAACAGATCATCCCTACATTGATTACTTTTACTCATATCCTAGACTATGCATTGACCCTAAAGAAATGGGGCTGTTCTCTAAGCTCTCTTAGGGTCCATTTAGCGGCTATAACAGTTTTCCACCCACCTGTTGAGGGTTACTCAGTGTTGTCACACCCGACCACTAAAAGATTCCTCAAGAATATATTCAACCTCTTCCCACAACCTCAATGTCCCACTCCCATGTGGGACCTAAACCTGTTACTGAAAGGACTGACTAGGCCTCCCTTTGAACCCCTGGCCACCTGTTTGCCGATGTACCTCTCCATGAAAATGGCCTTCCCGATAGTGATTATCTTGGCCAGAAGAATGGGCAAGATAGTGGATCTGATGGTGCATTCTCCCTACACAGTATTCTTTCCAGACAAGGTTACAGTCAAGCCTAATCCAAAATTCATCTTTCAGGTACCCTTCCCATTTCACATGAACCAATTGATTCACCTTCCAATCTTTACCCCAAGCCTCACCAATATAACAAGAAGGCTATATTACATCTCCTAGATGTTAGAAATGTCATGGTCTTCTACCTCGATAGGATTAAGAATTTCAGGAAGTTCCCTAGGCTTTTTCTTTCCATGGTGGAAAGATCCAAGAGCTCAGGAGTATCAGCCCAAAGGCTCTCCAAGTGGGTCTCGAATTGCATCAGACAGCGTTACCAAGTGCGCAGTATGATCCCTCCAGACACTCTTCATGCATATTCCATGAGATCGATCTCCTCACGTGTTGCCTTCTGTAAGGATGTCCCCATCTCAGAGATCTGTAGAGCAGCAACATGGGCATCAGCCCACACTTTCACAGAACACTATGTGATTACTGGGAACTCTGCCTCAGATGCCATCTTTGGCTCCACAGTACTATCATCTGTAAATGAACCGACTCTGAAGTCCCTGCCCTCTGGAAGGGATACTGTTTGTGAGTCACCTACAATGGAACACCCAAAGGGATATTGCTCGAAGAAGGAGAAGAAGTTACTCACTTTGTGCAGTAACAATGGTTCTTCAAGATGTGTGATCCTATGGGTGCTCCACAACCCCCCCTCCTCCCCTCTACTTTGAAGTTCTTGTCAATGACTTTGTGGTAGAGAAGGAACTGAGGTTGGTTAGCCTGTGTGCGCTGGCTAGTCTCATGGTGCAGCATGAGGAGAGATAATGCATGTGCAGGCCTAATGGACACTGCTACCAAAGTTCTCCAATCAGCAGCACAGGGACACAAGCACACCTATAGTGGAGCACCCATAGGGATATGCATCTTGAAGAACCATCATTACTGCACTAAGTGAGTAACTTCTTTATCTCACAGCAAAGACAATGCTTGTAACATAAACATCGACACACAAATGAGTTACAATCTTAAGTTTCAGAAGGAAATAGAAGCCTCTATGTTCAGCAAGGTCAATATGTTCTTTAGGGCTAACCCAGGCTAAGCAGCTGGGGATCTCTTGCTTATGCCTAGAAACCTTGCCCTTCCGCCTTTCCCCCCAGAGTCCAAGCAGCATAGAGATGCCTAGTTCCATTTGCCTGGGGTTTTTATTTCCCTTCTGCCATGCGCTCTGAGCTGCAAACTCAGCTGATGGTGGGAATACACTTGCATGACTCATCTTCATGGGGAAATGAGCAGAACAACAAAGTATTTTATTCTCTTTATCATCCCATAATAGTCCATCTCATGTTGATGGACCTTTCCTGTTGGGAAGGACATAAAACCTTCTTTTGTTGAACAGCCCTTCACACTAATTTAATGTCTGTCTGCTGTCCGGTGATTTACATAGTCACAGAAGCTCACAATATAACCATCAAATATGAGCTTACAATATGGGATACAGATATTACAAGTGAGATTAATGCATGCAGTGGCTCACAAGCATTCAATAAAGTCTAAACATGTTCTTATAATTCTAACACCAGTTTTAACAATACTAACATATAAGTGAGACAGACTGATTCCAGCTATGTATTTGTCAATGTTCAGTTGAGACATGGGGACTTTGGCATAAGCTGGCACCTGGTCTGCCAGCATCACACCAAACTTGGGGTTTTGGGGTTTTAAAACTGAGTTCCTGTCTGCTGTATGTGGATATTGCAAATCTGATGATACTTTATTTTAAAGTAGGACTTTGACCAATATCCCTTTCTCATTACCATTGCACTGTGTGTTGTTTACCTGTTTATCTTTCACCTACAGATGGCTGCATTTTAATGAGAAAGTGATTCCTGCAAGTATAAAGTTTGTACTCCTTTGAGAGGAAACAAAGGAATATAGCATTAAAGGAATATACTGGAAAATTAATATAAAACTTCTCATTGTAGCACTGTCACTTGGTTCTTGTAAACATTGTAATAGCCCTTCCATTTAATGCAATGTTTGACTCCCAAAGCCTCTCATATACAGTGCAGAGCATATGAATTTGAAAAAAATGAAATTACTTTAAACAAGACTGGAATTCTTCTGCTCTCAGCTACTACACTAGTATAATTCACAAGTAACTCTACTTTACTCAGTTACACCAGCATAAAACTTGTGTAAGCTAGATCAGAATCAAAACCAATATCTCTTGATGCTTTCTTTAAGGAAACAAAAATCCTCTAACTGCAGAATGAGTGGGCAACTGTCTCACTAAATCAAGGGGAAAGAATAAGGACCTGATTCTGATCTCACGCTGGTGTAACCCTTTCCTGGCCTTAGACCTGATTTACACTAGAGTAGAATCAGGCCCATATGTTTTCCCTGTTGCATGGGAAGAGAAACCTGCATTCCTAGATAATAAGTATGGAGTTAGCAGGTTCTGTCTTTCATTCTCTTTGTTGAAGGCATGTACTCTGATAGGGATCCTGTCTAAGATTCAGAATCAACAAAGCACTTAAGCATATCCTAAACCGTGAATGTTCACATTGACTTTCCACTGATTTTGCTAAATCAAGGCCTAAATGAATAGCTCTTCTGTGACAAATGATAGAAATCCCCATTACAAAGCATTGGTCCAGCTGTCTTCATTGCAGCACAAGTTCATGTAAGCACTGGGAGGCTGGAGTTTCAGCATTATTACTATTTTCTTTTAAATCTGAAGACAGCATCATATTGTTTGCTGCTCTTCCTACAATTATTTTTTGCTTCATTAAAGAAAGCATCAAGGGACACTGATACAGATTCTGCTCTCACTTACACTGGTGTAACTCTGACTACAGTGGAGAGAGATCTGGTTTTATATTCTTTCCCTTTGGTGTGACTATCCATCTGTTTCAAAACAGCACATTTGTATAGAATTCGCACACATAATGATAAAAGCATTTATACTGTTTCAAGTATTAAGAAATCCTGTGCTATCTTAATTATATCAGAAATAAAACGACATAAATGTCACTTGGCTGTGCCCCTCCTTTGTCAACCTCTAAAGCAAGCTTGTAGCATGCTCTAGAAATACCTCAAGGAATCTGAATATAATCCGTAGTCTGTGAAAATCCTGTAATTTGCCTCTGATCTCATTAATTGAGATTTACATGCATGTTTGCAACACTTCACACTTTTGAAACATTGTTCATATCTCTTGTCTCTGAAGCCAGAGTGAGTGTATTGTTATGCATATCATAAACTGTGGATTTGCAAATTCTCTGGCACCAGATCCTCCACAGGCACAGTTCAGAATAAGGGCCAACATCTCTGTTTTTATATGAGCAAAAAAACATTCTTTAATATTGCATAGAAGTGGGCAATTTTTTTACACGGTTCCTTTAAAAAACAAAGTTGTAATTTGCTTTTTATTTCAGGTGAGGATTTAATGGTAAGATAACATGCCCTTGAAAGGGCAATATTACCGGCCTTCTGGTTCAGATTCAAAAGAGCAATACATCATGGCTCAATTTCATCATTGGATGTATGTACATTATGCCTGGTTTGAATCAGTGGGAATCCTACACATGCATCCAAGGGCAGAACTTGGCCTATTATACAGAGACAAAAATTAATGATATGGGGGCAAATGAGACAAATGACTCTGAAACCAAAATGCACAGGTGTAACCAAGTCTCTCTGTTGTTTTCTTCTCTGTCCACATAGTGTGCGTACATATGTAACTGGACCTGATGCAGCAATGACAGGAAAATTAAATAGATTGTTTTCCTTTCTTTCCGTAGATGGAAAAATAAACAAAATCAGATGGATTTTGACGTGGCCATTGATATTCCTACTCTTTTGTACCATTCCAAATTGCAACAAACCACGTTGGGAGAACTTTTTTATGCTGACATTCATTTTATCCACTCTGTGGATTGCTTTGTTCTCCTATTTTATGGTGTGGATGGTAAGTGGATGCAACAAACCTTTGTTTTAAGAAATAAAATGTACAGCCCAGATGGTGAATGTCTTAAACTCCAATTCCAGATTGTTTTAGGAGAGCAAAAAAACCCAAAAACTTAGCTACAATGAGGTGTGTGGAGTCTAGTAATTATTCTAATATCTGATCTATGTGCTAGTCTTTCTTCTGGACAGTGCTTGTGCACCATATTTTTAAAGATGAGAATTTAAAGATGCAGATAGGAGCCTGGTGTGATTTTTCAAAAATCATCTCAGCACCTAGCTCCTAATATTGAATGGGAGTTAGGCCCTAAGTGCTTTTGAAAATCCCAGTAGGTGCCTATCTGCATCGTTAGGCACCTGATACCTTTAAAAATATGGCCTTAAAGGCCTGGCCCTGAAACATACACAGTAACTCAGGTGAGTAGTAAGGGTTGCAGGATCAGATACATTGTAAAATGGTTTGGGTGGAATGAACGATATTAGTCCGAAGTATTATTATCCTTCCTAGTAAGAGTGCCAGAGAGGTTGCCCATAAAATCTCTCCAATTGCTCTTAACGTGCAAAAATGTAGGCTCTGGTGAAAATATATCAGGTATGATATTTTAGAAACACTTACTTGAAATGCTAGTCCAGGTGATTCACTCTTATTTTCTCTCAGTTTTTATATCTTAAATGTACATTTTTACTCAGACATGAATAGTAAAGTAGCTCAAATTAGACTCTGTAATTTAAAAAAATATTTTTGGATGTTTAAAAAGACATCTTTTTTTTTCTATTCAAAGAGAGGCAAAACTAATGAGAAGTTATGTTATTGTTACTGAAGGTCAATGGAAAGATAGATAAAGCATTCCCATGCCCATATTTTCCTCAATTAAAATCAGTACAATGAAAGAAACCTAACTCTTTCATATTGTGAAATGTGTATCTTGGAAAATGGAGTATGAAACAGTTTGGTGTGACCTTTTGGAAGCATCTTCATTTACGAGCTGGTGACCTTCATATTTGCTTGAGGCTTGTGAAATGTGTATTACAGCTTTACTTGCCTGGGATACATGCTGAAAGCTCTGCCAGTATATTATCCATTTGGGGATTATTTTATTTTTCCATTTCCACTTGGACACAGTATTTTCCCTGGATTATTATTTAAAATATTACATTATAAAGTAATGTATGTTTTCTACTGATTTACAATATGTAGCAAAAACTGTTTGAGAGATTCATGTTCCAGCCATTCATTCTCCCTGGTACCACATTGCCACAGCTTCATAGCATCTGTACGTTAGTAAGACCATGCTCTCTACCTGGTTCCACTTTTAGAACTTCTGCTGAAAATAGTGGGAGTTTTGTGGAAAGACCAAAGGTAGAATGTGTTCAGTAATGCTGTAACAGTCTCTCTTATCGCTAAGAGACCATGCCTCAGTGTCCCCACAGGTACTCACCCTCTCAGTGGGGAAACATCTTAGTGATTGTGTAATTTAATTTAACCCTCTGGCTAAATTAGAAAAAAGACTCCATCCCTTTTGGGGTAAATATAACTCCATCCCTTTTGGGGTAAACATAACTCCAAAGAGTCCAAGCAAACACTAGTCCCAGTTCAGCTTCTGGGCCAATGCCTGCTTTAAGAGTCTGTAGGAACTCTTCTCTTTGGCTGCAGAGATTCCCAAAACAGCCCTCTGGCCCTTAGTTGCATGGATCTAGAAACAGGCTTTTCTTGCAGGAGTGCAAGCACAATACTTCAAGGTGGCAGCACTGAGGTTTACGGGAATCCATGCTTTCCTTTCTACCACATGCTCCAGCCCTAATCCCATCATCAGTGATGTAACTGTCTGCTCCAGTCTCAAATGTTTCTGCTTCACTTTAATCCTTCCACGGACTACTACATAGGCTTGCTTAGCTGGCTGGCTATTAAGCCTTCTTTCTGGCCCCTTTTCAGCGTATTTTAGCACACCCCCTTTCGAGACCCTTCCTCCCATTCTTACTGGATTCCCATTGTAGGCTACTGTCTCTCCTAGGCTCTTCCAAAGCTGCTTCTGGGACCTTTGTCTAGAGAGACTCAAGTTCTGTTCCCTTCAGGAGTGTCTCTGTCAAGAGCCTCAGAACAGGTCTTGCCTCTTCCCAAGCCATTAGAATCATAGAAGATTAGGGTTGGAAGGGACCTCAGGAGGTCATCTAGTCCAACCCCTGGCTCAAAGCAAGACCAACCCCAACTAAACCATCCCAGCCAGGGCTTTGTTAAAAACCTCTAAGGATGGAGATTCCACCACCTCCCTAGGTAACCCCCCATTCCAGCGCTTCACCACCCTCCTAGTGAAAAAGATTTTCCTAATATCCAACCTAGATCTCCCCCACTGCAACTTGAGACAATTACTCCTAGTTCTGTCATCTACTACCACTGAGAACAGCCTAGTTCCATCCTCCCTGGAACCTCCTTTCAGGTAGTTAAAGGGTGCTATCAAATCCCCCCTCATTCTTCTCTTCTGCAGACTAAACAAGCCTAGTTCCCTCAGCCTCTCCTCATAAGTCATGTGCTCCAGCCCCCTAATCATTTTTGTTGTCTTCTGGTGGATTCTCTCCAATTTGTCCACATCCTTTCTGTAGTGGGGGGCCCAAAACTGGACACAGTACTCCAAATGAAGCCTCACTGGTGCCGAATAGAGGGGAATAATCACTTCCCTTGATCTGCTGGCAGTGCTCCTACTAATGCAGCCCAATATGCCGTTAGCCTTCTCGGCAATAAGGGCACACTGTTGAGTCATATCCAGCTTCTTGTCCACTGTAACCGCAGATCCTTCTCTACAGAACTGCTGCTTAGTCAGTTGGTACCCAGTCTGTAGCAGTACATGGGATTCTTCCACCCTAAGTGCAGAACTCTGAACTTGTCCTTGTTGTACCTTATCAGATTTCTTTTGGCCCAGGCCTCTAATTTGTTTAAGTCACTCTGTATCCTATCTTTGCCTTCCAGAGTTTCTACCACTCCCCTCCAGCTTATTATCATCTGCAACTTGCTGAGGGTGCAATCCACCCCATTCTCCAGATCATTAATGAAGATATTGAACAAAACTGGCCCCAGCACCGATCACTGGGGCACTCCGCTTGTTACCGACTGCCAACTAGACATTGAACCATTGATCACTACCCGTTGAGCCCGATGATCTAGCCAGCTTTCTATCTATCTTATCGTCCATTCCTCCAACCCATACTTCTTTAACTTGCTGATAAGAATACTGTGGGAGACCATACCAAAAGCTTTGCTAAAGTCAAGGTATATCATGTATACCACATATACACGAAGGTATATCATTCTCTTACTACGGCAAAGGGTGCTCTTTTATACTTCAGCTCTCTTCCCAGCATGCATTGCTGCCAACTGTACAGCTACCTTCAATCTGGGAACCACCCAGCAGTCCATTGTTCCAGGCAGAACATAAGAACAATCTGTGTTGGCCTGTAAGCGCCTTTAAGGGGCCAGCACATGCTGTTACAAATGGATAAAGTGGAGTACTTAAAATGACTTTCAAAAACCCTTAAGAATGTGCCTACGAGTACTATTGTTTCATAGAAGGAGGTTTTTAGTCAGATTGTTGCTATAATTTTGTTTCATTACAGAAATGTGTGTGTTTGTGTCTAACCCTCATAACATCCTCATCCAGAAATTAAAGTGACGAGTGAGTCACAGTTCTATTGGAAATACAGGCTCAAAATAAGAGACTTCCCAATTATTTTAAATGGCTGTTTTCCCTTACTGCGCAGGTTACTGTAATTGGATACACTCTGGGGATCCCTGATGTTATCATGGGCATTACTTTCCTAGCTGCAGGAACGAGCGTACCAGACTGCATGGCCAGCTTAATAGTAGCAAGACAAGGTATCATTTCTGTTCAAGTGTTCTGACAATTTCATGTAAATACTGTGTGCTTTGCTTCTTTAATATGCAGGGTTTTTTTTTCAAACTGTTGTTTGAATTGCTGTGGCATGTAGGAGCCCCAGTCATGGATGAGGGCCCCACTGTGCTTGGTGCTCTACAAACCCAGAACAAAAAATGGTCCCTACCCTGTTATCCCTCTGGTGACAAGTACAGGGCACTTATTACTTCCAGGAGATCATCAAGAGAAATTATGTAATGTTCTGGCAGGTCATTCAACAACCAAACTTCAGCTTAGATCAATCAGATCAGAAAGATGTAATGTTTCTAGAGCCATACTAGAAAATATCAGCCACAAAAATAGGATTGTACACACAAAGAAGGTGCATAGAAAAAGGTTTGCTTTTCAGACCGTGTCCTAAGTCCTGCATGTAAAACTTGCATTGATTTCAAGAGGATTTCTTAAGCTGATGGGGAAAGATACTGGTGGGAGAGGAGAAAAGGCATAATGAAATTCAACTTCCTTCAGACATATATTCCTTATCCAACTATACACATCCAGCATCTTCCTTTTGGCTCTCTGAATACTAACACCGAGCAGATTAACCTTAATTATGTCAAGTTTAACTTTCCTATTTAAAAGCCAAAGATTTTCCAGCTCATATTTATCTGGCTGAGCTTTTGATTTTTTGTAAGCTTTCCTTTTGTACATGAGAAATATTTATGGCCACATGCTTTACCATTGTTGCTTAACACAATTAAGCATGACAGTGTGTTCATTTGTATCACACTGAGAGAGGAACAGATAGCAATAGCATTCTCCAGAATTCCAGTTCCTACATCCCTTAATGCCAAAGGATGGGGCTCTTTGTTCTCCAGCGTACAGCCTGCATACAGGCTTCAGTGAACCAATAAGAATTCTGAAGTTAGAAACTGCCACCAGGAGCCAGTACAGTCCCACATCTGTAATGCAAGATGGGAACAGCAATAATATATTTAAAATGTATCATTTATAACTGTAAGAGCTATACATTTCACACAACATTTGTTCTTTGAATGTGTTTTGGATATGCTTAACAAAAAAGAATTATATATTAAAAATCTCTACTTCATATTAGGCATTACATGCAGGAAAATTTCACAAAAATAGATCAACTGTATTCAGAACTGTTATGGGACGCGGCCTATTAAAATTATTTTCTTCCATGTCTGATATTAGAGTCAGTAGATCTGTAGAAAAAATAGAGGAGGAAAAATGCTAAAATGGTCAGTTTAATGCCTTTTTCTGTGTTCACTAGTGTCCCTATCATAACTCAAAATGTTAAATGAGAAATCAATGGGGAAAAAAGATATCTGCTTAGTGCAGTTATTTTACAGTCCAGTTAATATTCTATTTGTAGTTTACTGTTGATTTCAGTGGGCAAATCTTTGCAATAGAATATTGCCACATATCAGGCAAAAATCTGGTCAAGATTACTTGCTATGACAATTCAGGCTAGGAAACAGCTTGGTGAAGTAACACATGGAGAATCCCTGGTCTCTAATGTGACAAGTGTGGGCTATGTGTGGTATTGGAGTAGCATTTCCCAAAGGGCAAATGGGGGTGTGCTCTGACAGTGAAGGGAAATGGCAAGAGGTGTTGCCATAAAGAAAAATCCCAGGGATGGATTGCGCTACTGACCATGTCCCACTGTGTCAGGCTTTGCCTTGGGAGCGGAGGTTGTGCGTGTGATCCAGCTAGAGGTCTCCCATGGGCTTTAAAGTTCCTCCACAAAGCTGATCTTATTTGCAGGGCACTTTTTCCAACGATATTAGATCTTTTCCTCCTTCCTGGCACGTGTTTTGTGGATTTGGCAGTGGAACAGATAATTAAGCAGGTACTTGAGAGAGAAAAAAATTAGGGTGAGCACTTCTGCCACCATTATTACGGTATTAAAATCAGACACCAGCTAATACTGAGCACAGAAGGCAGAGACTCAGAAAGACCAAGGTTCTGGTGACTTCACCACCCACTCCCACTTTGTTCTTATATTTCATTATTAGTTTGGGTTATTTTTCAAAAATGAAATTTCAATAATGAATTTGGAGCTCAGACTTAATGGCCCAATCTGGCTCAGTGCTGAATGTCCTCAGCTCCCATGCTGCTCAGCACCTTTCACAATCACCTTTCAGATTAGCTAGAGTGCACATCCCCAGAGTACATCCCAAGAGACAAAGACAACCCACAGCAGGGATAGTCAATAGTTGAATCATGGACCAAATCCAGATTTCCAGAGGCTTTTGAACGGACCACAAAATCTTTTTATTTACTTACTATTACCATTATTGTTGTGGGGTGAAAAATGTTTCTCTGGAGTAGGTGCCTTGACTATACCTTGATCAAGAAATTTGGACCTTGACAAAAAATAATTGACTACCCCTGCTGATAGCTTCCTACAACGAAACTCTTGGCCAGCTTCGCCCTGCAACTACGGAGTAAACAAGACAAAGCTTATCAACCTGCTTTGTTTTTAATTGGTGTCAGACTCCAACACCAAACCATTTCTGCTCAGCCATCAAGGATGATACATGCACAAAATATATTGGTTGTGAGCATTTTTTATTTTGAAAAGTTATGTAAATGTTATTAAAATTACCTGCTGATCCTGGGTGCCTGGCAAATTGCCCATGTGGGAGTTGAAGGAGCGCTTAGTTCATTTTAAAGTGTCATCTTATGTTGCAAAACTGCTCAATGGTCATTCTCTGTCCTCCTCAGCCTCATTACAAAATGTTTGTCCCGCAAAATGTTGTTGCGACCTGAGAATAATTGTTTGCTTTTTGTTCCCCAGGTCTTGGTGATATGGCAGTATCCAATACAATAGGGAGCAATGTGTTTGACATTTTAGTAGGCCTTGGAGTACCATGGGGCTTGCAAACTATGGTGATTGATTATGGCTCAGTTGTACGTATATTTTTAAAATTTGTTTTCTTCTGCAAAAAAGATTCTAAAAATGCCAAGCATTTTTATTGGTAGCTAAATAAGACATGAGGTTATTTCTGGGCTGGAGAACAGGGAGATTTGCGAGTAATTTTCCTGTCACAAGATGCTTTCAATGGGGGTTAATTGTATTGTGTGGCAAGGAGAATGGAACTATTTGGATCTATTCCTGGCTCTGCTATTGTCTGACTCTGCAGATTTGAGCAAAGCTCTTCGCCTCTCAATGCCTCAGTTTACCTGTTTGTAAAATGAGGATAATAAGTCTTCTCCTCCTTGAGAGCTATTGACCAAAAGCAATATACAAGTGCTGAGGGGTTTTATTTAAGCAAGTCTGATTATTTACACATTTGTTCTGATTCTTTCTAACATCCTGTTCTCCCATTATTGTACATTTTGTCATGAATTAAACATCTAGGATTCGTGTAGTTTAAAAATTGTAAATTGGGGCTTATTAACACAGTGAAGCAATGCGCATAAGGGATGTGATTTCTAAAGTGCACTAATGTGTTGCCATTCAATGGTCCGTGTAGACCCCTAGTGCACTTTAATATAGTGCAGGCCCAGTAGGAAACCATTAGTGTGCACAAGCAGGGTCTACCCAGATCAATGAATGCACAACACATTAATGCACTTTAGAAATCACACCCCTGGAGAGTGCAGGACCCCGTCATGTGGACAAGCCCTTCATTTTAAATTTTAGATATTACTTTAAAATAGAATAGAGAATGTTATGAATCAAGGGCAGTTAACTTTCTTCGCACTCTTAAAATGTGCTAAATGTTTTAAAGTTCTCTTTTATGTCTAATTTTCACAGGTTATGATAAATAGCAAAGGACTGGTCTATTCCGTTGTGCTTCTACTAGGGTCTGTAGCTCTTACTGTAAGTATTTCTGTGGTTTAAAATATGACCCCTCTGAGTATTCAGTTCATGTCGTAATCTGATACATGTATTTACTTTTCAAGTAGCAGTAGGAGAAACTGGAAGTACTTACCATTCCGACTAGCATTTGTTCATAGAGAGATTGATCCAGCAATCAATGACTTCAGTGCGCATTAAATTAGGCTCTCAACTCCCAATGGGGCAGTGATGACTTTCAATTCCCATTTATTTCAGTCAGAATTGAGGACCTCGGCTCCCAGCAGGAACCAGATAAGTACCTCTCATGACTGGGTCTTTATTTTGTAACAAAAGGCCTGGGAAGTGAAACTTTAATTTGGGTCTGAAGTCAATTCCAATACATCTAGGGCCTGATCTGGAATGCACTGAAGTCAGTGGCAAAACTCCTACTGAGCCCGACATGGGCAGAACCAGACTCTGAAAGTGTAAATATCCATCCTCATTAACATTTCGCTAACAGGATTTCTCAAACTTTTGACCCCCAGTGGAGACTACATAGTGAATATGGTCATCACCACAGATTGCTGCATGTCTGTGACTTACCAGTGCATTGTACCAATGACACACTAAATTTGGTGATAGGATGACCAGGATTGCAAAAATCAGACCCTAGTCAATATACAATTAACTTGCCAATGCATCTGACAAGTGACCTGTACAGACATAATCCTTTTGCCAGCCCAGCCCTCAGTAGACACCATCACTGGTACTCATCTTTGCCACACTCTGAAGCAAATGTCCAAATAACATCTTAAAAGACAAAAGTTGTGTTTTATTTGACCTTATTGTGTCATACATTTCCCCCCCACCAGCAATTTGGCATGGTGTGGGAGCGTTATCTAAATATTATCGTCAAAGATAAGGGTATTGATGGGTAGAATGAGCAAGCCTCTGGCACAACTAAAGCAGTGCCGTCTGAATGGAAAAGCTTCCGAACACTCCTATTGCTCACTCACGTTGCTAGATACACCCCCATTTGAAATTCAGCTGGGGACATTAGGCCAGTGTTCATAGCATTGACACAGAAATAAAGACTTGCTGGTGTTTGGCCCTCCTGAAAATGAAGATTTAGGAGACTAGCTGTGGATTGAGGAGCTTCACTTTAGGCATCTATGTTTGAAAACACAGGCTGCAGAGAAACGATCTCTTCTGTCTACCTCACATGAAGCCAGACCAAATATTTTCAGCTGCATTTTGCGTGACCAGTGTTCAGTAGTGCAAAGTGGGAGCGTAGCAGACATGAACAGTAGCCTTGCTGCACAAGCCTTGCTCGAATGTGGTCAGAGCACGGTCATTTGACTATCAAGTCAAAAATTTCTTTTTTTTAGGAGCCAAAATGTGGATTTAGAGGTCTAATTTTAGGCCAGTTGCCCAAGTTTGAAAATTTTGGCCAATGTCTAGGCACAGTACAATTCGGGGTGGCATATATTTTGGCAGCTGTCTGTATGAAAGTAGCATTCTGTGAGAGCCAATGTTCCATGGAACATAGCAGGTCTAGGTGGCAGCATTGGAGGTCCGTTTACCTGATGATTTAGGCTGTACTGAAGCAGTTAATGGGAACGGCATGACTCAAACAGTGTGCTGAAACTATACACTTATCGGCCTGATTTTCAGTTACATTAAGAGCTCCTCATTAACTCTGTCCCTGTGAAGGGTTCTTAAAGTACCCTACCCACTTACAGTACATCTGTGCTGCCACTAGAGGTGTAATTTCTAACATGTGCAGACATGCCTGCGCTAGGTCTGATCAATTGTCATACTAAAAATAACAGTGCAGCCATAGCAGCAGAGATGGCAGCATGGACTAACTGCCTGAAGGTTACCTAGCTTCTCAGACTGGATTGTACTTGGGCTGCTAATCCACGCCACCGCCTGCACTACCACGGCTACATGGCTGCTGTTTTTAGCATGCTAGCTTGAGTAAAGTTAGCATTTGTATGTCTACCTGAGGACTCCTCCAGCTGCAGGGTGGACGCCCCTTAAGTTACACCCACTTCAAGGCCCCCTTTTATGCTAGAGCAGTGAAAAGGAGCCTTAATGTTGTTGAGAATTAAGCCCTCATGTTTAACCCACTTGATCAGTTATGTGCCTTATCACCATCTGAAAACAATGAACATTGTCTTTCTTGATCAGTAAAATTATCAAGATTGCATTTTTAACATGTTTAAGGACAGCAGATTCAAATAGTTCCTCATTTGAAGCTTGTAGCATTTGTGTTCTTTGAGACTCAATTAACTAATGCTTTGTATACTTGCAGGTGGGTGGAATTCATATAAATAAATGGAAACTTGACAGGAAACTAGGCATCTACGTCTTGTTTCTTTATGCCATTTTCCTGTGTTTCTCTATATTAATAGAGTTTAATGTCTTCACCTTTGTCAACTTTCCAATGTGCCGAGAAGATCTTTAAAACAAGCCACAACCACGAGAGAGGCTGATATACTCTTGATTCTTTGTGCTATAAATGATAGGAGACATTTTACATTTCTACCTTCTCCTCATCAATAATCTGATTTGCTTTCCTGCTTTGTCATCCAACAAGAACTTTTACTTGCCTGGAAGGAAAACAAACCTTTCTTTTAACATGCTAGCCCAAGGCAACCAAAGCATTTTCCTCTTTGGGTATTGCTGCTCAGTCATCCAACTTATGGATCTCATGCAGAACGCTCAAAAGTCCTATTTTAGTGGTGGTCTGCCGTGAATTTCATTCTCCTTATGCAGACAATCATTCACCACCATCAAACTGAACAAGACGACTAGAAAAATCTCTAACCTCTCTCTTTTTTTGGCATTTACTTTCCATGGAAGAAAAAGAGGCTAGCTCAAAACTTTTCTTGGCTCTATTATAGCATCGCAGCTACAAGACCAGAAAGTCCAATGCACATAACATGGCATGCACTGTTGAGGACATTTGTTTTTCCCCTTCAAGTGCTCTGTTTATCGGCGAACACCATTGACAGTTATAAGCCTTTGATGGTGATGCTAAATACTTAATCACTCTCTTTTTTAAAAAAAATGTGAAGAATGCATGAACAATTTTACAGAGAAAGTAGAGAAAATGGTTAATATTGTATCACTTTTGATGATCCACACTAAGAGTAATAGAATCTGAACTCTTCAAAAGACAATATACGTGCAAATATTCATACTTGAAAAATGTGTTTTACCATCAGCAAGTAACACTGTACAAATATAAATTAACATTTGTGGAATATTAAGCCTGTAAGTAACACTTTGCATGTGAACTAGTAAGCCCACTTTGTAATTTTACAAGAAACTAAAAGACTGATGTTCAGCAGGGTGCTCGGTTTCTAGTGGCAATTGTTATCTGAAAAATAGAATATTAACACATTTCAGACCTTCTTGCAATATGATGCACCATGGATTTAAGGGGGGAATTTATTTCATTATTAGTATATTAATCTAGAAAGCTGCTGCATCTTCTCCATTTGTTCTTATATCACACAAACTTAATAAAGATGGGTTACCAACACTAAGTAGTGCAGATAATTAACAACTCTGACAGTTCCCCTGTTAGACTTGTTCTTATCTCCTTGATCAGATTGTGTGCAGGAAGTTTTAAATTGTGTCTTTCTTTAGAGCCGAATTATTTTAACCCTACAGAGCCAGATTTTTACTTCCTTTGCACCTGTATAAATCTTGATTATAACAGTTACTCTGGATTTTCCTGGGCATAACTAAGAACAGAATCTGGACCAGAGTAATGTGCAATGTTACAAAAACTGTAATATCACAGATTGAAGTGGAGTTACAAAGAAGATTCACCAAAAGAATTTAACATATTTTGAAACTGCTACTTAACTCTAAAATGTATTTTAAAGTTGTATATGAACAAAAAAGCATATAAGGTTTCTAAAGAAGCACAATTAACTTTATACATAGATTGATTTTTTATTTTTTTAATGTTTATATAGCAAAAATCTATCAGATTACTAAAGATTTGATGCATTTTTAAATGCATTAATATTTTGCATTTAAGATTATATGACCTAGATGCCCATTATTATGGCAACAAAAAGATACTTTAATCCCTTAGGAAATAAAATTGATTAGAGAAGTTCCATTACATATATTACATTTATCTGCCTCATGTGACAAATAATTCCTTCCAAAGCAAAGCTGCATGCAAAAACCTTAATTACCCCAGGCAGTGTGTTTATAATTAAGGCTATATTTTTGGTGGGGGCTACTAAATAATGAATGTATTTTGCTGTTGAATTTTAATAAGAATGGAATCCTATCAACATAGTCCTAAAGAAAAAGGGCAACATATCTATTATTTGTCTTACTGTTCTTTGTTACAAATCGCAGTGTTAGTAATCAAGCTAAGTTTTTGGTTTTTCCCCCTCACTCAAGAGGTTGAACTCACCAATCCTAAAGATGCCAACAAATGGCATTTGATTAAGAGGCTTTATCAAATAGGCAAGTGTGACCAGTATGTGTAAATCACTGGGATGCAATGTAATGTCTCTCTTTCATGACAGTTAAGATGCCTTCACTGAGGTTTAACATGGGAAGAAGTTGGATCCAGGCACACCTTTGTTATCCTTATATTGTAGAAAGGCTGTAAGCCAGGTTGTGAACTCAAGCACACAGCCCTCTCCCCTTTTCTTCCCTCCATTCCAGGAGGATAATTGTCCTGTCCAGGTAGTCATTTATGATGTCTCTTATGTTGGCTCAGATGTGCTGGCTGGCTGGCATGGGAGAGCAGAGCCAAAGCTCCATCCACTCCCCACCGACCTCCTCCTAGGTGGGAAGTGGGAAGTAGCAGGCTCATAGCACCCACTCATATTCACCCAACACCTCGGTAGCCCTACTGGGGCATAATGGGGGTTCTTACACTACAGGAGCTTAGCTCAAGTTACAATCTAGCCCTTAGTGATCAGCTGAGGCATCAGCAATTTGTGCATCAAAAAGTTATACAATTCTACACATTTATGGGACCAAAGACAGAAAAATAGATTGGGTCTGGATCTTCAGAGCCAAGCAAGCTTCAAAAGACTAGAGATCTTGTACTGATACCATGGCAGCCAGTCCTAAACACACTGCCACGCCATGCATGGAATTATTGTGTGTGTTAAAAGGGATTAGAATTATTCTGCCTAAAAGAATGCTGTTGTCATGGTTGAGTTATCCCCTTCTACAGCTATCTGTTATATTTTGTCCTAACCGGAGATTGCCCCAAAATAAAACATTGGATCCAAATTTCACAGCTTGGTACCATCTCTAGAATGGGCCCAACCAGAATTTCTCCCACCCCTCAATTTGGATGACATTTGGATTCTGAATTAATTCTGACTGAACCCCATGGCTCAGCCGCGTGTCTAGCATTTATAATATTTTAGATAACCTACCATACTTACCAGTAGATAATTATTGATAAAAGTCTCTTCTAACAGGACCAGGTGAGCAGGGATATATACTTTGCCAAAGAAGTATTATGCGCTGTATCAGGGCTTTGAGGAAAAAATAGTCATGTAAATTTAGCTACGCTGAAGATTTCCCTCTATACACTTTATCCATATACAAAAATAAAAAAAGAAATCAATATAATCCAAGCCATGCAGATAAACTGAGTGGCCTGAGAAAAATAACTTTGACGGTCAGGAGCCACTGGTTTTATACTGTATGAACATCTTCAAGATGATGTATATCATGCCAATACTATTATACTTGTGCCTTCTGTATGTAAAAATTTACTCATACGGTCTGAAAAGTATGACACATTTTGGAGCTTTCCAGTAAAAAAACAAAAGTAGGGATTCATATTTGTCTCCCTGAAATTATAAATCACATCTGTTCACATTGTGTATGTAAAAATCTGCATCTGTTTCTTCTACTAAGCATGGCACAGAGTTAGCTAGCTCAGTCTGGAATTTATGTTGTGTTATTGCATAATGTAGTTAAGCTTTAGCTCAAGAGTGTAAAGAAAACCAGTGAATGTGAGAGGGGAAACTGTTAATATGATACAAAAAATAGCATTGAAAAATGGTACTACTCCAGAAAAAAAATATTCTCAATCCAGCAAAGCTTGAGTTCAATAAGACTGGTCACATGTTTAAAGTTAAGCATGTATTTAACTGCCTTGCTGGATTGTGGCCTAAACAAGCAACAGATCATGGTCTCTGGATTTCGTATCACTTTCATTTCCTTTCCAGCTGATATTTTATAGACTCCCTGAAACAAAAAGCTTGGGCTAGAATCTACTGTTACACTGCAGAAGTCGCTGTAGATTTACATTGCTGTAAATGAGAGGAGAGTTTGCCCACTCCCTCTTGTCTTTAAAATTCATGCAAAATTGTGCATTTTTTAAAAACTTCACAATCTACAAGACATGAAAAGTCATCTATCTTCAGTGGAGCCAGCTGTGGGGAGAGGAGTTACCCCTCGCCCCACACACTGTAAACTATCAATGAAAAGAAAAGGAAAGCAGATTGAGGATCTGTTGCCTGCAGAACAATTCCTTTCTGGTACAACTTCTTCAAAGTAGCACAGTGAAAAGCACTAGGATGAACGCCTGCCCCTAGTGAAATCAATCGGTATTTTGTCATTCACTTCAGAGGGGCTAGGAATTCACACATGTACTGTAGTGTTTATGTTGTTATAAAATTTTATAATTTCGGGCCTGTTTCTGCGGTGGGAATCTGCATCGCAAGCTCCCACTGACTTTACTGGGAGTATTACCTGAATCAGGACTTCAGGATCGGGTCCTGAATTGTTTAATTTAAATTTAAAAGTTAGCTTTGATCTTATTATGAACATTTGATGATCTGAGTGCTGCTTTTAGATTACAATCCAGCCTGGAAGAACACCTGAGTCTTTCCCCATATACAACAGAGTGGCCATTTTCCTCTCAGCTCAGTTGTCGTTGGTGTGCCAATTTTATTTTGTTTTTTATATATTTTCATAGTTTTATGAGTTTAGGTTTTATTTGTTAAGGATCCTATCAATAATTAAGAGAAAACACCACATTTTTCCTAGATTTAATTTTCACTCTGATTATACAGAATTTCCATTTGTATCACTGAATTCTTTTGTGAATGTGCTTAAAATTCATGCACTTGTTTCAATTTCTTCTTCATATGTTTTGTGCTAGTTGCACAAGTTTCTTACGTGTGAGCTTTGTCATTTTCCATCACAAGGCTCATTCCTGGGTTTGTTGAATTGGTATGTCATGTAACCTGGTAGGTATTTTCAGCAAAGTTTATACCCTGCCTGATAAGGAAAATGTCTGAGCTTCTAGTATAGTTTAAGGCAAACACTGAATGACATTTATACCCACGTGAAACCAAAGAATTTTGCTACTAAGTAATTCAGCACCTTGAGACATAAAATTCTGTAGTAGCAGACTTCATATCCTTCATTTATTTGTGTTCAAACACTAAAAAGAAAGAAATCTGTACATGAGTACTTAATATATATTGCCCTTTTTATTTCCTTGAGTTGGAGCTCTAACTTATTCTAAATTTGCTGCGTGGCAGGACTAATATGTTAGCTAATTGCAGGTTTACTAAGGAAGTTAGTTCCAACAGTCCTGCACCAAAACCAGTTTTCATCTTTATTACTCACACAAGTTTTTGGAAAAACTGTGTACCCATGTAATCAATGCTCCATTTGAAAAGAAAAAAAATTGCCATTCAAATAAGCAACCTATGCGTTCCAATTTCCAATTGATTACCACCAAAGTAGTTATCTTCAGCAAAATATGCACATATTAAAAAACTTCCCATGGGGGCATCTTGAACCTGCATTTATCTGTTTCCAATTGCTTTTACTATACTGGCCTCCTCATAGTGCCCTTGGCAGAACACAGTGCACCAGTGTATGGAGTCCTGAAGCTTTCTCCCAGAGAAAGCAATAAGGTCCTGCACACATGTGCATTGAAATTGGTGGTATTATGTGTAGCACCTGCTACACGTGCTGAAATAGGTGGTGACTATGGCAATTCATTTAGTGCATGTTCTGCATATTACCATACTTCTGAAATACAAAGCACTGTCTGAAGAAGCAAATGGTAATGGTAGTGTCATTTTCATATTACCTTAAAGGCAATTGTTGATAAGTAATTAATCCTGTTGCTTTTTATTTCTGCACAAAGAATGTATGCAATCATAGGTCTGTTGATCTTTGAGATGATCTTGGTAAACTTGAAAGGCAAAAGTGGAGGTGGATGTATAGTAAGAGGATGTAAAGATATCAGAATATATCAAAGTCAGACAAGAAGTCTCCAAAAAGCTACCCACTAAGCATCTTTTTTTCAGAGGGTTGTTTCAGCAAGATTATGGGCATTCTTCATGCACCATTTCTGTATGCAAAGAAACAAACCTGCTAACACGACAGCAATTATGTTCAAAATGGCTGAAATTGTGCAACAAAACTATGACCAACTTCCTGCCCTCACTTACTCTGGATTTACACCCGGTGAAACTACTGTAATGTCCCTGGAGTTTACACCAACGTAACCAAGGGCAGAATTTGGCTCTCACTCTGTTGCCAGAAAGCCTTTGGTGTCATTTGTGAACACTGAGGGTATGTCTGCACTGTAATCACAGGGTGTGCTTCCAGCTCCTGTAGATACATATGAGCTAGCTCGTGTACTAGAGCAATGCAGATGCACCCGTGCACGCTTCAGTGGAGGCTAGCTACCTGTGTCATTTACTCAGGGTTCCAAGTGGGCTTGGTAGCCCATGCTGAAGTATGCGCTAGCCCCTGGCTTCACTGCTCTGATGCCTGAGCTAGCTAGATTAAATCTAGCTTGAGTGTGTCTACATGTGTGATTCCGGCTTCCTATGATTGCAGCGTAGACATACCCTGAAATAACTTCGAATCCTTTTAAATTTCCCTTTATTTCACACTTGCAGGCATTTACAATGCACTTTGCAGAGGTGTGGTACCTCTTTAAATACTATGATACTTGTCTAGAGCTGCTCAGTTTGAAAACAGAAAGTTACAACTTTGTAAACTGTAAATAACACAAATCTATTTATCACGTTATTTATTTTTCCAATGACTGTGACCTTATGCACTGTGAATGCTCTGTGATATGGGGTCCTTTGTACAGAGATGTATGTCATGAAATCCAAATGGAATTAATGTGATAATTTGTTACAAAATATTGGCATGGTATTTGATTATTTTTATTGTGAAAATTTTAAAAAATAGTTAAAATGAACTCTACATTTATAAAGAACCTAGCAGTCAGTATTGTAATGTACTATATATCAACATGTACACTGTCAATAAAATGTATAAGAACACTTTTAGGGTTACTCTCTAATTCTCTGGAACGGCTTGTCACATGGTATGAAGGCAAGTGAAACATTATCATGGTGACTGTCAAAAATCTAAAAATAGAGGACTGGAATATGATACCCTTCCTTATATGTGGCAGCACCTTACTCCGCATTGGGTGAAATCCTGGCCCCGTCAAAATCAATGGCAAAACTCCCACTGGCTTCAGTGGAGTCAAGATTTTCACCTGATGACTTCAATGGTGTTTCACGTGGAGTAAGTGTATCGTAGTGTGGGCCGCAGTCATTCTGAAACACAGCCTTTACTCTCATTGGACTATACTGTGATGTTAAGCACGGCACAGGAGTGCATAAGCTACACCATCCCAAGAGGAATTGTAGCCAGAGAAACACCTGAGTCACATTATCTCCCCTGCTTCCGCTGGCTCTGAGGGGAGTAATGTACTGTGATGCTTCTGGGGGATAGCCAGTGTTCTGAGGCACTAGCTGCCCTTGGCATGAGAAGATTGTGTCTATGTCTGCCGTGGGTCAGATCCCCAATTCCACCAGCCATGGGCAATTCAGGCCTTCCCCGCAGGCCCCGCTATTGCTTCACAGATTAGTGATTAGCACACCCCAAACCTGAAGTCCTCCGACCATCTCCCTGGAGTGTCCAGCCCCTGGTCCACCGGATGCTCATAGTATTCACAGATCTGCTGCTTCCATGAAACAGCACCCCCCAGCTTGCCAGCTGCGCCTCAGATCACCGCGCCATACGACACAGCACTTAACCTTGATTTCACTGTAAACATATCCAAGGGCTTGTCTACACTTAGAGCACCGCACCGATGCAGCTGCATCATGGTAGCGCTTACTGAAGACGCTACCTAGGCCAACAGGAGCGCTCCTCCCATCGGCGTAGGTATGCCACTGCCCTGAAGGCGATAGCTATGTTGAGGGGAGAAGCCCTCCTGTCAACATAGTGTGGCCTACACCAGGGGTGAGGTTGGTATAACTGTCACACTTCTTGAGCAACACTGAGTTACACTGCCATGAGTTGGTAGCGTAGACCAAGCCTAAGTTTAACAAAGCACAGAGACTCAAGTAGCAGCAAGTAGACATGCTGGAAACAAATGGTTACATTTAAACTCTTTCTAGAGCCTGGACTTAATTAATAAGATACTCTCGTGTCTTGTAGAGTATTGAGCACCCAAAATCCTTGCAGCTCTGTACAGTCAGGCTGGCTATGACGCTCCTTTCATGAGACAAGCATGCTGTCAGTTTGCCCCCTTAATGAAGGACCTGGTGTGTCACTTTGCAATCCAAGCTATACCAGAACAATTCTGTCTTCATAAACAGAACACACCCTCCGCTGTTTGTTTATTCCTCTTGTGCAGATTTTTGCAATCTCTTCTTCTGTGTGTGGCTCAGTATGCAAGTAGGCATGCATTGTGAGGCATACAATATACAGAATGCAAATGTCCAGACAGGGAGATAGGTGTCTGGTACTCTGGAGATGTTCCTTTCAGGCAGAAGGTATGTCACCTGCTGGTGACCTGCCTTAACTCCCAAGACCTTGAGAACATAATTTTCAGTATAGATACATAATTCTTTAAATATTATCCGTACACACATTTTGCAATGATTGACTGTAGAGAGATGTTTGTGGAAGATTATAATTTAGTTTATCCAAGAGAATTATAGGAGGTGACTTGATCATGGTCTACAATTACCTACCCGGGGAAAAGTTTTCTGATAGCAGACAGCTCCGTAATCTAGCAGAAAAAGGCATAATGCTATCAAGTGGCCGGAAGCCAAAGCTAGAGAAGTTCATCTTAGAAACAAGGTACAGATTTTTAACAGTATGGTTAATTAACCATTAGAACAACAGCTACAAACATAATGGATTTGCCATCACTCTAAGTTTTTAAGTCAAGACTGGCTATCTTTATAATAGCCCAATAGAAGTTATGGGCTTGATGCAGAAATTATTGGGTGAGGTTCGTTGGCTTGTGTTATGCAAGAAGTCAAAATAGATCGTCAAATGAGCCCCTCTGACCTTAAAATCTATTACTCTACCAATCAAGCAAGGCCTGATTCTGCTGTCATTGCAGTTAATGTCAAAACTTTAAGGAATTCCAGGGGTGCAGAACTGGTCCAATGTTCTATATCGACACGTAAATAGTTGCCCTGATGCCAAGACACTAACGACTGCTAGTTACTACCATTTGCTGCTGTTGCCTGCTCTGCACAGCCAGCTTGCTTTTCTCTGTCATTGGACTAAGGACTATCTCCTCAACAGATAGATAAGAGAGAAAAGTAACCTTTGCTCTCCTCTCTGTCTTATGCTGCTGCTTCCCTGATCTTCTTGCCCAGCATGACTCACATTTCAACCCAGTTATTTCCATTATACATTTTCCTGAACTGGAATATTTCCTGACTAACAGGAATAGCATCTATATCTGAATATCAGCCTATCTGTCAGTTCCTAATGCACACCCAAGTGTTCTGTGTTCAATACATTTCCAGTGCTTCAGATACTGTAAGCAAGCATTACTAGTGTAGCTGGGATAATAATCCACTTGATGAATAATTCCAGGTCAAATATCCTCTCCGATTAAAGCTTTTATGTCACGGACAGTAGTTCTTTTAGTAGCAGCCCTGTAATATTAACATCCCTTCATTATCCTTTGCACTCAGGGGCGACCTCATTGAAAAGCTGTACTTCTCCAGTGTTAGACGCTTCCTTCCCTCAGGTCCTATGTAAATAGAAAGGTTTCCAGACTCCATCTGGTTCCAGTTACTCACTCAATACAAATACACCCGCTTCAGGAATTTGCAGACAGAGACTTATTGCCCTTGCATTGCCTTAGAAAATCCTTTTCAAAGTTTAGTGTGTTCTGCTACCCCTGATATACCTGTAGGTCTGCAAAACTTATTCCCCCAGGCAAGTGATTAACAGTCCCAGACCCTTCTTTCTAATATTTTGAGCCAAAGTTCACTACTAAAAATGGCTTTATAAAAAAATAACCACACACACACACACCCTTGACCACCAAGGACTGCCTCTTCCTGAAATCCCCCGTTCATCTAAATACAGGAAGTAGAAAGAAGAGAGGCTAAAAGCAGAACTTCTTGGTAGTTTTCTCTCATTTCAGTACTTGTGAGTCTACTTTCCCCCTGGTACTACTGAGGCAGAAGCGGATATTAAATCACCTCACCCCACCCCAGCTTGAAATACCACCCTCCTACAAATAAACAATAAGGATGTGGAGGCTTTGTCCAGGGATGGAAAAGGATTGCTTTCTTTACAAAGGAGATCTAAAGTCATTCTGAAACAGAAAGTGTCTCAAAGTTTGCTGTAATGATGAAAACATCAGCCGAAGCTGAGGGAACCTGGGATCATTCAGGGTAAGTCTTGAAACTTTAGCCACTGCAAGTTATTAAGAATTTTGCTTTGCTCGCTGCTTGTTTAACAAAGGGCTCTCTGCTCCGTTCAGAGGCAGTGCATGGAGTTATCAGCTGTACAATCAATCGCACTTGGTCCATACGATCGCGCTGCATTTCCTTTAGCTACTAGATGTCTATTTAAGACAACTTTAGTACCTTTATGTGAAATGAAAATGCAGATATGTGGGGCGGGAAGAAAGAGGGTGAGCAGAAGTGAGGTTGTCACTTAAGAAGTGTCTATCAAAGGAGTTATGTACTTTTGGAAACATGGTAAATTTATTCCAGGAGACTGATTTCACTGAAATGCTGAAAGGTGAACAAGGACCTGATTCTGCAACGTGCTGATCACTCTGGCCCTGATCCTGTTTTGGATTTTAGTGCATGCTTAACTTTAAGCCCTTAATCAGTCCATGGACTCCAATGAGACAACAGGCATGCTTAAAGTTAGGCAGATGCTTATGTGCTTTACTGGATGAGGGACAGCTTGCTCTGCACCTTGCAGGATCAAGCCCCGAGAGGCGGTAGTGAGGGAGAAAGCTGGTCTTCAGATTTGGAAGAAGCCCAATTTCAAGGGCATCAGGGTCAGATTGGAAACCATCCAAGTTTCAGCTATATTGAAAAGTCCATGATGAAGCTGAGCATTCCTGTTTCCTATGGAAAACAATCAAGGGAAAAGACGTAACTGTTGAACATTTCGGTTACCCAAGTGGAAAAATATAAAGTCCCAGGTATTGTGAGTGCCTCTTATCTGTCTGACACACTCATTCAAGCTGTTTCCCATTGCTAAAAGCTAAAACCAGATATCCTGGTGATGGGTGTGGTAGAAGAATCTGCATAGATAGATATAGCCAAGGAAGGGGTACAAATACATTTGCATTTTCAAACAGCAAACCCTTGTTCCATTGCGTGATTCAAAGAGCAAGGGGGAAAAATTACTGCAGCCAGGGGAATTGCCCTTAATTTTACCAACAGTAGATTGTGGCCAAAGGGATACAATGATATGTATGATATTTGGAGCGGAGGGTTTTGGGAACTCTGCTCTTGAAATATCACTGTGATTTTAAGCAATTTGGGTATATCCAGGCTCCAAATACTTAGGGCTGTATTATACAACCTTTATTCACGTGGATGAACATTTTTACTCCCATTTAGATTGGTAGATTTATTCATATAGGGAAGTGATCACTAAGTGAGGGAGGGCTCCTCAGTCTGGCTCGTACATCTGTTTGAATGATTTTTCTTTAACCTTTTGTATCTTGCCTTTGCAATATTGAAACATTTACCCAATTCAAATGAGCAAGGTTTTTTCCATTCCAGGTTGCACTTTTCACATTATTTCATTCAACTTAATGCTAGACAGTAAGGGGCGAGGTTTGCACAGTAAAAAGATGCAAATAAAATAGACCAGTTACTCAGATGTTCAGTGGGAACCCACAAGGGCAACGTATTATTTGCTGTTGTAAAGGAATAAGTATGCACTTTGTAGATATTGCCTGCATTCATGATAGTTAAGGTGCCAACTATTGAGAAATGAACTGAATTAGGCTCTTTATCTCTTTCTCAGCTTGGCTGAAAGGGTCCACATATTTGCATAGCAGAAAGATTTCAATTTAGAGTTTCATGAGAAAGTAAATATACCATGGAACTGTGATTTGGAATGTAATAAAGCTGCTTGCAAGAACAATGCAAAGTGTATGTATTCCATTATCTTGTTCAAATACTAGTATTGGTTAGATTTATTAGGAACACATTTGATTTTACTTTTTTCCCCACTTAGTCTCCACTTCGTATCAATAAATCCCTACTCGTAGACTGTAACTTCCATAGTAAGAAATTCCTGATATCACTAACATTTCTTTGTCACACAATTCCTGAAGACCAGTAACATGGTATTTATAATATATAATTTGTGGCCTCTTGCCTGACACATTACAGAATTAAGGACTTGTATGTGTGATGCTCAACTCACTTCCTATTAAAACCACATGGAATAAAGCACAGAGATCACAAAATGTTTATAGAAAATATTGAAAAACCTGCATTTTACCTATTTCACAAACAATATAAAGATGATGGAGGAAAAGTTTCTAGTGAAGGATAGGGAACTGATTTTTAAAAATTCTGTCCATAAAGAAATGCATGTGCCATTGACCAGAGTCGTCTTAATTGCATATATCAATGCAATATGTGAGTCCTCACATGGCTGGTTAAATTCATAATAGACCAATCATATGCACATCTTTTGTGTACAATTACAGTATCTGTGTGAATAGGGAACACATAACTGCACTTTGCAATTCACAAAGTATCAGTCCCTCACAATGGTACCAGAATCAGTCTTATGTAATCTAAATCAGTAAATATAGAAATTTTTCCAGGTTACACCTTAGAAATGTGAGAAAGATGCTAAAGGAATTACTGGTCCAGAGACTGGAATAATAGCTCCTTAGAGAGAGATGTGGAGAGAAGGGTAACTAGGAGCTGGATAGAAACCAACCTAATCAAAGCTTTTAAGAAAGGGATACAGGAGGAACCAGGAAATTATACACCAGTAAGTCTGACCTAGTGTCAGGCAAGCTCCTAGGAAAATTAACAAGTGATGAGATCACAAAACATCTGGAGAAATGTGAGCTGATCAAAACTAGGGAGCATGGTTTCATAAAAAGATGCATGCTTTGACTCCAACATCTGGCAAATTTCTGAAGGAGATAATAAAGAGAGCAGACAGGAGCTAACATGAGACATAATGTGCAGTACTTGCATATTAAATAGTCATCTAAGAAAATAGATGGATGGGAGTTGGAAGGGGTTATAGAGGTTTACACTTATGGGTCACCATCTGCATCTAGCTTAGTTCAGCAGTGACTGAGTTTTCTGTGTGAAATGATGATGGTCTCAGTCCATTTTCTTAGTGACAATTGGCTCTGGCACAAAACATACCATCACAATTGGCACTAACTTTGTACCCTTGTGGTCAAGAACTGAATGATCTGGAAACTTAATTATCTTCATAAATTTTAAGGTCAGAAGGAACCATTATGCTCATCTAATCTGACTTGCTGCATAACACAGGCCAAAGAACCTCACCCAGTAATTTCTGCATCAAGGCCATAATTTCTGTTTGAGCTATAACTTTCAGAAGGATTGTCTCATCAGATCAAGTTGAGACACGCTGCAAAGGAGGTGTGGAAAAGCCGGCATTGGTGCTGCCTGTGCTGTATGTGTTGTGTGGATTAAACAACCGTCTCTCATCTCTAGAACCTTCACTTTGGCACCTCTCCCAAGCACTAAAAAATAAAATAAATATGTATTTTAAAAAACCTTCAACAGCTTTCAATTCACAAGGGCCCTGATCCAAAGCTCACTAAAGTCCATAGAAAGATTCCTGGTAACTCCAATGAGCTTTGGACCAGGCCCAAAGTTCCACTCAGTCAGCTAGTACCCAAATAGCCAACTACCACATGTGATGCATCTTCTTGGAATGGAGAAGGAAGGAACTGGTCAGATGGTCACAGATAAATTGCTACACAGATCAAATGTTACAAGTCGCGGTGGAGGAAGATGGCAAATAAGCAGCGCTTTTAAATGTTTTTCCTTTTGATTGTAAACGATTTAGAGGAAAGGAAAGGAAAGAACCACCACCATGTCTGACATGTTTGTAGGTAAGACCACGTTTAGAAGACTGCTATAAAGGTGGAAAGAAGCGCTGATAACTCACCTACAGCAGATTTATCTGGGGGAAGAGTTTGGCCAGGAAATGCCTCATGGAGTTAATTTTAGATACACAAAAAGCATACCTGCACCTGTACCACTGCAGCTGGTGATCTTATCAGCTGTCACAAGCTAAGCAAGGCTGGCTCTGGTCAGTATTTGGGAGGTGATGCTAGAGGCAGTTCTTCCTCTGAGTCAGTGTTGAACCTACTCCTCAGCATGGTGCTAGGGGGCATTAGAAGCTCTGTCTTTGAGAAGACAAAGACAACTTTGCTCCTGATGGCCACTGTGTGGTTCCTGAGGACCCAATATATCTGTTTACAAAAGTGGGGCATTAACCTGGGCTGCCTGTGCACATTCTAGTTCAACTAGTTACTTTCTGCTTAGCTAAATTTCCACTGCTGATTTAACTAAATATAGCATTCTTCACTTCCTGTCCTAAATTGCTGGGTGCTGTTTAACAGTTTCAATGTTCCATCCAGAGGTCAGGCAACGGTGGGTGAAATAAGCTGTGCATGTTTCAGTGTGTGTGTACATATGCTGATAATATATGTATGTGGAATCTTTAGTGGTGAAATGTGAAATAAAGGTTTTATCAGCATGAGTTTGGGACGGCTGCATTACTCTTAAGTGCATTATTTATCATGCCACTCTGCATTTTGTATTGGAGTCCAATCATAAAAGCCTTGAGGGAGCCATAAAGATCCCTTAAAAATTATCTGAAATATATAAATCAAGATGTCTCTGTTTTCTGGTCTAATATCTGAAGCCCTTCTATTGGAAAGTGGGGAATGTCTGCTTCCAAATGGCATAACATTTCCCATTAGATTTCTGAAGAATGGTTAGACATCGGACCTTAACCCTGAACCTGAAACTAGGATTAAATATTGTCCAACCTCGCCTTTGGACCATTGTAAATTTTGGAAGGGGAGAGAGGAGGAATTCTGGATTTGTGGGACAGAAGGAACAATTTCTTAGGCAGGCTAATTAAAAAGAAAAGGCAGTTCTTTGAACCTGCTCTGGGATTTGGAATGTTAAACTAAGTCCTGGTGCAGCTGGATCGGTGGGCAGAATGTACATGAGGACATCAAAAGTGCACGATATCCATTTATCACAATTACACAATTTATCACGTAGATATCACCTCCATGCAGAGAGGTGTGTGTGTCTGTTTGTGTAGCACTTTGTCAGCCTTGTGATGTAATTTTGTGATGTTATCATGAGACTTAGGAGAAACTATATGGTTAGCATTACTCTCTAAAACACCTTGAGGAATTAGGAGTCACCTCTGTGAAATCCTTAATCCTAATGCAAGAGAGTGTTGCAGTCAAAAAAGAAATTGCCCCAAATTAGCGGTAATGATTCTACTATTTTTAAGGGGTGTTTAGATCGGAGTTAAAAGGTTGTATCCAATTTGGGGCAAAATAAAAAAGGACATTGAACAATAGCACCTGTCCAAAGGAAGGATGGAGGCAGGAATAATTAGGACACCAGGAGGTCAAGCCATTGAGAAAATATGGCTAAGATCCAATGTGCTTGAAGTTTTTAAGATGCTAAAGGAGCCAGTACAAAGACATAGATTTGCCCTTTGATTGGACATGGACCAAAAATAAGAACACAGACAATGAAAAAAGACAATATTGCATGCAGAGGAGTTTTCGTCAGGATCATTGGCAGCAATAACTATAGAGACATATTAGGAACTAACAGAGAGAGGGGAAAACTCTCTTTTTAGGGTAAAACTTCTTATCTCTGTACTGGCAGGGACACTCTCTTCTAAGATGTCCCTTCTGCCCACAGGCGTAACATTGCCTTGGCGGACTTCTGGCCTCCTGGCCCCAGAACTTCCTTTCCATTCCTGACCCCTCTGGCCCCTGCTCACTTCCCGCAGGATCCTGAATAAATATTCCTGCTCCTCTGCCAACTTCACCAAGTACCCCTGTCGGTATTCGCGTGCCTCCCATGTCTCCACTGGTTTTCCATGACCTGTGTGAGTAGAGTGTGCTTCCCGCTCTGCTGTTTGTTGGCCCTCTTCAGTGAGAACGGCAACTCTGGGGTCCACCTTGGGAGGGCAAAGAAGGCCTCTGCACACAGCAGCTCCATTTTCCCTTCACTTCTCTACTACAGCCTCTCCCATTCCACTTGTATTGGGGTGATGTCTGCCTGCATTTTCCACCAATTGGTCAGGGGTTCACTACCCACTGCTGTGGCGCCTCCTGGTGGCCACAGCTGGGGAATAGCCCTCCATCTGTCTGCTGTCCACTCAGGCCTTGTGTGGGTAGCCACCCCCTCACAAGGAGATTTAATGTAAAGGTGATGCAATCAAGACCCCTCCATTTGTTTGTTTTCTCAGTTGCTTTCCTGCAAGCTGAGGGTGTTTTGGAGAGTCAGCAATTCTTCCTGCCAGAGTAGTTTTTGGACTATATGTTTGGAAGGATTGGAGTCCCCTTTGTTGTGTATTTTAACATGTTAAAGATGTTCAGCCACTGATGTCCGAATTGCCTTTTAACACAACTGGACTCATGAGAACATGTGTGTATTCAAATTTGAGGCACAGCCGGTAACTGGGGGACTCAGTAGGAGGGCTTAATATGTTGGATTTGCCAAAGTGTACTAACCCCCTTAGAACGCTGCTAGGGAAGGACTGGACTAGCTGCTGTGCTATTAGAACACACAGGGCCTGACCGAAAACCCATGGAAGTTAATGAATGACTCCCATTGACTTCAGTGCGCTTTGCCGGAAACTGGGACTGGACGACAGCGGATGGATCATTTGATAATCATCCTGTTCTGTTCATTCCCTCTGAAGCCCGTGGTACCAGCCACTATCGGAAGACAGGATGCTAGGCTCGGTGGACTATTGGTCTGACCCAGTATGGCTGTTCTTATGCTCGTGTGAACTCTGCAGGATGGCTCAGGGGTCCAGCCTCAGGGAAAGGAGAATCAGTGTCTTCAGTCTTTGAGCACCTGTATGAATTATGAGGGGTTAGAGAGAGAGAGTGAGGGGATATGTGCAATAGGAGGCTAAAGTACAAATTAGACCCTCTCAGCTCAGAGTTGAAATTTCAGCAAAAGCGGTAATAGGCTGTGGCTCTGCACAGGAAGCTGCTTTCACTACCTAACTTTTCATAAAGTGCTAGAAAGGCTAGTTTTATAGACTCTGACATAAAGACAATAGAAGTAGGAGGTCTTGGAGTTAATAGCCTTTTAAAACAGAGGCGACTGTAGACAAACATAGAGTAAGGCCCTGATTCTGTAAGAATAATGATTTGCCTTTAAAGAGCACTTGCCACCCTGCAGGATCCCAAAGCACTTCATGAGCATATAAACACAGCAGTTTACATGCAGCCACCTCTGGGGTGGAGAGCAACAGCCAAGTGTTACATAGCATACTGTACAAGCCTGAGGAGAAGTAAGTTTGATTAAAGACACAGAGGCAAAACCATTTGGCCTTTATTTTTCAGACAGGGAAATCAAGACTTTGTCCATCAAACTCTATCAAGACCCTAAACGCATAAACTGTAGATTGCATCTTCCTATGACAGCTGAAGTGCCAAGTTGCAGCTTTCAGGGTTGAAACCAGAGGATCCAGGGAGTGTAGGTAGTTTAAGCTCAACGTTTGCACTATTAAACGCTGCCGTAGTACTCGGGGACACACAGACCATGCAGCGATGGTTGGGAAATCTACTGGCCACTAAGAGAGACAGCCAACAGTGCTGTTGCACTGCTAAGTGTGCTCTGAGGGTTCGTCTACACTGCAATAGAACACCTGCGGCTGGCCCCTGTCCGCTGACGCGGGCTCATAGGACTTGGGCTATAAATTGGGGTTATAAAATTGCAGTGTAGCTATTCAGGCTCAGGCTGGAGTCTGGCTCTGGGACCCTGGGATGGGGGAGGGTACCAGAGCCCAGGTTCCACCCTGAGGCCAGACATCTACACTGCAATTTTATAGTCTCACAGCCAGAGCCCCAGGATCCCGAGATAGCTGACGGGTCAGCTGCAGGTGTTTTAGTGCATGGGCGACATAGCCTGAGTTGCTCAGGGAGGCATTTACTGTTATCCTCTAATGCCTGCAAAGCGCCTAATCACTGAGGCTTCATAGAAAAGTTGAGACCACTGGAAACCAATGGGCCGGATCCTTCCTTCACTCAGGCCCTGATTCAGCAAAACAATTATGCCCATACACATTTGTAATGGCCTCACTGAACAGAGCCTTATGCTGATTCAAATCCAGAGTCACTCTGCTCAAGTCAGGGGAGTTACACTGCTAGAAGTCAGGTTAGAATCAGGCCCAGTATCTGCAGTGCTCATTTTACAAAGAGAACAGCCTTTCTTCTGGTATTTTCCACTGTGAAGTAAAAATGTGGGTTTTATTTTTTGTGACAGAACAGCAGTGCAAGCAGCTGTGGTCAAGCAAACTGCACATTTTAGGCTCTAGAAATGTAGTGAAGCTTCAAGCTTCACCAGATGTGGTAACTGCTGTAGCCACTAGCACATTTTTTCTGTCCATCTTCTACCTTTCTGAGTTACCTAAACAATTCCAAATCACCTCAGATGCTCGGTCTTTAAATCAATATTAACTCTGAGTGGGAGGTGGAAGGAGTCAGTGTTTCCTTAACGAGTTCACAGGGTGAAGGTTCACACTGAAAGTGATTAGCTCTTCCTTGGTCAGTACCAAAAACAGTACGTCAGATCTTTCTGCGAGTGAAAAAGATTACTTGAGCGGGACGAGATTTGCAGATGTGAGCTCTGCATAGCTGGTTGTGCTAGTCACATTTCCCTAAATAGGGTTTCTATTAAAGATTCTCACGCAGACCAGGCAGTGCTAGGGCCTGTAGCTCATTTAGATGTGTGCCTTTCCCAGTCTTTTGGCAACTTTGCTAAACAGGGAATGTATTTGTGTCTGGGCAAAAGACAGCAGGAAGGGGAAAGGCATAGTTAAGAAGCTGAGCTGGCCTCACGTGAAGCCCGATCGGGGAGAGCACCCTCTGTTGGTCAGGGACAAGTACCCTCAGCTTCAGTCCTTGGCTGAAGAGGGTCTCACAGCCAATCTGGCCAAATGCAGACTGGCAGATAAAGAAGTTACTTACCTTGGTTATAATGTGGAAGGAGGCCAACTTAGGCTGCTAGATAGCAAAGTGCAGGCATTGGCGCCATGTCCCTTGCTCAAACAAAGAAACAGATAAGACGGTTCCTTGGGCTAGCTGGCTATTACAGGTAATTTATCTCTGGTTTCACTAGTATCACAACCCCTCTGACAGACCTAATAAAAGGTGGGAGTCCAAAGAAGATCCATTGGAGTGACAACTGTGTAAAGGCCTTCAACACCTTGAAAAATTGGTTGTACCAGGAGCCAGTCCTGTTCAATCTGGATTTCTCAAAAGAGTTCATTTTGCAGATGGATGCCTCAGATGGAAGCCTGGGTGCTATACTGTCATGGGAGGTGAATGGTGAGGAGCACCCAGTCCTGTGCCTGAGTAGGAAACTGTTTCCTAGGGGGAAGGCCCACTCTGTAATTGAAAAGGAGGTGCTAGCCATCAAATGGGCCATAGAGTCTCTTAGGCATTATTTGCTAGTAATGCCTTTTCCCTCATTACGGACCACACCCCCATCCAGCAGCTCAAAACAAGGAAAGAGACAAACCCCCATGCTATATAGAGGTACTTAGCCCTCCAATCCTACAATTTTAGGGTACAACATCATGCTAGAGCAAAACACAGCAATGCGGACTTCTTTTCACGGGACATGGGGGAATCAGGATCAGCTGGGGAGAAGCCCAAGTTCCATTTTGGGTGGTGGGGCATGTACCCACCCTAGTCAGGGACGGGTTAAAAAATTCCTCTGGCCACAATCAGCCTTAACCCAGCACATGTGTGATGCACTTGGCGCAGTGTAGCTCCTTAAAAGGGAGGATCCAAGGGCATGGTAATACTCTGGGAGAAACAAAGCTAGATCACAGAGCTCCCTTGCCCTTCAGAGCTGGGGCTGCTTCCACAGAAAGCTGGTTATGAATCTCTGCCCCTCTGGGCTCTCCAGAGAGGTAGAGTGACCATCTTCGCTTCGCTTCGCTTCACGTAGCTTTGCTTTTCATTAGAGCCCAAGGTGCTCAGCCTGGGCTTCTCAGACACTCAGGGGGCTGGGTGCCAGTCCCCTTCACAGAGACTTTTTGCCTTGCACAACCCAGACCGTTGTGTGGGCTGCAGGATTATTTTGTTTGCTTTTTCCTTTCTTTGGGACTGTGATCACATCCGGAAGTGGGAGAGCCACTTCCGTAAGACTTAGAGCTGGGAGATTGCACTCCAAAGCTGCGCTACGGCAAAACCTACAGCCAGAGATGAACTGTACCCTATGCCCAGGGCTACACAACTTGCTTAGATGCCTAGAAGAACAAATAGCTGGCTCTCCAAATGCTGCACCTGCCTTTTTTTATTTTAATACAATAAACTATTTCACAAAGCACAAGGCAGTTGCTGCAGTGCAGCTAGCGGAGAATTAGGTTATGTGAATCAGGTTAAGCAGAGTGATGCTGGGGACACTTAACCAAGCAAGAGCAAACACCAAAAGGCTGGCAGCCTCCCAGATCTGCTGGCTACCTGCAATATTGATTTGCAAATCTCTATCAGTCCCCTGTGCAGACTCACGTTGTCCCTAGTGACATATGCACTTTTGGCGAAGTTGCAGCCTGTGACCTGGCTCAGTATTTCATCCCAGCTGCCAAAAAAAATTTTTTTCAGTCATCTCCAAGGAATCTGTCACTCAAGATGCAAAAATAAAAAAGAGAAACTGCTCAACACATTGAGCTCCTCACGCTGACTCAGATCAGAAATAGCTTGGATTTGGGCCACTTGTCTTCTTATCCAGAGACTAAATGTATAATAGAGGGTGACTGCAATTTGAACTGCTCTGGAAGTGAGCTTCTATGTGCTCCTCATCATTAACTGGTGGGATACATTACATAGTTTGTTAGAGACAGGGACATGCACTTCTCTTCCTCCACATTTAATGAAGGCATAGGGAAGGGATCCTCAGTGAAGTTCTGACCTTTCTTGGGCTAGTTGCTTTATGAATTGCCTCATGCTCTATCCATGAGTTCAGAAGCATATTTATTATGTGTTTAATTAAGTGCTAATCATTTTTCATGTGAAACCTCCAGTGTCACTAACATTCATTCACGTTTGGGCACCTTTTTGAAGTGCTAAGGTGATTTTTGTAAAATGAAAACGTGCTGAGTTAGGTGCTCAGTATTTTTATCAATATTAGGAACCACTGCTAAAAATGTGGTGAATTATTAAAGATTCTGCAAATCAACCTTATTTCAGTTCTGTGTCCCAGTGATTGTGAACATTGGTCTGACAATAAAAGCCACAGTTACAAGTTCCTAAAACGTGACTCATATGCCTCAATCTGACACACACACAAGGCTCACGGCTATAAGCAAGAGTCTATCGTTTGGCAATGCGTAGGCAGAACTGGGTAATATCCCCTTGCTGCAAAGGTGGAAGAACTGCGGCAGAGGTGTTAAACTCTTGGACTTTAAGCAGCCTCAAGTGATTTCCTGCTTGCACACAACCGCAGCCTGTTCTCTTACAGTACATAGGGCCAAAGTTTACGCTCTGTTACAGTGGCATCAGTACAGAATAACTCCACCGAAATCAACACTTAGTGTGAATTTACAATGCAATACTTATTCTGGAATAAGAGCACTCATGCAGGGAGTTATCCCGGTATACAGGGCCCCACATGGGGGGAGGAAAAAGGGTAACTTTACTGGGGCCCGGAGGCCCTGGGGGGCCGACCCAGGCTACAACCCCTATTAGCATGAGGAAAAAATTGAGGCTAAATTGTAGATCATGCCTGAGGATATTTATAGAAACTTATTTCCCTGTATTTGTGTACCTATTGTCCAGATCTTGTGAGATTTGCTGGAGTCAGTCAGAAGCAGTGTTAGATCAGTCTCAAGCACCATTCTGAACAGTGAGTTGCTGGGCCTGCTGGTCCAGTCCAGGCCCTTCTCCAGAATAGAGAGCGTGCGCTTGTGCAATTAAACTAGAACTTGTAGTTTGAGGCTGAGAGCCAGAGAGATTTGTGCTCCTCTCTGTGCCATGTTCCAGAGGGGAAGCCGTGTTAGTCTGCATACAGCAAAAACAACGAGAGTTAAATTAAATTAAAATTGTTAGTCTTTAAAGTGCTACAGAACTCAAGTTCTTTTTTCTCTGTGACATGGTCTATCATATCAAGATCAAGAACTACCAGTCCCAGAGTTCCTTGTGCATAGGCAGGAGGGAGGGACAGCTGGGGGTGGGGGGGCAAAGCAAAGCACCATAAGACAGTGGGAGCCACTGCTGCTGCTTCTTCTGGTAGGATTTTCAGGCCCAAAATATATGTAAGTAAGTGTCTAATTCACTCACAGTCACACACACACACCCCATACTGCCATGTCTGGTGGTGGCTATAAATACAAATCAGGCAGCCAGAAACGTAAGGAGGTAAAAGAAAGGGAACTAAAAGAAGCTAAAGGACACCAATCTATCCTCCAGTTTTTCAAATCAGACAAGGCCTTTCTGCAGTCAGGCAATATACTAGCTAGGGAAGCAGATGAACACAATCAAGATGGAAATGATTTCAATATAGAGGCTGTGTCTGTGGCACTGGCAATTGATGACAAAGAAAAATTGCCAGAACATGCATCATGTAACTCCAATCTAATGCTTGAAGATAGCCAGGTAGTGTCACCATTAGCACCACCACATTCAGGAGGTTTACAAGAAGCAGGAGAGAGTGGTGCTACACTATCTGATTCTTGTCTTTTCAAAGATCCAGGCTTGTGGCCTGAAAACATAACAGATTCTATCCATCAAAAATGTGTTCTGTCTGGTGTCCTGACTTTTGAAGAAATGGGGAAGCTTGCAAAGTTAATGCCAAAAGATGTTGATGGGCATAATTTTCCTGAATTTCTTCTCAAACGTAAGGCTTCCAACAAGAGAGAAAAGATACGAAGAGACTGGCTCGTTTGGAGTGCTACCAACCCAGCTTGAGGAATTGTGGTATGTGTGTGGGAGGGGGCCCATATTACAAGTTTGTACAGGGCCTGAAAGAGTTATGCTTGGGCCCTGCTGGTATAACTATTGCATTGTAAATTCACACCCTATTTATATGGGTAAAAGTGGTAAAAGTTTTATGTATTTATTTTTGGTTTAGCGTATGTTGTTTTGGAAAGGGTTTAAGCTAAATTGAAAAACACTTTTAAACTGAGGGAAGGCTGCACACACAGGCATGCATATTGGTACAAATGTATTAATTTAACCATACCGGTGTAATTATACTGGTATAACTATTAAAACTTTCCCGTGTAGACGAGCCCTAAATTTAGATGAGCCATAAATTACTCTGGATTTAAACCAGCATAAGTAAGTAGAATTGGGTCCTCATTTCATAAAATCCATACTGGGTTTTAAGCTTCACTGGAATGGAGTCATGTAAACTCTGTAAAAGGTTCATTGGACTGCAGTTGCTATATTGTGACCTGTATATAACTATTCTTACTCATTTGAGAGCAAATGTATTCACTTCCTCACCCTTGTGTCCCACCCCAAGACCAAGAGGTGAGACCTCCTTCCACCTTTGGAAAGTGAGACGTCCTGGTGGGTCAGTTTATATTCTACCCTTGGCCCGCCGGGGATATTAGTTGGCAGCTCCTTCACAGAGCTGTGAGCACAGTGGGCATGTAGAGGACATACCCACAGAATTCAGGCGTGTCTTCACTCTCCTAAGTAGCGCCTCACCAGCTATATTACTATTTATACCGATCTAGGGGTGGTGCCCAGCGTATATACTCTACACATCGCCATAAACATAGGCATAGTCTTAGAATCAAGCCCTGACTGTGGTTCTTTTCCCATAAGTTCAAGGGAACCAAAAAGCAAACCTGCCGAAAATGCAGGCTGTGCAGGTCTGTTTGCAGGGTAATTCCATTTCCAATTGTTTATGAACAAAGCACACAGGCATATTTTTGTACCATAGCAACCAGGAAAAAAAATGTATTTGAAGGGAATTTTTATAAGGAGCCTGTTAAAAAAAAAAAAGGGGGGGGGGAGGGGGCAGGGGAACTAAAGCAGGTTTTTCTGAACCTTCTCATGCCATGAAGCAGCACATTAGGGAGAGTTTGGAGTGCCACCAGCAGGGCAAAAGATGGAAGAGTTTGCTTTGTAATTTCAAAGCATATCAAGAAGTTTTAGGGAAGACCACGCCAGCTGTGACTGAAGGGCCAGTGTTATTGACAGAGATTTCTACTCAAGCCCCAGTCAGTTGGGCCAGAGCTATTGAGTAGGCTACATAAATAACTGATAGGGACACCGTCAATTTAAAAAAGCAATTAATTTTTTTTGCCTACGTTTATTAATAATACGTTAGATTATGAAAATGGAAGGAACTTTTTAAAAAATCTCATTTTACTTCTCACTATTTGTGCTTTGTGTTTATATTTTGCATTTCTCTTCATTTGAACAAGGAACATAGACCAATCACTTTCACTCTCTGGTTTGGATGCACTAGCACGGTGCTGCAATTAGAGCTGGTCAACATCTGTTGTTTGGAAAAGAGGGTTTGTAGGAGCATCCTGACTGGGAACCATTGGCCTTCACCTTTCAGTTGCTTTCTTTACCCAGGTGTAAAAGGAGGTTAACTATTAATCCATGTTTGTGATGTGCTTTGAGATCCTTGGACGGAAGTTGCTTGGACCTGTGAGTACAGTTATTTAAGTGTCCTATTTAAATTAGGATATGGTACTTTATTATTAGGTGCCAGGGGCACAGTCCCAGAGACTGAAGCCTTCCACTGTCCCCAGTGAAACCCTTGTCATATCACCCTCACCAAAGTGCCTCGATTCGCAGCACCAGAGAGGCTGCTGCTAGGGTGAGAAAGTAATTCAGGTTCCAAGGCTTTATTCATTCTTTGCCTTCTCTGCTGAAAGTGCCTCCAATGAGTGCTGGCACCAGCAATGGTTTTTCATGAGATGAACACACATCTGCTCAGAAGTGGACGACCACCAGCTTAATCTATATGGGCCACTGAGAGCTCTGAGAAGCGGAGAGTTTCTAACCTGACAACTGCCGAAGAGATTACAGCACTCAGCGTTCAGTCTCAGGGAACTGACTGCTGGCATTCAGGGCAATACGCTTCAAAAGGAGGGTTTCAAAGAACAGAACAAAACTGGGAACAAAGACACTCACTGAATTAATAGCATGTAGGTGATGCAGAAATAAAGGACAGGGAACCTTTAAAGCAGAAGCCTTCAAGCTGTAGGGAAGTGCCCCCCTAAGGGGGTGCAGAGGAACATTAGAGGGGGCACGGCAGGGCCTGGGTCAGCCCCCATGGCGGATGGGGGAGGAACACCGCCCTGCTCTGCCTGAGCTCTGTTCTGGCCCCACCCTCCAACCACAGCTCTGGCCTCGGCTCCCGCCCCCTGGCTTTGGCTACCAGCCACGGTTTCCCGGCTTGTCCCCTGACCCTGCTCCCAGCCCCAACCCCAACGGTCCCGACTGGCACGTCCCCGGCACCTGGCCGCGGTTCCCAAGTCGGCCCCCAGCCGCTGTGGCCCCGCTCCCAGCCACAGCCTCCGGCCCCAACCGTGGCCCCGCTCCCAGCCCCAACTGGGGTTAGGGGTGTGTGAACAGAAGGAAGGAGGGGCATGACCTAAAAAGTTTGGGGACCACTGTTTTAAAGATTCAGTATTTAAGAGAAGATTCACTTACATATTATTCACCCTTTGGCTATTGGAACATGTATTGTAAATGTTACTATTCTATCCGTTTGATAGTGCCATAGGTGTGCATGGGTGCTTTACAGGTCAAAATAAATAGATAAGGGCTCTTCTATAAGGAGTATCTCAGTTAGACTAATGGCAAAACAAACTAGTGACCCAAGGGAAAGCATGGGGTGGGACAGAGAAAACCAGTAAGCAAGAGGAAGAGCTCTGCTGACCACTAGTTGTCCATAGACCACAATTTGAGAACCACTAGGCTACTGTATAAGCCATGTGTACCTGGAAAAGGTATATCCAGTAGTGCACATTTTTTACAAGGTAAAACTGATTGTTCATAGGATGGACTTCCCTCCCTGGGAGTATCCGATGAAATCAGGTTAGAGCCCATCACTATCCTTTTTATAAAATTTTATTTTCAATTCTTTCCTGTAATTCTCAGAGAGCCTATGGGGCAGGAACTCTCTGTCCCTTACCCCTAATCTATCCAGCAGCTGTTGTGGTTACTTTAATCGTCCATTTCCTTTCCCTCCCTCCACTGGACTTATCAACTCCTGTATTCAGACCCAAGAAGAAACTTTATTTTTAAATGAATGGATGTTTACCCCACTGGTGCTTGACATGGTTGTTGCTGTGATCTCTGATAACGTTAAGGATATATCCTCTCCGTGCTCCTTTCATCACTTTTCTTGGACTCCCATGAAAAAATATGTGATCATGCAATTAAAGACTTTGTGCACTGATAAGTACAAGGGAGCAGACAATGTTGGGTGAGCAACCTTAACTATAGCATTTCCTGCTTTTTTTCCCCTGAGTCCTTCACTCTGCCACCTTTATGTTCTTTTATTGTATATTGTACATATTGTAATGAAGTGACTGAAAAAATGTAGAACACAGAGTTCTGACAGTTCAGGTTTGGTTTAATGCCTTCACACCAACAACTACGCTGAGATATTTGTACTGTGCACAAGATTGTCAGTGAACAGATTAATAGATTGTTAAGGCAAAAGGGGCCATTGTGACCATGTAGTTTGGTACCCTGCATTATACAGGCCATGGGACTTCCCTTAATTAATTCCTATTTGAACTAGAGCATATTTTTGGATTTTTTCCTAAATCTTGTTTGCAAAATCTCCCGTGATAGGGAGTCCACCACCACACTTGGTAAATAGTTCCAATGGTTAATTACCCTCACTTTTAAACATTTGTGCCTTACTTCTAGTCTAAATTTGTCTACTTTCAACTTCTAGCCAGTTGATCTTATTCCTTTATCTGCTAGATTGAAAAGTTCTCTGTTATCACATTTCTGTTCCCTACGTAGTATTTATAGACCTATGTGGAGAGACTCAAATGTTGCAGAGCACACCTGGTTCATCCTAGAGCTGTTAATGCTAAGAAAGCATGCCTCACTCCAAATCCTGGCTCCATTAGCCCCAAACTTAGGGAAAGTTTGAATTTGGATCTAAACTTTGCAATTTGCCTTTATTTTTGTAATGGGCTGGACCAAATCACACACCTAAACTCTCTCAGCCTTTGAGGAAGTTTGGATTCAGATCCACACTTTGCAGTAGGGACCTGTGAGGGAGTGTACTCCCCACAGTGGCGCTGAAAGAGCTGAATTTGGCCAGGTGGACCCAATCAGCCAATTAAGCGGCAAACAGGAGAGAGATTTAGGTTAGGAGGAGCCACTAATTGGATGCAAGCTCACCTGTGAGGGGACAGGTGGGGCTTACATAAAGCCAAGAGCATGGCAACAGTGGAAGGGCTGCCTGGTGAAAAGTAGCACTTACTCTCCCTGGGGGTAGTAGGGATAGCAATTCCTGAGACCTGGGGGGGTGGGTCTGATTAGAATGAATGGAAGTAAGGTAAGAAGTAGTCTAGGGGTGCGAACAATAAGGTGGGAGAAGCTGTAGACTTTGACTGCTTGATAAAAACCCTGGACTGGAACACCGAGCAGAAGATGGGCCTGAATGCTCCTACCAAGCACTATAGAGTGGTACTGGTGGGAGCAGTGAACTACAATGCTGACATGGTGTGAGTGGTGGGTGTGAAGACTTCCTGATGCTGCTTGAGCAGAAAGACTTTGAAGGACATTTTCCCCCTTCCCTTGCCCCTGAACAGGAGTCACAAGAAGATTTGGTTGGAGGGCTGAGCTGTGAAGCAGCTATGCTGCAACTGTGTGAACAGGCTATGAGCTGCCGCAGATGGTGGAAGAGAAGAAAGGGGGTGCTGAAGTAGGCAGAGCTAATCCCCAGACTTGCTAGAAGGGGCTACTAACCCAGGGTGTGTAGTGAACTCTGTAACAAGGCCCAAAAATGATTTTGCTTCTCCTCTCGTGCTTCCCGCCCCCCCCCCCCCAAAAAAAAAGGCAAATTCAGTGATACCAAAACACTTCTTCATTTGAGTTGATTTTGCTGAATTGTTCATTAAAGCCTCCCAGAAAACTCTAACAAAGCCAAAACATTTTGTTTTGACACTTTCTAAATTAAATGTTTCAATTTTTGGATTCAAAACAACTTTTTCATTTAGAAATTTCCTTCAATTCTATTTCATCTTGACTCATATAAAAAGTTTCATTTGATCTGAAACAAATCTTTTTTTTCTTTTTCAATTTGCCACAACATTTTTTTTAGCGTTTTTGGGTCAACCCCATAGAACTTTTTTTTTAATGTTTCAGAATTGCCAGTGGCCAAAAGATCAGTTATTTGCACAACTCCACTTAGAATCATCCATGGGACTTGAAGCTGGTTACAAAAAACAGGTGGTGCAGCAGTTTGTTTCCATGGTGGTCAAGGTGATGGTCTGGACTCAAATTTGCTTTAATTTGGTTCACTGGGAGGCATGCCACAAAATGTGTACTTTCTCATTCTCTGCTAGCCTTTGCATAGGCTACAGATGAAGCATCCTCCTCATGTCCTTCCCACTCAGACCGTGCTCACAATTGGATGCTCTCTAGTTAGTGATTACCAGCATTTTACATCTAATTCCAACATCAGTTCCATAAGGTCTTGGCTTTCCCCCTATTGGGTCTGATATTCCTGGAAGATAATGTTACAGCATTTGAAGTTCTCACACAGGCTTATGTGCTTTTGGCACAAGCTGGCTTGTCCTAGATTGCAGCCTTCTGGTACTTTATGTTTTCGGTCCAAAGGTTAATCCATTGCTCTCATCCTTCTAAGTGGTGTTTGACTGCTGTTACCTCTTTCTTTCTTGGTAGCATGCTGGCTGACAAATGTTGTGGGACCTGTAGACTGATGCCTGCTCTTAAACTGATTTTAAAGCAGTCTGAGCATCATTTTCTTCCGGCACAAGGACTATACAGCAAAACTCCTGTTTCTCTCTCCAGATATAAGATTCAAGAAAGAAATGTACATACAATAATGTATAATAGAAACAAATCAGTTCTGACAAACAGCTTATTTAAAAAATCAAGACAAATTGACACAATACTAGCAAGTGCTTGATCTTGTTTTTTTTTTTATTTTATTATTTTATTTTACTTGTGTCCACTCTTAAGAACTGATGCCAGTTTAAGAAGAAAATTGAAGTTCATGTAGTGTTGTGGTGAACTGCTTAGTGGGAGTGTATATTATTGTTCTCACCTGGCTGGAATAGTTCAGCTTCCTGTCAGGGTCTCCATACAAGGGACAGATTCTCATTCAGATCAAATGGTAAAGATCTATGCTTCTTCAGCCAGACAACATACGCTTGATCTTTGTTCCAGCTGGCCTTGGTGTGTGTTACAAGTGACCACCATAAAGTCCTAGGCAGCTATGAGTTTGCATTATTTTTTACAACTGTAGACCAGGGCTCAAGTCTTCACTGAGCTGCAAGATCACAGGCCTTGGCAATCCCTTTGATTTCAGTGGGGTTATATAGGTTGTAAATTTGGCTCTTTATGGGTAAAGAAATGAGTTACATGCTGACATGTCTTTATTCCACTGCAACCATCAGATAAAGCAAATTATCATGCCATTAGGGTTATTTCCAACAGAGCTGCCATGCAATTCCTGCCAAATAAGGCATGGTGTTTTAGAGTAATTACTATGCAATTAACTAACCCATGTTGCCAATGAATATGCAATGTACATGTCCCCAGCAAGCTGCTTGAATTCTACTCAGCAGAGGGGCGAGGGGATTTAATCCTGACTTGCAGTGACAACTCAATACAGAGATGAATGCAGGCAGCTCCAGGGCTGGCTTTTCACATTTACATTGCAAGGAACAAAAAAAAATGTCCCTGGTGGCCTGAACAAATATCTCTGCTGAACTATAGGGGAAGGCAGGATGTCATTTCAGAAAGGCTGGGGATAAAAACTCTCAGCTGTGTGTGAGCGCTGAGCACGTGAAATGGTAACGGCCTGCTGCTCGCTGCGGCAGGCTGCGTGGCTCCTTACACTTGGCAGAGCAAAGGGAATTCTGAAGCTGCCCTCTGCTTTTTCCTCTCCCCACTCTGTGCAGCTACCTGTGGAGTCTGCTATTAAATTGCTGGATTAAGCTCTTCCCACAGCCTGGCATCTAGATCTTCTGACGGCTGCATGCAGAGAAGAAGTCAAGTGTTGCTGCCATGTACCAAATTGACTAGCATGGCATGGGGTTCCCAGCAATTACAGCTGGAAAAGATCTGTTAGCTTACCCACGCCAGCCTTCTGCCAATGCAGGATTTGACTCTACAGTGTTCTAGAATTTAAAATGTGTAGCTTTAAGCGTCTCAATCAGTGGGGCTCCCAGCCCTTCCCTGAGGAGGTTATTCCACAGTCTAATAGATCTCACAGTCAGGAAGTTCCCCTGTGTCCCTTTCTTAATTTTACCCCATTATTTGCTCCTCTTTGCAGCCCCTTTTACCACCTTAAATCATCCTTCTTACTTCGGTGTTCACATCCTTCCGCTGCCTCTAGACTGTTTGGCTGTAACTGAGCCAAGCCGTGCATGTTTGCTCTTTTACTTTTACTCTTCAGTCAGCCCCTTCGGGCCCCTAATCTGTTAATTTCTTCTCAGATCTCCCTCCAGTTTGTCATTACCTTTCCGGTAATAAAGTGCAATATTCCCCAGTAAACTATATGAGAACCGTACAAAAAGGGACTATTACCAGCCCAATTCCTGTCCCACAATGCAATGACTCTGCATATGCAGCTACAAATTGCATTTACCTTTTTGGATGCCCTAGTGCATTGCAAGCTCATGTCTAATTTGCAGTTCACTGTCATCATCAGGTTTCTTCCAGCAGTAGTGTTTTCCGCATTATCCTCTCTCATGGAACTGTTTTCAGTTTCCATGTATAAAGCTTGCATTCCTCCACAATTAATTCTGCCTGTGTTTCTAATCTCTGACTCCAGGCTGTTTTTTGTCTTCTGTCCTCAGTGCTATTCGTGTTTCCTCCCAGTTTAGTAACTTCTCTGGATGTCATTAACATGATGTGTTCTGTACTGTTCCCTCTAGATCACTACTGGTGATCATGCTGAAAAATACTAGGTCTAAAAACACCAGTCCCTGCAATATCCTGCTTTACACTTACCCTCACCTTTATATATACACCACTGATCACAAAATCAGGCCCTGATCCTGCAATGTGTATCACATGGGTGGACTAACACAACTGTGAGGAGCTCTGCTGAAGTCAGTGGGACTCTGCACAGGCATGGCAGACTGCCTGCATGCTACACATTCCAGAACTAGGGTATTGTCTATCCATCTGGTTTTGCAGACCAGAATGAGACCTTTGGGCCAGATTTGCAAAGGGATTTAGGCATCTAAGGAGACAGACACTTTTGAAAATCCTAGTAGGTGCCAATCTGAATCTTTAGGCCCCTGAATACCTTTGAAAATCTGGTCCTTCCACAACACAAATAACAATGAATGTTATCCCTCTTTTTCAAGTCAGTTTTCACTTTTATTGGCAGGATTTGAGGCTTGTGTGATTTTTGAGATTAGGGTTTCATGCAACATTTTATGGGTAGTTTTATTGTAATCCACCTATTTTGCCTCTTCTGACATCCTTTCTTCCACTAATTATTATCATCACTTCACATGTTTCCTTGGCCGGTATCTTCAAAACTAAAACTAATGTGGGGATATTTTGATAGTTGTTGCAAAGAAAAATAAAAAAGGAGGAGGAATATATGATGAATTGTGTTAATTTGCCAACTCTTTAATTCATTTTTATTTTAATGGAAACTTTGTACTTATAAGGGACACTATCTGGTTAAGCATCATCTGCTGTAGTTTTAAAAAGAATTTTTTTCAACTGTGACAAATAATGCTTTATATTAAAATTGAAAATGTTAAGTCTTTCACTTATCACTATCTGTGATCTTTGTCTTGTTTCACTCTGCTTGGATAATGAAAATGGACTGATCAATATCAGGTTCTCCTGCACTACCACAATGCAGCAATGATTGGTGGCAGGTGTTGTGTGTGTGCATAGGTATGTACTTCTAGAAGGGCTGTTTCCAAGGTAGTTGCAAAAGAACATTGAGTGAAACTTTTCTGTTGGTCTTAGGTTTTGTCAGAATAACCTTTCACAAAGCCTAAATTGGGGGGCCAAGAGTGCTGCATTCACTTAGTGCCTTTGACAGGAGACATTCAACTAGTTCTGGTCTGAAGTTTGTCCTACTTTAAAATGTGCCCCAGATACTAAGAGCTGTATTTTCCTTTTCCTTTTTTTTTTCTTTTTTTCTTTTTTTTTTTTTTTTTTGTGATATCAAACCAAGAGAAGAATAAAGCCAGATTAAGTTCAGCTCTAAAATCAAAAGGATGAAATTGATACTGAAAGAAACAGAAATAGAAATGTCCTATGAATCGTGCTTGTTTTAATTCCATTTATTAAAAAATATACCCAAAGTGAGCTTTTAAAAATAAACAAATACACAGGGGCAGTGGTGGGAATGATGATAAAACCTAGTGCTTACATAGCGCTTTTCATCAGTAGATCTCAAAGTGCATTACAAAGAAGGTCGGTATCATTATAGATAGGGAAACTGAGGCACAGAGATCACCAATAGGCCAGTAATAGAGCTGGAATTTGAAGCCAGGTCTTCTGAGTCCCAGTCCAGGACTCTATTCTTTAGGCAACCACTGCCTATGAATATAGGCTCTGATCCAGAAAAGCACTGAAGCATGTTTTTAATTTTAAGCACACGAGTAGGCCCAGTGACTTCGAAGTAGAGCATGTGTGTATGTGCTTTGCTAGACTGGGATCAACCTTTGCTTCAGTGTTATAATTGGACTGCAGTAAGCTAACAGCAAATAGGAGTAATCTTTCTCTCTTCCTCCGCCTTCCTGCCCTTCTTTAGGATCAGGACCTAAAAGAGCACATATCCCTGGTCCTTAACAGTGCAGTCCAATTCACTATTCTAACTGTTTCTATCTGGCTAAAAATAAGCAGCCAGAAATAAAATGGGGGGAAAAAAAAAAGTAGCCATGGCCCCCCTCACCCCAGGACGGCCCCTCAGACAGCATTTTCCCACTTCTCAGCAGTCTAGCCAAAGGTGCACATGGAGGAGGTCGCTATTATAAAACTAACAGCTGTCACATGGAGGATGTCGAGGATCGCTGCAGTTTCTGTCTTTATTTACAATAGATGCTATTTGTGGTCGCTATTGACAAATGCTACCTTTCTGATGGCTTCTGGTATCGGTGCAAGAGCTGCAGACATCTTGGGCCTGACTCTTCCCTGCCGTGTACCTTGTGTAGTCATTTGCACCAGTGCAAACTGAGTGTGAGATGTCACTACTGGTGTGCATGAGTGAAGAATTCTGGTTGGTAATACGCTACACTTCCTTTGCCCAGGGGTAAATGACTGCACCAGGTACAAGTGGCGTTCACGGGTCACCGTGCATTGCACATCCTCCTCTGTGGCTGATCTACAGAGTGGGAGTCCCTTCCCCTCAAGCTCATAGGCGTGGGTGGGTATTTATTTATTTTCAAAGTTCCGGAGTTTCCCAATGTTGGTCAAGATTGTAGCTGTCACGCAAAGCAGGGACGAATCAGGCCCCTTGTTTTTTTAGTCCCCCAGCTCCCTCTAGTGTTCAAACACACATTGCATTCAAAAACAACAAGAGTCCTGTAGCACCTTCAAAACTAACAAATTTCTGCAGGCATAAGCTTTCATGGGCTGCAACCCACTTCCTCAGATGCAAGAAATAGAAATCAGATAGGGGGTATATATATACGTCCAAGGGTAAGGAACAACAATGGGGAAGGTAAGTGTTAACAAAGTCCATTCAGTTAGAGTAGATGAGGCCTATTCACAACCATTGATTAGGAGGTAAGAATGTGTGAACAATGACAATTACTTCTTGTAATGAGAGAACCATTCCAAGTCCCTATTCAGACCCAGTCTGATTGTGTCAAGTTTGCAGAGGAGTTCCAGTTCTGCAGTTTCTTGCTGAAGTCTATTTTTGAAGTTTTTTTGTAGAAGTATGGCAACTTTCAAGTCAGCTACAGAGTGTCTTGGGAGATTGAAGTGCTCTCCGACTGGTTTATGAATGTTACCATTTTTTATGTCTGATCTGTGTCCATTTATTCTTTTGTGTAGTGACAGTCCATTTTGGCCAATGTACATGGCAGAGGGGCATTGCTGGTACATGATGGCATATATTACATTAGTAGATGTGCAGGTGAATGAGCTCCTTATGGTGTGGCTGATGTGGTTAGGACCTGTGATGGTCACTAGAGTCGATGTGTGGGCAGAGCTGGCAACGGGGTTTGTTGCAGGGATAGGTTCCTGGGTTAGTGTTCTTGTTGTATGGTGTATGGTTGCTGGTGAGTATTTGCTTCAGGTTGGGGGGCTGTCTGTAAGCAAGGATAGATCTGCCTCCCACGGCTTGAGTGAGTGAGGGATCATCTGCTAGGATAGGTTGTAGATCCTTAATGATGTGTTGGAGAGATTTTAGCTGGGGGCTGTAGGTGATGGCCAGTGGTGTTCTGTTGTTTTCTTTGTTGGGCCTATCCTGTAGTAGGTGACTTCTGGGTACCGTCTGGCTCTGTCAATTTGTTTCTTCACCTCTCCAGGTGGGTATTATAGTTTTAAGAATGTTTCATGGAGATCCTGTAGGTGTTTGTCTCTGTCTGAGGGATCGGAGCAAATCTGGTTGTATCTTAGGGCTTGGCTATAGGCAATGAATCGTGTAACGTGTCCAGGGTGGAGGCATGAAGATACTTATTGCGGTCAGTTGGTTTTCGGTATAGGGTGATATTAATGTGACCATCCTTTATTTGTATTGTAGTGTCCAGGAAGTGGATTTCTTGTGTGGACTGGTCCAGGCTGAGGTTGATGGTGGGGTGGAAATTATTGAAATCCCGGTGGAATTCTCACTTCAGCTCTTTTTTGGTTTAGTATCGAGCCAGAGACAAGTTCTGTTTGTGCTCTTTGGGTACAGTCCGGCAGGCTCTACTAATCTGAGCCGACCCAACCTAGCTCGAGGAGTAAGATTTTTAGAATCAACCTCTTTTTCAGTCCACTATTGGAGAGGAACCTTTGTAAACAAACACATGCATTTACTCAGATGTAAATAAACTTTGTGCACAAAAAGCACTAAGGCCCAGATCCGCAAAGGGCTTGAGCTCCTAAGCACACCACCCCCTTCCCTCAGGCTGTTTGCTGACGTGGTTTTCACCAAAAGTGGGGACTGCCCCTTCCAGCCCACTCCCACCAAGACTACACTGCAGCTCTGGTGTGTGCTCACTGAACCCTGTCACCAGCGTCTGCAGGGGCGGGATTTCAAATGTCAGACGTTGCAAATACCATCCCACCTGTTCCTAGCATCTGCAGGGAAATGTAATCATAGGAGGGGAAAAATCTCAGTGTTATTTAGGCGGTTAAATGGTCTCAATATTTGCTTATGTAGAGTATCTAAAAGGGCCTTAGGGACAGAAACAAGGCTGCCCAGCTAAAATCTGACCTGCTGTAGCTCACTGTGTCTTAAAGGCGATGTACTGCTTTAGCTGTGCGTGGCCTGGGTGCTCCCCACAGCGCACTCATGCTAATCGTTAAAGCTGTTGTGTGATGCCAGAAAGCCTGCGAAGGATAGAGGTACAGGCTGAACCTGAGGCATTCTGACCACATGAGCCGAGAGGCCCCTTGGTCACTTTAAAAATACAGTCCAGGGAAGTATATTTGGTATTCCTGAAAGGTGGCTTGATAGCCTGGGGGTCCCATTCTTCCAGTGCAGGGGACAAATACCTCCTCCTAAAGTCGCAGGGGACAAATACCTCCTTCTAAAGTCAGGGGCCCTTACTCAGATCCTTCAGCTGGAGAACTGGGCTCCTGAAGGCTGAAATCCTTTCTCCATACAGATACAGCAGGGGGCAGTGCTAGCTTTCCCCCAGCTGCCCTGCCAATGTGCCTCCACTCTGTGCTTTAGGTGCCGTCACCGGGATGATGGGAGATGGGTAAGTTCAAATACCACTAGCCCCACAGCAGAATACCCACCAATGTCTGGCATGGCTGGAACCCCAGATATGAATTTATAGCTTCAGCCCATCTTATCTGGGGCGGGAACTGTCATCTCCTATATGTTTGTGCCAGTACCTAGCACATTAGGGTTCTGACTTAGCTCTAGGCACTACCACAATAGGACTGTTTAATAATAATTAATAACAATTAATTAATCTCCACTCTGATGCCAGTCGTGTAGTGTCACGTGTGTGTGTGTTTACATTTCTTCTTCACAACAAACTGTCGCTCTTTATTTCTGCTTAAAGGAGCTCTCTTGTATTGTCTCAGTCCTGTCACAGATCCTGGTGAAGAAGAGAATGATGATGAGACACGGCCATGTCAGTCCATCACGCTGCGAAACTGCCTTCCAGTGCCAGGCATCAGTGTCCTTGATAAACTCATCAAAACATGCCCAATTTGGCTTCAGCTGAGCATGAATAAGGATGGGGCTGGAGAGATACTTAGCAAAGAAACAGCAGGGGTAAGTTTACATTTGTCCACAATGATTTCAGTTCAGACAATCTCATTTCCTGCTTCTCAGGGGAGAAGGGTAGCAGAGCTGTGTTTTTTCATGTGAAAATAAACATATTTAGCAGTATCTGGTCTTTGTTTCCTTTGCCCATGGTTGTTGGCTAGTCATGTGTTTGTGGGAGAGACATTTCCATTCTCTCTAGATCAGTGTTTCTCAATTAAATTTGGCCACGGAACCCTTTTGAACTCAATAAATAATTGCGGAACCCCCCAAACTCTTAACAGTATTTTTACATATGAGGCCAAAAAAAATGTCGAAATAAGCAAATTATATACCAGCATTTCTCAATTAAATTACACTCATACTCGATACCCTCCACCGAAAAATCCAGGACATTTTCCCTTTTTCGGCGGCGTGGAGAACAGCTGTTCTCGGCGGCACGATGTCACTTTCCCGCGGAACCCTAACAGTGTTCCCGCGGAACCCCAGGGTTCCGTGGAACCCCAATTGAGAAACACTGCTCTAGATCAATGGCATGTGTGAAGAAAAAGGCTTATATCTTTGATTGACTTAGCAGTTGATGTCTAGGAACCATTTTCCTATTTGTTTCATACCCTTGTTCTGTTGTGCTTTCAGATATCTCCATGCATACTCTGTCATCTGATGCAGTATTTTTCCAATATCTCTGAGTTGAATCTTCCTTAAATGAGCAACAAAAAATGTTAATGCCCCTAGTTTGCTTCTTAGGGATGTACATTTTGCTTGTTGATTTTTGTACCTTAGAAAAACCAGCAAAATCCAGCCTTGTCTTGCTTGGAGGAGGACCTGTGAACTAGTGGCAGCTCTTTCAGGCCTTCATTTTAAAAATAGGGGGTTTGGAGCTTTAACAAAGAAATCTTTTCTCCCAAGTGCCTGTCAGGTGCTTGCGATAGAAATGCGTTGACGAAAACAACAAACAAAACATTTAATGTTTTTAAAAGTAGCTCTCCAGTCATCCATAGATGCTCCCAAAGTAGACAAGACCTGGATTTCTAATGTAAACAAAACTAGATATAAAATGCTTTTAGTTTTGTTTAGTCCAGGGCTGGGGAGGGGAGAAGAGGAGAGAACTCTCAGGAATTCTTTGTGTCATAAAGAATTGGGTGGCAATTAGGAGGAAGTAGTGTGGACAAGCCCAAATTTTCCATTCAATACAAAATGGACTGCCCCCACTTCTCTTCATTCATTGGCTGCTGTTCTCAGGGGAGTTAACAATGTTGTGCAAACCAAAGAGACTGAAATTACTAAATGAAAACTGGTCTAGAATGAGGTAAGGATCTGGGGTAGAGATGCTGCTGCAGGGACACTCAAAGCACAGTCAAGATGATGGAGAAATTTTAGGCTGAATGTTATGGTTTTGTTGTTCTTTAGTTTACCAGTAAAGCTAACTCCCAAGAAGGGGGTAGGTGAGCCAGGACTACACTGAGTGAGCCCAGGTCTGCCACCTGTGCTCATGTTTAGTTGTACATTGCCCTCTGAGTATGTCACTGATCTCAGTGTGACTACTCACGGAGAGAGACAATACTCACTGTGAGTAAAGCATGGCAGAGTTGGGCTTACTGGGGGAAGGGTCTGTTCAGTCTGATCATGTCATGAGCCTTGAAATGTGGCTGGGTTGCTATGGTTATTTTAATTAAATTATGACGTGAGGAGGCCTAATCAAAAAACATGATGGGCTGGTGTTTGTGATAAGGGATATTTCTGCAGTAAAGGCTGTACCTGAGTTAGACTAAGGCTGTGCTATTCTTCCTTTAACGGAGCTGGAGCTTGACTGCACCCTGTGCCAGGCCCAGCCCATCTCCCCACGTTGTAGGCCGAGAGCAACTATCTTACCAGTGTTCAGGAGGCAGGTGCAATTCTGACACCCTAACATCCTAAACTCTACTGCTGTAATCATGTTTAGATGTGTGCGAACACTGTGCTTGGAATATCTTGCAGTTCTGTGTGCATTTTGTTTGTAACATCTCACAGTTCAAGTTGTTGCTTAGAAATGTTTTGAGACCTTTTGTTACACAAGCAACTGTCTTGCTCATATCTGAGAACAGTTACTGTGAACTTGCTGTTTATTTCATAAGTATAACAAGGTGAAGGGAGTAAGTCCCAGGGACCCAGAGTAGAAGCTAGATGACTCAGATTCTGGCCTGCTGTATAAAGGGCAGATTGAGTGCAGGGACATGGGGAAAGGAGTAAAAAGGTTCCTCTTAGCATGTAGACCTGGGAGCCTAGGAGTGCAAGGCTGCAGGGAGCAGCTAGGAAGTCTGGGAGCCAATTGGCTGGTGGAGAACTTCAGCAGAAGGGCGTAGAGAGGACCTGGACTGTATGATGAACCTGTGTTGCACTGTTTTAATTTAGAGAAATAAAACTGAAGACTGAAGAAAAGGTATGGAAATCCAGATGCTGTTGGGCAGAGGGGGATTGAGCTGGGGAGTTCTCCCTCCTGCTCAATGGCAGCCTGGCTAAGAGCTTGGAGCTTGCCTAAAGAGAAGAATTATTCTCTTGGAAAGATGATCCTCCCTCTCCCTTTTCCTTTTTTAATCTCTTAGGTGATGTACTGGGTGTTTTCACCAGTTCCTGTGGAAATTAGCATATTGCCTTTAGCTGAAGGAAAGCTGGTAATAGGCTGTGTGGGCAGCAGAGTGCCCAGGCAATTCACACGCTCTTGTTGTGAGGATAGCAGTGGGTGTCGCCTTTTCATTCTCTGAGTCAGCATTTGGGGACGAAACCCAGCTCGTGCCAAGTTAGAAACCAAAGCCGCCTCTGCCATTTGCTGGTTCTCGCAGTGGCATCCAGCTGCCACAACTTTAATGCCTTAAAACCTCTCAAATACTTCCAGGGGCACCTGCCTCTGCTCCCTCCCACCCCAACTTTCCCACTGGCATGATCCCTCCCCTCTGCAATAGGCAGCCAGGAGAGGAGCCTGTACAGAGGTCTGCATCCCATGGGAGAACAGCTGGCCAGCTGCAGAGGGGAGCATATGCTGATGCTGTATCCAGCAGAAGGGTGCAGTGGACGTACACTCCCTAATATGGGAGAGCTCTGCTTGCCTCCTTAGCTCACTCTAGGATGGAGCTGCTCTGCACCTCCCCTAAAGGTACAATCTGGAAATACTTATTTACCCAATAGGCTCCCACCCCACAAATTACCCCAGGGAACAAGCGAAAACACTAGGAAGCCTGTGCAGCTAAGAACCCATTTCAACAGACATGGTCAGAGCAGTTCCTTGAATGTGACGTAAAGTGCTCCCAACCCCAGGACCTGAGGGTTTGTGCCTTAGCAATGCTCCTAACCTGCCCAGCTCAGGACGTACAGTCAGTTCCCCCTATAGCAGCACTGACTGCATTGCCACGTGGCTTCTAGACAAGCTCCTCTCAGTTCCTCTTACTGAGAAATTTAAGCTTTCCTGGTGTAGTTCCACTGCATGTCAATTATTTAGTCATTTTCCAGACTCACATTTCTCTGTAACTTAATACCGTGACTCCAGAATTAGCCCAGTCTTTGAAATCACTTTAATAAAATGCCTTGCTTCTCCCTCTTACCTAATGCTGCTTTAAGGAAGAGGTGACGATAAAGACTTCTCTGTCTTTGCCCGTAGGATTTCAAGCTACAAGTTAAATACATATCTGACATTGTGTTTCTAATCAGAGTTCCATGAGTGCTCACAGTGCATAGAGAAGGGACTGACTCAACTGGGAAGCCCTTTCTCCTCTTGATTAAACCTGCTCCTGTGCTAGTTCCATAATACGCCCACTGCTTTGAGCCATTTAGGCCCAAAAGGTAGAGTCGTTAGCCATAAATTGATTTTATAGCAATTTTAATCCTTTTTCCTATAAAAGTCTAGGTGGCCCCTATTCTATACTCGTGCTAGAAACTTGAGTGAGGATCTACTTGAGCAAATTCACCATCAGTTAGGGCAGTTGTATCAGGGGATGTTACTTGGCAAATTGTGTGAAGTTTTACAGCTTTATACTGTTAGCCTTAGCCAAACCCTTGCACTGGCTTAAGTAGGACATCAGTGATGCACTGGGATTCTGCTAGTCCCTACTGCAGGGATGAATTTCACCCAGAGAAAATATCCTCTTAGTAGTAATTATCTTTTTCCTGGAATGTTGACATACTGGAGTGAAACTAGAATGAAATGTGTTAGGTGAATTGGAAAAGACTCGTCTATGATCACTGGAAAGCGTCTCATTTTCAGTCGCCTAAAATTAAGTTCACAAACTCCTACTTCTTTTCCTTTGCTTTAGATATTCCTAGTTAGGAAAGATGGTAACATGAACAACATGGTCCTCTCTGTCCTCTTCCCAGACCAGAATGCAGCTTCTGATGTTCAGGAGTACAACATTAAAGAAGAAAAATCATGTAAGTTTTCTCAAGCCTTTTATCTCTTGCTCTGGCCATCAGCTGGACTCTTCTCTTGACTGAAAGTATGTACACAAATGTGCTTGCAATGAAAAGGAACCTGCCACAACTGGAGGAGCAATAAATCTTGATTCCTCCAGGAAACTTTGTTCTGATTCATTGTGACTAATTGGCCCAATTTCTGCTGCTCTGTACCTTGTGTCATCATTTTTACTTGTGCAATGTTAGCAAGTTAGAAGGGTAGCATTTTATTCAGGTAAATGAGAATGAAAGCATTTACGTAGGTGTGTAAGTAGGGATAGAATGTGCAAGGCAATGGAGAATCAATCTCTATCTATTTGATTAATTTACTCTTTATTTCTGTTCTTCAATTAGCTGCCAACAGACTTTGATTTTTGCTAATTTATTCATTATTCAAACATTTTGTACAAACATTTTGACCTAATTTGTTGTTCCTGAGTAATTTTTTTTACTGTGTCTTTAGCTCGTCAGTATTCATAGTGTATGATTGGTCCCCCAAAAAACATAATGTTGTTTCTGTTCCCTGATTGGATGATTGAACTTTTATAAGCAAGAAAGAGGAAATCAAAGAGATTCCAAGATGCACATCTCCAGTGCAGCCTTTTGTGTGAGCACAAAGTCACCAGCACCAAAGTCACTTAGTTTGTGCCTTGGTTCAGCCTCAGCATCTCTTTTCATGCTGGGCCACAGCCCTGCCACCTCTTCTGTAAGTGGCACAAAGCATGACCTCGCACGTAGTGTGTGCAAGGTCACGCTGTACAGAGGATGCCAATTTTCAGAATAAAATGGCATCTCGTAGGGTTGCCAACTTTGTAATATTTAAAAACCGGACACTCCACCAGGAATGCTGGAACCTCCCCCGCCCCTGCCCCCCTGAGGCCGCACCCCTGCCCCGCCTCTTCCCCCCAAGGCCCCACTCCCTTTTGCTTTTCTTTCCCCTTCCCCCTGTCGCTTGCTGCTGCTCCTCTCCCCCCGCCCCCCGAGTCAAGAAAGACTCACCAGTGGTGCCGGGGCTGGGAGCTGCAGTTGCCCGATGCAGGTCGGAGGTGGCACCAGCTGGGTAGAGGCTTGCGTACATGATGACCCGGTGCCTCCCTGCCTCCCCCGCCCACAGTAACCAGACTTTGGATGTCCAGTCAGTAGTCCTGATTGGACACTGTCAGGTCTCCTTTTTGACCAGGAAGTCAGGTCTCCTTTTTGACCGGACTTCCCAGTTAAAAACCAGGCACTTCGCCACCCTGATCCTCCATGTAGTGTGAGCTCACACATACGGTGCATGCAGGGTCACACTGTGTGAAAGATGCCATTTTGTGCCTCGGCACTTCCCTCTTCACCAATTAAGCACTGAAATTCACACACGTATTGCAAGAGTTTTTTCCTTTCCAATAAATGTTTGCAAATAATTTCTTTGATAGGCTATTCACAGAAGAAGAGGCCATCAAAGAAAGTTCATATTTTTTATTAAAATGATGAACATTCACAAATACCTTTTCACAGTGTGAGCCCTGTGGCTGGAAGTCTACCTGAGAAGGGAGGTAACTGAGTGAGCTAGCTCTCTGGTGGCATCTGCTGGAGAGCAAAGGGAGTTGACTGAGTGATGCAGGAGCTCATTTGCATATTAACTGCGGGTAATTTGGGGACACGGGTATAATCTGACAAAGTTTTGTTCTTGGGGCCCATATTTTTTAGATTACCCTGTTGGGAACCCACCTGGGCAAAGCCTGGACAATGATTGGATATGGGGTCACACTGATGAAAACTGATGTTTGCTGAAGTGGGGTAAGAGGCCCTGGACAGAGTCAGAGTGCAAATTGTGCATTACTGGCTTGGTTCTGGGAATAGCTCTCTGGGTGGTAGGGACTTGATGAGTCCTTAACACTATTGATCCCCTTGTACCTGGAAAAGCTGAGCTAAGAGCTGTAGTTGCCTTATGTAAGCGGAGTTTGCTAGAGGTTCCAGTTGTCTCGCTGGTGGCAAGCAGAATTAAAGAACCCAGCAGCAGTTTTGATCATCTGAGCCTCAGGCAGAGCAAAGCGGCAGTTGGATTCACCACAGGCTACAGTTCCAACAGGAGGGCAGCAGACTGAGAGCAGTTGAATGCACTATTGTGGGAGCAGAGGAATTCATAGCAACAATCTGTCAGCCTAGTGACTCTGGTAAGGCCTCCCTGTCCTTGCTGCTGAAATTAAGATAGCAGGACAGAAGGTAGAGCCACAGAGCTGTCTACAAAACAGGGACCCTGATTTTCCTGGTCTCTTGGGACCACAAACTGTGAGTGAGGAAGTTGAGGGCCTACGAACTGAGAGTGGGAGGCAGGGAGATAGAACAAGCTGCATCAGCTATTCAGGGTCCAATTGTTTGGGACTGTGATTTATGCACCCTAAGTAAATGGTGGTGAAAATTGTTAAATTGTAAATATTTGTCCCAGTTCAACCTGGCCTTTCCCTTTTCATCCTTCAGTCTTCCAACACAATTTTTGTTTAAACCTCTATGCTTGTGAGTGGGTACAGATTTGCCTAGCAAAGGCGCCCAGAGTGGCCATAGGTTCCTCGATTACTGGACAGGAGGGGAGGTGGGTTTGAGCCAAAAATTAAGAAATTGTAGAGAATCCCCTAAAATAAGGTCCTGGCTCTTGTTGTTGCTGACACCATTGGCAGAAGGGTTACAACAGTACGCTGAGCTCTGCTACATTGCCTGCCAGAATGGAGATTACATTTTACTCTTGGATACATCCTGAAATGCTTGATATTAATTTCTGATAACTAGCATCATGAGCTGTTTTTTCCCCTCACAGTTACTGGTTTTATTTTTCATCATACGTTTGTCTGGATTATCAACCAGTGAGGGCATAGAAATATTCCTAAATTAATGGATTCATAGATTTTTAAGGCCAGAAGGTACCTTTAGATCATCTAGTCTGACTTCCTGTGTATCACAGGCCATAGAATTTCATCAAGTTAGTCCTGTATTGAACCCAGAAATTTGGTTTTGATAATATATATCTTCCAGAAAGGCATTCAGTCTTGAATATGTGTATGTATAATGGCATATCATGGCACATAATGTGTTAAATCATCTTGATCAATTTAGAATTATTTACTTATCTATAGCAACATCTATGTGTTATACATTAAGAAAATAATACAGGAATTGAAGGGATAACTGCAGGATCTGAAGAGAAAAGATATTTTCTTTATTATAAATTACCATATTTAGATTTTGCTTGGGTAGCTATGTTTTTTTTATACTACCAGTTATTCTTTGGAGCTGTTAACAAATTGCATTCTTGAACACTGGCCTTTACAACATCAAATCCAGATCCTGTACTTGTTCAACTTGTACTCTGACTATGAAATCACTGGTTCCTGTGAATAAATTTAAAATTTAAAACTCATCAAAAATCCCAATATAGTGCCCGAGTTAAATTTTGTATTCACTATCATTAGTGAACTGTCAGTAGTAAGGTAGAACAATGGGCCACATTCTCAGATGGCATAATTCACTGTTGCTCCATGGGTTACATTGATGTACTCCAGCTGAGGATCTGGCCCCCAGAACTCCAACAAAATGAAGGATTTAGTGTAGCAATTCTCCAAATTATTAACTCCCAGCTTATAATTCATCATAAATGTACACACAAATAGACTGGGGCATATATGGAAATAAGTTTCTTCTTTGAGTGCTTGCTCATATCCACTCCATGCCAGGTGTGTGCGTGCAGTGTACATAGCTGCCGGAGATTTTTCCCTTAGTGGTATCTGTAGGACCAACTCTAGCGCCCCTTGGAGTCGTGCACACATGAGCCAATATAAGGGGCACTGCAGGCTCTGCACCTTCTTGTTACCCGTGGAACAATGGAATGATTCCTCTTTCTGTAGCAAGGCTTCTTTCCCAGTGGTTTGGACTTTGTAGTATATTGTGTAGTTATTGTACTTAATGTATATAGTTCTTAGTTATTGTTCGTGTTTGTAGTGTGAATAGTTGTCCCTGTTGTCGAGGGACTTTCGTCATAGGGGCTGGGCGTGTCTTGGCAAGCCCATGCCAGTGAGTGACTCACACTTTAGCTGTCTAAAGTGCATTAGGAAAACTCATGTTAAAGAAAAGTGCCAGATCTCCAAGGGCAAGAGACCACGCACTCAAAAAGATAGACATTCGTGTGAAGGCCTTATTCATGGAAGCAGCCCTCAGACTGGCCTCGGAGCTGAGCCACTCCGAATTGGCATCGAGCACTTTGGCTTCCGTGTGAAGTGCCCCGCAGGCACCATGCTCCTCCTGGAACCGTTCTTCCGTCCCTGATGCAAAGGAAGAAGCATAAGAAACAGCACTCTGAAAGAGGGTGCTCTCCAGTGCCGAAGAGGGCCAAGCAGGCAGTGACTGGCTAAGTGAGAACTGTGTCAGGCCACTCGTCTTTCTCAGAGCCACTGTTGGCTCCAGCAATTCAGCCTAGAGCACCAAGTCCAGTTCCTGAACCACCTCCAATTCCCAGGAGAAGTCATGGGACCTCACGCCTGCAGGCCCCTTCGACTCCAGAGGCTTTCCAGGTAGCAAAGGGCTTGATATCCTTCCCAATCCTGCCTACCCCTCAAGGCCCTTTGCCAGCCAAGGTGCCCAGGGATAGAAGGGGCAGTGAGCTCCATCACAGCACTGACCATCGCGGCACTGTCCAGAGAAAACTCTCCATGGTCCCATTACAGTGGTCTCTGACCTGTCATCGGTCACTCGGAGGCGGAATCAGGTACTGCGCTACTATGGTCTTTGAGGGAAGAATCCTCTTCGGAGTCCGAGGAGGACTCCTTCACCCTGCAAAAGATGTACCAGTACCCATCCTACGCACCAGACTTCAGTACCAGCCCCCCAGCCGGCACTTGGTGACCAGGCCACTGCAATGACAGTATTGGAACTTGTGGGGGTTTCCCATGGTACCGGGGCTCTTTCCCATCACTCATACTTGGTGGTGTCTGAGAGGCAAGCCATTCTTTTGCCCTGCCTGGCACTGGGCTCTGACTTCACTATCAACCCGGTACCGAAGTCCTAGAAGTGGGCCTAATGGAGGTGTGCAGGTGGAGGAAGAAGAGAGAGCTCCTACCCCAATGCTGGCCTCTTCTGGACAAGGTGGTCGCAGGCCCTAGTAACCCACTCCTGCCAGATGACTTCAGGGCCCATCAAGAGCTCCTGAAATAATTCGCCACAAACTTGGGACTGGAAGCTGAGGAGCTGAGGGAGTCTGCACACAGCTTAATTGATATCCTGACTGCAGCAGCTCCCTCCAGAATGTCCCTGTCAGTTAATGAGGTGGTGCTGGGACCTGTCAGGATGCTATGGCAAACCCTATCATCTCTGCCCCTTACCTCAAAAAGGGAGGAGAAGTAGTACCATGTACCAGCTAGTGGCTTTGAGTACTTGTACTCATATCCCTCCTCCACTCCCGCAGGTCCCTGGTGGTGGCAGCTGCAAATGAGTGGTATAGACAGGCAGTCGAGTGCTACCCCAAAAATTAAAGAGGCTAAGAGCCTGGACCTGTTCGGACGCAAGGTTTATTCAATGGGCAGCTTCCAGTTACGTATCTCTAACCAGCAGGCTCTGCTGGGGGGATATGATTTTAACCTGTGGGACTCAATGACCAAATTTAAGAACTCCCTGCTGCAGGAGTTGAGGCAGGAGTTCACGACCATCCTGGAGGAAGGCAAGATGGAGACCAGGACCTCCCTCCAGGCAGTTCTGCATGCAGCTGACTCACCAGCCCAAATGATGGCGTCAGCGATCACCATGAGGCATTGTGGCTTCAGTCATTGGGCCGCTCTCACAAAGTGCAGCAGTCTGTCCAGGATCGCTCCTTCAAGGATACTTCCCTGTTCTCCAAATGAATGGACTCCAAGCTTCACAGCCTCAAAGACTTGAGGGCCATGCTTCACTCCCTGGGCCTTTACATGCCCCTAGCCTCCAGGAAGCATTTTAGGCCCCAGCACACTTTCAGATTCCTGCTGCCTCCCAGGCAGGGAGCCGTACAAAAGAAAGGGAAAAGGCTATAAATATTGTCAGCCCCTACCTTCACTTCAGCTTCCCAATTGGGCTCACATGGATACCCCAGCAGGGCTAGGCAGGCCTTTTGAAGGTACGTCTGAGGACAGCATACTAGTCTCGATGCCAGATCCATTCCCCCCTTTGTTTTTGGACCATCTGTTGCCTTTCAGCCCAGTCTTACGTAACACTGGCCCGTTGGCGCTCAGTACTATAACAGTCGGTTACGCTCTCCAGTTTTCATCCACCCCTCCCTTTCACTTTCCACTCACGTCCTGCTTCAGGGACTCTTCTCACGAGCAGCTTCTTGTCCAGGGGATGCAAACCCTCCGATGTGTGGGGGCTGTAGAGGAGGTTCCTCGAGACTTGAGAGGGAAGGGTTTTACTCCCGATACTTCCTAATCCCGAACTCCAAGGGAAGTTTTAGGCCCGTCCTGGACCTGTGTCACTTCAACAAATATCTCAAGAAACTGAGGTTCCGCATGATCTTCCTGGTCTCCATCATTCCTTTCCTGGCTCAAGGAGACTGGTATGCCACCCTCGATTTGAAGGACACTTATTTCCACATCTTCATTTTTCACGGACACAGGAGATTCCTCAGGTTTGTGGAGGGTCAATGCCGCTACCAGTTCACTGCACTTCCCTTTGGTGTTTTGGCAGCCCCATGGATTTTCACAAAGTGTCCGGTGGTGGTAGCAGCCTTCCCCAGACATCGAGGCATACGAGTCTACTTGTACCATGACAACTAGCTGATCAAAGGCCACTTGCAGGCTGAAGTCCAGCACAGTATCAGCATAATATGGGTCACCTTTCAGGTGCTCGATCTCTTAATAAATGAGCAAAAGTCAACTTTGGTTCCAGTTCAGAGAATAGAGTTCATCGGGGTGGTGCTTGACTCCACCCAGGCCAAGGCCTATTTACCATAAGCCAGATTCCAAATTATGTCAGACCTGATTGCCCAGGTCGCAACCCACCCTCTTACAGCCTCCCGGATTTGCCTCAAACTATTGGGTCACATGGCAGCATGTACCTATGTGGTGCAGTACATGCAGTTATGTCTCAGACCCCTACAGATGTGGCTGACATCAGTCTACACCCCCGGCAGACACCACTTGGACTTGGTACTCACAATTCTACCGCCCATCCTAGCTTCGCTGACTTGGTGGAAAGACCCAGGTTCTGTAATGACAGGGGTACCCTTTGCCGCCCTGTGTCCATCTGTAACCTTGGTTTTGGACGCATCAGATCTGGGGTGGGGAGCCCACCTCGACCAGCTCAGGGCCTTTGGTCCCAGGAAGAGTTCTCCCTGCATATAAATGTCAGGGAACTCAGGGCAGTACATTTGGCTTGCCTGGTGTTCCTCCCCAGATCTCAGGCAAAGTGGTACAGGTCTTCACTGACAACATGGCCTTGACATTTTACATCAATGAGCAGGGAGGCGCTCAATCTTCAGCCGTGTGCTAGGAGGACCTCTGGCTGTGGGACTTCTGCATGAAACGTGCCATTCACCTCGAGACATCACCTTTCTGGGAGCCCAGAACACACTCGTGGATCACCTCAGCAGATCATTTTCTTCTCATCATGATTGGTCTCTTCACATGGAGGTAATCAGTGTCATCTTCCCCAGGTTGACCTGTTCACCACCAGACAGGACAGGAAATGCCATCAGTGCTGTTTGCTGTGCAGGCTCAACAAGGACTCCCTCTCTGATGCCTTCCTACTTTCGTGGGCAGACCACCTACTGTACGCCTTCCCACTGATCCCCTTGGTTCACAAAGTCCTTCTAAAGATCAAGCGGGACAAGGCAAAGGTTATCCTGATAGCTCCAGCGTGACCATGCCAGCATTGTCTGAGTATGTTTCTGTACCTCTCAGTGGCAGCTCCATTCCTGCTCTTGCCCTGTCCAGACTTGTTTTCAGAAGACCACGGCCAGTTGCTTCACTTGAACCTGGCCTCCCTGCACCTGATGGCATGGCTGCTACATAGCTGAGCCCTGAAGAGCAGGCCTGTTTGGAACAGGTTCAACAGGTCTTGCTAGGTAACAGAAAGCCTTCCACCAGGCTACCTACTTGGCTAAATAGAAACATTTCACTTGTTGGGCCTCTGAATGGAATCTTTCTCCATCTCGGTCTACTCTGCAGTCTATCTTGGACTATCTGCTCCTCCTAAAGTTAAAGGTCTGGCTCTCCTATCTATTAAAGTTCGCTTGGCAGCCATCTTGGCCTTCCACCCTCCAGTGCAGGGCAGATCAGTGTTCTCCCATGAGATGACAGTCAGGTTTCTCAAGGACTTGGAAAGACTCTACCCTGAGGTTTATGACCCGATTCCCTCATGGGACTTAAACCAGGTCCTGTCGAAGCTTCCTTTCGAGCCGTCAGCATATGTTCCATACTGCTTCTTTCTTGGAAGGTTGCCTTCCTGGTGGCGATCACGTTGGCTAGAAGGGTCTCTGAGTTTAAAGCCCTGATGTCAGAACCCCTTATACAGTGTTCATCAAAGACAAGGTCCAGCTGTGCCCCCATCCAGACTTCCTACCAAAAGTGGTGCCTCAATTCCATATCAACCAGAACATTTTTCTTCCGGTCTTCTTTCTGAAAACTTACAAGACTGCCAAACAATGTTAATCAGGCTCTGGTCTTCAATATTGAGAGGACTAAACCCTTCTGCAAGTCTACGCAACTCTTTGTAGCAGTAGCAGAAATGGTGAGAAGGCTGCCAGTGTCATCCCAAAGAATCTCGTCCTGGATAACTGACTGTATCCGTGTTTGCTACGAGCTCCATTGTGCCCACTCATTCCATGAGAATGCAGGCTTCATCAACAGCATTCATTGCAAAAGTACCAATCCAAGACATCTGCGGAGTTGAAACATGTTCATCTGTTCATATCTTCGTGTCCCACTACACCATCACCCAACAGGCCCATGATTATGCTGGTTTCGGAAAAGCAGTGTTGCAGTCATCACATCTATAAACTCGGAGCCCCTCCGAGGGTACTGTGCTTGAGTCACCTAGCATGGAATGGACATGAGCAAGCATTCGAAGAAGAAAAAACAGTTACTAATCTTTCGTAACTGTTGTTCTTCAAGATGTATTGCTCATGTCCATTTCATGACCCACCCTTCTACCCCTCTGTCGGAGTTATTGTCAAGAAGAAACTAAGAGGGTGTGGAGCCAGTGGCGGCCCTTATACCAGCGCATGCACACGTGATTCCAGGGGGCGCTAGAGCCGGTCTTACAGATACAACTAAGGGAAACATCTCTGACAACTGTGCACAAGGCATGCACACACCTAATGTGGAATGGACCTGAGCAACACATCTTGAAGAACAACAGTTAGGAAAGGTTAGTAACTGTTTTTTCCTGTCATTAACAGCAAAAAATTTAATTAGTATACACCATATTTATAGAAGTGGCACAATTCACGGAAGGGTAGAATTAAAAATCAGTTCCCATTCAGAAGTATAAGAAATGGCACCACATGCATAATGATCTCCATAGTCATACAAATGTCAGATTCCTATCATGGTTCTTCATATTATTTTTAGCTTGAGTTCAGTCAGTGATGTGTCATAGATACCTTGTCAGTTCTTCATACTTCGCCAGTTTGACAGCAACAGACTAGAGCAAGCTCTAAAGGTCATGCTTTTGTTTTCTACTTCATTTAGGGTAAGTTGCCCACCTTGTTGAATCTAGAGGAATACAAATGAATTCTTATTAATAAAACTAAAGGATTGTACCACATACATTGTTGCACGAGAAGGCAGTAGAATTAGAGAAACCTAATATATCAGCTCTGATTTATGTCTTTTTGCACAACTGTAATTCCTTCCTGGAGGTTTATTTCTTTGAAAAATACTTGTTTTAGCAAAGAATCTCCTGTTGTCAGAAAACTTTAAATGGATTAAGTACAGTGGCTGGGGTTTTTGTGATTAATATTGTGATAATTCATATTCTTTTACTTTTCTAAGGTGCATTTCTTTTTTCCTTGGAATTCTGTAAGCAATGTCAGTGTTAGAGTTAGGACATTTGCTGATGTACATGCTGAATGACCACAGACAAGAGAAATTGCCTGGCTTGGGAACGTGCATTGAAGATGCAGAGTACTCTTATTATAATATACAAACTGAACCTTTGCAAATTCTGCCCTACAAGGAACTGCCATACAAGCTAAAACCTGGATAGGGGTGTCACGCTGTCTCTAGTGGTTCACAACCATAAGTGCCAACCTCAGGGCAGACTGACTTAGTGATAGTTGGTTGCCATACACCAAAAATCAAAAAAGATTCAGGTTGCTTCCAGTCCCAAGACCCCAGGCCAGTTTGTATCTCAAATCTTGCAACAAAGACAGTGATTGTAGCCTATCCTATAGTAAAGTAACTAAGGATTTATTAAGTAGGAAAAAGAAATGAGAGAGTAATTTACAGGTTAAAGCAGGCAACATATACAAATGAGTTACAATCTATGGTTTTAAAAGGTGACAAAATTGTAGTAATCTGTCAGCACTGAATGTCTTTTAGGGCTAAATTAACCCAGGTTGACCCTGGGTCTCTCTTCTGTTTCTTAGCTCCAGCTCTGTAAGCGTCCAAACAGCAAAAAGAGAGAGAAAATTTTCTTGTTTCCCTGTTTTATTCCCTTCTTCTGGCATTCAAGCTGATGAATGGGCTTTCTTGCATGTTGCACCTTCCCCCAGGTATCTGTAGTGGGACCAGTACTGTTCAACATATTCAAAATTATCTAGAGAAAGGGGTAAAAAGTGAGGTGCCAAATTTGCAGATGATACAAACTACTCAAGACAGTTAAGTCCAAGGCAGACTGCAAAGATTTACAATGGGACTGTAAAAACCTGGGTGCCTGGGCAACAGATGAAATTCTATATTGATAAATGCAAAGTAATGCCTATTGGAAAACATAATCCCAACTATACATATAAAATGATCAGGTCTAAATTAGCTGTTACCACTCAAGGAAAGAGATCTTGGAGTCATTGTGGATAGTTCTCTGAAAACATCCACTCACGTGCAGCAGCAGAAAAAAGCTAACAGAATGTTAGGAATCATTAGAAAAGGGATAGATAATAAGACAGAAAATATCATGTTGCCTCTTTATAAATCCATGGTACGCCCACATCATGAATACTGCATGCAAATCTGGCTGCCCCATCTCAAAAAAAATTTATCGGAATTGGAAAAGGTGCAGAAAGGGGCAACAAAAATTATTAGGTGTATGGAAAAGCTTCAATATGAGGGGAGATTAATAAGACTGAGACTTTTCACCTTAGGAAAGAGACGACTAAGGGGGAACATGATAGAGGTCTATAAAATCATGACTGTTGCGGAGAAAGTAAATAAGGAAGTGTTATTTATTACTTCTCATAATACAAGAACAAGAGGTAACCAAATAAAAATAGTAGGCAATAGGTTTAAAACAAACACAAGGAAGTATTTCTTCACACAATGCACAGTCAACCTGTGGAACTCCTTTGCCAGAGGATGTTATGAAGTCCAAGACTATAATGGGGTTCAAAAAAGAACTCAATAAGTTCACGGCGGATAAGTCCATTAAAGGTATTAGCCAGATGGGCAGGGATTGCTATTGCTAGAAGCTGGGAATGGGCGATGGGATGGATCGTTTGATTACCTGTTCTGTTCATTCTCTCTGAAGCACCTGGCATTGGCCACTGTTGGAGGACAGGATACTGGGCTAGATGGACCTTTTGTCTGACCCAGTATGGCCATTCTTATGTTCCTATGGGTGTGAGAGGGCCATTAACCAAGTCTTTGTATCGTGATGTTCCACAATGGCCCATTTTTTGATAGTCCTTCTTGATGAACAGTGGACCACTCCTCCTGACTGTGTTCACAGGTTCAGAGCAGGCATTTTTACAGTTATAAAACAAAATTTACACATCACTTTAGAGCATGGGATTCAGACATTACAAGTGAAATTAATGTATGCAGCAACTTACAGGCATTCCATAGAGACTAAACACATTCTAGTAAGTCTAACACCTATCTTGAACAATTCTGACATACAGGTGAGCTGGTCTGGTATCCAGCTATGAATTTGCCAGTGCTCAGCTGACACCTACAGCCTTGGCAAGAGCTGGCACCTGGTCTGCCAGCATCACAGGGGGTTTCCAAGGACATCACTCATTCTTTGACTTTGAAAAGTCCCTTTCTAGTTCCTCTGAGCATCCTAAATCGAGGGCTGTTTTAGCTTCCTTTATCCGTTCAGCAGCTTATCACTGCACATCACAAACTCTTGAGTTAATCATGGTGACCATAGCTGCTCTCTGGATCTACTGTCATCATGAAATAATGGAAAGTAAGATTTGGATAATTCTTGTGTGCCAACAACAGTCCCAGGATCTTCCCACTCCTCAGTCTTGTGTAGATCATCAGAATTAGAGTTTCATAGCTGTCCAAGAGACACATTATTTTGTTGGTACGTTCCTTCTTCTTTCTTCCTGGAAGCAGTTTCTCTGACTTTAAGTGAATTGAGGGTATCTGATAAGAATTTCTATGTAAGCAATGGATTCCTGATAAATAGGAATGCTGCATTTCCTGCCTTCTAGTTGATGATAAGGAACTGTTTATTTCATGTGGGTGAGACAATATGCCCATTGTTAAGAAATATTTTTATTGGCAGAATGTAAAACCTGGTTTCAAACTTCTCCCCACAATTCATATAGGGTCTAATTCTAAGATCCTTAGTCCTTGCTCAAGCACACTCCCATGAATGGAAATTTGCCTGAGTAGGGACCTACATATTTGACCTAGGGGTTTAGCTGACACTTTCTGGAGGCTAACTCTATTTAGAAGAGATGAAGAAATGGGGATAAGTTCTTCTCTCAGTGCTCAGTAAGGCTGCGCAGGTGTCACTATGGACTGTCCTGAACTCAGTGGTTGAACACAGGTGTAATTGAGAGCAGAATGTGGTCTGTCCTATTTTTTACCACCCAGTCATGCCTGACCCTATCTGTGATCCCGATTTTAGTGCACACTTGCCAGCCTCCTCCTCTTCTCCTGCAATCTGGATAGCACTGGTCAGCATACCCAAGTTAGCTTTGATTTGAGCTAGTTTGTTAAAAATAGCTGTAAAGCCAGGGCAGCACGGGCTGGCTTCCCCAGTATGTACCCAGGGTCTTGGGCAAGATTGTACACCAGTACCTAGCCTGGGCCACTGCGGCTACAGTGCTATTTATAGCAAGCTATCTTGATCAAAGCTAATGTGGGTTTTCCTACCCATGCTGCAGTAACACCACCTGACTGGTGCGTACACGTACCTTTGGTGAAGAGCCAATATAGTATCAATTTAGTAGGTGGCACAGGAAGCAATATACTGACTTTCCAAAGGGTGAACTTGATGTTTTCATGGGTCTCTTCCATCTTGAGGTGCAATGATCTCTCTGTTTTACCACATTCTGTCTGAAGAAGTGCCAAATTCCCCTCCCACCCTCTCCCCCCAATTCATAAACAGCCTGACCTCTCAGCCTGTTTGTCCAAGATCACACAGATTAAAGTGGCAGACTGAGGTTTCCACAAGAAGCCCAGTGACCTCACTGTCTGATCTCACATGAATGACTATTTATTGCAGCATAAGAAAAGGAACTTGTCCAGGGTTTACTAATGTGCCTCTTTCCTGAACCAGACAATGGGGATCCTTTGTTTTCTTTTTTCTCTCTCTACACTCCGCATCATACCTGCCTTGTTAACTTTTGTCAAAATCTTTAAAGAAGTACAGTGGTCCTAAGGAAAGACCTTATGTACTGGAAAGTCCAGAACTAACTACCAGGTGACAAGGCCAAGAGTTCAAATCCCTTTCAATTTTGGAGAGAAGTTTCAGTATTGCCATCCCCATCTGTTGAAAAATAATGAGTCGAGGCCCCCGAAATCAGGGACGTAGTTTAAAAATCATGAGATTTTTAAAAATATAATACATGTGGGATTCTTTTTATGTCTCCTGGCTTCCAAGTCTTTAGGCTGCACTTGCTTTACATTTTCAAGTTTTTCTCTACAACCGTGAGGGCTAGAAACTTACAATTTAAAAAAAATGAAAACTGAGATTCTCTTGCAATGTCTCAATTCCAGCAGCTGGGACTTTGAGAAAAACAACAAATATCATAAGACTCATGATGTGGTAACAAGAGTTGACCGTGATGGAGTTTAAGTCTTAAATCCAAGCCTTCTGCTGCAGTTTTCTTTCTGGGTCAGATCCCAAATTTGAAGAGGTCTCTTCTGTTTTAATTCCAATTCACATGCACCCCAAGATAATGGACACGTTGCAAAAAGAGCTGAGTTTGCTAGGTTTCCTCCGTTCAGATATGGTAGAAGTCTCATGAGACCCAGTAAGATTTTTAGTTTGTATGAAGTTATTGTGCTCTCAAATCTGAGTTTAAAACTCTGCTTTTGACTTGCCTCAAACCTGAGCTCTAATCTGAAATTTCTCCAGATCTGAACACCATCTGCTTTTCCCAGTTTCAGTCATAATTTCATGTGATTGAGCTGTGTCTTGGAATGGATAAACTTCAGGGCCTGATTCTCTCTCACTTGAACCAATGTAAGTCAATACAGTTACACTCATGTAAAACCTGAGACAAAGGGATCAGGTGCTTAGAGTCCATAATATGTCTGTTAAAAACAGGAGATGAAGTAGCCTTCTGGAAGCCAAGATTCTAAAATACCATATAACAAGAATTGCACACAAGAAGCCATTTGCAGAGCACAACAACAACTTTTATTGATCCTACAAACCCATGAACAGTGCTGCATATTCTTGAGTGCCATCTATGTCCCTTCATCTATTAACATCTATACATCTTAGATATGGTAATACAAACGAGAGAGGGTGATTTTTTCTACAGAGCACTCCTTGAGTACCATATATGTTATGTTTTCTTTCTGAATTCTGAGAGGTGATGTGAATTATTCAGTATTTTCATTCCTAAAATCCAGTTTCATAAAATGTTTGATTCAAATGTAGTTTCTTTCTGTAGTTCTGCAAATACATACGTATTTTAATGTGCACCATATAACAATGGTTTCCCCTTCCTCTCTGCAAGAGAGGAAATGAGTCCTTTCCAAATGTGCAGAGCAAAGGGTGAATAAGAGAAGTAACTAACCTCATGTACAAAATAAGGAAGAACAGATCATTTTTGATGAAACCATTAGAGAATTAACCTGGCAAATAAACCAGTTGCTGAGTGGAGCCTGAGTGGAGCCTGAGACACCTAAACATGGCAAAGTACTATGAGCATCAGGGCTTCAGCATGGGTATTGGTTTACTAGTATAGGCTCCTAGGCCTCATTCTGCAACCCTGACTCATGTGATTAATCCCATTTACTTCAGAACTGCTCACATGAGTGAAGGTTGCGGGACTGGCCATGAGTTCTTGAGACTGACTTTAAATAAGTGCTGTTGATTTTTTTAAAAAAGGCTTTACCTGTATTAGCCCTGGATGTATGGAGAACTCCTTGCTGAGTCTAATCTTCAAAGGTGTCTGCGCTCTGGTACTAGCCCTGCTACGGGCCTCAGCCTTATGTGCTTAGAGTGGCGGATGCTGGAGCCTTTGTGGTGGTGTCCCACAGGCTTTGAAAATCACTCTCTCCTTGAAATCTAGATCAGCATCTTCCTCCTCACCCTTTCTATTCCCAAGGTGTTTTCTTTAGCACCTTCCCCTCCACTCACCCAGATGCACCTAAATCACCCATTAATTTTATTTGGACCCTCCCTCATTGTATTATTTGTCTGTGTTTTTGAGACTGGTCTTTTACATTATTGCTATAATGTGTATTTCACGTTGCTGTGATGAGGATGTTCTCTACAGTGGCCCAAGTACCTTGACACAGATAGTTCTCTACAAATAATATTGGGCCCAGTAACCCCCTCCTGCAGGAAAACCCTTAGAAGAGTGGTACGGGATCGGAAATCTCCACTAGGTTGTTCTAATTTTCTTGACAGAGGTTTGTTCCCTATCATTCTGTTGGAAGGCAGCATTTGCCCCTCTCTGGAATAGACCACAGGGCCAAATGATCAACTGGAGACAAAGATCTTCTGTACAGAGTCCCTGTACCTCTGCTCAGTCTCTGTACCCCAGGCATTTCCTCTCCCCACCCCACCTTTGCTCACTGGCAGAGCTCAAGCAGTCAAAGACAGTCCCAGGATGCCCCCTTTAAAAGGGAATTCCCAGGCAGGGAGGGAGGGCCCAGTGGAAAGATGATGCAGCCTAAAATGTGTATTTAACTCACTTCACCTGTCCAACAACAAAGAACTCCAAACACATAATGCAGATGGCCCATTGGATGTGGTCTGAACAAGGACTGTGGGCCTGATCCTGTAGCACTTACTCACCTAAGCAAGTTGGAAATGGAGCTCAACTTCCTCAGAGATTGAGTCCCCATTTCCCTCTGACCTGGCACAGGGTGTGTCATGGTTCATAGAGGGCACTGAGCAGGACAAAGGAGGAAAGAGCAGACTGACTATGAATTGAAATAAATAATACATACGCTGTTAGACGTTCTGCACTGGCTCAAAATTCCACAAGCCGCTTTTAGCGGAATTGTCTGCTGTACTTTGTTTGCACCAGTAGAGAAACTAAATGTCACCATGGTAATCAGTGGCAGATCCCTCTCATTTACTTTGTTTACATTTTTTTCAGTGCATATAGTGTTATAGATGCCAGAATAAGAGCTCTGGAGACTGACCTCCTCACACTCTGAAAGAAAGAGGCCTTCAGTAAGGGTGAGGAAATACTTCCATCTCCGTGGCTGATTAACTCCTTAGAGCTTGTCTACGTAGTGTATTAGTCTGCACCACAGGGGTGCAGGCACACACTAAGAATTCCCTAGAGTGCATTGTTGTTGTCCTGTTTCAAACAGTACTAATTTAATTACTGAATGGCCACTTGTGCTGATGATCTGTGTTACCAACTCTTGCAATTTTATCACAAGTCTTTTGAATTCTTTTTTCTTAAAGCACTAGCTGCTGGAATCAAGAAATTACATGACATGTCAGTTTCCATTTTTTTTAAATAAGTTTTTAGCCGTCAGGGTTGCAGTGAAAAGCTTGACAATGTGACCCAAGAGTTCCCTAATGATTGAGAAACCAAAAAGAAACCCACATATATTTTTCATGACTCCCATCTTAGAATGAATTAGAAGGAAATCCAAATCCAAATTATCAAATAGGTCTGGACTGATTGAATGAGTCGTTCTATTGACAAACAAGTTATCTGAGAGGATACAGGTCTTCTGAGTGTGACTCTGACCTCCAATACGAAACCTTTTAGGATTGCAGCAGTTAGATACGGAAATGATCTGTTAGATCAAGGCCCATCCCTGTGACAGATCAGGAAGAGAGAGAGGTTATTAAACTGGTGAAATATTTTGGAAAAGCAAACAGGCACAGGCACGAACATCAGCCTCTCTTTCTAGGGATAACATTTATAACAGGACATCAGACTAACATGGGGGAAATAAATGAATAAACCAGAAGAACTTCCCAATTTAAGATTAACCTCGGTTCTATGACCCTGACCATGCACTGTGACATTTCCAGAAGTATCTCCCTCCTCTATCTTCAAGCTTCCCCTGAATATGGGAATCAGGTCTGTCTAAACAAGGATATAGGTGCACTTTTCCCATTGTTAGCTTATTTGACTGAGCTTAATTTATTTTAAAAGGCTCATTAACAGCCATGTAAACAAGTTTAATACCTTTAAAGTCATGTCAGCTGGTCTTGTTGCAGGCTCCCACCTAGGATACAACATGACTAGCTAACAGCACTGAATGGGTGTTAAACTGTGCTCCTTTTCCCCCCTTGTAGGCATGTCCCTTGAGTTAACCACTTGCTCAACAGGGACCATGTAGGACCCCAAACCTGTCAAGATGCCTATCAGATCTTACACAGAATGCGCCCCACATTGTGACCTGTGCTTCAGAATCTCCAAGAGAGCATTGTTCTTTTTAATGACCACTGTCGCCAGGACCATCAGCCTCTCACACATGGAAACTCTGTAGCTTTAACCCCTCAGAAGAAAGAAGCCTTAATAATGTAAAACCTGTTTATGACACACAGTAAATACAGAAACAAAGCAAAGGGCTAGTTATGTCTGATTTCCCTCAAATAGATTAAAATCTGACTTTGTAGAGAGGAAAGATTAATTATTTTTTTAAATAACCAGTGCTGTCATTCAATGATAAATGATACCAACAAACAATTACCAGGGTAACCACCCCAGTGAACTATGTGGTGACAAAACCACTGGCTGAAATATTCTATGATTGAGGTTCAAAGAAAACAAAGCTGTTTCACTTTAGCGGAGAAAGGGGATTATGATTCTAGTGGATAAATATGGAACATGAAGACTAAAAAACAATTTAGGGGGGAAAATGGGTGTGAATACTTTTTTCACCAAAAAAATGCAGATTTGGGTTGATTGAAACAACTTGCAAATTTTGGTTTCCTTTTTGGGTTGGGGGGAAAAGGAGAAAAAATTGGAAATATCAAAATGAACCAGTTTGACATTTTCAACAGAAAACATTTCAATTTTTTGGGCTAGATACACAAGGATACTTAGGCTTCCTTCACTAAACTGAGGAGGAGGAGGTGGTGTAGCTGTTGCCCTCCTCTTATACCCAATAATCCAGAGGCTAGGGCACTCACTTGGAACGTAGAAGGCCTACGTTAAACTCCCTACTTTGTAGCAGGGCACTGAATTCAGGTATTCCTCCTCTTGGGTGAGTGCCCTAACCGTCAGGCTATAGAGTTGTTCTCACATACTCTAGGGCCCAATAACTATTTAAGTAGTAATACAAAATGGAACCATGTCAACAGGAAGGCTTGAGAAATCCCCATCCCAGACTAGTCAATAGCCCAGTGGTTAGGACACTGATGTAGAAGACGTGGGTTCAATTCCCTGCACCAGAATAGGGATTGAAACCTGGGTCTCCCACATCCCTGTTGTGCCCTAGGTGTAAGGGGAGCACCTTCTCCTCAGTTTTGTGAATGCTACCTAAGTCTCCTTGTGAATTTAATCAGAATGTTTGTTCAACCACAAATATTTTTTTAGGAATTGCCAGCAAACTGAAAATCAGTTATTTGCCTAGCTCTAGTGAAGACAATTGTAGTAACTGTTACTGGCTGTTAATATACAGTAATAAACCTATTGGTTTATTTCTGGGTACATTCTATAGAATGTATTAGATGGAAAAGTTCAGGTTACAGGTGATTCTGGGAGGAGAGAGACTTTAGCCTGGTCTATGCTGCGTGCTTCCGTCAATGAAAGGTACATCATTTACATACCTAAGTACATAAGTAATGTAACTGATGTTGACATACCTTGCATCGAGTAGCCATGCTGTCTTCACTATGCTATGTTGACGGGAGATGCTTTCCCATCAGCATAGCTTATGCTTCTCGTTCCAGTGTCGATGGGAGAAGTGCTCGGCAATGGATTGAGCGTGTCTTCACCAGACCTGCTCAATCGATGCTGCTGCATCAATGGCTGCAGCACCGACAGAGCTGCCCAGTGTAGACATCCCTTAAGGTATGTCTGCGCTATAAGTGCTACTGTGGCACAGTGGTAGCTATATTGCTGTAGCATAGACACTTGTTACAGCGACAGAAGGGTTTTTTCCATCTCTGTAATAAATCCACCCTCCCAAGAGGTGGTAGCTTAGTTGATGGAATAATTCTTCTACCAACCTAGGGGGGTGGGTATATACAGGGGCTTAGATCAGCTTAACTGTGTTTCTCAGAGATGTGTATTTTTCACATCCTGAATGATGTAGTTAGGTCAACTTAAGCTTTAGGTGTAGACCAGGCCTAAGTTTAGTATCCACCCAGTAAAGAGATCTGTGATACTTAGTGAACTGATAAAGGAAGTGAGATTTAGATGATGGAAGGGATCAGACAGAGAGAGAGGCAGGGGGCTGTGAGTGGCAGTAGCAGAAAGCCTGACAACTGGGGCAGGAAAGGCCAAAAACATAGCAGGATTAAAAAAAAGGTTTAGCCATTCACATGAATAATAAGAACACCTGCACTTTCACTGTACAAGAGATATTTATCCTCATATGTCAGATTATAAGCACATGCCAACTGCCTAAGTGGAGTTAGGTAGAAATTCCTCAATGATAAGGTTATCCCATTAAGGGGTTTCTTGCACCTTGCTCTGAAACACCTGGTACTGGCCACTGTCAGAGAGAAGAGATTGGATTCAGTGGAACACAAGTCAGATCTGGTGACTCCTGTGTTGCTAACAGTGCTGCTGAGTATCATGAACAAGTGAACCACACATATATTCCTGTCTGGGACAAAGAGCTCAATATGTCCAAAGGGAAGGAGTGGATCTAATGGACAGAGTAGGTCATTGAGACTAAGTCTACATGTACAGTGGTGTATAGAGCACATATATTGCACATTCCACCTAGCATGGGTATAAATAGCAGTGCAGACAGTAAGGCACTGCTTAGAAGAGTAGAGACGTGCCAGAACCTTAGGGTGTGTGCCCTACACAGCTCTCTACTTGTCCAAGCAGTGCCCCCTTCATTTACACTGCTATTTTTAGCAGTATTATGACCTGCTGCTGGAGCCTTTCCCTGGAAAGCCTTTCCAAGGCAAGGCTCCAGCAGTGAAGAAAGGTTCTGGCAGGGATGAGACAGCAGGGAAAGGATCCAGCAGATTGCCAGTGCAAGAGCCTTTCCCCTCTGCAAGGAGCTGCCAGAGCCTTTCCCCACTGCCTCCCCCCTGCTGGAGTCTTTCACTGCCGGGGGTAACAACACACCACAGTGTGGACACAGCCTGCTTTTCACTGTTGTGTATAGCTACACATACCTACATGCTGCTCCCAGTGTCGACAAAGTCTGAAAGACTCTGCCCCTGACTCTGCCGTGGGATTGGTGTGGGCAAGCCAGTTAACGTCTTTGTGTCTCATTTTCTCCATCTGTCATAATAATGCTTACGAGCTCCAGAGGTGTTGCCATGCTAAGTTAGTGTTCTCGCATGTAGGGTGTTTTCTAAGTGGAAAGTATTATTATTTTGTATCCCATAAGCCATGTTTGAGTGATGCTGGAAGCAGACCCCTTTTCAATTGATGTGTAGTTTGGTAACGTAGACTGCTTTCCACTCTTAGTCAGAAACCCTGGAAATTCTGGTAATTTTAAGAGGTTCCCATTCAGAAAATTCATCTGAGCTGTGTGCAGAGCATGGAGGGTTAGGCAAGCATGGTAACAAATGGCTGAGTGGGATATTTTAAAAAACACTAGCCGGAAGCTGAAGTCTCTTAGAAGCTCTCCTTCATGTTCACCATTACTGTTCTGTAATGTACAAAAATGCATGGGAAGCATAAAATCTCACCATCTGTACTTGAAAAGTGTTTAACATCTCTGTAATGAGCTTCCTATTTTAAACCTGAAGCCCTTGGGTGCATATATTTTTTCGAGGTGACAGACTGTCGCTTTCTATGTGATTTGCATGTTATTTTGGAATCATAGTGTTGCTTATCAGTGGCTATTTTTCTTTTCTGTCAACTGGATTTTGTCATGAAGAATTTAAAAAAAGATTTTCTGATTTTTACACTAGGTTTTAAACCAATAGGATTGTGGGGCACACCTGCTGGAAAGAGTTCCTTAGGGGTAGCCGTGTTAGTCTGTATACAGCAAAAACAATGAGAGTTCTGTAGCACTTTAAAGACTAACACATTTAATTTCAACAGGCATAAGCTTTCGTGGGCTTCAGTCCACTTCCTCAGATGCAGTTGGTAGAAATAATACAGCAAATATTGGCAACATATATAGGAGGCAACATATACATATCCAAAGGCATAGACAACAATGGGGTAGGTGGATGAAAGCAGGGTACTTGAGGCCTAATGACAACCATTGAGTAGGAGGTGAGAATGGAAAGATGTCCACGCTGCTTTGTTCTTTAATACCCACTCTGGCTTTTTTTGCTTGATTTTCATTCCCAGGAAGAACGATGCAAAATCTCTGTTTAATCATTATAAATGGGGGAGCAAGGCCTGTAGTTCTCAGATAATGCTGCCTTACACTGATCTACAAAGTGCCTTAAACATAATCCAAATGGTTCAGTGTTTCTAGTTAGGGCTGTCAATTAATCACAGTTAATTCAAGCGATTAACTCAAAACAAATTAATATGATTAATTGTGATTAATCACAGTTTTAATCGCACTGTTAAACAATAATAGAATACCAATTTAAACTTATTATAAATATTTTGGATGTTTTTCTACATTTTAAAATATATTGATTTCAATTACAACACAGAATACAAAGTGTAGCGGGCTCACTTTATATTATTTTTATAACAAATATTTGCACTGTAAAAAAGAGATTGCACTACAGTATTTGTCTGAGGTGAATTGAAAAATGCTATTTCTTTTATCTTTTTTACAATGCAAATAATAACAATAATAATATAAAGTGAGCACTGTACACTTTGTATTCTGTGTTATAGTTGAAATCAATATATTGGAAAATGTAGAAAACATCAGATAAATGGTATTCTATTATTGTTTAACAGTGCGATTAAAACTGCGATTAGTCATGATTAATTTTTTTAACTCTCGCAATTAATTTCAATTAATTCTTTTAATCATTTGACAGCCCTATTTCTAACATGGCTACTTTTAATCAGCACCCATAATCAGAGCTCCTGTCTTAGTGACTGAAATGGAACATATAAATAATACTTTGCACTTGAACTGTGCTTGCTCTGAGGATTTCAAAGATCTTATCAAATATTAATGAATTAAGACTCTCACAAGTCTACACTAGGTACTTGCATTAATTATGTAAAATGAGGCAACTGAAGCACAGAGAATTTAAGTGATTTGCCCAAGGTGTTGGTGACTGAGCTGGGAATAGAATTTAGAATTTCTGATTCCCATTCCAGTACCTTAACTTCAAGAACTTCCTTCATGCTGTGAAGCAATATGCTGGGAGTGTGGCCCTTTAAACTAGGAGCATCACTCTTTTGATTGACTCCTCTACCTATCTCCACCCTTTCAAAGCAGATTCTACCCTCCTATATACAGTTAGAACATTTGTTCTTTTCACTTCAGCAGCTTCATTTTAGTCCTTGAGCCTTCCATAGACCAATTTGCTTCCTTCAAAATCTCACTGAAAATTTCCCTTTTGTATTTAGCTTATGATTGATTTACTCTGTAAAATGTTTCATGATGCTGTGTGTTAGAATCAGAGAAATAAATTGTTCACAGAGAGAGAGAAGCTGGTGTTAATTAAATAATGCCATTAAAAATTAAATTAAAAGTAAATTTAAAAAAATTAAATTAAATTTAAAAAAAAAAATCAGAAATGGCAAATTCCACATGTTTTTATTCTGTTAACTATATAGCATGACAATCATCTCCTAAGAACTAAGGATCAAAGTTTAAACAGTGGTCTCCCTTCTTGTGCCAGCAGACACTAGCTAGGTCATTTGAAATGTCTGCAACCCTGTTCACACTAGAAAGGGTTTGCTGGGACAGCTATGATGATATTGCAATCCCTCCTAGTGGAGACGCAGCTTATACTGGCAAAGGTGTTCCCTGAACACACAACTGGGCTGGGATTGACCAGCTGACTAAGGATTCCCTGGTAATCCTTGCATGGTGTAGTTACTGTAATGGCTCTGTAACCACCTACGAAGTTACAAGGGGTTGCGGTCAAGGTGTCCTTAAGCCCAGCGATTCTCTGACTGCCAAAATGGCCCTTTGGAATGGACGTAATTTAAAGTAACCCTGATGCTTCTTTAGATTATGCCAGGGACCAGACCAGACCGTGGCTGGCCCCTAGATAAGGGCAGCACAAAGGTAGTTTAGAGTCGCTTGTGTACCCACCTCAGCTGCATTAAGGCCTTGTCTCCACTGCAAACCCAGGGGGAAATGTAAAGCACACCACCTCCCTGGCACTAACTGGCTGTGAGGACCCTGCTACTACATACACAAAGCGGTGCACTTTGGCATACTGCAGTTTGAAATGGGAGGGGAGTACGTCAAAGTGCACGAGGAACTTTTAGTGCATGGAAGCAGGGTCCACGTAGCGCGTTAGTGCGCAGCAGGCTTGGGTGCTGTAGATTTACACCCAATACCATACACTAACTCGCTGTGTAGATCAGCCCTGACTGTATCTTGTCTGCAGCTGAAGATCCAGGGTGAAATACAGGCCCCATTGACTTCACTAGAGTCAGGGTTTCACCCCAGCCTGTTTGTTTTCTGCAGCTCCTCCAAGGTGAATCTATATCTAGGTGAGCCTTGGCAGAGTTTCAGATTAAAGATGTTAAGCATACAGTTTATTTGGTTTGAATGTCACTGAATCCTAAAATTTAAGAACATCCCCCAAAAATTCAAGGAGTGGAAAATGGGGTTTCAGGTCTGTGAGCAGCCGGTCATTCCAAATCTGCATAACGCAGCATGCATTGTAATATACTGCCATTGATTTTGTAGAGGAAAAGTGAGATTCATTCTAAATACTTTTAGTAGATGATGTTATAGTAAATGTGGCGATGTTTCTCTCCTGATAGTCTGTTATAAATATGTTAAAGTTCCTTGTGCCACTTTGCTATTATGCTATTATTATTAATCAAACAAAAGTTGCCATCTATGACTGTTCTAAAACTGATTGTGCTGCCCTCCCTGAACTGTAGTCAACACATAGTGTGTCCAAATTGCACTGAACTATATGAATCAAAAGCTCACCGTTAAGCCTCCAAAATTCAATAATTGTATTGAAGTATTGATATCCTGTAATATAATAATCTATTTTAAATTCTGACTAATGCTAAAGGTCCTGTGTAGTTTGTAAGAATTCCATAATACACACATGCATGCAGGTGTGCGCGCACACAAAGTTTTTGTAGGATTGTAATATTAATCTATACAGTGGCCATAGCATTTACTGATAGATAGCCCAAGATGGATATGAATATGTATACTTTCTACAGAGGTTTTTGATCATTATTGTATGTATTATTATATTGTAATGGCCAAAATTTCTGCAATAACATGAGGGTTTTGGACTATTACCGCAAAATTTTCTAGTATATTTTAATAAGGGAGGCAGCCTTAAAGAATCTTTGCAACAACAATTTAGACTGTATTTTATCATTAAAAATAAATTACTCCCCTTGTAAAATACATAGAGAAAGGCATATATGGAGAGGGGGAAATACATTGACACACACACACAGCAGAAAAATAATGATTTGCACTTTTAACTTCAAAATGCTTTTCTCTTTCAAACAAACACACATGTAGATATGGGGAGAAATACATGCATATGAGAATGGCCACATGTATGTTCCAAAACTGCCATCTGTCAGTGACAGATTTAACTAGAACAAACTGTGTTTGACTATGATCTTTTTTTTTCAACCCACAGTTCCTATTATTATCATAATACATTGACTTCTTCTAAATTAACTAACATTAAGATAGGTTGGGTCATCATCCCTCTTCTGCTTCCCTGAAAAATCTATTTGCAATATGTCATCTGAAGCCAGTTCTTTGCCATTTGTGCCATTCCAAACGATGGCTAGGAAACCACTTGCCCTAGGAGGAGTGAGCACCAAACCCATCTGTGTCAATGGTTTCAAGGAGAGCAGTCACTGAATTACTTCTCTTTTTTTCCATCAGTACTGTACCTGGAAGGATCTGTTCTAGTGTTTGAGGACATCTTTAAACTGGTAGCGTTCTACTGTGTCAGTAGGTAAGTTGGACTCATTGAATTCATAGTGGGATTGGTTCATGATTGGCCTGGGATAACTCCGTGGCCTGAAATGGCTTTTGCCCTCACATGCGGTGCTGCTTCTATATTTGACTTGAGAGCATGCATAGGACAAAAGGAAGCACAGCTTCCTGTGTGGCACTAGGGGCAGGTCTACACTATCGCTTAAGTCGATCTAACTTACGTCGCACAGGGCATGTGAAAAAACACCTTCCTAAGAGATGCAGGTTACAGCAACCTAAGTGCTGTCCACACTGGTGCTCTGGGAGACACTCTCCCACCGACATAACTTCCACCTCTCATGGAGGTGGAATAATTATACTGACAGGAAATCGCTCTCCCATCAGCATAGAGCATCTTCACCAAACACGCTACAGCAGTGCAGCTGCAGCACTTCTAGTGTATACCTGTCCCAGGTCTACAAATAAAAGCTTCCTGTGCGAATTCACGTCATATTTAAGAGTATACAAAGTAACCAATTCTTAAATAATCTTTCTCCTTTTCTTATGTGCACAGCTTCAATTGCAAATCAAGGGGCAAGTTTCTATTGTCAGGATAACTCCATTGACTTCAGCGGTGTTATGCTGGTTGCATACCAGTAGCACAAACAGCAACATCTGGCCTTAGGAATGCAAATGTTATTCTTCCTCCTTTTAAAAAAGGAAAATGGGATGGCAGGGGGAGAATACTGTCATCGCAAATAAATTTGAGATTGGCCCACATCTTGAAGTTCTGGCCCAGATTTAAATTCAAACTTCTTCAGAGTTTGGAGAGCTGGGTTCCAGTTCAGACCCTTATTCAGAGGGGCCCAGTCATAAGATTCTGGTCCAGGTCTGAGAGCAGATCCAAACTTCCCCAGTGTTGAAGGACAGGGTGTTCGCACATTGTGTTACCATCCCTAAAAGTTCTGCTACACTTTAGTACAGTAAAGTCCCAAGTGCTACACGTTCCAGTAGTCTTAAGTCTGGAGATGAGGGGAACTCAGTGGGTTTGATTTGCAGAGGTTTGGCAAATCTTGTTTTCAGCCTTTCTCCATGGGCTTTCACAATCCTAGAGCCTCACTTTGTGTCTTCATGTTCGAATAAACTCAAAACACAGTGTAGCCAAAAGTACCAGTGTTTGGTTGGTGCCTGGTGAAATCAGGCAAAACCTACAAGTACCTCGTGGCATCAAACCACACCCATCATCTACTTGGGTTCACTCCAAACTCAGCCCTGGCTCACAGAAAGGATCATGAGCCTTTCAGACTCTATTTATTACTACAGGGCTGTCCTTGGTCATTACGCAGACACAACTCCCATTGACTTCCCTGGAAGTTCTGTCTAAGTAAAAGTCATAGGACTTGGGCCCATAACTGGAGCACACAGCATGCTACACAGTAGTTGGACAAGGGAATTTTTGGTGAAAGGTGTCACGGTTAACCTACTGTTACAAAAAGAGCCATGGAATCATTAATCCCCCAACAAAGAGGAAATGTTTCTCTTAGTTGCTTTTATAAATGATTTCAGAGATTGTTGTCAGATAAGAAGGTAAATGGGAAATCATTTTCTGACAGCCCAGGATTAAAACAAAGGCTGTTAAGCACTGGCCTTCCACTGCTGGGAGTTTGTAAGAGTCCAGCATATGCTCCCAAGTACTGATGTGTTGTGCGACCTCTGCTCAGTCTCTAGTAAATAGTAATCTATAAATAATTGGAAAAAATTTATCACAGCTGAGAGCATCTACTCAGGAGAAAGCTAGGTCTGTTCTAGCATGATGGCTAAATTACCTCAAACCATTAAAATAGTACCTGTAGGTAAATGGGTGACTCAGTGGCAGCCCAGGCAGTGAATAAAATATATCTTTTCTAGGGGTGTCATTTCTTGGTATTTTCCAGGTCACAGATATTTACCTGAATAAAAAATGAAGCCAATTCCCACCTCCACGCCCATATGAATAACACAATAAGAGAAAGCCAATGGCTCACACTCTTCCTCTTTTACACCAAAAAATCGTCCATGCAAAGAGATCCAAAAATAAATTCATCTTATTGAAAACAGTTAAACAATTAAGTGCTCAGCGATGCAAATAATAGCCCTGGCATGTACCTTCAGTCAGCAAAATGTGCACCCTTTCGTAAGGGGCAAGGCAGTTCACAGTGCGTTCATCTATCAACAGAAGGGCCCTTCTCAGAACTGCAAAGTCATACAGTTTTTTAAATAGAGATCTTCCAGTCATGTGGTTGGTTTTTCTAAATATGATTTCCTGCTGCTTGCAGAACAATTAGCTAAGCTTTTTCACATGAAAAGCCATCCAGAGCCTGCTCTTCAAAGTCACTAATAAAATTAACAAGACAGTGAAGGGCCATGTTAGGATGGGGACTAGGGAGAAACAGTATAACAAATTATTATTAGACAAGGAGCAAACCTAAACAATTCTCAGTAATCCCAAAAGCATCATCACCATAGAGCTCAAATCGAAGGTATGTTTCAGTGGAATCCAGCTAACATCCATCACAAAATCACATTTTCCTTATAAAAATTCGACACCTTCCAAAATCCCAAATGTTAGAAAGTCTGGGAATAGACAGTTAAGGGATGCAGCCAATTTCCTGGATGATCCTTCACCAGTCGCTCACTGTCATATCACTCGGTGTAGCCATATCCCACTCCATAATCCTACCATGTTATTTAAAATCTAAAATATATTAAGCTCTGCTTTCACATAAAGGAGGGAGGCAGAGGTGGAAGAGATGGGCAAAGTGCTAGAGCAAGTTTATTACCCCAAGATAATTCTAGTGATAAGTAATAGTAATGTTGTATATACTTATTATTCTTCATATTTGTACTGCAGTGACACCTAGGAGACCCTAGTAATGGGCCAGAATCCAACCGTGCTCAGAAATGTATAAACAGAACAAAAAGGTGGTCCCTACTCCCAGGAGTTTACATTCTAAGAACTGAAGTGCTATAGAGGTTAGACTAGATGATCTCTGCGGTCCTTTCTAATCCTATGATTCCACAATAGCACTTTCCATCCAAAGGTCTCATGGTGTTTACAAACATTCATGCATTTAGCCTCACAGTGGCCCAGGGCATGGGTATCATTATCCCTCCTTTAGCAATCCAAAAATCGACATGGAGCCACCAGCCTGGCACAAAGCAGCCTCACTGCGGTTGAGGATCTGCTTGAAACCAGAATAATTTCAGCCAGTGCAACTTGCAGCTTTCCTTGTCTGAGCGTGGGCTTTGCACTGGTGCAGCTGTGCTGCTGCTGACTTTAGTGACATTAAGGGCTCTCCACACCTGGCAGAATAGAGCTAGAATCGCTAGCAAGTCCAATTTCTAAAAGCAAAACTCTGAGTTCCTAATGGTTGGGTTTTTTGCTTTATTTCTTTTCACAGGGATTTGCTGCCCTTCACACTGAGGCTGCCACAAGCAATACTGGAGGCCAATAGCTTTGCAGACCTTGAAACCATTTCTAGCCTGGGGATAGGTAAGTCTTTTATGAAACAGCTTGAGCTTTGCACAAGCTCACAAGAGCCTGGCAGTTGAAAAGCAGTTGAGACTTGTTGTAGCTGGTGAATAGAAGAGGCAGTAAAACAGCTTGGTGCTGCTCTCAGAATAAGTGGAGAAGCCTAAATGCAGATGAGATGAGTTTTCGTTTCTTCTATACAGATACACTAAAAAGGGCATCTGTTCAGGCCCTCTAAGTACCCAGGGTATAATGTAGAAATACTCACACTAAATGAAACTCCAACATAACTAAAGTGCATCAATGCCATACAGCATAACTGGCAAATATTCAAAAGTACTGGCAATCCAGGCAAATAAAAAGCTAAAACCACCCTCACTCTCCAGCAATTCACCACCTCATAACCCTTTCCCTCTTCTCAAGTGGCTGGGGGGAAGAAGGGGGAAAGACCTGGGAGCTGTCAAGCCTCGACCTTTGGATTAATCTCTCAGGACTTGTGGGAAATGCAGCCCGATTCAAGTATAGCAAGTGTCCTTGGCTTGTTATTTGGTGTCTTGCTGATAAGATGCATTTTTTCTGCACGTGAAGATGAATGTTGCTTTTAGTGATGAGACCAGGTGGCAAATTTCAGATCAGGATTTCAGATCCCCAGAACACCAAGAAGGTAGGGTTTGGGCTCAGCTCCATATCTAGTTAATTTCAGGTGGAGATTCCAATATCTGTAGTTTGTTTGGTTTTCAGCAAAATGTAAATGCAGCCTGGGTGTGACTAACATCAGAAGTGAGGAATTAGCCTATTCAGCATCACTTGGATCCTTGGTCTGAAATATTTACTGTAAACTGTTCTAGCTCCAGGAATAATGACAGTTGCGGATGGGTCACTCACGCATAATTTTTCTGACTTTGAGTTCCTATTGGTTTGGGATCAAAAGTCCTTAGATTATTATAATTGTCTTGCTTGAAAAGCAGATGTCGGTGTGATTCCTAATTGCAGTTACTATCTTTGTGTCAAGTGGTAGAGCTTATCTGCTTTTGGTTACTTGGTTCGAGCTTCAGTTGGGACTTGATTCTTCAGAAGATCAGGTATTTCCGACTACTTGGCCCACCTCCAAACTAGTGACCCACTGCTACCTTGAATTGTGCCATTCTGAAAAATAATGTCATTTTGGAGGCTTATCAGAGCAGTGCCAATTTGCTGAGTAAGCACCATGTTCATTTATGTTGATGTTTAAAGCTGACCTGCTTTCATTACTTTGCTTTGGAGTCGATCTTTGGTGGCTTCAAGGTACATGAACTTGATGCTTTCCAGATAAGGGATCAACCCAAAAAATTAGGTCTAGAATGTAACAGACTGGAACAGATTTTTATGATGACTCTCCCATCTCTACTTGTTGCTGTAAATGATCATTCAAAATCTTAGTGCCTTTGATAATAGCTGTACACATGCACTTTGCCCATTTTGTTCCCCCACTAAGCTCTGTGTTCTGTTAACTGAAGTGGGCCTCTGGCTAAGCCACTCTGATTCCTTACCACTAAACCCACTCCAGGTAAGTCAAATGTTGCGTCCAACAACCAGCTCTGACACTAGTTTCCTGTTCAGCTTTTCTTCTGCTGTCTGAACCAGATGAGCCCTCACTTTTCTTTGAGATCACACCCATAGCTTCATTTATATCCATGGTGAAGCTGGTGTCTGATACGTTTAGCCAAGTGATGTAAACCTTGTTTGCTCATTTACTATGCTCAGCAGGATAGTTCCTCCCATTGGTTTTTTTCATGCAGGGACTAATGTAGCAGAAAAATTGTTGCTGCTGTTTGCTACCAACTAAATATATATGTAAAAGCTTTATTCTGTAAACAATATTTTAATAATCTCCTATTACTGTATCTAATGGAAGGAATCAAAATCATGATAACCTGAAATCTATAGTGATCTCATTTATCATTAATGCTATAGAATCACTTGGGAGTTTTCAGATCTATATTTTTGATACTCTACAGTATATCTCCAAGTAGGGCTGGGGAAAACCCACGAGCTTCAATTCATGCAGGCTTTGATCAATGTATCCCTCTGATTCACTTGAGTTTCAGGATCCCCTAATTTGGCTTTGAGTTTTGCTTTTGTTCAGACTTCCTTGGCTTTGGGTATCCAACCAATACTTAATTCTCAGAAAATGCTACTTTGCAGCTCAAAGTTATAACGAAAAATACAATGTTCACTTACATTTTCAAAAGTGGTTTGTGATTTTGAGAGCCACAGTTTTTGGGTGCCCAACCTGAGATACCTTAGGGGCCCTCATTTTCAGAGAGCAGGTACTCAGCAGCTTCTGAAAATTAGGCCTATAGGCAGCTGGAATTGCTAGCTGATTTTCAAAATGCAATCTGAGGTCTTCTTTCTTCCTCTTCTTTCCACTGTGATGATGGCAATAGAGGTGATGGCATCTGGACTTGTGTACTGAATCTCAGGGAAGTTTCTGAAGACAACGAACTTCCTGCAGTATATATTTGTCCTGGAAAGGATGCTAAATCTCCAGAGCTCCTTAGAGCTCCAGGACATCTGAGCAAGGTCAAAGATGATGAAATATTGAGGATTGTTGTTTCTTAAAACAAAATCTAATCTATACAGACAGATTGTGCCAAGTAGCAGCCATATTTTTTTCTTCCAAAAGGAAAGCTGGCATTGTATGAAATTCTATTGTGTCAATTTCCACTTCCTTCAGAATGGTGTATATTATCAATAGATGTCCTACTGCAAGCGAGATTGTCATTTTCAGGATCTGGTTCTTACATAAAGGTCAAAGAGTATAAAGTGTAGAGCACTGAAATGCAGTTTTAAAAGCTGGATCCATCAAAAAAAGAATCCCCCATTAATCGATGCATCACTGAGAAGACAAAGGAAAATCCAGCCTCTACAAATCCAGAGGAAGCTAATGTGGTCCTGCTCCATGGGAGGCAGCACCAGAGGTGCTAACCCCTCTGGGCCACTCAGAGCCACATGGCAGCAGGCTATGGGTGGGAAGGTGTAGGTTTATGGGTTGGCCAGGAGGGAGGAGGGGAGCAGATCATCCTATTCTTTCTTTGATGGAAGGGAATATGGATTGCCCTGGAACAGCTTCTAGAAGGCATCTGTGTAGCCCTCAGTTAACTTAGGAAAAGAATTCCACACTCGTTCTCACTTCAGGCATCTGCCCAACATCCTGCCAGGCTTCTCAGCCTGAGTGCTGAGCTCTGGGTTTTCTGCGTAGTGCCTTGTCTTTGTATTTTACCGAGAAAAGTCATCAGCTTCCTCTTTCATAGAATGCTGGATGACACAACCAGTCACTTTCTTGACCCACAAGATGCTGTAACTCCATCTACTGCCTTGATAAATAAATTCCATTGTGCTGCATTTACTGACATGCAGTGGAATTAAACAATTTAAAGGGAAATTTGCCCCATATGCTAATCCTGGAAGCAGGGTATTAGACTAGGTGATGCCAAATGAATGGTTGGGTGCTTGTAGTTGTTAGTTTAATTTGTTCGCAAACAGTTCCACTGCCCCTGACAATGTGTGTTTGTTTATTTCAATAGAGACATGTCCAGTTTATCTTCATCTCTCCCATGGCAGGAAATCAGAATATGACGTCTCATATTGTGACTTGCTTATAAACCAACATGTGTCCTGGACACTAGCCCAATCCTTGATGGGCTAAAGCAGGAGCTTGATCGTGTTTTGGGCTTGGAAAAAAACATTCTGCAATAGGCAGTGAAGGAGCCCGTAGAGATTTGTGATGTCCAAAAGCTTCACTGTAAGAAACAATGCTGCAGGTGGGAGGTACCAGAAGGGTTTTGAGTAACACATGACAAATGGGAAGAAAGGGTATTGTTAGCACTGGAGCAGCCACCTCACGTGTGTGAGCCCAGTGGTGGGTAAAGTTGCCTCAGATGAAATCAAAGGAGTTACGGTGGCATGAAATTGGGGTGAGGTAGAAGTGAATCAGTCCTCATATTTTGAAACTCAGAATGAACTTAAGCTATTCAAGGGATTCGTGGCCAAACACTCCTCTGTTCCACCTTCATCTGAAGCTTTAGGGGGTTGCACTGGTGTAACTGAGAGGAGGCTTTGGCCCTTCAGAATTTAAAACTGAGGGCACAGGCCTGAAAGCCTTGCTGCAGTACAGCACCACTCCTGGGAGCAGCTTGGGTCACGTCAATGGGACTGCGCCTGGCAGAATGAGCATTGTGTCTGATAGCAAGTGTTTGCAGGATCTGTGCCCCAGGCCTTTGCGTCCGTTCCCAGACTGGCCAGTTCGCTTCCCTTGCTAAAACACAGTAATGTACCTTGTTTACTGTGAGTGTGCCAGGAGCACCAGCTCTGTGGTTCGGGGTCCTGGGTAAAATAAGATGTATGGATCCCCACGCTAACCAACTGTGTCTAGCAGAGGCAGTGCTAGCCCATTGGGGACCCAAAGCAGGAATTATTTCCCCCCCCCCCCCCCCCTACACACACACACACAACACATAATAAAAAGTGAAAAGGGGGCCTCCTTGAGCTGCTCGGGGCCCTACACAGCTGCTTAGTCTGTGTATGCCTAGCATTGGCTCTGGTGTCTAGCTATCCTCCACCTCTGTGTTTCCTGACATGCCTTTGGGTTGGGTGTGGGATTCCTGAGTGCATAAGGCTGTACAGTGGGTACCTTACAAACAAGTGTCAGTTTTTTGTTTTATCAATAGATAAGGGATTTGCAGTCATCCTTCCTGAGCTTCCTGATACTTCCTATAGGGACTTCAGTGTAACCTGCACTGAGCAACCACAAAAGGGGCTAAAATCAAATGGTCTCTTAAGCTTTGAGGTCTTTTAATACAAGTGACTGAGAATTCATCTCAGGGGGGGGGATCCCATCAGAGGTTAAATTTGAGGTTAAAAATGCTTATAAAACACTTAAAACATGCAACATTTAAATCCTTTTTTATATAAAATGCTACAAACACTTATTGAAGACAGGCTTTTGGTGCGTCAAAGTCACTTGCATTTGAAACAATGACCTCTTGGCCAGTCAGGTGTAGGTGACAATGAAATATTTTCGCTGTTCTCTGACCAGTTAGATTTAACACCTTAAAGCAAGACACAGAATTCTCCAGGCTCTGATTCGCTGCCATGACTGAGCTGCACTCACCTGTGATGGAGCTGGTCAGAGAGCCAGTTTCAATGTGAGATTCAAAGAGGGCTCAGACATTTTATGGATAACAGGAATACCATGAATTATAATAGTTAATGCTAACAACAGCTTGCAGAAAAGATAGGAACCCTCATGCTTCAGGGTTAGGCCAATCTTCAACCATTGTAGACGTGGATAAAAACAAACCCATGGGGCAGATTATGCAACAGTGCAGGGTTCTTACACCTTCCTCTGAAGCATCTGGTGCTGGCCACTGTTAGCATCAGGCTACTGAACTGGATGGAGTTGGGTCTGATTCAATCTGATCCTGTGCTCCAGCTTTCTGAGTCTTGGCCGCTTGGTAAGGATGGAATTAGAATAGCAGGTAGTCTGATCTAACTTCTGTCATGGAGTAGGGAAACTCAGTTCCACCATGCCCCCTCCTTCTTTAATTAGTTAAAATTACTGGTACATTTTGAGGACAATGACCATAATGGGGGCATTCAAACTTTATTTTAATGGTTTCATCTTTGCGATCTATTGCCTTCAGACTTGGCAGTGGACAAACCTCATAAGGTGAATGGTTCTGTTTGGATGAGCTTCTGACAGTTGGGCTGTGAACAGTTTTCTAGTGAAATTTCTGTTTTTTCCTGCTTGCATCTGAGTTTGAGCCCCTAAGAGGTTTGGGTCTAGTGTGGATTTGGGGTCAAAGTTTGCATCGCTTCTTTTGGTGCAAGGTAGTTTTGTCAGGCATAATAACATTCTCTTAGGATATTGTCTAATTCTGTTATTTTTGACAGGCTTCTGGGACTCCTCTTTAAACCACAGAAGAACAGGAGGGGAGATTTCCCAGCTTGTGAAAGGTTCTGCCCTCATAACTGCCCAGACGAACAACCTAAGGTCTAGCCAGCAGTTTGCAAGTAGCAGCAACCACTGTGCATGTGAAATTGAGCTGTCAATAGGAAATGACAGGCTGTGGTTTGTGAATCCTATTTTTATAGAGGAGTGCAGCAATCCTCCTCCTCCGGATGCCCCTCCTCACAAGAGTTCCAGTACAAACTCTGATCACTGCAGTGCAACCACACCAAATCCTAAGCGGTCTCTTCGCCGTCCCCCTCCACCTCCTCCTCCACATGGTCAAGTTCTGAAGCCGCCTGAAAAGCTATCTGAGGTTTCCATGACTGCCTGTGAAGAGGACCAGCAGTTTCTTCAGCAACTGGGGAAGAGCACTAAGGAAATGAAAATTGAGGGTCATGAAGATAAGGAAGAAGAGGGAAAAGAACCCAGTTCATCCAGTGACCCATCATCAGCCACCCCTCCGAAATGTGCTCATCCCTCCATCCCTCCAAGGAGGCGGCCATCTGAAAGAGCTTCAGAAGAGAACTGTTTTGATAAGCCTGGACGATGTGCAATCCTGAAAGGGGAACAGACAGAAAGACAGGATGTTCGTACAGAGAGCAGTGATTCTCAGTGTAGAAAAGCAGTAAAAATGCCTGTTGAGGTTATTGAGAGAGCCACATCAGAGAGCCAGGAAAAAAAGCCGAAAGCCATAGAAAAGGAGAACTTGCCTGAGCTACAGAGGAACCCTGTGGCAAACGTAAAGGTGCCCCCAGTCCCACCACCGAGAAAGAAGAGGATTTCTCGGCAGCCAACTGCTACCAGCTCCTGCCACTGGAAAGAAATAAACATTGCAGAGCCAGACATACACAATGCACAGACTCCATCGCCAGATGGCCCACAGCCAGGAGGTGATGCCATCTGCCAACACGTTCAGGATGAATCAGGTGCTAGCTGTAAATCTATTAGCTCATCTGAACTTAAAGGTTCTCATACGTCCTTGGACTGTCCAGGAAGCAATGCAGTGGCTCAGACCTCTGCTTCTGAGCCTGAATCTTACTCCACAAGCAGCACTGAGGATGACCTAGAGCCACTGAGCAGCCCTGCCGTTAAAAAGACTCGTTCCGTAATCTTGGGCAAGGCCAAGCACCGGCTCTCTTTTGTAAGCCTAACAAATGTCCTCACAGTCTTCTTATCTGCTGACAGAAAGTTGCAGAAGAAGATTGTGGAGTTGTCACAGGACAAGGACTCTTACTTCGGCAACTTGGTGCAGGACTATAAAGTGTACAGTTTAGAGATGATGGCGAAACAGAATTCCAGCACAGAGATGCTACAAGAAATCCGAATGATGATGACTCAGCTGAAGAGTTATTTAATACAAAGTACAGAGCTGAAATCTCTCATAGATCCATCCGTGTATACAGAAGAACAACTAGGTAATGCTCACATTTTACTCTTTTTTAGGGGGAGGATTTCTGGAGGTTTGGGAGTGATGGTGACATGGAGAAAAGTTTTTCCTTAAAAAACTGTTAGATGCCTGATGAAATCTAAATGCTGTGGGCTAAAACTTGCTCTCAGATTGGCTATGTTCAAGGTAGCAGAGCTAAAACTCTGGAGACCATTAAAAAAACCAAACAAAATTGCTTTAAGAATGAAATTCAACTAAACCAAACAAGCCATCTTTCCTTAACTTCCCAAAAAGTTGGGTCTGCAGCCACGAGATCCACAAAGCAGATCTCTGCTACGAAGTTCTGCTCTTTGTGGACCTCCATGTCTTGAGAAGGTCCATTCAAAGTAAAACAGTAGAGTGGAGTTCTGGAACCAGAATTTTGCCCCACCTCTGACACCCATTTCAGATATTAGCAGCTGAATGTTCACTGTGAAAGGCAAGGTTATGGCTTATTTTCAAAGACAGCTTGGAAGAAGCCATGAGTTCTTGCTTCATGCAGCACAACTAGTAAGAACACACTGGAGCAGTGCACAATGGCAGTTCTGACCCCAAAATACAGTACTCGCCTCCTTTTTACCTCAGTCACAGCTTCTGTTCAAGGGGAATGCAAGTGGCTGTGAGTATTTTGTTAACTATACAGAGCTTTTAATTTTAATTAAAAATTCCATGGGAACTATTGTGCCAGTGACCTTTGTACCAAGAAGTGGAGTAGTTTAAAGCTAGCCAGTGTATTTGTGGGAATGGTACAAAGAGCTGTAAATTCCTTATCTCATGCAAATGTGCACAGATGCAAAATCACATACCCTATTTCTGTCCTGTGGCAGTTAGTAGAAGGCCTGCTGGCCACTCTGAGAACTTGAGCATTGTTTTAAGAAGCAACTTAACATTATCCTGGTTATAACATTATCCTGGTTTTTATCACCCCATATCTGCATGTTTGGACAGGTCCTGAGCCTCATTATTCAATACCCCCAGGCATAGAGTTCACATATATGAAGGAAAGTGGAAACATCCATCCCTCCTTGCATAAGGTGTTTGACCTGATACCATTAATGGTGACTGATATGTCCTCCCCTCCTGTCTTGTCTCTCTCTCTGGACATCTAGTCTATACTTCCCCAAACCTCCAGGCATTGATGTTACAAAGGCTAAAATCCAGAGTTGCATGCAGACTAATGAACATCAAAAAATTATATTCATGGTAAAAACAGACCTTGAAGGGAATAAACAGAGCAAAAACCAATAGTATACTAGAAAGTGTCTGAGGGCTTGTCTTCATTGCTAAAAAAGATGTGGTTTGTTGCTGTTTTTTTTAAGCTCAGGGTAATTAACCCATGTGAGCTATCCCAAAAACACACTGAAGACAAGGCACTTTAGTTTACCATGAGGTAAATTTGGCAAAGTCAACCCTAGGCAGGGATGTAGGTTTGAACTCAGCGAGTATACCTTGTGGTAAAACTAAAGTGCCTGGCCTTCACTGTGTTTGTACCTTGCGATAGCTTGCACGCATTAGTTACTGTAAGGTAAAACCCACAGCTTTTTTAGAAGTGATGACAAACCTTGAACTCTAGGAGTTCCGGTGTATAGCTGCAGTCCCTGTTCTCCAAGCACTGGCTCCATTGTGGGTTATTCCTAGAGGAAGCTGAAAACGGTGTAAGTTTTCACTGCCTGAGTTTTCTTCTTTCCTTTGTGAGTGGGATTTACATCTACCACCATCACCTTCAGAATAGCCACAGGCTTCAACCTAAATAATCCACGGATCCCGAGTTTCATCAGAGGCGAGGCCCATCAGGTGGAGGCTCTGGGCCTCTATTCTGCCTCAGAGCTCCACCTGAACTCCTCTGTTCCTTTGTCTGCAGGACCCCCACTGGTCACAGGTCACCCACTGGATGGAACCCCCATCCTTGGAGACAGGAAGAGGTTCAGAGCATGGAGAGTAACCTGCCTAAGTTAATGCTAACTTAGAGGAGGAATCTGTTGTTATGGCTGGAAATGCAATGCTACAGAAGCAGGAGTCCCCTCTCCCAGGCCTTGCCTCCTCATGGTTGGACAAGGAGCTCTATTCCTTCAGACCAGTGAGAGGATGGTTTGACCCAAAGTCAGCAGACTCCTCACAGGTTAAACTTGGCCAGGGATAGCTCTATTGAGGGTAGTGGGAATTTCCATGGGAAAAGTTTCTAAACTGATTCCTCTCTAGACTAGCAGCTCCTGTACACAGTTTAATTGTCTGCCTTGTAACCTGTAGTAGATTCTTTAAAACAGCTGCATGTCATGCCCATAAATGTAACTGCTGTGTCTTCATTGCTTACTGTCTGAGTGGATGCACTGTTCCGTATTGTCATTGAACCATATTATTGTAGTAGGCAACAGGCATAATGCAATTTCCCATAGTTGCTCAAGCTTCCTATCATCTGGGTGGTTTTTTCTCCTGTTTAATGTTAAGCAAGTGTTAGGAAATAGGCTTCATGGGCCATATTCACAGGTGACGTAAAATGTGGTGTAAATTACTACATATCAGTAAGTTAGTGTGACCTACACAATAAGAGTTGTTAGAGGAAAAGCAACCAATAGCAGTGTGGGAAAGTGGAGTTCTGTTTTACTTTACACCTCCCCTTATTTGGTTGTCCTGTTACAGGGAGGGGATGCACTTATAAAATGTGCATCACAAAAGTGTACTACTGCAGCTAGTTAGTGGAGTTACTCCTTTAGCTCATCTGGTAGTGGTCTATGCTTTGATATGGCTTTCTGGTTCGAACCCTGCCCATGACCTGTGGTGGGTATAGTTACACCTCCCGCACCAACTTCTGCCCCTTTGGTGTGTAAATTACCTGTGAGACACCTACCAAATGCCAACCTGATACAAATGACACTATCTTACCAGCTGCATTCATTTGCACCCCCTTGTAACCGACACTGCCTTTTAAATTTGCTGATGACTTGGCCCAGGTTCTTGCATGGGAGCTGTACTAGATTGGCCTAGGGAGGCATCTCTGCTAAGTTAATTTTTTTTTCATGGATCCCACATTCTCTTATTTTCTCCTCCCTTTCCTATGCAGAGGTGATTGTTGAGTCAGCTTTGTACAAATGTGTCCTGAAACCTTTAAAAACTGCCATCGATTCCTACTTAAGAGAAATCCATAACAAAGATGGATCCTTGCAGCTGATGAAAGAGAACCAGCTGGTTATACAGAACACAACCACCACTGACCTGGGTATCACCACCAGTGTGCCTGAAACTGTCGTGCTGGAAAAGATCCTTCACAAGTTTACAACCATGCACAAGGCCTACTCTCCAGAGAAGAAGATTGGCACCCTGCTGAAATCCTGCAAACTCATTTATGACTCCATGACTCAGGGAAACCCAGGTACAGTAGAGATCTAGTGAAACATTTGCTCTCCCTGTCCACTCCACCTCTGCTTTGCTTTTTCATGGCTCTGGCACCTAAGGAACTAAAGATTTTGTTGCCATTTACATAGAAAGATTTTGACTTGGAAGTGAACTTGGTGGCTAGTATGTTTACCATAACTCCTTCATAGAGGTATGTTCCGGCTTACTTAGTTAATGTTTGGGAAACACTCTGAGATGTTCAAATAGAAGATGTTATGAGAGGTCCCCAGGTGAGTGAACGTCCCTTGAATCACAGCACTGATAATGAGGTCCATAACTATAAGCTTTATTGACCATGTCCATCCTGCACAAATGTCACTGGTACAGTCGAGTGCCTCCTCTTGGCCCTCAGGAGAGTGCTGTAAGGGGATCCAGCTGTTGGATCCCGTGTATTTTAAGCCTCTGGAATCTGAATGAAGCCTGGGTACTGGCACTGTCTTAGGGCCTCTTGGTGCACTCTTGAGGTACAGATTGTCTGATTGGCACCTCTTCCTGAGAGCTTAGACCTTGTGGCCCACTGTCCAGTCCCTGGAAACAGGGCTGATCCCTCAGGCTTCCCCCATTGCTTTCTCATTAGTAGAACAAGAAATATAGAGAGCTGTAAAAAATAATACGTCCTGTATGTATTTCCGTGCCTCCGTTTCCTCATCATTCCAGACCATTCCTTGGGCTGGGGTCAGAGTCTTCTAGGGCTATTCAGGGTTCTTCTGTTGCAGTGTATGGCTTGGGTTCCGAAACATGGAGCCTTCTCCCCCAGCTTGCTTATTCTGACCTTGGCTGATCTGTCTCCTTTCTCTCTCCTGTTCAGACTTCCTGTGTGGCTCCCTGTGAGTCTCCCCCCAGTGAGTCCTTTTATAACCTTCTGCTTGTTCACCTCTGTCTCTTTGTCCTGCTTGGGAAATTTCCACTCTCTCCACATCTTTCAGACAGGAGGAGGAAGTATTTTCTCCCAGCAAGAGTAAACCCATTGTCCCAAAGAGCTTCACCCTGAAGAGACAGTCGTTGCATACTAATGGCCCACCATTGTCTCTGGTCTGGGAGGTATAAGTTGAAAAGCTTGTCAGCAATTGTGGATACACAGGGACAGAGAGACATTCGTGATACAGCAATTTTCATTGTAACAACTGCATAATCATTTCATAACAACAACCAGAATTCATAAGTTGTCCAGACACATTTCCTAAAGCATCACAATAAGTATTGACATTGTTTTCCCTAAATTCCCAGAGTCCTGTCCCACAATTCACAGGGCTAAGTGTAAAACCTGAGAAGGATTCTCTGGGGAAAGTCTCTGGGATTTGGTCTTTCCAAAACCCTGCCAGAATGTGCAGTGGGTGCCTCCTCATTGTGTAGGTGCAAAGTTTTAATATTGTTTGTTAATATTTCATGATGCTTCAGTAGGCTTAGAAAGCCATTACTACACTTCTCTAGGGTGTCTGTCCTATCAAGACAGATTTTAAATGTCATTAAATATGTTTGGACACATTGCGGAGGTGTACACAGCACTGTACATTAAGAAAATTCATGATCATTTTACCACATTTTGAATTGACTGCCAGATATGTGACACTTAGGGTTAACACTTTGGCCATAGTCTTCATGAGATTTTTGTTTTGACTACCTTTATAGTGCATTGCTTCTCAATTATAACTAGAACTATGCAATATTTAGAATTTCTGTTCCACGAGCCATTCTGATATTTCAGCATTTGTTTTTGCCTCAGAGGTCAAAAATTCAAAATTTTTTATGGAATGGAAATTCTGAACATTTTTTATTTGGAAATGTTGAAATGTTTTGTTTTAAGATTTCAATCAAAACAAAACAACATTCTGACATTCCTGAAATTAAAGTGTTTCATTTTGGTTTGTTGAACTGCAATTTCAAATCAGTTCTACAAAACAATTAACCCATATTTCCCAATGAAGCTTATTGCTTCATGGGAATTGTAGTTTCAAAGACCAATGGCCCCATTCTCCCCATGAGCCAAGTCCCTGGCTGGACTACATCTCTCATGATGCACCGAATTATTTGTGGCTACCATGATGTGCCATGTAGGAGGTCAGAGGGAAATCCACATTGCATTGTAACAGATACAGTCCTCCAGGAAGTCTAGCCCATAGAAGAGAGTTGGGATCTAAACTACAACTTCCTTTTGGCAATAAGCTGATTGGGAAAAACAGTTGAATGTTTTGTAGAACTGATTCTAAACTAAGCATTTTTGGGTTAGCTCAACAAAACAAAATATTCCGATTCAGGTCAAACTGACCTGAAACAAAATATTTCATTTTGATTTTCCTAATAGCAATTCAATAATTTTTGGCAAAAATCGAAATTTTCCTTTTGGAAAATTTTGATTTTTCAGAAACAGCATTTTCTGTCAAAAATCATTCCAACGGAAAATTCCCAACCATCTTTAGTCATAAATTTAAATATGTGCTTTACATTGTTCAGAACCTGATTTCACTTTGCTGGGAATTATCTTTCTCCTTCCTAGTCACCCAGAGAATAGGAACCAAATCCCTGTCATTCTTTGAACCTACTTGAGGTCTGGGCAGTATTCTTCACAGAGGAAGAGTACACACTGTGCTCAACTTCCTGTATAATTATCTGTATTTCATTAAGCTCCCTTTGCTCATCACTGACTCAGTAAGTTCCCATCTCTTCCAATTGCAAAGCAGATGGTGTCCCAATCCAATCTTTCCCTATGCCAAAAGGATAAAAGTCTAGCTGTGACTAGAATGGTAACTGTAGAATAACAGTAACTAATTAAACTAGCTGGTGTGATTTCTCAGCTGGTTGTATTTCCTTTGTACTAATTCAGTGACAAGTCAGCCTGAGTATCTACCTAATATTTCAAGATAAAAGAGAACCGTCACCAAATTCTACCTGATTTTGTGTCATAACCCTGCAAAACTGCCTATTTCTTAAGATTTTGCTGCACATACATACATTAGCCCAAGTTCATTAAGAGGGTTTTGATGGGTTTCAAGTTTGCATTAAAACTAGAGCTAAACCGAGAGAGGAACATATTAGATCTCTCCAAACCAGCTGATATATTCACCTCAATCAAAATCCCAAACCATGCTTCAGCTCACCAGCCAAGTCATGATTTATGTTGATCCTTTCTGAGATAATAAAAAGTCCAACAAACCAATGTCCAAGACCTTATATCATGGCTTTAGCCCCAATTCTGGGCCTGTGGTCTTCACTCCCCTTTCTTAGGGCTCTCTGTCATCTTTGTCCTCCCCTCCAGACTCTTACCACCATACCAGTGGCTGGTAGTGGAACCCAGGCCTGCCCACTACACCAGGATCCAGCCTTGCATAACTCTTTGCTGTTGCCTTCCTTTGCTCCCTCCTACCCAACTTTTCTCAGGACTTCTCCTCTGCAACTTCTCTGGGGTCACCCTTCTATCAGGACTGGGACTCTGGGCCCTCCACTAGACTCTCTCAACAAAATCCCAAACAAAAAAGCACAGACTTAAAACCCCCTTCTGTCCTTTTTGGGCTTGACCTTTCATTCCTCCACTGGATGCCTCCCAGGGCTCTCTCCCTGTAAATTCGGTTCCTGCCATTTTGTCAGGCCTTCGCACCAGAGCCTGCTCCACTCCAGTGGCTGGTCTGTCTCTCTCCTGGCCTCCTGCCACACTCTTCTATTCAGGAGAAGATCCGAGCTCTCCCTCTTGGCTTCTGCCTTGATCCTCCCAGTCTTCAGGGTGGACTGATTTAAATAAATGATTTGAATCAACTTTTCTATTTGTCTTTCAGTTATTTTCTAAAGCAATGAATTTTCTCGTTGGTCAATATAATGTTGATGAATAACTCGGTAGAGCCTTTACACTAGATTTGGTACATCTTTTTGCTACCTAGTGAGATCACATAATGGTGTCTCCTGGAGTCAGAGGCCAGGTCTCAAAGCCTGTGATGACTTGCACCCAGTACCACAACCCTGGACCCACACAGGATCAAGCCTTTAATACAGCACATGACCTATTGTGCCATATTTATAAAGCTTGACATCAAAAGTTAGAGGTTTTTCCCTTGATTCTCTCTTCATATAGAAAATCAGACTTTAGCTTCAAGTTTTTGACCGTTGCTTGTAGAATCAGCATATTTATTTTTATTTAAATATGTTAAACGATTATAGTACATTTAGGCCTTAACATATTTTGTATTAAATTCAGATTTCATTTTAAACAGGTTTATTTTTAAAAAGAAAAACTAAAAATTTTTTTAAAAAATTGATTTTTATCTACCCTGTCACGCTCTAGTCCCACAGTAACTGCAGAGCTCCTTACTCACTTTCCACAGCTCAACTTCTGTTTCTAGTCCTCTCCTAGTCCCTTCCCAGCTAGGCCTCATCCTCAGTTAAGCTTGTCCCGCTCTCCAGGCGCAGCTTTGTATACTAATTGGCCTTTCAGGCCCATTCTGAGCCTGTGTGGAGTCACACATCCTCTTCCTTGAATCCCGCCATGGGCTCCCCTAGTTTTACTGCATCAAGTTCAAGCTCCTTGTTCTCATTTCCTGGGCCATCCACAATTCTTCCCCTCCTTACTTGTCAGCTCTTGTCTCTCATCCTGCCCTCCCCATCTCATCCTCTCCACTCACATGCCTTCTCCACCCATTTGTCAGCTTGCTGAGCAAACATCTGTGCATCTTTTACTCTGACCTTCATGCACAGAACATCCCAGCTAAACTGATCCATCAGGCCACCACCCTCTCCTTCTCCAAATTCCTCTTCAGGATGCGTCTCTACTATGTTGCCTGTGAGAAATCAGCCAATGAATTATGGCTAGGTCTATTTATATCAATTTTTTACAAATTGCAAATCCATATGTGTGTATATATGACTGTAGTCCTCTGCCACCCTTCACATCTCACTGGTCAGGTTAGCTTGCAAGCTTTTCATGGTAGGAACCGGGGTAACATGGGTCGCCCCATGTCTTCATATATATTTCTACAGTGCCCAATGCAACAGGACGGCAGTCCTGATTGAGGCATCTGGGTACTACTGCAATATAAATATTGTTCCAGAAGTGGTACAAATATTTAGTAAGTGACAGACTTTGCCTCAAAGCGCTTATAATCCAAAAATAACCATCATGCGCAAGTAAAAACAACATGTAGGAAAAAGGAGAAGAGAAGCAGATTTTGGTCTCTAATTCAATCCTGTTCTTATTGCTATGCTGAGGCCTTGTATCAGCCACATACTACTCATGGTTATACTTTAAAAATAGCAAATCAAACCATGCTACAGTGCAATGGATGATGGAAAATATCACTCACTCTGTATGAGTCCATGGTGGCCAGGGAAAGAGGCCTTCATGTTAACTCTGGCACCAGCTCTCACTGTGGTAGGGAATTTAAGCAGGACGGGGAAGACAGCTTTGTCCCGGAAGGCACAACAAGCTGTAAGAGTTGCGAAGAGTAGCCTGGAGCTCAGATCTCCTTAGCAGAGCTGCAATCTGCACCACACGGGTACTAGTTTTAGTTGTGGCTGAAGTCAGATGTAGGACATAAACAGCAATTCCAGCCACTGATGAGGGACTCTACAAATTGGTTAAGTCTACTCTAGCGTTTGGCAGACACATCACTGCCTCCTTCAAGGGCAAATGGGCACATGAGAGCAGAATAACACTCATATCATATGTGCCTTGTGTGCATGGAAGAAGCTAGCAACTTCCCCATTCTGATTTACCCTGTGTCATTCTTCCAACATGGATCCTTTTCCCTAACAAAACATGAAGAGCCTCATTCTGCAGTAAGATCAGAATCAGGTCCTAAGTGCTTCAAACTGTTCTCATAAGGACTATGAAATGCAATACAGCTCTGGAGTGATAGTGAGGCCAAAACATGCAATGTGCTGTGGAGCAAAGAGGTGACAGTCCTTTGCTCTAAAGAACTGGTGAGAGCACAACTAGAACCCTGTGATCAGTTCTAGGCACGTTGGCACCTGAAAGACATTGATACATAGGAGGGAAATGAAGGAAGAAGAAAGATTAAGGAACTACAGGGTTCAGTATATGGAGAAATACTGAAAGAGCTGTGGTGGTATAGATTAATCAGACCATGACTAAGAAGTCTACAAATACATGAAGGCTGGAAATGACAAGGTGGGGGAGAGCAATCATTTAGGGTGATCCAAGGAATAAAGGAACAATTCTCTAGCAGTTAGGTCTATTTACATATGGAATAATCTCTAAGGGGAAGTGGTTGAAGCTTCCTCATTTGAGTCACCTAAAACTGAACTGAACAAAGCACTGGAACATATACTTCAAGGAACAAGTCTGTATTAGCAGGTGGATGGACTAGGTAAACTAAATAGTTCATTTGTAGGATTCTATGCTTTGTACAGTTAGTATGATTCACACATACTATGCTTTCAGGGTGAAAAGAAGAAGAGTGTAGTAAGGTCATATTTAATTAGAAACCTTCCCTTTCCTGTTTTTTGGAATAAGTTTTGTTGTCTGCTGTAAAACCAACCAACCTGATGTACATTAATTCTACCTCCCTCCCTTGTTTACTTTTTATGTAGGGGTCTGCAGTTCATAATAGTAGGGGTCTGTAGTTCATAACCAAGAGTAGCATAGCTGAGCTACTGTTTGTGTATTTGAAAAGGAATTTAAGCACTGGAGGCATCAACATAAATAGTTTATGTTGAAGCAATTCTAGATTCTATTTACAATCCTGTATGTTACTCATTTTGCTTACAAGGGGGAGTACAATGCCATGGCTAGTAGTTTTGCCTTGTAGCAGGAAGAGGCCTGGCAGCAGACAATGTATGGGGGCTACTGTTAATGAAAGCTGAGGGACTGAAGAGAATCCTTTATCTCACATGGTACAAGTACTGCTTTTGGATCAAAGTGCCAATATGAATTGATTCTTCTGACCTGTAAATTAAGGGACCCACCAACTGCATTGTCTCTTTTGCAGCCCGTTCAGGGTCCAAATTTGTGGGAGGTGATGACCAGCGTCGTCGTCCTCTGCCACCGCCTCCTGCTTGCCCCATCAAGGGAGCATCGACCACCCAGAGCAGCACCCTCTGCCCCAGCACCATGACCCTAATCCCAGGCCAATAAGGCGGGGGTCGTAACACCCAGAGCAGGAAGCCAGCTCCAGCCCCATGGGGCAGGAGCCACCGCTGCAGGGTCAGCGTGAGGTAAACTCACTCTCCAATCCCTCTGCCCTGGGGACTCCATCCACATCAGGCCTGCTAGCCATCTAGAACCTTCCCGCGACCCACTGTTGGGCATTAAGGAAAGAGGTTCATACAGCCTCCAAACATATATATTAAAGAATCCCTAAGCCTGTATTCAAAGTCTGAATTTAAATACACTTTCACCCAAGCCTTGCCCATGTATGATGGGTAGAACACCATATAGCTCATGTGCTAATGAGTAGATGGTCATGTGTCTAAAGCCAGGACTGGGAAGCTGGGCTGTATTCCAGGTGCTCTCACAGATTTGGGTGGCCTTAGGCAAGTCACTTAATCTTTATGTTCCTCCGTTCCCCTGTCTGTACAATGTGGCTAAACATATATCCCACCTGGAGGAATGTTGTGAGACTTCATTCGTGCGTGTTTGCAAAATGCTTTGAAAGCGATGGATGGATGGATGATGCAATATAAGTCTAAAGTATTATTATATTATGATTAGACTAGGCAAAATTTGATTTTTATCATTTTGATGGATAATATCGATTGTTTATTTTTAAGCATTTTTTAGATTTTTATCGATTTACTTTTTCACAGTTGCATGAAATTACGGGGAGGTCAGACAATAATAGTTTCATGACAGAAGATGTTGAAATTCAAAAAGTTAAAGATTATAACCATTAAAAACAAATTGCCAACATCACATGTCAAAATATACAAAGTAAATATCCCTAAATCAAACTCTAATAAGTTCTCAAACAGTATTTTTCTTACTTTTCCTATCTGTAGATCACAGTTATTATTGATGGAAATATTTTTTCATCACTTTGTATGTGTGTACGATGAAATCAACATTTACTAACATTGAATCCTTCCAAGCCTAACTGTGATGATTATCAGCCCTGCTGGTCAGAAGATCCACTGAGGAAGCATATAAATGGATGCGTTAGAGCAGAGCCCTAATTTATTTATGGAAACTTGGGCAGAATTCCAATTGCCTTAAACCATGCATTTAATTAATATCAATGCCATTCAAGCACTGCTGCACAGCCAGTGTCTGATATTGCAAACACTTTGCCTTGAGTGTAATAGGATGGGTTTGTGGCAGAGGAGAAGGCTTATTTTAAGCCTCTTATGGATGTTTATGAAACAAATGTTTCCTGTCATTGCAAAAATGCAAACAAGTCTGATTTGGAGTGGGACAGTTCCACCTTGAACTAGCAAGCTGTTGGCCAATGTCACCGAGACAGCAGTGGGGGCGGGGGGAGGGTGTAATTCTGCTAGCAGTTAGTGAGCATTTCTGTGAAAGACATGAACTGAACATGGATGTTTTCAGTAAGGCTGGACAAACCAGTTACAGTAGAAAATAACTGACCTGATTCTTTGATCTAAACCCAACCCATGCTGAGGAGAGACGGGCCTGAGCTCCGAAGCTCTCATCTGGATCTGTCCTCCTTCAAACATCGCAGGGGTTGAGATCCAGGGTGCTGCTTCAGCCCATTAGCGGGAGAGGGCGAAATCAGCACTGACACAAGCTGGTGCAATTCCATTTAGATCAGTGGAGATGCACTGGGTTTCACCAGCCGTGAATTGGTGTTTGTCTTTTTGGTCTGTGCTGGTGCAACAAGAGCCTGGTCCTGCAAGCTGCTAAGCAATATTGACTTTGCTGGGAGATGAGGATGCTCCGCACATCACAAAAGGTGCTGAGCAATTTCAGGATCAAGCATTAAGTCAGTAATATGGTGAAAAAACCCATGGGCCCAATTTTCAATGGCATTTTCTTAATTATTTATATGCTCCTCATTACTGTAGTAGCTGTGAAGCTGGGAAGTACTACTGTCCCTAGTGGGAATACTGAGGCACAGAGAGGCTAACTAACTTGCCCAAGCTCCAAAGCAAGGACCCATGTTTTCCAAGGCTTAGTGCCCTAACCACTAGACAGCGTTTCCTCACAAGAAGTGCTTACAACTCCAACTGACTTCAGCTGCGATTGTGGAGGCTCAATAAGTAGGACCTATGTTCCTAGGGATAGACTGAAATTAAGTCAACTATTATGTGCAAATTCTGAGCATGTGCCATTTGGGGCATGAGTGTATTTTACATTATTGCGGTAAAACTTCCCTCGTTTGAGCTCATTAATTAAAAAAAACCAAAAACAAAGTGTATGTCAGATTCCAATAATTAAGTCAGGCAAACAGCTGGAACTGCAGAAGTCTTTCTCAAATAATATTTCTATCACATCTTAAAATTGAGAGAGGTTTATAATGAGGACTGGAGAGCAGAATAGTTGAATCAGCTTATGGAAATGAGATAGAGGAGGAATGAAAAACTCAAAGCCTGACTGTAAATAATAACCACAGCTTAGCCAACAAAACAGAAATGGAGAGATTCTGTAAGAGTCCTGGAAAAGTATCATCCACTGTTAGCTCTAGCTGCACATGGAACCTTTCACTTCCAAGTCCCTGACTGGAGTCTAGCCCCCGCTGGGAGGTCATCACCGCCCGGCAGCCATTTGGTGATCTTTTTGAAAGGAGGTGGTCTGAGAGCAGGTCCAAGTGGACAAATGTCCACATCACAAACAGGTATCCTTGTTGGGCATCTCAGCGGAGAGGACACAGAAGGGTCATAAAGACGGACTTATCCTTTCCCTCCTATGGATGGTCCTTCCCACTAAGATGGGGGGCAGGGAGGTGAAGGCTGCACTGCTGCAGCAGTAGTGTATATTTCTAGGGCTCCCTAGAAAACTTAAGTTTCCAAACCTGTTGGTCTAGCTCTGTCTACCAGCTACTTCAGAAATCAAATAAAACATTTGAAGGGGCAGAAAAAATTAAGCTCAATGGGCTCCTTGAGGCTTGATTGTAAGCTCCCTCACACTGATTTTACACCAGTGTGACTTTATTGACTTCAGTAGCATTACTCCTGATTGATTCTGGTGTATGTGAGGTCAGAATCAGGGCCCTTCTCCTTGAGGTCTTTCCAGTACTGAATGTCTCAGTTGAATAATTTTCCCAGCTGCACAATACTTAAATAGCAGTAATAATATAGTCATGTTAGATTAATATTTATGACAGTGATGAATTTGACCCTCTGTCTCCAACCAACCTAAGCTTTCGTAGAAACATAAGCCTTAGTAACAGTACAAATAAAAGATCCAGCCAGACACTAATTAAACAGTGAAGCCCTTTTATGGCTTGGCTAAGGACCTGCGACATCATTTAACTGATTACGTATTTAAGCAACAGAAAGTGTTAATTCTATTTCCACTGAATAGAGCTGCAGTTTCCTTCTACCATACGTGCTGCCTCTGTACAAAGCAGTCTAAATTACAGCTTCCAAAAGTGAATACAACAGTCACAGCCTCAGCTTTAACTCGTCTCACTCTCTGCTCACTAGATATGTTGTCTGGCTTATTTTAAAGTCACTTGTTTTATTGAGAACTAGGCTTCTATTTATTTACAACTCCAGCGAATATCTTCCTCTGCCAAAGGAGAATTTATGTCAACGATAAACGCCAAATAAGGAAAGCTGACTCATGGTAAAGACTTTAAACAAGTCAGTGGGAACATTTGAGGAATAGGAAATTATTCCGTACATGGAAGGACATATAGAATGTGGGTCAAAATCAGCTTTGTTGTACATTACCAAAGCTACATCAGGGATAGATTTTGGAGGGGGGGGGGGGGGGGTTTGAGTTCAGATAAATGATTAAGGAGTGAGATATATGTGGCCAATTCCAAACCAATGAAGCCAAGGTATGACATAGATCATTAAAGAGAAAATGACGGTGAGCATTTCAGGCACCATGAATGAGAGCATTGATACTGAAAGTGATCTTGGTTTATGAAGGCGATACATATCTGGGTATCCTGAAAGATGGATTTGTGAAGCAACCTTATCATGCACATACTCTACACTCTGAACAAAAGAAATGCCAATTCAAAATGAGATGAACAGTGTCTACACTGACCTCAGGTTCTTTGTAGTTTGTCTGGTGGAGATTCTCCTTGATTTATACTAATAAGAGTTTACATATCGTGCTTTTCATCTCAAAGAGATTTACATACTATAAATATGGATCATTTCACAGACACAGTCTCTCTATGTGGATACTTTAAGCACAAGACCATCCTCAACTCCCCAGTATCGCTTCCTCTGGAAGCTGCGTTTACCTCAGAGGTGTCCCATCCAAATATTTACTCAGCCTGACATGGCTTAGCTCTGAGGAGAGCTCATCCCAAGGTGTCATGACTATAAAAATATCATAGTTTTGTAATTCAGGATTTTACTATTAACAATAGTGAAGCCAGGTTTTGTAACTAAGGGCAACTGGGGGCGGGGGACAATGAGTCATTGGAGGCCATTTTTCAATTGCAAAGTATGCTTCAAAAGGTGCCATACATACACCTAAAAGACGCCAGGGAAGGTGCCTATTGGCTCTGCCACTGCTTTCCAAACCAAATCTGAGAACTGGTCTGATCACCAGTACTATAGTAAAGCTCTTTGTTTTCACATATTAATGCCCTGAATACAAAAATACTTCCCCTTGGCTCCAAGCCTCCTGGGAGCATTCACGGTCTGATAGTCCCCTCCAGAGGGAACAGGAAAGCAGGATTCCAGCGCTAAGAACCAACTTCAATATGCTGATTTCACTATTTCCCAGGGTCTGTCTCATACTGTGTGGTAACCCCTCGTTCTACAGTCAGATACAGAGAATGAGGACGAGCCCAAGTCTGTAATCCACTTAAAGAGCTGCTGATGGGAGCAGTTCAAGCCACTTTAGAACAGCAACAGACTGAGCTCCAAGAGCACTGACTTCGTGCCAATCCACAATTGTCTCTTATTTGTGTTTCATAACAACGAATGCATTGTGGTTTTTAGTTGATAAAGAATCATAAAATAGAGCCCTCTCGGCATCTTCAACCTGATACTTTGTGCTTGGAGTTCAGTGTTGTTAGCAGGTTTTTTCCCCCTTGTTTGACTATTATTTAATTTTAGAATTTTCAGTGTCCTTTCATTTGCATCTTTGAGCTATGAACCCTTTAGCTGATGTAACCCAGAAGAAGCTGTCCACGTAGGCACCATTTAATGGGAACTTGGCACCTCTGTATCAGAACCATCACTTTTCTGGATAACCTGTTGATACGTGTGTGTGTTCCTCTTGGTTTCAGGGAAGCTTTATGGTGCAGATGATTTTCTCCCAGTGCTCATGTACGTGCTGGCCCGCAGCAACCTGACTGAGGTGCTTCTGAATGTGGAGTACATGATGGAGCTCATGGACCCTGCTCTGCAGCTGGGCGAGGGTGAGATTCTCTCCTATTGGATGTTCCCTTCTGAAACGATGGTGTACTTCTCTGCGGGATGCATGTAATGTTTGTGAAATAGATAAGGAGCTCTAGCTAGAGTCAAGCCGTTGTGTAAGTTTCCCCCATGTGTCTGAAAACTGGGTGACCTAAAGTTAGGTTCCTAAATATATCAGCAGATTTTCAAAAGTGCTGAGCATTCAGCAGCTCTTAGAGCTGCCAGTGCTCAGCACTACTGAAAATCAAGCCTCTAATTTAGCTGCCTAAATATGAATGTAAGAGGTGGTTTATTTTTAAACCAAAGTCTGTTTTCAAATAGAGATCTGTTAACTTTCTAACATCTGGGCCAAGATCTTCAAATGGGATTTGGCCAAGGTGTTAGAAAGTTAACAGATCTCTATTTAAAAATAAACTTCGGAAATACATTCTAACAATGATTTTAATTATTCTAATGAGAAAAGATCCATTTGCTTTAATTGGGTGGTATGGATCGTGCCTGGTTGTCGTCCCCCAGGACGTTTGTGCAAAGAAACTGACCTCTTTGGCAATGTTATCATAAATGGTTATTATAGCTTGGTATCATACCAAAGGTTATCATAAATACCCAATGATGGTCCAAAGGGGGAGGAGTAACATTCACTGCAGGGATGGGGATCTTTCTCAACAGGAAAAATTAAATGACTTTGCCTTTGCCTCCTGTGCTAGGGGACGAATGTTTTTCTGAAAAATATTGTCTGTAAGTAAAGTGTTTTCTAAACATCATTTGTCTGGCCAACCATGATGATTACTGAGAGTTTCATTAACAATCAGAGGAAGCACTAGAGAGAGCACACAACTGGGGCGAGGATTTGTATGTTGCAGAATTGCCATCTAGTGGCCATTTTGGTCATCTGCGGTTTTTAGTTTTTTCCTTTGTTTTCATAAAGCATAAGTTGAGATGACAAACTGGAAGCCAGAAACAAATGTGAAAGATGCCAGTTTGAGATGGGTTAGACTCAGGACTTCAAATCCAAATCCCTTTTAATTTGGGGAACATTTGGGTTCAAATCCCCAAATCCAAACCTGCCCCTACTATTTTTGCTTTCGCGCAGATCTTGCAAGAACAGCTCACGAGACTTGAGCTCCCTTCATTTCAAATCTGGAAGTGAACACCAGTTTGATCTGGTCTCAAATCCCAACCTTTTACCATAGTCTCAATGGGATCCTAGTCCATATATGAAAATTGTCTCTTTGTCCTATCTCTGCTCTGATGCATTGGGCAAACCTGGAAACAATTGGTTTTATTTCAGTAGTAACTGGATGACTGAGAGCTACGGTTATCCCTGCTGAGGGGAAGAACCACCTTCTGATAAATGCACAGAACCAGAAATTAGAATATCTAGGTTCTAGCCCCTGCTCTTTCATGCCTCCCTAGCACCTACCAGTAACACTATACACGATCCCACTGCAGGGAGTGATTGCATGTGCTCTGGCTCATCACATCCTAGATGTTTGTCTAGTAGTGCGCTGGGCGTACCTCGCGCCTGGAGGCCAGCACTGCCAGCGCTTCAAGCCCTAGGCTCCTCAGCTCCAGTCCCCGGTGGGTTTCCAAGCGCACTCACACCCTTCGAATGACGGAGGAGGATTCTGTTTGTAGGGCTGCCCAGAGATTAAAGGTGCAAACACTCCGTCCCTGTTGTTTCAGTGCTCAACCCAGCCCTTAGGGGGCCATATAGTCTGGGGGTAAGAAAGCACCAGAGTCCCACTGTAACCCCTCTGCGCTGGCCTGCCTGCCTGCAGGCTGAAGTCCAGTGTCATCTGCTGTGGCTACTTCTGTCCCCTGCCCGCAACGAAGTGTGTGTCTCAGCCGAGCTCTCAGGCCCTGCAGCCCCAGCTCCCAGCCTGCCTGTAATCCAGCTGTGCCTCCACAGCCAGCTTCCAAACTCTTGCCTCTAGCCTGTAGCTGCTGCTCACAGGCAACCAGATCCCCTCAGACTTCTGCCACTACTTCCTTCCTTATATTGGAGGGATTATGGTGCCCTCTGCTGGCTGGCCAGTGTTTTCTCCAGGAATTGAAATTGGGGGCTGTTCAAATTTCAAGGGAGGGATGAGGGCCGACAAAGGGTGAGACTATGAGGGTGAAGGTGGGCTATTTTGCACCATTGTAAAAACCGAACACTGTTTTGCAACCATTTTATTAGATTTAACTTGTGTTTTAAAATCATCACACAAATTAAAGTTGGCTACTCACTCGAGCCTACTCTGAAGCACTATATCTACATCCTTCTTAGTTTCTTCTTGTAATTTTGCACAACTCTGTTAATGAACTTCTTGAGTGCAGAGCTTTCATCTTTGGTGGCTTTTAAAGTGTGTATTTATGTTTCAATTTCAATTCAAATTTCCAACCAAGGACTAAATTGGCAACACTGCATGCAACTAGTTGACCACTGGGGTGGGGGGAGGGTGATGGGGAAATTCAAGAGGGAGGTACCCCCCCCCCAGGGGGAGGGGGTCTAGGGAAATCCCTGTGGCTGGGCGTTGAACTGGGCAGTAACAGTCCAGTAATGAGCCTCCAGGTTTATTACAGTACTGTAATGTATGGGGCTGGCTGCTGTGTCTGAGCACGACTGCTTCACCTTGCTGCTGAAGGGGATTGATAGCAACAATGGGGCCTGTTCTTTTCCAGGAGAAGGATCTGAGTTCTTTCCCTGCTGTTGCCACAAAGAGCTGATTGGCCATTGTGTGTAGCACTGTGGCAACCAGGAAGTTCCACCGTTGACAGAATTGATTGCAATATGCTCATTGTCAATGTGCATGTAGATCTTATACCCATTCCCCTCTTGGTTGGTTAGTTACTAATAGGCTGGGTGAAATTTTTCAAAATAATAGTACGTTCACTGAAAAATGCAGTTTGTGGTCAACTGAACTATTTGCAAATTTGGGTTGAATTTCGTGAATAGATGCAGTTGAAAAAGAGATTTCTCCCCCTTTTCCCCCCCAAAAGTCACTGTTTTGTTTCAACTTTTTTTAACAAAATATTTAATGTTTTCATTTTGAAACAATGCTTCATTTCAAAATTTAGCTAGCTTTATTTAAAAAGGCCAAAAAAAAAAAAAAAGGAAAACCAAACCAAACCCTAAACAAAATGAAAAAGCAAAAAAGATTTTGTTTCAGGTCAAAAAACGTTTTGTTTGGCCCAAAGCAAAATATTTTTTGGTTTTCTATTTGGGCCACCCAACCAAAATATAAATGAGTCACTCCTCTAATTATTAATTCCTGTACAGCTGTATGCAGGTACATTATTATTAGCTGTATTCCCATAGCGCCTAGGGGCCGCAATCATGGACCAGGACCCCATGGTGCTAGGCACTGTACAAACACTCAACAAAAGGATAGATCCAGCTCCAAAGAGCTTACAATCTAAGGGAAGGGTGGTGATTTTGGTTTATCCATGAAAGAGGATACTGTATTAGTTTTCATGAATTCTGTGTTTAACCTTAAGATATCAATTACAAACCTGCAGCCCCAGCCATCCTGCAGTCATTGCTCCTTCCTAGCTGTGAATGAAGGAAGTGACACAAGCAAGTGAGGTAATATGTGTTGCACCTCCAACTACATGACCCAGAATGGAATGACGAGCATTGTGAACATTATTTATTATTTCTATTGTAGTAATAACTAAGGACACCAAACAAAGGTCAGGGCTCCCGGTACAAATCAATCAATCCGAGCTCACAATGGAGCTCACAATCTCAGTTTTAAACAATTCACAACAGGTGAACGAACATACAAGCAAGGAGGAGAGAAGGACAAAGTAATGGTAGATTCAGTGTGATGACGCTTTGGGACCTTCTTGTCTTTTTGTAGGTTCCTATTATTTAACTACCACCTATGGGGCCCTGCAACACATCAAGAACTATGACAAGATAACGGTAACTCGGCAGCTGAGCACAGAAGTGCAGGACTCCATTCATCGCTGGGAGAGGCGGAGAACACTCAACAAGGCACGGGCATCCCAATCATCTGTGCAGGTCAGCAGCTTTGGGAGAAGGGGTGGTGGAAAGTGCAGCTTGTGTAGAGTGATACGCAGATCAAGATTCCGGCTTGAAACAGGGAAACCAGGCTTCAAACAGGGCAGCAATTATTCCCAACGACTAGTGATACTATTATTCAGTGCTTGCCATCTGCTTACTAGGCTCTGCACTGCTGACAGAGGAAGTCAAATTTCCTGTCCCAATGAGCTTACATTCTGTGCTGGGCAGCATGGAAGAAGCAATGACGTGCAGGATGGAAGAAAGCTACACAGGGAGCTGTGAGATGTTTGAGGCTTGAGCAGGGAGAGGAGTAGAAAGAATTTGAGAATAGAGAGCTAAGAGAGAGCAGCTGTCACAGTTCAGGGCAACTGCACCTCTCTCTCCTGTCTGTGGCCCCTCAGTGGCACCTAGTTCTTCAGCTGTCATCTTTTGTTGGCAGAGACCCACATTCCTCTCCCTCCTGACCAGGGTTTTTCCCTGCACAGTTTCCTGCCTGCACTGTGACTTTCCCTGCAAGCCAGGCCTCCGAAACAAGCCAGCGTCTGCACTTTGCTTTCTCATTGAAGGCTATGAACAGCTGTAATTGCCAGCAGCCCTAAGTTACCACACAGCTCTTTCGAAGCAAGCACATTTACTCTTAAGGTGAAAGCATAACAGAGAAAACATATTGAAACCCATACAAGAACTTACACACTTGCTAATAAGCTTATCAGAGATCAGCCCTTTCCTCCCCAACTCCAACAAGGGCTCTGTTAGGAGTCAGTCCTTCAAATCCCACCAGCGGGGTTTTCTGTGGGGGGCACTTCATAACAGCCTTAGATCAGAACTAGCACTCCCATGATAGCTCCATCTTTCCTTTCTACAGCTTGAGCCTTTGAGCTTGATCTCATGTCACAGGTAATCAATGCCCCCCCTCACCCCGAGAAGGCTGAGAGGTGAGAAAATTGCATTCACCTCCCAAAAGTCCTTTTTTGTCTGGCAGATTGTTCAATATAGTTCTCTATCATGCAGGCCTAACATCTGTCACATCCCCCCTGACAGGTTACATGCAGTCCCAGACCAGAATAATACATAAACAATTCATTGACTTCAATGGACCCCAAAGATAGTTAAACTTAATTCTATAAGGTCTCCCAGGGACCTGGAGGAAATTGCCATATCTGTCCCAGCAGCGTCCGACAGTCTTTTAATAGAGAGGCTGAGCAGCTGGAACCTGATGCGAAGGCTAGTGGAATCCATTGAGGGGATTCAAATGGGGACTGGCCTGCTTCTATCAGGGGACGAAGATGCTTTTTTACAGCAGCATTTTGGACAGAATTGAGGGGAGAAGTAGGGGAGCCCGGACAGCAGGAGATTGCTCTGATTAGACATTACACATACACAGAATTACAACAGACATTGCCCCTGAGGGACATCATTACTGATCACAATGTTACCCATGATGGTTTTTAAACCCAGCAAACTCCTTTTCACTGGTGACCTAATTCGGGATCTGAGCTGTGGGCCAGACCCCAATTCCTATCACCCCTTATCAAAGGCCACTCCTAGGAATTCCTCTATAGCAACCCGAAGGGTTTACTATTGTGATGATGGAATTCAAAGAAATTACAAGGAGGCTGCACTAAGCGCAGGGAGAGAGAAAAAAAGAGTGGAGAAATTGTAAATCTCTAGGCAGGCAGAGGCAACGGGGTTAATCCCAGGGCAATATGGTCTGAGTTCTGAAGACAAGCTGAAAATCTGAATGGATATATTCTTCCGGATTAATGGATATATTCTGTTGCGTGATTCCCATTAGATTTATCAGCAGCCACATTTACGCACTGATGGGAGAATGTGTCCATAAACCTATCGTTACTTAAAAGAAAGAGTTTGGAAAGGATCATTTTGAAATAGATAGGTCAGAGAACATAAATGCCAGTTGTATAATAGCTGACGTAAGAGTGTGTAACTGAAAATAAAGGCCCACTCCACCCCTGTTTAATAGGCCTCTCTTCCTTCCTTGTAACACTTCCTCTACTTGGCTTGTGTGGGTGGTGTACAGTGGGATGTCCTAGAGGACAAGCATGGAAGTAACTAGCCTACCCAGGGCTGCTGCATTCCCATACTATGAGGTTATCTCAAGAAGCAGCTTGAATAAGGTTTATTGTTACCATTGAGATGGTTGTCTTTCTCCAGTGGCTACTTGGAGAGCTATCCCCATTACAAAAAGACTATCAAAGTTGACACAATAAGCACTCTTGTCAGTCTTGGCAGAGAAGCTATGGACAAAAAGGGGCCTGGAGAGTGGGTTATCCTCTCCTCCCTAGATGTCCTTCCAAGTCAGAGGTGTGGCACTTGGACAGGACAGGCTATGAATACTTCTGTAGCTACCAGCATTGCAGCTGTTCAGTGGATAAATATGCTGCCAAACCAGCATCTTCCCCAAGCACAAAACAAATTTTAAAAACAGCAGCTCATGAATCCTTATTTTCAACCACAAAGTGGCAGCAAAGATCATCTCACTCAGTTTTTCTAGAGGCCTGATTAGTTACTAAGCATACACAAGGGAGCCCTAAAGTAAACAATGAATGTGGAAGTGGAGAGTTAACAGAAGTTGCTGTGGAGAGCACTGGCGTTTTGGCAGACCCGGGGTTATCTACTGCTTCCTTTGTCACAAAGAGAACATCCATGAAGAAACGCTTCACTTTTCATGAGCACTTTAGACATTAGGACAAATTACCCTTCCCTTGAGCTATTTAACTATAGGCTGGACAAATCGCTGGAAAATATACAGGAGAGAAGATTCAGGATTCAGGATTCCTACTGGTCGGGGAATGGTTTAGATGAACTGTTGGTAGGAATACTTTGCAATTCTATAGAACCTTTTACTTGCTCTCTTTTCAGAGTTGAGTCTCATTTTTCGAGAGTCAGATCCCTCCACCAGGGCATATTAAAAATTAACCTGAGGTTTCTCAGCTTTCTCATGTGAACTGTGAGACCAGAGGGCTTTCTGACCAAAGGGCTGGGGTTTTTTAATCTTCATGCATTAGAATGAACCTTGTGCTTCCCACTGGGGCTATGAACTGACCAGAACTGTGATGCAAGATTCTTCCCTGGATAAAACCAAGTATGGCATCATCATTTTCTTGGCCTGACCATTCAGGCTGGGACATGAATGGAATTTACCACCACAATATTTATTCATTTATTTCTGCTCTATTGAAGTAAAAGAGGGAAGAAACTGCACCATGTTGTTACCTGCCAGGTTGGCTATGAGTCAAATCATCTCCTGTCCCTGGTTGTGAGGCCGGATGTCCTGAGGAGAGGCTCTTGGCTTATTCATGATGATGCACACTTCTTTGCTTCTTGTCTTGCCAGGTGATGTCTCATAGATGAGGGTGTGAACTGTTTCAGGATGCACATTCTGCATAGCTGGAGATACTTACTAGGGCCCCAAAACATCAAAACACTTAAACATGTGCTTAACTTTAAGCAGGTGAGCAGACCCACTGACTTCAATGGGGCGGATCACTTGTTTAAAACTAAGTGTTTTGCGGGATCAGGGTCTAACAGTGAATTTCCTTAATTTTGTGTTTTCTTAATGAAAACCCATAAGTGCTGCGGAACTGGGTCTGAACCAAAATCCTAATACAAACTTCCCTGAACTTTGCATCTCAGGCCCATCTTTAATATCTGGTCCGTCTTTATATCCTAAACTCAAGTGTTGTAGCTAATGCTATATTTTTCTTCTCAGGATTTCATCTTCATCTCCTTTTTGGAGGCTGATGCCATGACACGGACACTGGCCACCCGGACTGACACGACAGCTCAGCAGCTAGGCCAGCAATGCGCTGAGAAGTTTGAGGTGTCCGATCCCCAGAACCATGGGCTCTTTGTTCACGTTGACGACAAGTGCTTGCAGCTCGCTGATGATGCCCACCCCCTTCATATAAAATCCTACCTGCTGAAAAGCGAACCCAAAAAAGATTTCCATTTTATTTATAAACTGATATGCAGCGAAGAAACACAGGTTCCAGTCATCAGAGAGCCAGACTTTTTATAATGGCAGAACTGCTCTTGGATTGTGTATGCTGCAGTCTTTGAAAGGCTGAGACAGTTTAATCTCATGAGATCTTCTAACATCCATCCACTGACGTCAGAAACATTTTGGAACTCAGCCTTTTAGCAGTGATGGACAGGGTAGTAGTTGTAGATGCTGTATGATGGTTGGGTGTTTCTCAGCAGAATTCACTTGCAGAAGTAAACAGAGCATTCATAGGAATGTTCCTACTTTGGAAAACTTGAAGTATTAAACCTCAAAACCTCCCTATGGCAATAGACAGACTCATAATGGATGTAGATAATGGAGATTAATCCAGTTACTCCTGAGTTTTTATAGAAGAATGAGCATCTGTCCCATTATAAGTTATATAGGTCAGTCACCTCTGCAGATGGCCTGTAAAAGGCCTATGCACAACTTAAACCCTATTTTTGAGGACTTATATGGTGTTAGTGCCTTGTGCTGGTTCCCTGCAAAGGGCTGTATTTCACCCTGTTTGAATAAATTATGAGTCATGATTGATCTGTTCCATGGCATAGAATTGCATGATGCAGCGGAATTCCATCTGTACCCTGGTATGTTATACCACATGGACTGACTTTTGAAATACATGTAATAACAGAACATGATATCCAATACTATATGTGCACTAAGAAGCCATTCTATGTAGTATGCATTTCACTGAATTATGTAACTTACAAACTTCCATCAAAGCATTTTTTTTCTTCTTAAAAACTGAGACTCTATCACCATCATTTTAGGTGTTCAATAGCTTTAATCAAAGCTGTTGTATAATAATTTCTGGTTAAATGTATTTATTTCCATGTGTGATGTGATCATTTTAAAATCACATCCTATTTGTGGATAACTTGATAGTGTAAAAGCACAAGGGAAAATGCAACCCTCATTACAACAAATTATTTGATTTTAAATGGATTAATGAAATGACTCAAGGCCAGAAACATTTTTTTAAAATGCCCTTTCCTTTTCAGCCAGTACTGGATGCTTCTGTAATTTTCTCTAATATTTTTGTATCTTCAGGTCATACTGTGTTGTTACATGAGTAATACACACTGTTGCAAATTGAACTTGCTGAAGTTCATTTTGATTTCTCCGCTGCTATTCTACAGGGTTCAGAACCCGTCACTGAAATCTCACTGCAGGCTTGAATTTCCTGTAAAATGTCCTGATGCAAAAGCGCACAAAACCTCAAGCCAGTTTTCCTGCTTCTTGAGTGAATAATGGACATATAGGAGTCTTTGGTTTAAACACAGATATTAATCCATCATGGACCTGATCCCACAGCCCTTCCTCAGGCGAAGTTTCCACTGATAATGTACGTAAGGGACCCAATTCTCCCCATGCAGGACCCAAGTAACTGCCAGTGCAGTATGAGTATCCAATCCCAAGGACCACAGGATCAGGCTAAGTTTGACTGATTTGTGTTTGTCAGGAAAAGCACATTGTTATGATTAGAACTGGGAGTTGTGTAATTGCATTCGCTCAGCACAACTTCTACATCCAGCGAACAGTAAGGAGGAAACAGTCGGTATTTGCAAGTCAGGCTGGATCCCACAAGTCACGCTACATTTTTATTACATTACTTTTTTAAAGGGTCCCAGCCTCATTAGTGAACAATGATAGTCATTAGTCATTCACTCTGGGGTTTGAAATACTTGTTCCTATATTCACTAGTGCTATAGTTTGGTTGGGGTGTGTGTGTGAGTGAAATAAATGTATTTGGATCCTTTGTACAGTGCACCAGCCAAATTAGCATAAAAATTAAAAATTATTACTGAGAGTCTGTTACCTTGTAATGCATTTAATCTTGGGTCCATGTAGCCAGGAGAAGGTGATACTGCATTTGGGAAGAGTAAATAATATATAGTGTCTTCAAATACATCATGAGCACTGAGTGATTCCTGAGTGATAGAGGACTAGAGGTTTGCCCCAAAGCCTTTGACTCACATTTCCCACCCACCCCCTCACCTCCCCGCACGCATGCACTGATGTTGTGCAATTGGCTGGCGCCCTCCGCTTCTGAAGTGACTGGGTGAAGAGCCTTGGGATCTTTCTGGATCAAAAGTACTACATGCATGCTATTATTTGGAATACAGCCCAGGGGGCAGGGCACAGCTGAATTGTGGCATCTGGAGTTTGGAAGGAAAGGAGGAAAAAACCCTTAGCAGCTCTTAGCATTTCTGCAGGTGGGGGGTAAAATTCAGGACACCCACATGAAACCTGAGTGATTCAGGTTGATGTACACATCCTGTGCACGGGTTGGGGAAATGAAATCCATCCTCCAACCAGGGGGCATGCTGTGGGGCTGTAGTATAGCCCCTCCACAACCATTATTCCAGCCTATAGGCTAGCATATAAGCTGCTCCTCATCTTTAGGAGTTCCTAGCCCCTGGAGTTTGCATATATATAAATTTTAATCACTATAGCTTGCCAAGCTGAATGAAATATTGGCAGGAAGGTGTTGTTTCCTTTGAGCACAACAGCTGTAATGTCATACAGTAATTTACATCCGCTAGCTCCTCTGAGCTGAAGGACCACAAAGCACTTTGTAAGCTGTTTAGTGATGGTGGATCTGCAAATTATTTATTTCACTGCTCAAACATAATCACCAGTGGACAGATAAAAATGACACACAGCACAGGCCAAGTGCATGGAATATAGCGAAAGAGTCACCTATCTTTACTAAAAGTGTCATGGGATCATTAATGTCCGTACACACCCTCAGCTGTATCAGTCTTATGGAAAAAAGACAACCACCCAGCCCCATTTGCATTAAACTACGTCCTACCCACATAGCTACCTTGAGAAGATTAAGGATCAAGAGTTACCTTGTTGGGAAACTGAACCTGCAAATCCAGATATTTCATACTTAATGTTGAATATGCTAAACTATCTCCTCCAAAATGTCACCAGGGTGTCTTGAGTTTCATGGGAAGCCCAGTTTACCCCCAACATTTATAAAAGCTATTTGGATTTCATTGCAAACTGCCTCCATCCCCCTCCCTCAATCTTTTGACAGTTACATTTTAAAACCACCAAACAAGATTGGAGAGTTATTTATCAATTAGTTCAATTTTTTAACATACTCTGGCTTGCTAAGATCGCACGCAACAAACCACCATCCACCCCAGAAAAGCTTTACAATCCATCAGGCAAGTCGTACATGATCCTGGCTTTCTGACTTCTTTTGTGCCCTGAAACACATTCAGAAATCCCAGAAGAAAAGATGGTTGTGTTTTCCAAAGCCCTTAGACTGACAAGACAATATTAATGCTATAAAATTCATGATTATAGACCCTAAAATAAATCCCATGGGGATCAAGCTAAAATGAGAGGATATGAAAAGGAAATCAGGACCGATTCCATTTGAGGATGATTAATAGGGAATAGCCAGACATTCCAACCATGAAGGAAGAGAAAATATATTTACATATTAAGCTGAAATGACCTACATGTCAGTGTGCTATGCTGACTAGGTAATGCATGCCAGCATCAGGACATAAGTAAATGACTTTCGGAACCCAAAACTTGAGACACAGAAGGTACTGAGCAGCTGTCCTTTGATAACTGAGCCACATTAACATGTTGCAAGTTGAGGAACCCAGTGTCATGAGTCACTTTTAAGAATGTTGGCCTTAAATCCATAATCAGGCATATAAATCAGTGGCTTGATTTTTAGCAGTGCCGTAGCTCCCATTGACAGCAACAAGCCTATTCACATTAGTAAAGGTTTACCACACCTGATAGGTAAGTGCTTGTAGGATCAGTCTCTAGAGACCTTCAGTGCTTTGGAAAGGACTTCTCTCCTATATGTAGGTAGGGCACCTGGCCGCTTGGGGGCACTATATAAATGATATAATGATATATATAAATGATTGATATAAATGATGAAAACAACACCAAAGCAAATACTAATAAGACAGGGGGAGACGTTCCTTGAGGGCAAAGTACAAGCTACTTGGATGCTACCTGAAGTCTCCCAAAAATAAAACAAACTATTCTTTGCCAGTATGGGCCCATTCCAGGACAGTAAGTCCGCTTAAGGGCTTGTCTACACTTGGAAATTTACCGAAATAGCTGGTCTGGAATAGTTTGGCCAATTTAGTTTAACTGACAAAGTGGACCCACTTTGTGGATTAAGTGGATTACGTGGATTAAGCCTCCTATTCCAGAAGGAGCGTGTCCACATGCCGCAGTAACATTCTGGACTGGTCAGTTCAGTAAATTTCCAAATGTAGACAAGCCCAAAGTCACAAATAAATGAAAACATGCAAACTAAACAGCATCTTTCAGGAAACGCATAGTGTCTCTCTCTCTCCCAAGGCAAGCCAGTGGGAGCCAGATTGTGGCAGGTGATGGTGGATGCTCAAATGAGGATACTGTATGAACGTGCATCCACTGCGCACACTCATAGGCCCTGCACTCACCTGCCTGCAGGGACTACTGCCTAGCCGCGCAGGCTATGTATGGCAGCCATCCCAGAGACAGGAAGGAGGCGTGTGGTGGGACGCATTGACTGCACCCAGCAAGTGGAGCTGGTCATTCATACTGGGGAGCATTCACTTCATCCCCTTGAAGGATGTTGCGGCCGGCTGAATCCCATGCACACCCGGCTGCTCTCAGAGGCATAGTGTTGGTAATGTAGCTTTATATGACCATCCAACTCGGGGCTGTTGTTTAAAGCCTTGACAGACACCAGCATCAGCAGCGATAGGAAGTAGTTAAACCTCTCCAGAGCCACTGAGCTGGTAGATACAATGCCGGAGCTACAATGCCAGTGCTAGAGGGAAGATCTGTGAACATGACCATCTGTCCATTGGCTTTGCTACAGAGACTGCCAGTTGTGATACAGACAGCTTCCCACTATAACCTATGAGCCGTTCGTCTAAGCCAACGTCTAATCATTATTGCCCGGTGGCAGAGGGGAAACCCCACAGCGCAGGGCCCTCAGAGGGGTTTAGGAGCATAACGCCTAGTGATTTCAATAGGCATTAGGTGCCTGACGGCCTTTGAGGATTTGGGCCCACATGTCGTGGACCAGCCCGTTGCCTTGCTGCAGGCTGGTCCTGTCTTTCTTTCTCAGCTGGAGGCCGAAGTGCCAGATAGTGAATATGGCAAATTTGGAGGGAACTGTTTGGATTAAATGTGATTTTTGCTGCGTGGCTCCTTTTCTACCCACAATTTCCCTTTTCACCTAAAAGAGCCTTGTTTGACAATTTAACTGAAGGCAACTTTCTGGTCTGATGAGCCACTGCCCTCATGTGATTAGTCAGGCACAATTACTAAGTAAGTGACTCAAGCACTAGCCCTCACATGATCGATCAGCAGATCAGGCGAGATTCTCAACTTTGCAGAGGCCTTTGCCCCTTGAACACGTGCAATTGTGTAATCCAGCCAAGTGCTCCTCATGCGGTAGTTACCACAGCAACATTGCGAAACTACTTGGCCATGCGTGACTTGCAAGGCCAGGCATAGTGCACGAGGGAAACTTGCTGAGCCCATCAAAAGCTGTAAGAAAATCCAGCTCCTTCAAGTAACCCTTTTGTGCAGAGACACCGTTAGTGGCATGCTTAACTGAAGCCAGTAATACAATCCAGAAATAATTTACTAAACCAATTACACATGCAAATCATTTAAGACCTGCTCCAAAGCTCATTGAAATCAATGGAAGGTGTTCCACTGATTCAGCCAAGCTCATAAACTAATCCACAGGTTGTATTTTGAACCGCAGTTTTAGAATGCGTGCTGCAGGCTGCCGACCCCTGCCCTAGGCACATCTGGCCCTACAAGTGCATGCCAAGGAGCCATGGTCAAGCACTTGGTGCATATTAAACCACAGCAACCAAATGAAGAATGGCAGCAACTTCACACCACCTACCCCACCGCACTCCCTGTTGTTGTTGAGCTGACAGACAGGAATCAAAGATGATAACGAGCGCATAGATGGTGCTCTGCAACCTGCTGCATTGTTAACAGGTTTTCCAGAAGCAATAAAATAAGTTGTTGTGCACTGCTAATGACTGTCTGTAGGCCTCGCTTTACGTGGAGGTCGTCAAGCTGATCCCATACAAACATCCTGATGCCTGGAACCCACACCTGTGAAACATCTGCCTTGGACTTTCATATAGGTAGCTGTTAACAGAAGAGGAGAAAGCAGTGGACCCAACTTAGGTCTAAGGAGTGGTGGGCAACTTTTGCATGGCTTTAATGAGATACAAGACATTAAGCTTAATCGCAAGCAATGTAAACTTTGCCCAATTTAGGGCAGCATTGCCAGCTGACAGGAACCTGAGACCTGCACATAATTTGCATAAAAGGGACCATCCAGTTAACTTCTATATGTCTGTGGCTACATTTCCAAGTTCAGGTGAAGCATTGCATACTGGGAAATGTAGTAACTGTAGCCTCATCTTAAACATAAGGATCACTGCAGTGCACATTGTAGAACTCCATGGCTCATCGGTCAAATTTTGGTCACGCCTGAACTAGTTTTGTAACACTTGTTTCTGAAAACACCCACATGTGAACAGGGACCCATTGTGTTAGCATTGGCAAGCTGGTGCTGAGTGGATATTTCCCTGTTGATTTCATGTCAGGTTGAACGGTGAGTCTGCTAACCTGCACTGGCTTTTAAATGGGCAAGGATTTTTTGTAAGGGTTTTAATTGAATTGCTGCTAAGAAAAAGACGACTCATGAAAAGGCCTAACAACCTCAGCAAGTCTGAGTGCTTTTGTGGACAGAAATCAGCTGAATCCAGGATCACTGGGGTGTGGTGCATCTCCCAGTTTTTTTCCTTCTCTTTCATGCATACTAGTTACTTAGGCATGGGTGTTGCACACCATGACTAGCAAAGTTATGGAAAATAGTGCTCTGGAAAGTATTCTTGCAGAAAAAAGTTTATGGATGGGAGGTAAGGAACTAAACTGTATGCTTTGTCATGCCAGTTCTGCTCCCCTTGAGTCACTGAAGCGCCACACTTCCCCCAGTGCATTAGGGCCAAATCACGTAATGTCTGCTCAGGCAAAAGGCCCACCTGCGTATAGGATAGTTGTGAAAACAGAGTTGGGAGTCAAGAAATCTGAGCTAGTCACACATGCTGTGTAATCTTTGCCAGGTCACTTAACCTCATTTGTTGTATAATTACTTATTTAATACAGGGCTTATGTAAAGCACTTTGAGACCCTTAGCTGGAAGATGCTATATTATTATCTGGCAGAAATGGTGAGCTTTGTGCCCAGATCCTCAAAAGTATTTAGGTGTCTAACTCCAACTGATATAAATGGGAGGTAGACGTCTAAATCTCTTTGAGGTTCTCACCCCAATGACCCTTGTCAAGAAACACACAAACCCTACAATGTAGGAATCTGAAAGGCTCTTTTGAATAAAGAAAATGTATCCTTATAAAGGGGAAAAACTTGAGAATAATGCTAAAGATCTGAATTTATGGGTTCTGGGGTCCATGAAATATACTGAATTTCTGAGTGTGTCTAAGAGTGGCATGTACACATTCAAACAACTCTTCGAAAGAGTTTGTTTTCACTGCAGTTTTGAAGGGAATTTGGATGCTTGCCACAATATTCCAGTCTCACAGCCCTCTAACTGCAAGCTACCCTATGTAGCGAGACCCCATTGCTTTCAGTGGGTCTCCAGACAAGCCTATGGATCTGTGAGCATGTAAAAGCTTGCAGGATTGGGGGCTTATTTTGTGGGGTCTTTAAATATTGCTTCTTTCCTTCTCATGCTATTAAGTCACACGACCATAATCATAATGATGTTTCAGGCCTTTCAGAGTTCTGTGATCTCATTTTTATTTTTAGATTTTTACCATCTGTAAATGTTTCAAAACTGAAACGAAACAAGAATTTTAAAAAAATCTGAAGTGTAAGCAAGAGTGAAGGCTTAATTCTTTTTTCATTTCCACTGAAGCAGAAAGTGATTCTTGCAAACATTACATCTATTATCACCTATCCTGTTCTAAAGTGTGCTCTGGAACTTGTCTTTTATATCTTCTCTCCAGGAGGCAGCAAGCTGAGGGCGGAGCAATGCCTTTAGCTTGCTCTTCCCTACATAAATGGAATTTCAAGCAACACCTGCTCCTCTGTGAAGGGCTACCCAGAATTCCCAGCCACACCACATCCCAAACAATGGCCTAGTATTTTTCCACAGGCTCATTCCCTTTCCAAGTAAGAACAAAAGGAGATTTTGTAAACCAATCTGTAGCATTTTTTTGAGAAGCACTCTGATGGTAATCTGGAAATGAAGAACAATGAAGAAAGGTATGGGGACTTTTAAACTATTATGAAGCTCTTTATAATTAGATACAGCTGGCTCTCAGTTTATGACCCACTGAGTCATCTCAAGTAAGTGTTTGGGATACTGTTTGAGAGAGGAGAGTGTATGTTTTTGTAAGTAGATTTTGGAGGTTCATTTCAGGCAGTCACACAAAATGTGTAAGCTTCTACTTAACAAAGAACTTGCTTCAAGAGCTAAGATGCAACAACATAGTGCCTTAAAGGTCCATGGAACATTAAACTTTCCTTTTATTCACAGATGATTCCAAGTGCTGCACCATCACTCACAGACTTATGAGTGTAAGTAACACTTACACAATGGTGCTAAAAGTTACAGCACTTAGACAATCTTTATATTCTTTGAGAAACAGAGTAACTTTATGCCCTTCAACTCACATATTGGATAATTATCAAGTACAACTGATTTCTTTACACCATTAAGGATTTAAAGCTTGATGTACAAACTATGGCTTCTTTGTTTTTCAATCAATTTGCAATTAGTCACTGTAAACATAAGTTCATTAATAATAATAATATCCCCACTTTTTATACACTAATTAGTGCTAGCATCAACCGTTTCAAATGCAAAATAATTAGTTAGAGATCAAATTTTAATCTTAAAGTTAGAATCCCCAACAGACTGCTTGTAGTGTTCAACTGGAGACTCTCTAAAATGATGTGACTGTAGCATGTATTGGGCTTTAAAACAAATCAATTCCATTTCAAGTGCTGCCGGTGTAACACTAACCCTGCCCAAATGCATTTTGTAGTACACCAGTTAGATCCGAAAGACTAGGGGGACACAATAAAGTCCATAATGTCAGATGGGAGGCTTTTCAGTGCTGAATCTCTTCAGTGGAGTTTGACACAGCTCCCACTGCATTATTTAAAACTGATGACAGTGCTTGACATTCTCTTCACTTTGCATGCAGTTGTAGTCCTGATTATTAGTTTTTTTAAAAGGCTATATCTTTAGTAAGGATTATTAATGGGAATGCTGTTTTCATTAATATCCAAGGCACACATGATCCATGGCCAGTTGTATTCTGCAATAGACAAGAGTAACAATTATAAATACAACATAGTCTCTCCTTATTTAGAATAATTGAATATGATAGTTTTTACAAAGAAATTAGCATCTGCTCATTGGGTATCTGAATCCATAATGTAAATTAAGATTGGTAATATTAGAGATGCCTTTTCAAGAACAGTCTTGCACTTCAAGATTCAGACTATGTCTAACTGCACATACCCTACACCCCACAGTGAAAAGAGGGCTGCATCCACGCTGCAGTGTGTAGCTACATGTGTCAGTGAAAGGCTCTGGTGGATGGAAGCAGCAGGGAAAGGCTCTGAAGTGGGAAACTGCCAGAGACTTTCCCCACTGATGAAGCTTTCACCCTGTGGTGTGGGAAGATTCCAGCAGTAGGGAGGCAGCTGCAGGATGCTACAATGCTAAAAATAGCAGTGTAGTTAGGGAGATGCTCCTTGAGGAATAGAGAGCCATTCAGCGTATATACCCACAGGGTTCAGATGTGTCTTTACTCGCCTAAGCAGTGCCTCGCTGTCTATGCTGATGTTTATACCTGTGCAAGGGAGGCATGTAGTGGTTTTACACTGCACACCACTGAAAGCAGTGCGCAGTGTAGACGTGCCTTATGAATTCTATTTACAAAATAGACTGAGCGGAGGAGCAAAAAACAAGCAGCTAATAGGAAGTGAAACATTTACAAATTATCAGCTTCTGCTTTTTAAACAATAAATAAGGCGGACTGATATTGCAAGCTGAATTACCTGTCAATAGGATAGCCTCCTTCGCAAACATTGACCAAGGCATACAGCTGCCTCAGAGCATACTCGTACTGAAATTGAATGAAGAACATTAAGCATTCCAATGTCAAATCCCAGCCTTTCTTTATTTAAGCTACATGTAAAAGGGCTTTGTAGATGCTGTTAATACCAATGATTTCTGTCCTTGTTGGCATATTCTAATATCAGACCAAAGTTACCTCTCTCTCACACTTTTCATTGCACCTTCAGCCATACAATGTCCTTAATATCCCCGAGTGCCAGGCAGCCCCTTCTCCTTTATTCAGATCTCACTGCAGATTCCCTTCTTATGCAAGACTCCTAATTCTAACCAATATCGGTGAAAGCACAACTCTAATATAGACCAGCGTGGCCTCCCCCTGTGTTGCGTTGTCTCTCTAGATTGTAAGTTCCTTGAGGCAGGGAGCATATCTTTTGTCTCATGTACAGTGCGCTGAGCACTCTGTCAGTGCTTAATAGATGAGACTGTGATGGGCTGAGACTCTGCTTTTTCCAGTAAATTCTGTTTTATGGTTGCCTCATCCTCTCAACCCACCCTTTGTCTGTTTTCTGCATCTATTCTGTCTTGTGTGACACCTAGATGGTGGGTTCTTTGGGACAGGGACCAACTTCTCTGTTACTTGTTTGTACAGTGCCTAGCATTGAGCATTGACTGATGCTCTTAGATATTACCGTAACAAAAGTAAATTTTTGTAGTAACGTTCCAAAAAAGTATTTCTATGAATTCAACAAGAACCAAATAATATCAAGTAGGATGTCACAGGTAGTATACAATGTACAGTCCAGGGATCTCTTTGTAGGATATAATTATGTACATTATGTGTTGTATTTCAAGGCTGCTGTTTAATCAACTCAACTAAATTGATTAAAAACCAATATTGAATGTCCTGTTACTAGTGAAAGGCCAGGAGAAAACAGTAAAAGGAAGGGAGGAGATCCTTTCTCTGTTTTGATGATCTTGTTACTTGTAGGTGGCTGCTTGCATACAGAATAGCTTTCCTTTTGCTTCTGAAAATGTTACTCAAGTTTTATTAAAGCAAAAATATAGAGGCGATCAATAATCCCAATTTTGCCTTTTGATAAAAATTGACTTTGGAAGAACACCTTGACAGCTGTGCTTGTCTTACTGACAAACTTAGTGGGTTTTAGCTAACGTTGCACTTACCAAGGGAGAGTGCCAGTTGAAGCAGTGGCCTTTGAAGTGGTTCACTGCTGACTGGTAGCAGTCATAATCAGTGATGGGCAGTCTGTCTGACAGAATTTGCTCAGTTTGCTCCTCTGATGCTGTTATTAGGAATATGATCTTTCTCATGGATTCCTGAATAATCTGTTTAGCCTGCACACAAAGCAAAGACAACTTATAACGTGCTTTTCTTGACCCCTAACTTGAAGACTATTAACTGAATACCACTTCCTACTTTCAAAAAAACCCTTGGGTTTTTTAAAAATATTGTTTTCTAAAAGAAATAACATTTAAATTACAGTCCCTTTTGAGCCTGCTCCTTAATAAAACATGAACAAACAAAAAGGGAAATCAGAAAGGTGACAGGTAGTTGGCTCCCAATAGAGCCTTCATTTAACTTATTAATTCTCCCTGCAAAAAGAGGGGAGAAACACAGCAAACATGGCTAGACTTGCTGTAATAACCTTCTGAGAAAATGTATTTACTCTTCAATAATGATATTAGAGATATGGGAGACTTTGTTATTGGAAAAAGTCTTATCTCAGAAAGGCTAAAGTAGACAATCATTCTGAAATATGGTTTCCTTACGTAAGAATTATGGGGGCAAGGGGATATCTCTGGCAGTGGAATGCCTGACAGTAAAATCTAGTTGGTTAGCTTTTGCATGTTTATATTCCCATTTGGTAAGTTACTAATACAAGCTGTGTTGTCTATAGATCTCAGAAGTTTAAATAATCATGGAGAAAAATATCAGATGGCTGTTACCGATATGAGATCTATTTTGTCATTTGCGGAAACTCAATTGGAGTCTCATTGGAGTTGCTTCTGATTTACATCCACATAATGGAACTGAATTTGGCCTTATGAACAGCAGTTAGAATTTTTAGCTTTACCTCTAGATGTGTTTTCATCTCCTCTACAATCTTCTTAGCCTCATAAATATCATTGGTGTTCATCAGCTTCCGTTTCATGATTTCAAGAGGCACATTAGGACTAGGAGTGAGATCGTAGTGTGCCACTGGGGGCAGTGAAATAGGAGTGGATTTCTTTCCTATGCCCTGAAATTGCACCACTTTCATAGAAGAGATGCTCTGCACATTAGAAAACAAACACACACACAGGTTAAACATCTCCGCTAGATAGTCATCTTTTCTGTTGCCATGCAAGCCTGTTAATTTTCTATAGTTGCTTGACTACGGAAGACATAGGAAGGGAAGTACTGTTTTAAAAGAGGTAGGTTGTCCTAAAAGTGGCTAATCTTCATTTTCAAAGTTCCATAAGGCAAAAGGCCACCAGGTTGAACAGCCTGAATTTTACACATGTAAGACCACTTCAGGAAATCATGCTATTGGTACACTGAACAATGGGATGGATGCTTTCAATTTCATTTATGAATAATTTGCCATTTTATGGCACCTTCTACCCAAAGAGCTCAAAGCACTTTAACATACCCTGGCAATGGGCATAGTACACCCCTTTTATGGATAGATAAAGTGAAGCCTTGGGAGGTTAAATCAGTGGCACGAAGAGAACCCTTATGTCCTCACTCCCAGTCACCTGCATTAGCACCTAGACCACATTTCTTCTTGCTATATCTTTGTAGGAAAAGAAAGCCAGGTGATGTCTGGTGCAAGGAGGCAAACCTGACCAGGAATTGCCTATTCTATTCTGCTTGCCTGCTCACTATGCTCTGCTTTCTCATCAGGTCTCAGGCATAGTGACACAGCAACAACAGAGAACAAAAGAGTAGCCAGGAGGCTGGCATGAAACTGTGTGCACATAAAAGTTGAGAGTTTGGGGAGCAGCAAATGGCTAATGGCCCTTTTGAGGGTATGAGCAGAGAATTAGGAAGGAGTAGGAGTTCACAGTGTAGAAAGAAGAACAGGCTACTGTAGGTGGGGGGTAAAGAGGGAGAAATGAGAATTTCTTGGTTCCAGTCTTGCACTTTCCAGTCTGAAGGGTACATGCAGAGACTGCAAGCTTGCAGTTCTAGATATGAGTGGCTACAGGCCTGAGTTGCAAAATTCAGATCTGGAGTTCTGGTTCTCTAGCTTTGAGCAGGCTTTAATTTCTAAGGTGGATATTTAGAATCCGAGGATTTGTCCCCTCGCTAAGATTCAGCGATTTTAAAGGGATTAGAGTGAGTGAGTGTGTGTGAGAGAGAGAATGACTTAACATGGAAACCACTTAAATTAATACTCACTTTGTTCCCGTATTGCATCACATGGCTGGTGTTGGTGTGTTTCTTCACTATCAGAAACTGCTTATGGAGAGTTTCTTTTTTCAGATCCTCCTGCATGAAGAAAGTCACATATGCTTATAGAAATCTAAATATTGCTGTTGTAAACTGCAAGGAAAATTTAGAAAGGCCTTAGCTGCCCATGGGCAGGAGGTGACTACAAGGGCAATGGCCATTAGCACTTCAAAAGAGATTAAATGGAAAGTTAGGAAACTTCGGTGAAGTTGAGATTCCATGGCATCTTCTCAAGAGGGAGAAAAAATCCCTGAAGTGTATCATAATTACTGTAAATTTGCTCTAAAACAACTCTAATGAATGGCAGTAGTTTTTGTTCACTATTTAAGGATCAATAAGGAAGTTTTGATATACTGTTCAGTAATTTGCACTTTGAGATTTATATTCAAAAGCTTGCGGTGATGTTGCCCCAAATTAGTAAATTCAGGCTAAGTGAACTCAAAATTAGTGGCTAGACTGTTCTCTAACTTTTTCCACTTCAACACCCACAAAAAAAGAATGAAGTTTCTGAACTAAATTTAAAGTTGTCCAAATGAACAGCTTGCACAAATACTGAATTTGTCAATAAAGTATTTAGCAATCTTAAATAAAACCTAAAGGATAAAAAGAACCTCTTATAAAGAAAAACTGTAATGCTTAAAGCTTTATAATTGTTTTAAAGCATCAAAAACCTGATCTAAGTAACTTACCACATCAGAATCTTCCATCCAATTGACACTGTACCAGTCACCTAGGTAGGTCTGTCTCTTCTCATCATAGTAACATGCATAAGAAGACTCCTTAGGATTGGCAGCAGTAGTTGCATAGACTGTAAGACAAATGGAAGAGCAGCCTTTATTTAAGTTTCCCCATTCGTTTGGTATTTAACTGCCTGCTACACTTGTCTGAGGGTAGTTCTGCTCAAAAACAGCAGTGCTTTTGAATGGAAAAATCAGCCTGCTAATATTTTGTCCACAGTTGGTTTTGGTGCCACTGAGAAAGCTCTTTTCCTTTTACCAACTGTGTGTTCTTTTGTGGGAATATAATGAAGTACATACAGTTTAGGGAAAGAGGGCTTTGATCAAAAGCTACTATTCAAAAAGCTATAAATACTGATGATATTTTAGTTGAAGAAATAGATTCTTAAGTGACCAGATGAACTGCCTATTCTGCGTGCATGCTAACAATGGGCGTTAATTTGACTTTTGATTTGGAATGTCACTGAATGTCCCTAGGGAGTGCTGTTATAGCTATGTCAGTTCCATGATATTACAGAGACAAGATGGGTGAGGTTTTATCTTTTAGTGGACCAACTTCTGTTGGTGAGAGACACAAGCTTTTGAGCTACACAGAGCTCTTCTTCAGCTTTGTGTAACTCGAAAGCTTGTTTCTCACGAACAGAAGTTGGTCCACTAAAAGGTATTACCTCACCCACCTTTTCTCATTTAATGTCCCTGAATTTCCTCTTTTCCAGAAAACACTGTCACTGGAGTAATAGTGTATATTATTAACTCTCCTTATTGAGAGAACATATTACAGTAAAAAAATCTTTAGAACAACAGCTCCATCCAACAATGTACCAGTCAAGTCCTTTGTAATGCAATGGGATACATGTTCAAAGCATTAAATTATCCCATCACGGGGACAGGAAGCCTAATCCTAGCTCTAAAAAATTCACACACCAAAAGACCTCAGAAGTGAGCATGGTATATATAGCATGGTATATTTTGTATGTCTGCAGGAATTTTTGAGTTCTAGGAAGGAAGTTGAATGTAGCATTTGTGTTAACAATATAACAATAGTAATTTCTTTGTAAATACAAGTGATTTTGTTTCAGTCAGAAAAGAATTAGAATCTGGCGAAAAGCAGGAAGATGCCAAAACCTCCAGAACTGAAAACTTTTATTGCCTTCTTAATGGTTTGCATTTCATAGTACTTTCCAAGGTACATTCTTAAAATACTTAACCAATAATCAATTACACCTTGCAACTCGCCTTTGGGGGTCCATGAGTAACATGTCAGTTTACAGATGGATAAAGAGAACAGATGTTGTCAAAAACAGTCTCAATTTGGTGGCAGAGCTAATAACAGAACCCAATAGTCCTGATGCTCTGCTAAACCACTACTTGAAGGTGGGGATTATAATCCCAGGACTGCCTGCCCTCCATACTTCTGATCAAGTCATGACGTAGCACATTGGCCACAAGAACTCCTGCCCATTTCAAGCTTGGAAACACCAGGCCAAAAAGCGGACTGATCACTTACCGTTGATATCACCAGCCAAATGGCTCATCATTGATCCAGATTCACATGCTTCGATGTAAAACACCAGCTGTAGAATAAAGAAGACATGTTAGGAAAAAACACTGGGTTGGAGAAAAGAGCTTCAACTCCTTTCAAACAGTAATTAATCTGTCCTTACTGATTAAATCCACTGAAACAGCACACTACACATAGCCCTACACATAAATAAAAGCAAATCAGGTCACTTCCTGCTTTGGAAAACTGAAACAGGTGAAGAAAATCGCACTGAAAAGGTTTCTTAACGACTTTTCTATGTACAGATTACATGGATCGTTTTGCTAATACAAGTAGAATTCAATTAGCTTGTCAGATTTTTTTTAATTGGAAATAATGCACCAGTATGAGTTGGCGGTAGCCTTAATATTTTTGAGACATCACCACCACTTATATAGACCTAAATACAACCACCTATAGTACTCTGAGGTGATTAATAAAAACTTATTTTTAAGAAGGCAATCTAACAAAAAGCTGTAGATACCAATTAGTTTTCTTTGCTCTAAATGACTTCACCTGTGCCAAAATAGGACTAGAAGCTACTTAGATAAACTAATTGGTGGGTTGTTTAGTTTAAATGTTAGTTTCTGTAGGTGTCCCTTTATCCTCAGCTGAACTGTTATTTTGTAACAATAACCAGCAGTGAATCACAAGATACACACAAGCTTCCTACAATAACGGTACATGGGGTCAAGGTAACAAAGCACAAGAAGCAGGGGCAGGGATGAAATGATAGCGGATGTTTTTTCAATTCCACTGGTGATCAAAATATATGGGTGACACGGGACAGTGCGACATCAGGATATGAATCCTTTCAACATTGATCCAAGTAAGTCACATACTACAACTGCAAGTAAACAACTGAAGATGGCTCAAAAATGGAACACATAGCTGTTTAGATGGGGAATCTGGATCTAAATTTCATGGCTTGGAATCATCTTTCTCTTCAACAACTATGATTTTATTGTTTAAACAATTGAGGGAAGTGCAGCCAAAGAAGTCACAAAGGTGCTTCCTCTGAATTAGTTCTTCTATTAATTTTATAACTTCTGAGAAACTGTTATTTACCTTCTGGTATTTTTTGTGATGGTACATATAATAAATGGTCTTATTCAAGTCCTTTACATGGAGCTGTAAAATAAGAAAACTTGTTTTAATACCACCTTAATTTAGCAAAATAAATAAGGGAACAAACTCATTTCATTAGAATAACTGATTGCTACATTTTTATATATAACTGCGTCTAACTATTTAGAGATGTAAATGTTTTCATTGTTCAAGTTTACAAGAGAATTGCTTGAATATTAATGCAAATGAGTATCCCTTTAGTTACTTAAATAAGTGATCTACTGTAGTTTGTGATCATCCCGGCCAAATTTAAGACGAAGAGTTATACTTTTTACCCCCAGTGTTTGGCCCCCTTGGGAAACGGCGGTTACAATATTTATTACAGTGGGACAAGATGAATAATCATGCCCACAAAAGTCTGGATGATACACTGGAAAGCTAAGCAATAAAATTACACAACAAATAAATTGTCTGTGTGGACTGCAGCTCTCAAACATTAAATACTCTATTTCATATCATGCCCAGATTGTGATATGTAGATTTATGCTGCTGTAAACTCGAAGATTAGAACATGGTTCCTTATATTCTTTCCAAGAAAAAATAGTATGTTAAGAAATTTAGATTTATAGAAATATTTATTTTATGGTAACTCTAAAAACGTTCAAAATAAAATGCTTACATCATCATTAGGAAAAGCCAGTAGTCCAGGGGCTCCATGGTCAGTGAAATAAACAAACACATGATCTTTGGGACCACTGCCAATAGAAATTCAGAAACAATTGGCTGTCTAAACATTTCATCTTAGTCTTTAGGTAAAATCCAGTTATAGTATTGAGACATGCTGCTATTTTTTAAGATAAATCAGAAGACATGGTCTCACCTATATCACCTTTATTAATTACATACTATACTTTGGATGCTTATGACTAGAAAAGGAATGCAAATAGGAAGCCAGACTCCTGAACTGAACAAAAGCATATTATGTATCTTTTTTAAGAGTGCTCAGAATTTTCACACTAGCAATTTAAATGGATTTTAAGAGTCTTATTCCTGTAATATATATGCATTTTGGGTCATTTTAGTCCCAGATTAAAATTTTCTAAAAGTTTTATAAAACCTAAGAATCAATAGATATTTCCATGATTATTTTTAATGTCAGTATTAATTTAATTCAGATTCATAAATATATCCTGCAAATATCAGAAAACATTGATACATTTTAAATATGTTCTATGAATGCAATGGGCACAAATCTGGGATTTTTAGCCTTATAAACCTTGATGCTCTGGTATCTTCACTGATAGGAATTCTAAAATCAAATGTCCAGTATACAGGTACAACAACACGTTTTAGAAAAAATTAGTAGACCTCTTTCTATCAGTTGGCCAGAAAACCGTCATGAAAACTGCCATATTTACCAAGTGACTAAATAAGCTTAAATACATAAGTCTGAAAAGGTAGCAATGGAAAAACAGTACTGTCACGCTGGCTGGATTGGGGGGCATTTATTATGTTATTTAACACCAATATGTCAAAATCATAGTAATTCATGTGAGATACGCCATGCCAGGTACTGTTAGAAAGGCTATAATGTGCCAAGTAAGATGATAATGTTTATATTCGTGTGTTATGTGTGTAATGGAAATTATGGATGTTTGATATATCTGTATTTCAAATTGTGCTGTGTCTGGATCACACCCCAGACAGAATGGCTGCAGAACAATAGCCTGCTTAATGGCCCATTAAGAGATCCACAGGTACAAGGGTCCAGGGAGAGAAGCCAGGGATACACCTGATGAGTCACCAGGATTTACTCATGTGACTCTGGACTCCATCTTGGTTCCTGTAAAATTCCACAAGTAGCATGGCACAGACCAAAGGACATAAAAGGCAGCTGCTCGGGGTCCATTTTGTCTTTAGTCTGTCTTTCAGTCTTTACCTACCTCTGGATCATCTCATCTATAACTGAACTGAAACTGTGAAATAAAGGACTGAGACCCATCCAAATACTGGATGTACACCAGAGGGATTATACAAGCCTGCAAATTCCACAATTCTATTAGAAACCTGATATATATGGACTTTCAAATCATTTGTATGTATCTGATTGATTTAATCCTTTAACATTTCTCTTATAGTTTTTCTTTCTTTTTATAATAAACCTTTAGTTTTATTTACTAAAGGATTGGCTGGCAGCGTGGTATTTTGGGTAAGATCCAAACTTATATTGATCTGGTACTGTGGCTGACCCTTTGGGGTCAGGAGAAACCTTTTTGGTAAAGAGCATAGAGTTTAAATAACTGGTCTCTTTACTGGACCTAGTGGCTGATTGGGAGCCGGAGACTGAAATGCAGTAAAGGGGGCTGTGTATATTTGTATTTTGGCTTTTTGATAACCGGTGTGGGGAATCAGAAGCAGTTTGTGGCTAGTTGGGAAGTCTGACTTCAGTGTCACCCACCAGTGCTGGGAGAATCTGCTCTCCTTTTACAGCCTGCCCTGACCTTCGCATTTTCAGGTGGCTACCCTAGGCATGAAAGGGTCACAAGTACCATAAACTTTATTTGAACCAGGAAACCACTGTCAAACTTCATGAAAATATCTGAAGAGGAAGTTTGAATATCAACATTACAAAGCAGTGGTTAAGGCCTAAACATTACAACATTGTGCTAACATCAGAGAGCCATAAAATGAAACTGAACAGTCTTTTTCAGCATCCAAGCTGCAGTCTATCCAAAATGTGTATTAGTGATAAAAAGGTAGCTCAATTTAAAATAACATTTATAATCAAAGGCTAACCCAGCTGACGTTTTTAAGCACTAGAATTGAAGCTTTTTGGGCTCAACTATCGTAGAATAGCTGAAATTTTAAAGGGACTAGACAACTGTATTAACTAAAGCATGGGAAGATGGGTAATTTGATTCATTTTGTGTGTGTAAACTGACTGTTATTGCATTAATAAAGGAGTCTCTCTGGTCTGGTCTATACTAAAAAATTAGGTCAAACCAGTTATGTCGCTCAAGAGTATGAAAAATCCACATCCCTGAGCGGCATAGTTAAGCCAACCTAACCCTAGTGTAGATAATGTTAGAGCAGAGATCCCAAACTGTGGAGTGTGCCACCCTAAGGGGCATAGAGGAATGTTCGGGGGCAGGGGTTGCAACAGGGCCCGGGCCAGCCCCTATGGGGGAGTCGGGGAGGGAGTGCTGCCCAGCCCTGCTCTGTCCCCAGCCCCACCCTCAGTCTCAGCCTCTTGTTCACCTTTGGGCCCTGCTCCCAGCCCCAGCCACTGCCCCGACTGCAGCCCCACTCCCGGATGTGGCCCCGGCCATGCCCCTGGCTCCTGGGTGTGGCTCCGCTCCTAACCAGGGTCCCGGCCCCGCTCCCACCCCAGCCACAGCTCAAGCCCCAACTGTGGCCTCCCTCCCAGCTCCAGCTCACAGGGGGTGCAGACACAGGTGGTGGGGGGTGCAAGGTAAAAAGTTTGGGGCCCACTGTGTTGGGTGTAGATAGTGTTAGGTTGATGGAAGAATTCTTCTGTCAATCTAGCTGCCGCCTCTAGGGGAGGTGGTTTACCTGCACCGATGGGAGAACTGTCAGCATAGGCAGGGTCTACACTGAAGCACTACAGCGGCTCAGCTGTAGCTGGGCTGCTGTAGCATTTCAGGTGTAGACGAGCCTCTGCGTGATACTACAAAATAGGACCAGGTGCATTATGGGTTTTTTCATCTTCCTCTGATGCACCTGGAATACTGTAGGCCAGAACTAGACATACTTAACACAGGACTTCTTACACCTAAAAGATATTGCAATAATAGGAGGAGATTCTAAAGATTCTTCCTCATCGGTAAGGCCCTTAATGAGTGTATTGGTGTGAAGGATGACAATGTGGCCAAGCTGCTCTGAATTGTATGGTTATATTTATCCAAATTAGGATCAGACTATTTTTTCTCTGCTAAAATTTAGCTATTTTGCCAGACTTGTTTGTACTAGTCAGGTTCTGAAATTCTTTGTGGTTTGGATACTTAAAGGCCTTGATCTCAGAAGACCTCATGTCGTGTGTCACAGGAATCAGAAGGTTGTTGTATTCATGCAAGTGGCAATTATGCATGGGTGCCAGTAAGGTTAAGCACTAACTACCGTCATCTTACTGAGTAACAGTAATGTGGGCCACCCTGCACATCCACTCCCTTATTTGCAACTATCCAGAGTGTTTTTAAAACAAAACAAAACAAAAAAAAAGGGGGGGGGGGTGGAAGTAGGTTGAAAATACCCATGTATAAGAAGCCGTGGGCCTAAGTGTAATTTTTAATTTGGCTAATGAAATGTTTAGCTGTGTTCACATCTTAGGCCTTACTCCAACTTTCAGAAGGAAGCAATTTTGCAGCTGTACAGCAATATATTCATTAATATAAACTCAGAACCCATCTCAGCTCTTCTAATCTTGTATTTATACATTGAACATTTTAAGTCTGAGCTATGCAGGGTGAAGCCCCAAATGACTACAGCTAAATTGGCAATGGCCAATTTAAATACAGTCCAGCTCCATATCTTTTCTCTTTTCTTCCATCCAACTCCAATGCCAGAGTTCCCCTCTCTCTCCACCATCTTGTCCCCAGTAGCTAGTTCCCCTCTCTCTCCACCATCTTGTCCCCAGTAGCTAGTTCCCCTCTCTATCCACCATCATGTCCCCAGTGGCTAAGTTGCTCTTTATCATGGATATCTAGATCTGAATCCACACTGTATTTGGTATCAGTCAGATACAGATGCACACTATTTGGTACTAGATTGCAAAAAAAGCAGAATTGTCACATTATTAATTCCAAAGATGTGGAATAGCCATTGACCAGTCTTGCTAATCCTCAATCTGGACAACAAAATAACTAATATTGCATTTAAATCCCAACTTTACTCAACGTCAGCACATGAGTGTCCAGCCCTATGATATGAATTATCATTCCCTAAACACAATTTCTGTTACCTTTTTAATACTTTTCCTGATCCTATGCCCTTCATTGCTTCAGCATCACCTCTCAGAACAGCAAGGAAATTTTCTGGAGTAACATCCTACAGATCAAGAGAGTTTTAAAATTAAATATGAAATTCATTAGGTAAGTAGATAAGGTTGATTGATTGTTAAACAGACTGGTTCTGTATGACAGAACCAACAGGTGTTTTATAATGCAGAGGAATGCTGTCGGGGAGGGCTTTGGGAGCTGGTGCCTATGATAACCATTATTACTAATCTTCATATACAGTATTTTTCTTTTCCTGTAAGGGCTTGTCTATACAGGAAAGTTTTACTAGTTATACCAGTATACAAAAAATGATATAGATATACTGGTATAACCCCCCATGTGGACAGTTATTTTGGAATAAGGGTAGCTCTTTGGTTTAGCTTAAACTCTTCCAAAGCAACATGAGTTAAACTGAAAAAAGACACTCTTATTCCAAAATAAGCATGCACAATAGTTATACTGGTATAACTGTATCTGTTTAAATTCACTTTCTGGTGCAGACAAGTCTTTCATCACGATGGTCACTCACGGCAGTTTGTTAGATCGTGGCTGCTCTTGGAAATCAGGCAGCAGTCACAGTGGAGGAAACTAGGAAAATGTTTCAGTGATTGCATGTGTAAAATACAGTGAAATCTATATTTCTGGTCACCCTTATTAGGTGATCTGCTGTCTTGGGAGACTGCCTAAAAATATCCTAAATGTATTACATCAAGTACAGTTCTGATCCTCCTCGGTTAAGCAACTGATTTTTCTCAGTCCCTTTTAGCAGGTTTCACTGTCAAAAAGTTTAACCTGATAGCAAAGGGTTACTGCTTCTGATTTCCAGTTAAACAAGTACAAAACCTAAGTTGCTGTTTGCCAAACAATGTTAATCAAATAGAAGTCTCTGGCTCCTGGCAGGATTCAGTGAAATACAGTAACTATTTTTTTAACAAAGTGAGGAATACCTTTGTTTGAAAAGTTAATGATTACTTCCCATGCCGTTTAGAGAGGACAAACACTCAGGTGACAGTCTGAACTGAAATTAAGTGTTTTTATAGCTCTCTTTGCCATAGGCTTGATGGTTGAATATGCAGACCTCTGAGACTTCCTCCAATTTAAGATACACCTACACAGCATGCCACTGGTGGCAACCTGTAAGGTATGTGTAGCTACATGCCACAATAAAAAGCACACTGTGGCATGTAGCTACACACAGCAGTGAAAGCCTCTGGCAGTGAGGAGGCAGCAGGAAAAGATTCTGGCAGCTCCACACTGCCAGAGCCTTTCACTGTAGGAAGGAAAGACTCCGGCAGGGGAAAGGCAGTGGGGTAGCTGCTGGAGCCCTTCCCTACTGCTGGGAGCTGTTATAACCTTTCCCTGCTCCTTCCCCCAACCAGAGCCTTTCTCTACTGCCAGAGCCTTTTTCTGAGGCACAGAAAGACTCTGGCAACAGGACACTATACTGCTAAAAATAGCATTGTACACAGGGAGGTAAAGAGTCATGCAGAGTATATAGTTCAGGCATGTCTTTACTCGCCTAAGCAGTGCCTTACCGTGCTCTTCATACCAACACTATACTACACTGCTCTTCATAGCTTGCTAGTGTATGTACTCTATATGCCGCCATAAGGAGTATGCAGTGTAGATATACCCTTAGTAGCTCATAAATTACTCAAATATTCGGCTACAGAGCCATGAAGTCAGTGAGTGATTGTTTCATCAAATCTAAAATGTAATTTAATCAGCACGTTCATATATAGAATTTTCGCTTTTTTAAAATGTAATATTTCCCCTCCCCTCACTCTGAGTATGTGCAGAAATAATGTAATAGTCTATTATTATGGTTTCTACTCCACTTTAACATACCCTCGGTTTACATCCTTGGTAGGAATGATCAACTAAGCCATCCAACTAGATGAACACCCTGGAGTGCTTTGTATTAACCAGAGGCTTAATATTAAATGTATTAAGGAATATCTAACAGTCTGGAGGGTGAAAAAAGATTTACTTGGAGCACTGGGTAATGTTAAATCTCAAACATACTGGTGAACAGTAGAGATTACTTCAGTACTACCTCTTTTACATAGTCCTTTGGCACTCCTTTGTACACATCCGTGCCATTGGGTCTATTGATGACAATTCCTTTGGTTGGATTTCTGAAAGTTAAGTTGGACACATGTATTAAGAATAATTCACATGCCATAAGTGCCAACAAATTAACTTGAAAAATATTAAAAGGTCATGAAATGTCAACATGATCAAGCCCAAATATTTGTACATATTTATTCATAAAAGCATCACCTCTTTAAAACTAATTTTGAATTATCAAGTGGAGGTCCCTGTGCCTTAATGAATTACATACGCTCAGCTCAAGCTCCCTGAACCCCAGTGGCAAAACCAGGTAAATTACTCTGAGGGTGCAAGACATAGTCCACGATAGCTATAATCCCTGCATTTTCAGCCTGGATGCTTCAAGTATTCTGCTTTTAAATGGCTTTATTTTCTTCTGACACCTCAATCATAGCCACTGCTGTGTAACTGCAGTCACTGACAGCTGGTGCCATCTAGTTCCATTGAGCAATTAAGGGAGTGGACTAGGGTGTGGCTGTCACTGTGTTCACACAGTTTCTAGGAATTAAAAGTCAGAGCTGAGTGTTGAAATTAGTCCAGAGTGAAGGGCTATCATTGAAACTGGGTGCAACTGCACTTAAATACTGACCTCCTTTGGAAAGCACTTCAAGATCTACTGATGAAAAGTGCTAAATAAGTGCTGGCTGTTACTATTCTAAATTCAAATACGGCTAAAGATACCAATCCCAATGACGCTCGTACATCCTCCAGGGATGACACATGAGAATTTACTTTTTTCATGGAAAGTATGCTTTGGGGATTAAACAGGCTGGCAATGGCCCTTAAAGATATCCACACTATATAGGTATGTATATGCTGTAAAGCACTACGTAAAGATAATTTTTATTATGCATAGTAAAAATTAAGATTGTTTACTTGTCACACTATGTAAAAATAAGTTAACATGGAGCTCTGAATTTACACTGCCATAACTGAGAACAGGATCTTACTCTTGAAAGTTTAGGAATTTGTGAGGTATACACCCTAGAGTAGACTCATTTCAGTGATGGGTGAAATGGTCCTTGTACATACTCTGTCAAGTGCTTAGGGATTTTTCTTCTTGAAGTGCTGAATACACACAATGTATCATTGCTAACTATGGAAAAGAATATACAATATACATGGTTTAACATTCTGCCATGTTCCTCACTTACTCCTCATTTTCTGCAATGTCATCATACATCATGATAATGATCTGCTCGTCTGGAATTCCATTTCGGTGTACAATCTGGTAAGCGTGGCATACATCAGCCTGAAATAGAGCAGAATGTCATTGCTGATTCCTTGTTAATCTTTGGGAACAAAAGAAAATCACTTTGCAATTCTAATTATAGCCTTTTGTCTAAAAGAAGCTCCAAACTAACATCCTCATCTAAATAATAGGATCCCACAATTGTCACTCTGAAGCCTAGAATGTCGCTGAAGTCTAGAAGTCAGTGTGAAGGGATGAAAACAGCTTGCATCATGTCCAGAATATCACCAGGTTCTATCATCACTGGGCTCTGTGAGCACAGCATGGAATGTTGGAGTCCAAAAGTTCTATGGCAGGTGGAATGTGACAGCTGATCAGAGAAGCTGGGGGTAACAGCTCTGTGCAGACACTTCGGGAAACATGTACAAACAGCAACATAGCGTATGGGGGAAAAAGAGCCCCATTTTTAGCTTTTTCACACACACAACTTTCTGAACCCATGCAACAGCATGGGTTTTCAGCAATTAATTTTAAATACAAAGGATTGAGAGCCTCTGAAAAGCCTGAACACACAGCTGTCATCAAAGACTTACAGGCTTACAGCCTGCCATCCTGACCCATCTTCTTTTCTTTTGCATCCCTCCACTGGCTTCCTCTTCTCCATTGCATCAAATATGAACTGCTTATATTCACTTTCAAGGTCCTTCATAGCCTATCCCCAGTTTACCTAACATTTCTCCTTTGCCTTTCAAATGTCAATTCTTGCCTTTGATTGCCCACTTGTTAAACTTTCAAACAAGCTCATCAGTGCTTTCTCCTAATCTGCCCTCCATGTTTGGGAGACGCTCCCTGTAAACATCTGCAAAACTAATTCATTATCCACCTTCAAATTCTTCTTTACATCTCTCCTTTGCTGTGATGCCTACAAAAAATGTGATAAAGGGTTGGCAGGTGAGACCGCTGCCTATCATGCCGATCAATACAGTCTTATTGTTTCCTTGCACTCCCCCATCTATTTGTCTATAGCATTCTGTTGTCCCTTGTCTTATACTTAGATTGTAAGCTTTTTTGGGGTGGGGACAGTATTTTTGTTTGTACGTCACCTAGCATACCTGGGTCCTCCAGGTCCATGACCAGGGCTCCTGCATGCTATGGTAATACAAATAAATTTTTTCCCCCAATCAGGATTTGGAGCAGTTGGATTATAGTACAGAAATGGCTACTTACAATATTAGTACCCATCTCTGTCAATTAATTCAACTGCTCCAAGTCCTGATTGGAGGGAAAATGGCATCAATTACATGAATGCTAAACTACAGAATTTCTAATCATACTCTTGCCCTTATTATAAACAGGATATGAATGTGCAGATTTCCTTTAAAGAGAGACACTGCTGCTATATTCAAATCTCTTCTGATAACTGAAATTACAATGTACATTAAAGTGATCTTGTATCAAAAGTAAATGCCTCCACTAGGAAAGCACTAAAATTTTGTTTTAGAAACTTCCCTGATGAACAAATTATTTTAGCTCTACAATCTGTTGATTTAATGGATTACTGACAAAATAATTCTCCTTTACCCCTAGTTAACTAAGAAATTTTCTTGAAATGCATGTTTCAACATTGCAGTAAAACTTCAAATAGCATTAAGCCAAAAGAGGTTTTATTTCAGGTCATACTGTGTGGTGGTGGTTTGTTTTTTTTATTTATTTATTTTAAATTCTAACCCCTTCCTATGATCTAGTCTACGTTAGAAAAGTTGCACAGGTTTAACTAAATCAATCAGGTTAAACCAGAGAGAACTCCTGGTGTAGACACTGAAACATGTTTAAACTTCCCCTATATTGGTTTGGTTTTAATCAGTAATTGTTTAGCACATGCTAAACCAATTTAAGCAAAGGTTAAACTGGTTTAGGAGTGTCTACATTAGGGATTTAACCTGGTTTAATTAGATTAATTTAGCTTAACTAGTGAAATTTTAATAATATAGGAAAACCTTGTCTTCAGAGTCTGGCCTGACACCAAGAGGTAGTAATTGCACAAGATTCCAGGAAAGGGTGAGGTACGTTCCAGGTTATTAAAAAAATCTGCTGTAGCACAATCTCTTCACATGATTTTCTTTGGAAATCTAACTGTCTTTATTAAAGCAGTTATATTTCTTTTTACATCAGGCTCTATTTTCTTCCACCCAGCTAAGTAAATTTAAATATTTATATTTCAACATAGACATCTGTATGGCCCTTCACCAGTGCTTGCCCCAAACTGCTTACATTAAACACAGATCTTGACAAGAGACAAGACAAGAACAGGATAGATCAAGTTAAAATATAAAATGTGAAGCAGACGTGTGAGGTTTGCTGGGGCAAAAGATAACTGGAAAGCACTAATCTGTGAAGCCTCTGACCTTGAAATCCTTCCTAAAGCCTACAATAAATGGCTATGGGCTTAACTACACAGGGAAATCTATCAACATAACCATACCAGTATAACTAAACTCCACAATACAGTACTGACAAACTAGAGAAAGGCAGTCTTATTTTGGAATAAGTGTCTCTGCACATGGGGGTTATACCAGTATAACTATAGCGGTATAATGATAGTGTAAACAAGCTCTAAATAGATGGACAATAAAAACTTCTGATGTAAAAAAAATTAACCAACTCATAACGATTCAGCTGTGCACATAACTAGCCTATGTAAACAGGTTTTTATTAGTTTCCTTTGCCCTCTCTTCTTTTCTCTATTGCTTGTGACACTCACTTATTACATCTTGACTTTTTAGATGGTAAGCTTTCTGGGGTTGGGAAACATCTTTTCATCCTGGGACTGTAAAGCACTAGGCACAATGGGCACCTCATCAGGCATCCAGGTGCTCCCAATACAACGGCTGCTAACCATAACATGGGTCAGTTGAAAAAAGGAGGGGATATTTTGTAAGAAATTTAAAAGGCAAAAAGTGAGAATTTGCATATTCTGCCTTAGGCCTTGTCTACATTAGGTTTTGCCTGTATAGCTAAACTACCAAAACCTTATCATGTGGACACAGTTATAGAAGTGTAACTGTTTATACTGGTATATCTTACGCCCAGCTGGGGAACTGCCATAAGCTATGTCAGTATAAGCACAGGTATACCAATATAACTGCATCTATGCTATGGCTGTTACTAGTCCAGCTATTTCAGTTAAAAAAAAATAAAAAAACCCACTCCTAACTGACATGGCTATGCTAGTAAAAGTTTGTGTAGGCTAGACTTTACAGTACACCATTTTAATCTAAATAGGGCAAGCAGCCTGTTACTTGATTACTTGCCACTTATTGCTGTTGTTGTTCTCTCCTCCACACTTTGCCCCCACCCCCCAGCATTGCTTCAGCATCTTTTCTCTGCATTTATTGTATTTCAACCTCCTCCTCAGCACTCATCCTCTCCTTCAGTGCCATTACTATCACTTGATATGTCTAAACTCTCATTTTGGTTACTTATCTCCCTCAGACAAAGCTTTCTGCACTGTTCTCATAGCCATGTTCATTGTTTGCGTGACTATTATACTCCTTTTGGCATTAGTGCCACATTTTATAATTTACATTTCTTGCATCTGCTCTCTGGAAATGCTTTTCACATTATTCTGTTCTATATTAGTTCTTAAACTGTCCTCATCCCTGTAGCATTTGAAGTTCTTCCAGGCCTTAAGCAATGTGACTAACATCTGTCATGTGATTCATTCATTCTCCCACCCTCTCCCTGAGCGGGCTGGGGGGAATGGTGCGTGCAGTGTTGTTGTTTTGGTAGGTTTTTTTAATTGTGTAACTACAAAACAAAGGCTAGAGCAACACATTTCCTCATCAATGTCTTCTCTAATACATTCCACACTTTTCATTAGCAGCAGTGCTGAGAAGGGAAATGCCAATCATTCAGGGGTTAAGACTGTAAAACTTCAGTGCAAAACACTAGCTCTCTTCTATAAAACAGTATAAGTGATTCAGCTTCCTAACCATTGTCATCTGTTGTCTCTGTACATTTAGGGCTTGTCTACGTGGGGAAGCTATATCCATACAAGGTATAATTTAAACCACTGTGGTTACATCACCATAACTCCCCATGTGGCCACTCTTATTCTGGTAAAAAGATTTTTTTCTGGGTTTAGTTAGTCACTTTGGAAGCAGTTCAAATTAAGCCCAAAAAGCTACTCTTATACCATATTAAGGAGAGTTACAGTGGTATAATAACTATAGAAGTTTAACTATACTGGTACAATTACACTGGTACATCTGGAAAAATATAGATAAGTCCTTAGATGCAGCGTAAAATAAAGATATATGTAAATCACTGATCAACTCCTGCGAGATTTCTGTCACCACAAAAAGGATGACTTGGGTGATCCACTTAATCCATTGTGAATAAGATGACAATCAGATCTTTCACAAAACTGTGAAACATTGATTTTTGTCTAAAATAGACTACATTTTCAAGTGAATAGTGATTTTTGGGTGCCCAAAAGGAAGTATGATTTTCAAAAACATCCAGTCTCTAAAATTCAGATCCCTTTAAAGCACTCATTTTGGGCTGCCAGTGCTACTTTACAACCTTTTGCTAGCATATGGGTGAATGCAGAAACAATAAGGACACAGTAATTCAGGAAGGGTTTTGCAGTGATGTTCACACCTGGGCAAAGCTGATTTAGGCCCCAATCTTCAGAGTTAACTATGCAGTGTAGACATAGCCTCAGTAGGAGTTAAGGCACTTTTTAAAAACAATGGGAGACATTCTGCTTAATGATAACTGAATGCACTTGTTTACTCACTGTTCAGGGAGAAACTGCTGTCATATTGTGTTGCCTGAAAGGAGGTTGGGTTTCTTTACTGCACCTTAATCTTTTAGATTTCCTCATTTCCTCCTTAGCTGCATTTGCAATAAAGAATGGCACAAGAAGGCGCACATAGCCAAGACTTTCAAAAGTGGCTAGTGATTTTGGCCAGGTTTATACTTGAAAAAGGCTTGGTAGTATGGCTGTACAGACAAAAAGGCTTGGTAGCACTGATGCAGCTTAAACTGGCAAAAGAGTGCTTTTGGAGGTATAGTTTAGACCAGTTCGGCAAGCAAAATAAGCTATGCTTGCAAAAGTACGTTCATGCCCGTATAGCTGCGTCTAGAACAGGGCTTTTGGCAGTTCAGAAATGTCCCCAAAAATCACACTCCTAACTGACATTACTATTTCCAGGTCTATACTAGTGCTTTTGCTGGCACAGTTATGTCAGCCAGGGGGCATGGATCCTGACTTCCACAGCTGTGCTGGCTATATGGTCAAAACTGCCCTTTACCCAGACAGCTTGTTTTGTTCATGGTGAGTGATTTTACTATACTGCTTTGCCAGCAAAGCTGCATCCACATTAGGAGCACTTTGCCAATATGATACACCAGTAACCGACTCCTTGCATAGAAGCTGGTAGACACAGCTATACTGGCATCGTTTCTAGTGAAGCCCTAGTCGAAGCCTGTTCATGTTTAACAATAACTTTTAAATGGTCTCCATTAAATCTGAAAGTCAAAACCTCCTGTGTAGGGGATAGGGATGGAGTTCCCACTTTTATGCTAGGATGGTTTGTCTGGAGCCATTGTGGCTAATAGTATATGGGTTCCACTATGGCTGCATCTTCACAGTGGAAATGGAAACCAAAAACATAAATGTAAGCTTTAGCCTCTTCTCAATGTGTGGGGAAAATTCCTAAATTCAGCAGCCCCCCCTTTCATGCCTGTAATATTTCACTGGTGTTGGTATCAGGCTGATTGTTTTTACTGCAAAAAACAAGCTGCAAAATCACACACACACTTTATAGTGGAAAAAGCTAGTTACTCCTAGTCTTATGATTGGCTGGTATAGTGCTAAAAAGAATGTATAAGAATTGCTGGCTTCTCTATAGTGAATTTTTAGTTTTTTGTCCCCTTAAAGGAACATTGCTTTGATCTGAAGTAATAAGTGAAGGGCTATGACAATTCTGAGATGTATCTGCTGTAAGAATATATATTAAAAATGTCAACTATTTCTAAAAATGCTTGCTGTGGTTTCATTCCCCTCCATAACTGTGCTCCATTGGTTTAATAACCTTATCTATCCTAGGGACACTTTTGAAAGATTTCCTGATTGTAACAACTGAACCAATGTTAGCAACATTGGAAGTGCTAGCGGAGACAAGGCTGTCAATACAACTTTCATAACCATGTTCATTAGACTTGTTCCAAGCAGGTTAGACAACAAGGTACTGAAAACGGCATCAGCAGCAAAACCAGCTGGTCTACGGTAGTGAGTCAAACACTACCAAAACCCATTCAGTTAAACCGAAGTTAGCACCAATGGGAACATTTCCCCCCGCAGCGTAGATACAAAGACTGCAATCTTAATTCTTCTTTCCCTGCAAAAAAAGTAGTCTGAGGGTGAGACATGAGAACTGCAATTTAGAATTTGAATGCATGAAAAAAGTACCTTGCAAGAACTTAAGTATCTGCATCTAATGCACTGAAATGATGAGGTTCAGTTTCTTTGACTGAACTTATCACTGCTTTGATCCTTTTTATTGCATTTGGCAAACCAATAATTGTAGATTTCTGTTACTCAGTGTAGAGCTTTTCTGAATTAAATGGCACACAGTGGCTGGAAAGCGTGGTAGGGGAAAAGTGCAAACCTGGTTATTTTTAGCAAATGCCAAGACAACAGATTTCAGATACTTTATTTTATGTACATTTATTTTTGTCTTCAGCATTTGAATTTTCCTGGAGAAAGATGTCACTTAGTCTTCTTCAGCTGTTTTCTGAGAAACCGACCTCAGATTCTGTTGTCCCCTCCAATAGGACTCTGCCTATGTAGCTAGAGCTGACTTTTTCATTGGGCTACTTGACTGCATATATATCCTTTGATCACCTAAGGAGATGGGGCATTTTAAGTGGTTTAAAGAATTAAAATCTTTTCTTCTGAATTTGGACCATGCGTATTTGTCACCTCAAATATAGGCTACTTAAACACCCCCTTCGTATGGATTTACACCTCATGATTGCCCCATTTAAGTATCTCACTGTGAGCATGTGACAAAAGTGCCCCATAATCTGTACGTGTTACTTTATTAGTTTTTGGGTGAAGTGTAACCTCTGTGGCCCTAAACAGCATGGGACCTTCCTCGAGGGTAAAAGAGGGAGCTGCCAAAAGACTTTCTCTGTAAGGGGCCCTTTTGGAATTCACTCTATTTGGCCTAAAAGGCAGGTTAAGGCCCGTTCTACAGTACAGATCTATATCGGTATAACTGTCACTCGGGTGTGGAAAATTCCACACAAGTGATGTAGTTATACCGACCTAATCCCTCCTGTAGACAGTGCTATGTCAATAGGAGGGCTTCTCCCATTGACACAGGTACTGTCTCTCAGGGAGGTGGATTAACTATGCTGATGGGAGAAGCTTCTTCACTTAAGTGCTACCATGGCACAGCTGTGCCAATGCAGCATTTTAAATGTAGATCTGCCCTGAATCTATTGACTTGCAGGGTGTCCTGCAAAGCCTATCTATTTCCTTGGACTGCTGGGGAGGGATGATATGACTAGATATCTTCAGAGACTGGTTCATGCTAGGGATGTGAACATTCGTTTAAAAAAATCCATTTAAACATTCTAGAAATAGAACATTTAAACAGTTAAACGTGTGGGGGAGTCGTGCTGAGCTCTGCTCCTTGCTCCTGCGGCGCAGAGCTGTAGCTGGGCCGCTCTCGCTGGCGGGGAACTGAGCTGAGCCGAACCAAACTGCAGCTCCCTCCTCCCTGCTCTGCATTTGCAGGGGTAACTGCGCTGTGCTCTGCACCCCCCCCCCCCCCCCGCGAGCCCAGCTGCGGTTACCCCCCCACAGGGTGCCATGCCTTCCTTCTCCTCCTTCCCCCTGGTGGGCTCCCTGCTTCAGTTTAAACAGTAATCAGCTGTTTAAAACATTTAAACAGGTGATTACTGTTTAAACAGTTAAGCTTTTACATCCCTAGTTCATGCTCTTTATTGGTTTAGCCTCTGGAGAAGTAAATTGTCATTTAGGGTGAGTTGTTGTGAGGCCAACTGTATGTTTGTTTTATTGGGAATGTCTTCGTGGCCATTAACTCAAGTTAGCCTAGCTTGAGCAAGAGCAGTCACAGTGCAAAATAACATGAGATGCACTCCCATCTGTGGCACTAATATTTCTGGGGGCATAGCCTCTGCTATTTTGCAACTGCTATAAACTGAGCCACTCTATTTTCCCAGTGAATTGTAGAGAACATGTCTGCCGTATTTGGGCACACATGGGGAATGGTGGGAAGGTAGTGGAGGACTGCAGCGTAGCAGCTGCTGACTTATGCTAACTCAGGCTTTATTCAACCCTTACCGGCCAACCACCAGGAGTTAAAAACATCACCACTCCTGCATTGAAAGTTTTTTGTGCGCAGAGGGGACTCAATTTAACTTTGCAACAAGGACAAGCTCATTACCTTGGGTTGTGTATGTTTTATAGAAGAGTCAAGATACCAGAAAGGTTAAGCAATTGGTTTATGAAAAATGAAAATAAATGAATAGCTGATGTCTTTGCTTGATTTGAAAGTAGTTCCAATTCAGCCATCCTGTCCAGAACCTGTACAGCTTCAAAGAGCAAACCCCACATGTAAATAAAGAAAGCAACAATTTGCACTGTTTGCATTTGCCTTGCCTACACTTGGCATTTGCACCAGTGCAGTGATAACATTTGCTGGCCCATGACAATCTTCAAAAAGCTTTCGATTACTTGAAATTATAGGTTCATATCCCAGCAGGGATGACTGTCCTTCATTTTTATAAAGTATAGTATGTAAACTGACTTTCATGTAGTATTTTGTATATGGAACCTCTCATTTTAAAAAGGTGAGGTCCCATCTAGCCAGCATGGATATCAAAAATCCCATAGTACTCTATACAAGAAGAGGTTTAGCTTGAGAGTCCTTGATCAAAATGTTCCTTCCTCCACCGACAAGCCACCTGACTGTTGTGCAGCATGTTGTACACGAATAGGTTACTAGGATGGAGCTGCTGTGCAGGTGACTACAGGATGCATTTGAAAGGTGCTGGATGTAGATACTTTAAACCATGTTGCAAGTTAATTCAGCACATAATCTTACATATAAGTGTAAACTGCTTGAAATTTGCATCTTGCCTGAGGTATAAATGCTCCATCTGCCGGGACACCTGAGCTATTAAACACAGTGGGGGAAAAAATGCAGTGCTGGTAGCTCAACACTAGCTAAAATAAGCTGTGGGTGATAAATTGCTGTAGTTAACTCAATGTAAATAAACCTTAAGCTTTCACAGAATAGCATTCACTCAGGCAACGAAAACACACAAGCTGAGTAAAAGATATACTGCTGAGAGGGCAACTGACATCTTGTAATTTAATTCGCACAGACTGGATTGTGTGGGGGGGGGGGGGAATATTTAATTAAAATGTACAAGATGCAATATATTCTTCTTCCATGTCTCTGCCAGAAATAGCAACCAAATTACACAGAGCTGACAAATGAGCAATGAGTTGGTTTAAAAGATTTAACCCCTAGCTAAAATAATTGCTACCAATAGGATAAGATTTCTAACTGCAGGTACAGTCTTTCACAACACTATCTTTTACACACATTCCTTTAGAATAATTGAGCTTATTCCTGGATGGTTCTAGAATTCCCTTTGTCTTATATGTTTCATTGTAATATATCTCCACCAGGCAACTGTGTCATATATGAGCACTTGAAAGTATTTTCAAGGACTTCTAATCCCATCCTTCCTCTCTTACTAGAAGTCAAGACCCGAGTTGTTCTATTCCTGGCTTTACCATGTTGACTTGGCCAAGTCATTTAACCCCCACCATGCTTGAGTTTCCATATCTGGAAAACGGGGAACAAATACTTGCCTCACAAGCATGTTGACACAAATAGAGCCCTGCAAATCTGCGGATGCGGATATCCGCAAACGATTTCTTGTGGATCATGGGCGGGTGGTCAGAGGTCAGGACCTCTGTGACTTCTAGGGCAGGTCTGGAGCAGTTGCCAGCCAGGGGTGCAGCAAACAACTGATAGGCAGGAGGGCATGGTTCATTAGCTGTTAGGTGGGAGGGGGCAGCTAGGAAGGCTCCTTAACTGGTAGGCAGCCAGCAGGGCTCAACAGTTTGGGGTGGCAGGGGCTCAGTTGATGGAGGGCTGCTGGCTCCAAAATAGCTGATCTGCAGATGCGGATGTGGGTAGGGAGGGTGGATTGCGGGTTGGGTGAAAGTTTATTCCTACGGATGCAGATCGGATGTGGATCCACGTATTTGTATCTACGCAGGACTCTAGGCATAAATACTATTAGTACCATGCTTTGCGGGGGAAAGTGCTACAGAAGTCCAAAGTACTATTTTGTTCAACCTTTAGTTAAAGGTTAGACCTACTGAACAACTAGTTTTGATTGTTCTTTTAAGGTGATAATTAAGGAAAAAAGATTGGCACGGATTCCATGACTGCCAGAGACCTGTCACATTTTCTACCTCAACCCCTAGGCGATGGCCCGGAGCAATCAGCCTGGTGGGGGGCCTCTCTGCTCACAGCTGCTGCAGGGGGCCTCAGAGGTCCAGGTTCCCCTGATGACCATGGTGGGCTGGAGCTCCAGGGTCCCCCTACTGCCTGTAGCAGCAGTAGCCACAGGGGATCACAGAGCCTCAAGCCAGCCCCCTGCCTCAGGCTTCAGTATTGCCCAGACAGCTCCCCTTGTTGGTCCTCTTCTATCCTTTGCCAGGACAGCCACCCCAGCCCTACCAGCTGAGGTGCAAGCTGGCTCTTTCCAGCAGGAATCCCCATCATGTTTAACAGGAGATCATGTTTACTAGGGAAACATTCCTCACACCCCCTGGCCCTCTCACTGTTCCTAGGGGTTCAGCTCTCCCGTGCGGAGATGTCAGCAGGTAAGCCCTCCCACTGCATCCCCTTCTGTCAGCCCTTTGGATTAAAAACCTGCACTGGTGTAAGGTATATAAAGCAAGAAATACTTTTTGCATGAAAGAGCACTAAAAAGGGGGAAGCACTTCTTTCAGCCCTTTACATCAGTGCAGGTTTTTACAGCCAATGGGCAATCCCCTTAGATTCTTCCTGGTCCTGTACAGCCCCCATGTCCTTTAAACTGGCCAAAGGAGAGTGCATGTGCTGGCACAGGTGAGCTGAACCTTCGTCACTTACTGTGACTGGCCACCCTGTGACAGTAAGCACCTGGCTTTTCTAGAATTTGTCTTACAATGAACCTATTAAGTGATGAGAGACATGGTGTTTCATATTTAAGCCATTCCTTTTGAGATGAGATAGTCATTGTGATGTTTAGATCACACAACTGCTTAATTTACCCCATTCCCAGTTCTGTTCATTCCAGCAAGTCCACCATACCTTGGGAAAAACATTGCTTAGGCTGATCCAGTGTGTTCAGTTGGGTGACACTGGTGATATGCTGCCTCTTAGCAAAACAAAAAAGAACTCAGGTGTATATATGCTACATGGTGGATCATCAGCTGGGGTAGAGAGTGTGACTCTGAAGCAGAGATGTGGAGAGACATTAAAAAAACCACACACTTGTTTGATAATTACAGACATCCTGCAATGGCCCCACCAGTCCTTGGTATCTGTAGAGTAACTTCATTATTGCAATTTAACAGCTGCCAAAGTCAGTGAATTCAATACTAGTCTAAAGTGTGAAAAGCGTCACATTGCTAGAAAGGATTTTTTTTGCACATGATATGGTGCTATACTAAAAATCTTTAAATTGTTTTTCTATGTTTCTGGGTATGGTGCTTTGGCTTATCAGAGATTAAAGCAGTAGTGTGTGTAACAAAGAATTAGATGATAGTTATGAAAAAAACAGATGCGACTCTTGCTTGTTTCTGTTCTCCCCTCTGCAGCAGCATTAGTTCTGGGCTGTTGGGGGATCGTGATTATTAATATAAAATATTAGGAAAATGCTGTGTTTTATGGGAGGAGACTGGAGATGAAAACATTTGCCCAATCCTTCTTCTATTGAGTCACTGAAAAAACTATCACTGAAGTCAGTGAGAACAGTCCCAAGGAGTTTAGTACAAGATCTAACTCTAGTGCAGGAAGAAAAAAATTAGTTTAAACATAATACTGCCTGCTTTTCAGAAACACTTTGATAGATCAGTGTTTCCTTCAGAAATAATGGGATTTATATTTGCATTTGAGTCATGTTACTTTGATACACTTAATCTCTTCTCATATGTAAGCTACTCCATACCCTTAATCATTGTTGTTGCCCTTCTCTATCTTTTCCAATTCTAAAGTATTTTTGAGATGAGGCAACCAGAACTGCATGCAGTATTCAAGGTATCATGGATTTATAGAGGCATTCTGATATGTTATATTCTTATCTATCCCTTTCCTAAAAAACTTCCTAACATTGTTTGCTTTTTTGACTGCCACTGGACATTGAGCGGATGTTTTCAAAGAACTCTCCACAATGACCAAGATCTTTCTTGAGTGGTAAAAGAAAATTTAGACTCCATTTTGTATGTATAGTTGGGATTCTGTTTTCCAATGTGCATTACTTTGCATTTAGCAACAGTGAATTTCATATGCCATTTTGTTGCCCAATCACCTAATTTTGTGAGATCCCTTTAACTCTTTGCAGTCTGCTTTGAACTTAACTATCCCAAGTAATTTCGTATAGTCTTTAAATTTTGCCACCTGTTTGCCCCTTTTTCCAGATCATTTGAATAAGTTCCGCCACACTTGTTCCAGTACAGATCCTTGGGGGACACCACTAGTACCTCTCTCCATTCTGAAAACTGTTCATATATTCTTATCTTTGTTTCCTGTTTTAACCATTTACTGATCCATGAGGACCTTCCTTCTTACCCCATGACAGCTTACTTTGCTTAACAGACTTCAGTGAGGAACTTTGTCAAAATCTTTCTGAAAGTCCAAGTACACTACATCCATTGGATCACTCTTCTCCACGTTTGTTTGACCCCCTTAAAGAATTCTAACGGCTTTGTGGGGAATAATTGCTCTTTACAAAAGCAGTGTTGACTCTTCCCCAACATATTGCATTCATTGTGTCTGATAATTCTGCTCTTTACTATAGTTTCAACCAATTTGCCTGGTACTGAAGTTAGTCTTATCGACCTGTAATTGCCAGAATAGCCTCAGGAGCCTTTTTTTAAAAATTGGTGTCACAATACCTATTCTCCAGTCATCTGGTACAGAAGCTGATTTAAGTGATAGGGTACATAACACAGTAAATATTTCTGACATTTGAGCATGTAACTAAGTTTATGGGACAGGTATTTGGAGAAACTATACTGCACAGTTGCAGGTATTTGTATACTATTCCGTGGAACACTCTTAGAATGTCATAATAAATTAGACAGGCCATTCTTACCTGGTGTCTGTAATTATACCAGCCATTTGACCCTGCTACAATGACAACCCAGTGCTTGCCTCCATCTTCAGGATCCTCGAGAGGAAGTGCGTTGATTCCCAGGATACAGGCTAGCAATACAATTGCTTTCAAAATCATTCTCTTCTTCGTTAACTCCACAGCTCCAGAAACTAAGGAATAAATTTGAAAGACGAGGTCATAAAACAGCAGAATAAAGCCACAGCAGTAATTTCTGCATTTAAAAAATACAGCACATTGCAATGCAGGTGAGACTCAGCTCTTGTTTACATCTTCACTTCAATGTCAAACTCCTACCTAGAATAAAAGCCTTTGTAGGAATATAAATGAATCTGAAATGGACCAAAACAAATGAAGCCAAAAGACTTGAACGTTTTCTTCTACAATAGCTAGTAAATTGATTAGGACCCTTACGTGTGAAATGAGTATCACCATCAACCATATTTTACAGATAGTTTTTTCTGGAATAAAAATCCATGAAACTATTATAGATTTTTCATTCTATTTTGTTTCTTCAGTCCCTGCTTATGTTATTTATTGGTGAATATGTTCCAGCTCTCCTTTTCCCCTCACTGAGCGTATAAGCCCCAACTATAAGCCTTGGCTCTTTAGGTCAAGTGGTAGCAGTTTATGCAGTCGGTTCTGGAGTCTCCAACTCAATTCCTGGAGGTGGTGTCTGCCAAGGCGGCAGACTTCAATTCCACTTCCTGTTTGGGGAGGGGGTCAGGAGACCTGGAGAAGTTTAACTTACAATTGGGAAAGAAGCAGCCAAAGCACAGCATCCCAACTGCTATGCAGCAATGCAGGCACAAAGTGTCAATTCACCCTTCACAGTCCTCTCCAAAAGGCTCAGCTAGGAGAGGCAAAAGGAAGCAGTGTTACTATTTTGGGGAAAAGGGAGGGAAATGCTAAGATGTCTGATTCTCTGCCCCATGTGGTCTTCTATGTTGGTGCAAAGTGGGTGTAAGGTGCTACCAAATCAGTATGCTATAAACAGCTTGGGTCAGATTAAACTAAAATAATTTCTTCTAACTGGTGGCCATAGACATTCAAGTCTGCTGCATCTAATGTGATTTATTAAATCAAATTGTGCTCTTTCATAATAATCACTCACCTTTGATGTATGACAAAAAAGATGAGATGCCCCCCCATGGCCCTAAATAAACAGCATTTTACAATAATAATCTAGTTACCAAAACCAACTTTTGGTTGCTAAACATTACCGAGATATGTAAAGATGTTGTGGGGGTGGGGCAGTGTGCTTCAGCACTGCTTTCTGAAAAGCAAAAACCACCAGCTCACAAGTTACACTCTGTACTAACACTGGATAGTGGGATTGTCACCATTGTTCGTATCACTGAATAGGTAAAACCAGCTTCAGCTCCTCACTGTGCCAAAGTCATCTACTCCACTGACTACCCAAAGCACCCCAGAAAAGCAAAGTAGTCAGCATAACTTCTGAAATTGCAGTGTGTGGTAAAGCATTTGTGAATGGCATGTAGCACAAGTCCTTTCCAAGACTGGCTCTACTGGCCACCAATAACTCTATTAATAGTTTAGCAAACAAGAATATACCTTTGAAAAGAAGGGAAAACTTAATGGGCTGACTGACATACACAAAGTGCAGGGGATCACATCAGACCATTCCCTATTAGCCAAAAGAGCTAGTAACCTTCATGTTAAATTCCAGTATAGAGATAAGGATAAGAGGGAATCAAAGCCAAAAAGTTACTATTTTGCCTTTTTTCTAAAGCTTGTTAGGTCCTAGAACACTTGTAATTCACCTCTGCATAGGTTAAACCACAGCAAGCACGTGTGGTTTGCAAGTGCATGCATAAAATGTAGTTATTAGGATTTATTAGACTGAATTATTAGCTACTTCATTCCATTGCAATAACTTTTGTTAATCAGCTAAAATAAACAGTTTGCTTCCTTCAGCATACAAGGAAAGTTTGTCTACAACTAGCTGTGTATTGTTTTAACATCTGTTGCATTCTACCCATCAACAAAAACTGTAAGGTGTCCATTTTGCTACTCCCTTCAGAAGTTTCAGACATATCACAGAACAGTCATTGTCTTGGAGAGATGCCATATTCACAGCATGCATACAAAGTACATAATAACAAAACTGAGATCCATTTGTCTAGTAGTATACATTTTACATGGTGCCATACAATCCCTGACAAATTTGGTTTCATGATCAGAGATATTTAGACTATTGCTATATTCAGGCTCTCCTCCTTTCCCTGACAGTCCTAAAAATTTAACTGACTTGGGTTTAATTGCATGCTACCAGTTAAATGTCATGCTAACAGATCCTTCAAACCTGAACATTTGTTTTTTGTAAGAAACCCTTTTCCTAACTTGCTCACTGAGGTAAAACATCCAGATGATGCTAGCAAGTTGAGATGCGCAATTCTTGTTTACATGAGACCTGCAAAGGGAAATAGATGGCTCAGAGGATTAGAATTAAGATACAAAAACTTTCATAGAATACTTTGTTGTTCTATAGATATAGGTCATTGGTTCAAATCCAGGTCATGTCAATAGCGACTGAGTTGCTAGGCCACTGACCAATGATCAGATGGTATGTGAAGCGAGGTGGTGGATCTCTGTCCAGTTCCTAATAGATAGTTTTTGACACCTATCACTAGACATGGCACCACATAGCAGTCTCAGTAGACAAGCCAAGGACTTGAATGGGAATGAAGGCTTAACTACTCCCATTCCAATATTGGTCCTTCCAGATGTAGCACAGGATGATTACCAGCTCTGTTACAGGGATAAACAGAGGGCAACATAGCCCCAAGCCTGCTATTTTATCACCTGCCTAGGGCAGACATGTACAAGGAAAAAAATTCCCAAGACTAGGGATTTTAGGATATGTAAATTAATATAGTTTACCGTGAAAAATTATGTAAACCACATAAGCAAATGTCTATTCCTCAGTATCATCATCATGGCATATCCCAAAGAGTCATGGCCTCCTTGAAAATTGAGCACCACCCAGGTCAATCTCTGGCAAGGTGCTTAAAGTGATCTATTCCGTTTATGTCCACCACTCACAATCTTGTCACACCATCAAAGCTTTTCATGCCTACATGATCACCAGACATATAGTTGTATTCCTTGGTACACACGCTTCAGAATTCTGTTGGTCTTCATTCTAATATGTCCATACCAAGAAAGCCACCAAAACCAAGCCAGTGTTGATGGTGGTGGTTGATGGGTTTGAATTCAAATAACCTAATTTTTTATCTTGTCCTGCCACTTGATATGAAAGCAGCTGATAGAGATGAGAATCAAAATCTTCAAAGAAGTATTCTTCAGCTTTCCTCAGTGCTCACATTCCAAACTACTATATAACTGTAGTTCTATAGATCTGCAGCTTCATAGCAAGCTTGATGTCACAACAACCATGCAGAACCTGTAGAAAGGCCTAAAACATGGCAGCAGCTGCTACTGCTATGTGTGTCCACATCTTTCAAGCATCCAGCAGCATGTCTATGATTCTGCCCAACTGTTTAACAGCTGCCACCTGCTCAACATCTCATTTGGACAGGTTAATATTAAGTTGGTTATAACCTGGAGCGGAGTCTGCTTAATAGTAATGGCCAGGAACATAATTTTATCTGGATTCATAACCAGATCAATGTGTGCTACTTCTTGTCCAGCCAATAATTAAACTAGACAGAGCAATACTAGCAAGGTACCAAAAAAATAAGTTTAAAAAAAAAAAAAAAAAGCTTAAAATCTTCAGGGTTTTCTGAACAGCTTCTAAAATAAACTCAAATAGCAAATGTATAGCAAAGAGCTACTTTATCTAGCTCACTGCTTGATTCTAACTTTTTTAAAAAAATGTTTGTCTGAAGGACAAGCCTAGACTGTTGAAAAGGGGTTACGTAGATTAAAAAGATGGTGCTCTGTGTTGAAAGAGGACACCTGACCAGTAATGTGAGAAATGAATAATCCTTGTCACATGTTATAGCTTCAGGTCACAGACTGCAACAGAAACAAACTCAACTAATTTGATTACCAAGAATTCACAGGTAAACAATAAAAATATACAATTGTAATATGTTCCACTAGATGGTTTTAAAAATAAAAAAATACAGGTACTGAAATTCTGAATCAGTCTAGTAATAAAGTAGACCCTTGGGAATACAAATGTTATGTGCAGTATGTCTTGTTATACAAGACAATAAAGAAATGGTCTCTATGCTGGAGGGTTTAAAATTCACAGAGGATGTGCTGGATGACCCAAAGAATGGTGATGATTTAGATCTATTAGCTATTCACCTTAGATAAAGCACTCTTAACTGATAAGAGGTCTTCACTATATTTAGGATGATAAACATTGCAGTTGTTTTCTCTACAGTAGAGCCTCAGAGTTGCAAACAACAGAGTTACGAATTGACTGGTCAACCACACACCTCATTTGGAACCAGAAATACACTATCAGGCAACACTATCAGGCAACAAAGACCAAAAAAATACTTATAGTACAGTACTGTGTTAAACTACTGAAAAAGGGAAAGTTTAAAAACATTTGACAAGGAAAGGAAACTGTTTGTGATTGTTTCATTTAAATTAAGATGGTTAAAAGCAGCATTTTTCTTCTGCATAGTAAAATTTCAAAACTGTATTAAGTCAATGTTCATTTGTAAACTTTTGAAAGAACCACCATAACAACTTTTGTTCAGAGTTATGAACATTTCAGAGTTTACACACAATCTCCATTCCCCAAGTGTCTGTATACTTAAATAGTTATTGTCTACACATGCATTAACTGAAATATGGTAGACAATATAGCCTCTGTAGCAGAGCTATTATAAGTGCAAAAAGTAATTGGGTTTCTTTTAAATGAATGTAATGAGTAAACACTAGATCTGGAGGAATCTAGTTTTTCTAAAAAGCTTTAATTTTTTTGATTAAATTCTACACTAATTGAGTGGTCATTTCAAAATTCCAATTACCTAGGAAATCTTTTGCTATAATTGGCTTCATTTCAGCTACTTCTCTCATTATGGGCCACCTTGTTTGCAATCAAGTTACAATTCCATTCCAATCAAAGGTATTTTCATAGTGCTAATAATCACTGTAATATCTAGGTGCTGAGTTTCCCAGGATAAGGGGGACAGGCCCAACATACAAGTCACATAAAACTCATTCTGCTATGCTTTGTCAGATATACAGTACCCATGGGGGCGACAGTACCTATGAGGGTATGACTAACGCCAACACTTCAAAATCTGCATATCTAAAGTTAAGCTCCCAAATAAGTGGCCAGATCAGAAGTAACCACAGCTCACACTGAAATAAGCATGTAGAAAATCTCCTAATTTCTATAATTCAGTGGGGATTTTCCCACTTTAATTCCTTTTGAAAAATATTATATTTTGTAAGCAGTAGAGGCAGGGGTTAGAAACTGACAGTTACCATATGCATCTCTAAACATTTTTTATTAGTGGTTTGTTGTGATAATCTATGTAAAAAAAAAGTCCAATCATTGATAGCACAAAGGCCACATTTATAGTAAATGGAAAGTGTTCTGGTCCACATCATTTTAACCAAGACAGCCTTTATTTTACAATAAAAATGGTGTAAAACACTTTAATAACAATTAACCTTAAGTTTAAAATGACTTCAAACTGGTATCCTCGTGCTAGCTGATTCATTCCTACAGCAGCAGGAGCAGTGACATATGCCCATTTCCCAGCAGATGTGAGACATCAGCTCCTCCCTGTGACTGAAACAAACCACTCGCCCTACTTTTAACCTAGGAAGTCCAGGTTGTAACATGATAGTCTCAAGGTCTCAGTGAAACCAGTTCAGTTGTTTACTTTCCTATCCACCTACTCACATACAAAATGTCCCTACAGGTTAAGTTAGTAATTTTTTTTTATCATGAAATCATTCTCCAAGCTGCATGTACAGATATCAATGCAGAAATTATTCATATAATGTATTATGCATTGTTCTGTAGATAAGACTGCTATTTCTTTGAGCATGAACAGGGGAAAAGACAGACACTTTTGTCAGCAATGGTAGAACAAGTTGGTTATGACACCAGAACAGAGAGGAAGGTGGTTTAGAAAACTTTGTACTATTGATATTTTTCTGATTGCTCATTACTATTTGTCTTGCCATTTTACATTTTAAGCTTTTCAAGGCAGGAATTGTCATACTATGTACTTCTACTGTGTGCAGCACAATGGAGTCCAATCCTGATTAGCATTTGGAGTACAACTATAATATAAATGTTTAACAGATTCATATAAAGTTAACTGTCCACCTCAACTGTAAATAAATGCATTTATGCACAGTAGTGCATTTCAGAGTTAATCTGCAATGTGGGGGGAAAGTCTTATCTATACAGAAATTAAATTCTTTTGTCTCATTTTCCAATGAAAAACTTATCCTCCAGGACCAAATCTGTGCATGCTAAACAGTAAGTAACTCCTCTTCCTCACATAAATTTCCACACTTTCTATGCTCTCCCCTTTATGCATGGAATGCTTTTCCTGAGCTGCTCTTCAAATCCAGTGCCACTCTAACATTCCTCTCTAGTGAGCAACTTGGAGTGTGATTCCTACAAGAGACATTGACTATGGCTAGATTGAGGTGCAACTGGAGATGGTAACAAACTTTCAAGATTGTTATTCCCCACTTGATTTGTAGATCTTTCCCCTACATTTGTCTACTTTTAGATTGGGCAGGGACTATGGCTTCCTCTGTTTATTCAATGCCTAGTACAGGTGGGTGCTACTGGAAAAAATAGACATCAAGTGGATCTAGTTTTTAAGTCTGTCAATGGTGCTCACAAAAGGTTGTTTGAACTTAATACTAACTGCTTACAAGTGACTTCCTACAACCCTCCAGTTGGAAAGTTTCTTTAGCAAAGCCATAGCTCTCACACGCTCTTTCCTTTCAGTTCCCTCTATCATTTCCTTTAGTACACACAGATGCACCTGGAGTTTGTTGCTGAGTAGTTAGATTTCTGCTTAGCACAATGCCTAAAGCCCTCTTATTTAGTAAGGTGGTACAACACCACCACTACTACTGTAGGCTGAAATGGACACTCATGAATTAACAAGTAAAATTACTCTTACCCCCTTATATAGTTGAATAGAAGGCTTTGGCTGGTGGTTCAACAGCTAGTAGTTATAGCTGTTGATTTTAAGTGGTCTTAGCCTAGGGGTAGGAATGAAGCATTACCCCACCCCCTACCTGCTCTTTGACTGTGTGGCCCAGGCCCACTGCTCTGTGAGGAAATCCCTTCTGCCCACAAAAAGAACTCACCTTTACGCCCTGTTCCCAGCAGGCTGCAGTTCCACCTATATTCTGAAGAGTGGTGCTCTGCCCCTTTACCATTACCCAGTTCAGTGGCCAGGCCCAAAGCACAGGGTCTACGCCAGGGATACCCCTCCCTGCATGCCCCTGCCAGATAGGTGTCCTAGGGGGAATCAGAGTGCAAGTGTGAAAAAGCAGGACCCTTTTTTTCTGGGGGGAGGAGGAGAGCAAGGAGGGGGAAGATGCACATATTAGACAAAACCCCTCATAGCCAGCTGTCCAGTCACCCTAGGTACCAGTGGCATCCCCTTGCAGAACGCTCCTGACTAGGGCCCCCAGTACAGGGGGTACCCCCAGCATCCCTTCACACCACGCTCATGCCACTGGCTCCCAGGGTACCTCCAGCACCTCCTTGCCACATGCCCGTGTCCAGCTGGTGCCCTAGCAGGGCAAGGTCCATCTACCTCCCCCCCCCCCCCCCGCCTCTCCCTACACTCATTTCAACCTCCCCCCCATCCCCAGAAGGGCTCCTCTCCGCCCATCCCCCAATGGCTCTGCTCCTCGCCCAGCGTGCCCGGGCAGCGCCGACTCGGGGACAGCTCTTACCCAGACCGGGTGCTAGGCGGGAATCGCCGTCACCTCCGTCCTCAGACACACCTCAGCAAACCCTGCGGCTGATGTGCTTTGCAAGTGCGAGCCTGACGGGCGGCCGGGGACCCTATATGGAACCAGCCGGCCTCTTGGTGGGCGGGGATACTTGTGACTGGCGGCACCATCGGCCAATTCGGTCAGGGCAGACGCGCAGCCCGAGGCCGTCCAAACGGACACTACAGTTCCCAGAATGCTGTGTTCTGCCTCTGGCAGCAAAGCCGACGGCCCTGGGTGCAATGCACGCTGGGAGTTGTAGTGCTGGGGTGTTCAGTGTGACAGATAAGGGACTCACTGGCACAGTTTGGTACGTCCTAGCCAACCTGGTGGGTGTGGGCTGCGCTGGCTCCAGGGGGCTTGAGCCCCACCCCTGGGTGACTACCTTTGTTGGGTGGAATGGAAATAAGGGGAAATCACATTAAAATTAAGGGACAATGCTTTAATTTAAGGGACATTTTTGGGAAATGCTATTTCCCTTAGCATAGGCTGTATTTTTCTCGTGTGTACAGTTCTACTGCCCTCAAGTACACAGTGCAGTCCTGCAATTAGCATAAGCTTCTCTTTAATTATACAATTGTACTTATCAGTTTTAATACATTTAGTACATCATAAAAGAAGTGGTCACCCTAAGGGACAAATCAATGAAACAAGGGATTGTCCCTTTAAAATAAGAGCTGGTTGGTCACTCTATCCACAAAATGTCTGCAAAGCACTTTGAAGTGATGTATAAGTGCTAAATATTATAGGGTTTGTTTCCAGGATAAATTTAATGCCATAATTATACCAATATAATTGCATTGCTGTTGTTATAGCCTTATAGTTCCCCATGTGAATATGATTTTGAGTGCCTTTTTCTGTTTTAGTTTATATTGCTTTGGAGCGGTATAAACTAACCCAGAAAAAGGGACAGTTGTTCAGGAATAAGAGTGCCCCCTGGGGAGTTATATTAGTATAACTACAACAATATAATTATGCTGGTAAATTTCCCTTTGTGCATAATCCCATAGGCAACCCTGTTTTTCAGTATAGCTTGTTTCCATAAACTATACCAGCATAAGAGGCTTTATACCAGTAAAAGCTATTTCAGTATAAAATAACACCCCAGACTGAAATAGCTAAATTGGTACAAAAACTGTTTGGAGACCTTACATCTTCCCTGAGTCAATGTAAGGGTTATGATGTTGAATCTTTAACAAGGAAGCTCTTTCCCAAAATATTCATTAGTAATTTCAATTAAATAGGTGTTAAGAAATTAAAACAAAAATACTGGAAAAACTTTCAAGTGTAGGTCTATTCTATACAAGAAAATATATAGTTATGCTGGCAAACCTAATGTAGACACAACTTCTAGCAGCAAAAATGTGCTTTTGCCAGCATAATTTATACCAGTTCCATGAACGAAATAAGTGATATCAGCAAAAGCATTTTTATGTTATAGCTATCTACACTAGGCCTTTTGCCAGTATAAAAGTGTCATAGAAATTCACACCACTGACTGACATTGTTATACCAGCAAAAGTTTCTAATGTAGATCTAGCCGATATAGACTAGGGATAAGAGTCCCTTGCCTTCTCAGTTGCTCTGCTTTCAGTCTCAAATTGTAATAACTATTCACTAATTTTCTTGTCACAAACTAGACAAGACTTGAATTTCTAATAGAAAAAAACACTTTAAAAAGTTCATATTCTTTTTTGCATCATAAAAAGCATAAAACACCACAAGCCCATTTTTCCCTTTTCAAGTAACCTTTACATTCACCCTTCCCCTTTTCAAGAAGGTATATTATCTTTCTTCTTCCAGACTCCATCTGTGTTCATTGTAGTACCCATTAACATGAATACAAGAAAACTAATTTTAATTACATAATTCTGCTATGACCTTTGTTGAAATTCGTTAGAAAACTGAGGAATCCATGTGGTTGAACTGTCTCAATCTATCACCTGATCATGAACTGAAAAGATCATGATTAACCAATGCTGGAAATAATCCTTTTTTGGATGCTGATATCTTTCGCAAGCAGACACATTCCTCCCAAACTTTAATGGCTAAGCTTGTAAAATTGATGAATGATTTCTCATAGATCACCTCTCTGATCTGCCAAAGTCCCCAATACAGCATTTTCTAACAGAAATAAAGATTATTTTGAGCTTAATTTTGAGCTTAATTTGAGCTTAAGGAGTTTGATGATTTTGTGTATAATAATAATAATTAATAATAAATATCTGAAACCCTTTCACAAGATAAATGAAAAACTTAAATGTGACTCTTCTAGAACTGCTCCAAATATGTTTAGCTATATTAAGCAGCAGTGCAATACCTGATAGAACTGTCAAGGGCTAGGGAGAAGAACTAACAATCTAGCATGACCAACACCGCTGGGTTAGTGTAAGAGGAGCACTGAAAGAAGGTGCATCTGCTGAAAAATACTCTGTTGGGGGGGGGATGGGAGAATATCATACATGTGAAACATTCTGATTGTGCCGTGACAGTTCTGGAAAATAAAGGTAGCTGTCACCCAGACATCATATGACAAGCTCCTGATGCATTTGGGTACATTTTCACAGACCAACATAATCACAGATTGTTTGAGAAGTGAGAACTATGAATTACTAACTGGTGAGAAAATTTTGAAACTGCTGACCAAAACAGAACTGAATTACTCACAACCGCATCTACTCTTAAAAAAAAAAAAAAAAAAGCCTTTTCTGCAGTTGTCATGTGAAGTTTCAGTAAACACAGGAAGGAAAGTCCTACACAGTCATACGTGGGATTGTACTGTAAGTGTATATAATTTTCCTGAAATTCTGCTTTTCTGAAAATATCATTCCAACAGAATTCTTGCTCCTGCATCCCAGCTTTATAATGCAAAGTTGGGAAGAAGCTTTGGAAGATTGATAATGACATAGTTTGCCACTTCTCCCTCAAAGAGGTCTTCTACATTTCTGGTGTAGCCTTGAAGATGTTTTTTAAAATACATATATTTATGGTACCAACTCACTATCCTTACAGCTAAGAAAAACTGGTTTGGGAACCCATCAATTCTGTTTTTAATCCACCAGAGGGGCTGCTATAAAAACATGCAGCAACTTCTGCTTGGGCTAAGTGTGCTATTACTACCTCAGCAATACTCCCATGGGTCAGGAGATTATCTTTAATGGGACATGAAGCCTCTCAATCTGGGGGAAGACAGACATGAGCCACAAACAAATTTAGGTTTTACACCACTGAACAAAATGTTTAGCTTACACTGTTAATAGAATGAATGGAAAAATGCAGCATATGAAAGTTAGTGAGTTTGCCAATCTATAAAGAAACTTTTCTAGAGAGTGTATCTTTTAAATCTTAGGGCGACTTTCTATAAAAGATGTTCCCTATTGACCTCTTGGAAAAATTGTTACTGAACATTTTCAAATAGGGAAATGGTACAAAATTATGACCATTGTAACTGTGCTGATGTCATTGCTTAAAAACATTTTATCTATTAAATTAGACTTTTTTCTGATTTCATTCAATAACAGTTCATCTAGGACAGTTCAGAGCCCAGACTATAGCAGTTCTACTTTATCTAGTTTAGACTATTGTGCCTATTCAGCAACTAATTTTACACTGTATTAAAATGACTATGGATTTGTTTATGCTGTCATTTATTACAGGACAAAAACTTGAAGGTAGCATAACGGTGATGCACCATATACCCCTCTTTGCACATCTACATAGCAAAAATACCAACATGTTGCCTCAAATAGGAGGGATTAAAAACAATCTCTTATCCATCCCCAACTCCTCCTTAAAATTTGAAAGGATTTCCTTCATAGCCACCCACAAGCAGCTGCTTTCACCCTGCCCTGAAGTCAACAAATTCTGTCTTGGCAGGATCACAGTGTTTTTAAGTGTTAGGTGCTTTGTCTAAATTATTGCCTAAAACCAGTCCTGGACTGCAAAAATATTTACATTGCATTAATCTGTCCTGACTTGTTTTGAGAGCCCTTTAGAACTCATCCCTTTGTTAGGGGCCTGCGGTAACTTGTTATCTATTAACTAAATAAAAAGAAGAAAGGAAACTCTGAAAGCAAAGTTAAGAAGCAACATGAGAAGGGTAGAAAAATCTCATGATTAATGAGGCAATGTGGTGAGTTCGACTTTATAATATCAACAAGACAAGATTTTGGCAGATGGGTCTAAGTGGCAGAAATGCAAAACTGCTTATCTTGTGAATCCATGCAGAAGTTGGACATGGTGATACTGGTCCCCTTGGACATCCAGCACACTTGAAAAGACTGAAGATCTAGTTCTGATTGCATTTTTACAGCAAAATGATCCAAATAGATGGTCTTAGTTATTCAAATACTATAAAAAGAAACAATTAATGCAGAAAAAATAAGAGGGGACTTAACTGACATGCCCACAGTTCTGAACGAAATAATAACAGAGCTAAAGTCATACATAAGAACATGAGGAGACCAACTCAAGCTAAACAAGGTTGGGGAGCTAAAGGAGTTCATGCTTCATTTCCTTTCACGGATTATTTGTGTCACAGTTTCAGGATAACTGCACCTTTGACATCCTCCAAAGTCTGTTTAAGGAATCTCAAGCCTCTAGACATCACCTGTCTGTGGGGTGGGACCCATGTCCCACTCCTTCCTAACCAGGAGGTTAGGCTTCCAGCCTTCTTGCCTTCACTGTGATTCTTCCCAAGCAGCTCTGACAAATGTCCAAACCCTGCTCTCTGTCTTCTCTCCAAGGACAATGACAGTGATTTATCAAGAAACAAATAGCCCTTTTAAAGCAGAAAACTTTTAAGGACAAAAGCATACAGAGAAAACATATACAACAACAACAGGATCTAATTGCTTTCCCAGTACCCCCAACTATAGCCCTCTGGAGACCCTGGCAGGTTCTGTTCTTTCCAACCCTTAGGAAGATGGAGTCTCCTCTTAGACAAAAGTTCATGTCTATTTGTTAATCAAAAAGAAAACACCCCGTCAAGTTAAATTCAACATTTGATACCAAAATGCTTGCTTTGTCTCCCAGCTTCCTGAAAAAAGGTAAAACCAGTCACTGCTTCTTTTCCCCATGAGGTCAAACCTCAAAAGGTTAGGTATCTTCATAACCAGCTTTGGGATTTTGAATTAATCAGCCCCTCTCCCCTTCACCCTCCCATTAAGCCAGGAACACACAAATAAAAAAAGTCTGGATATTCCATGGACCTATATCATCTGGCCTTTCTTAATATAATGGAAGTTTTCATGTTTTCAAGGGCATAACCATATCACAAACATATAGATAACTATACATTAAATACTGTACAGTCTTTTCAAGATAGTGCTGCATTAGTCAGATCTGTCACAACTTGCATTGCCAGGGACAACATAAAGGGGGGAAAATGTATGTAGAAGAAGAATCTTTTGCCTAAATTTCCATAAGTAGCCTGTGATTTTGAGAGCCTCAGATTTGGAGTACCCAACTTGAGATACATTAAGGGGGTCTACTTTTCAGAAGGCAAGTGTTCAGCCGTTCTGAAAATCAGACCTCTTTTGGATGTCTCAAGTAGGGCACTCCAAAATAGAGGCGACCAAAACCACTAGTCATTTCTTAAAACATAGGCCTAAAAGTGTCTATATAAAAATGGCAGCACCTTACTCAGTAGAACTGCTCCTATATTTAGTCATATGTGCTGATTTCAGTGATAGAAATACATTCTAAGGGATTCAGATTTAAGGTTCTGATTATGACCCAGCTCTACTAATTAGCTTACTGAAACTTCCCTCCATATGCCAGTGTTAGAAGCATAGACCTAAGATACTTTTATGCCCCCATTACTGCAATATCTGAACACCTCACAGTCTTTTAACGTATTTATGTTTAGAAACCCCACTGTAAGGAGAACTACAGCACAAAGAGACTAAGTAAGTGATTTGCCCCAAGTCTCACAAAAATCTATGGTAGAGAAGGAAATTGAATCTGTATTTCTCAGATTAATGCCCTAACCACTGGGCAATCATTATATGAGACAAAAGATAATGAATGTCCTACCTCTTTTGGTTTGTAGGTCTATGGACCTATTCAGCATTGTTAAAACAAATATAGGTTGTGAAAGCAAATGTAGGGGGAAAAGTCCCCAAGTCACATTCATCCTATAACAAGATCTGATGGATTTTCTAGTTCCAAATTACAGATTACAAGTGATGTTCTTGGTGCTCATCACATCTGGAAAATCAGGTGTCTCAATTTGGGGATCTAAAATCAGTAGTCATTTCTTGACAATTTTGCCCTAAATGATTCAGTCGTAGTTACACAAAAAGACTGAATCCTAGTACAGTGTCCTATGCATCAGAGAGCCCATCCATCCCCTCTGTAGAGATGGTCTGAGGCTGAGTTATAGATGTTATAAGAATAAGAACTTTATATTTCCTAACTTTTGTGCAATTAACATTAATTTTGCATTTGTGTGGACTTTTTCCTAATTAAATTCCTCATTTTGTTTTTCAAATTTTAGGAAAATAGAGGTAGGGAAGATATCCACATTATTTTAATTTTTATTCCTGGTGTGCTGCCCAAAGAGGATTCCTGGCCTGAAGGGACCAAAGAAGCCAGAAGTAGGGGTATTCAGACTTTAGTCTCTGATGAAATTGCTGATACAGGTGCCATTTGGGATGGTGGTTGCAATAACAATTGTGCATTAGGTACTAGATTGAAATCACCCATTCATAGCACACAGACCACCAAACACCCATCAACTGCTAACCACTTTTAGACACACATTGTTCAGATTTAGAATTGATCCTAGAATTGAAAGGATCAGCAATCCATTTTAAAAATAATCTCTTGACTTCCCCTCACCAAGAAATAACTTTAAGAAAGATATAGCAGAACTGGGGCCTGTATACCAGCAATCATCTTTCAGGATAGTATAGTAAGGTTGAGAGAATGTCTATGTAAGATCAATGCTGTACTGAAATCCTAGGTTCTAAAGCTGTGTCTACACTAGAACTGCAACATACTAACATACTCATCAGAACAGGTTAAAATAAAAAAAGTTATGGCAGCAGTCACTAAAATGGCACTGTTACACATAAGAACCTAGATCATCCATATTGGGTGACATCAATGGTCCATCTAACCCAGTATCCTGTTTTCCAACAGTGGCCAATTCCCGGTGCTTCAGAGGGAATGAACAGAAAAGGCAATAATTAAGTGATCTATCTCCTGTTGTCCAGTCCCAGCTTCTGGCAAACAGAGGCTAGGGACACTCAGAGCATGATGTTGCATCCCTGCCCATCCTTGCTAATAGCCAATGATGGACCTATCCTCCAGGAATGTATCAAGTTCTTCTTTTATCCATGTTACAGTTTTGGCCTTCACAACATCCCCTGGCAAGGAGTTCCACAGGTTGACTGTGTGTTATGTGAAGAAGTTCTTCCTTTTGTGTGTTTTAAACCCAATGCCTATTAATTTCATTGGGTGACCCCTAGTTCTTGTGTTATGTGTAAGAGTAAATAATATTTCCTTATTCATTTTCTCCACACCAGTCAAGATTTTATAGATCACTATCATATCCCCTGTTAGTCATCTCTTTTCCAAGCCAAAAAGTCCCAGTGTTTTTAATCTCACCTCATATGGAAGCTGTTCCATATCTTTAATAATTTTTGTTGCCTCTCTCTTTATCTTTTCCAATTCCAATATATCTTTTTCGAGATGGTGTGACCAGATCTGTGCGCACTATTCAAGATGTGGGTATACCATGAATTTATATAGTGGAATTATGATATTTTCTGTCTTAGTATCTATCCCTTTCCTAATGGTTCCTAACATTCTGTTAGGATTTTTTTTTTGACTGCCGCTGCACATTGAGCAGATGTTTTCAGAGAACAATCCTCAATGACTCCAAGATCTCCTTCTTGGGTTACAACAGCTAATTTAGACCCCATCATTTTATATGTAGAGTTGGGATTATGTTTTCCAATGTGCATTACTTTGCATTTATCAACATTGAATTTCATCTGCCATTTTGTTGCCCAGTCATCCAGTTTAGTGAGATCCCCTTTATACAGTCTGCTTTGGATTTAACTATCCTGAGTAATTTTGTATCATCTACAAATTTTGCCACCTCACTGTTTACCCCTTTTTACAGATCATTTATGAATATGTTGAACAGTACTGGTTCCAGTATAGATCCCTGAGGGACACCACTGTTTACCTCTCTCCATTGTGAAAACTGTCCATTTATTCTTACCCTTTGTTTCCTATCTTTTAACTAGCTACTGATCCATGAGAGGACCTTCCTTCATATCCCATGACTGCTTACTTTGCTTAAGAGCCTTTGGTGAGGGACCTTGTCAAAGGCTTTCTGAAACTCCAAGTGCATTGTATCCATTGGATCATCCTTGTCCACATGCTTGTTGATCCCCTCAAAGAATTATAATGGATTGGTGAGGCATGATTTCCCTTTACAGAAGCTATGTTGACTCTTCCCCAACAAATCATGTTCATCTATGTGTCTGATAATTTTGTTCTTTACTATAATTTCAACCAATTTTCCTGGTACTGAAGTTAGTCTTACTGGCCTGTAATTTCCAGGATCACCTCTCGAGTCTTTTTTACACATTACCTATCCTCCAGTCATCTGGTACAGAAACTAATTTAAATGAGAAGTTACATAACACAGTTAGTAGTTCTGCAATATTTGAGTTCCTTCAAAACTCTTGAGTGAATACCATCTGGTCCTGGTGATTTATTACTGTTTAAATTATGAATTAGTTCCAAAACCTCCACTAATGACACCTCAGTCTGGGACAGTTCCTCAGATTTGTCACCTAAAAAGGCTTAAAAAATCTCTTTCTTGGTATGCAAGCAAATGGTTAGTCTTGGGAAAAAATCCTGGGTGATCGTTGGTTTTCTATGCAGATAACTTTTAGGGGAGGCATGGTAAGCAGCAAGGGTGTTCGCTGTCTACCTTAATCTCTCTCAGAGAGTCAACTCCTGAGGGAGAGCTGCTCGCTAAGAACCAGGCCTTGGTGTTTGGGTTGAAATCCCTGAAAGTGGGAGTAGTCTGCAGAATGTTTGTGACCACTTCTGTTCCAGGACTGGTGTGTATATCTGTAAATGAAACACATTGCATTGAAATTATACTCAGATTTCATGTTACTGATTTCTCCTCCAGCACTGAGCTGACCTGCAAGGCTTTGAGATCTGCTACCGCTTAACACATGATTTATGTGACACAGTAGCTTTCTACATAGCACAGGTATGTGTCAATGAGATTTGTGCATGTACGTTTATTAATCTTTATAATGTTTATATCTGTACTTTTTGGGAAAATCTGGACAGTTCTTCCATAAAGCCTTAGCACAGGCGAGTGTGCTCAAAGCATATATGCGCAAAGAATGGTATCAGCATCGTGTTGGCCAATGCACATTAGAATGTGCTGCTGCACAAAGTTGAGGAGGAGAACTGGCCAAACCAGTTGCACAGGCATTGTTAGGTTACCATCACATTGCAATAAATAAAGTGTACTAAACTGGTTAAAGGAAAACAACCTTGGCCCATGTAAATTATTGGCAAAGGAGATATGTAGTTTGCTGCCGGTTACTAGCAAATATTATCCATGTTGTGTGTGAACAAAATACAGATGTGTTGAGTTCACAAATACTTGCGTTTCCATTAACCTGGAATCTAGAGAAATGGACAGTGTGTTTTAAATGGTGGTTTATCTAAAGAAAACAAGCACACACAAAAATAAGTCTAAAGGTTAAAAATGATATCTTTCAAGGAAGGGCTGTTCATAAACAAACAATAACTCCACTTACAATAGAGTTCCAATTTAAAAAAAAATCCCATGGGAACAAGGAAATGGGCAAAAATAGGCTCATCATCCTTATCAGTTATAAGGTATATATAATCACAGGTTCTAGTTCATCAGCAATTTTCATATCTTTAACGTATTTACCACATCCTGTAAAGTCAAACACAGATTTTGGAATATGTTCCTCTCCATATGATTCTCTAAATTTGTCCTCCATTCAACTGTTCCTAACTCCCGTTTTTTTCTGCCTTTTTGCATTTCAGGCAATCATAACAGTGCTCAGATCTAATCGATAGACTTCATGAACTTCAAACAATACATTTTTTGGCAATTCCAGCTTTCTTCTACACAGAACTACTAGCAAAATAAAGCAATTTATAATATCATTGTGGACACACACTCGCAGATCCTTAAGACAGTCTGGATGCCCAAATAGTTACAGCCATGAAAAATGCTCTTTTCCATCCAGGGCTTATAAGAAGATTCCATCTTCTTCCTATTAGAGTCAGGCTTAGTCAACACAACCCACACATTTTTACCTCCAGACTTGATTATTGAAATTCTTTGCATTCCGGTATGAAATTGCTAGATGTAAAAAGGCTTCATAAAACAGCAGCTGTTCCGCATAGCAACACAAGGTATGTCTACATTGCATAATCCTTTCAGTGGCATAATGGATACACACACTACATTCCCCCCCAGCACAAGTGTAAATAGCAGTGTAGACGCTGAGACACTGCTTAGACAAGCAGAGTAAAGACCCTCCTGAACCTTCTGGGTATGTACGTATGTGAGTATGTACCCTACAGGGCTCTCTACTCACTCAAGCAGTGCCTCCCCTCTGCTGGATCCTATTCCCCACTGCAGAAAAGACTCCTGTAACAGGGGCAAATGGCTCCAGCAGTGGAGAGTTGCCAGTGCCTTTCCCCACTGCAGTGAAAGACTCCAGCAGTGGGGAAAGGCTCTGGAAGGAGGGAGGCAGTGAGGAAAGGCTCTGGCAGCTCTCAGCCACTAAACCATTTCCTACTGCCTCCTCCTACCAAAGCCTTTCACTGACACATGTAGCTACACACCACAATGTGGACATAGCCTGCCTTTCACTCCGGTGTGTAGCTATGTGCACCCATAAGAGGTGTGCTGTGTAGACATAGCCACAGATCACCAAAAGGACAAATGGAGAAATGGTCTGAAGTAAACAGATGAAATTCAATAAGGACAAATGCAAAGTACTCCACGTAGGAAGGGACAAGCAACTGCACACATACAAAATAGGAAATGACTGCCTAGGAAGGAGTTCTGTGGAAAGGTATCTGGGGGTCATAGTGGACCACAAGATAATATGAGTCAATACTGTTGCCAAAAATGCAAACAGCATTCTGGGATGTATTAGCAGGAATGTTGTAAGCAAGACACAAGAAGTAATTCTTCCACTCTACTCCGTGCTGATTAGGCCTCAGTGGGAGTATTGTGTCCAGTTCTGGGTGCCACATTTCAGGAAAGATGTGGACAAATTGGAAAAAGTCCAGAGAAAAGTGACAGAAATTATTAAAGGTCTTGAAAACGTGACCTATGAGGGAAGATTGAAAAAATTGGGTTTGTTTAGTCTGGAGAAGAGAAGACTGAGGGGATTGGACTAGAAGACCTCTCATGGTCCTTTCTAGCCCTACAATTCTGTGATTCTATGAAAAGCACTTAGCTTTCTTCCTAACAACCTGTTGAATACTGTGTCAAAGTAAATTTTTCTGTCCTCATTGACAAAGCCTTTCATAGAATTGATACAAGTAACTGTCTCATCCTGTGTGATTGTGACTTTCCGTGACAGTTGCATTCCAGTGGAACAATAGTGCTGTCACCCTCAAGAATGAGAGATTCCTGCATGCAGAGATAGAACTTTCTTGGTGAGTGGCTATAGATTTGGAATTCATTCCTGGAAGATATCACCATGGTTAAAAACGTCAGCATATTCAGAATAGAATGTCAACCCCACTTCTTTGAGCCCACTTTCCCACAATACTGCCAGCAAAAGAAAAAAGAAATTGGTCTCTACTGATTGGAAAGGGAAAATTTTTTTTAAAAATCTTATACATAAAATTCATAATTTTGAAAGATGTTCAGGTACAATGGAGATGAGCACTAAAAGTGGTAAAACAAAATTCAAAATTTGAAAATTGTGATTGAAAAAGGAGTTTTTTGTGAAAATTTTCACCAAACAATTCAGCCTGTTTTTCAATCATATTTAAAGAGCATTGTATGAGAATCTAGATAGATGCCATCTTTTTAATTCCATGTAATTTAACATTAAGTTGTATCCTGTGGGTAGACAGCATTAATAATTATCCTTCTCAGAGCATTACTGTGAGCAGTCATAAGCTTTTTCCAACAAATACAGCACACACACACAAAAAAAACCCATGCATATGCTTGGGTGTGGGTGAAATACCTAAATCCTCAGCTATCATTTCAACTCTTGAGTCTTCTGATGTCTGACAAAAGGAAAACACTCTTCATTTTGAGATCTTGCTATTTTTTTTTACCTGTCATTCATCAGTTTTTGTCCTCTAACTTTTCTCTCTATCAGCATATAGAATGGCAGGCATTGTTTCCTGTTTGCATGAATAATACATCAGTACTGTAATTCTTTGATGGAGGAGAGAAAATAGAAAGAGGAAATAAGCACTGAAGATAATGCAGGAAAAGTTTAATCATCATCAATTATGGGAAAGAGAAGAAAGAATTAGGAGTGAAGACAGGAAAGGAAAGAAGATGTAACAATAGCAACAGAAAGTTATGCTTTTAAATATATTAAATTGATTTCCACTATGTTACAATTAAATAAAATACATAGGAAACATTATACAACTGTTTTATTACTTTAAACTGTAAGAGATGTGGCTTTGGAGGAGTATTGTGACACAAGTGATTTCTACCTTGGCTAGTGGGTGGAAAATAAATATTTTTAAAGCTCTACATTTGGCCATCTGAGAGACCGTATCTAAGGGCTGGAGGAAGGGTCCTCTCAGGGTTAGAGTCATTGCTGGCTTGCACCTTGAGTAGCTATTTAACTGTAATGTAGCTAGAGTTAAGGTTGCCTGACACTCTCCTTTTATTCAGTCGCTTATAATTTTGCCAAGCTTTTAGTCATTTAGTTTATAATTTTCCATATTAGGCACCTGCCTCAGGTTGAATGTTTTTGGAAACTTCCAGATAAAATAGTTCAGTCATTTCTGAGAACAAAATTGGGGGAAAACAGGTTTTTTGCCCACGTTAAAAAAAAATTCTTATAACCATTTAACTGAAAAGTCTAGAACCTTCATCTTTTGGAGCAGTAACTTGAAATTTGGCAAGGTCGTAGAGTTTAGAAATGTCTTTTGCTGTCCCAATGAAAGGCACCCAAATTTGGTCAAGCTGCAAATCTCCAAAAATTTTAGTTTGCACATGCTCAGTAGATGCTTGTGAAAGTTTGGAAGTTCAATTACCTGAAGATTTCATCTGCCCTGTGGATGCCTCATCTCAACACAGCTTCTACATGCTGACTGCACTGAGTATGCACCATCCCTACAGTGTGACTGAGCATGTTCCAGCCTGGGGATTCAGGGACTGAGCAGGACTTTCCCTGCAGTTGCTCTTCTTTGTGCCTCAGTTCTTTATCTGTAATATGGGAATAATATCACCTAGTCTCACAAGGGTGTGGTGAAGATAAAAGTCAGTAATATTTGTGAAACATGCTGAGAACATTCACAGAGAAGGTCATGAGGAAATTCCTAAGCTTTTATTCAGTTCAGGCTTTGGATGATGTGTGGGAAATAAGGTCAGGGGCCAGACTACGAATGATGAGGATAAAAAGAAATATTGAATAGTTAGTCAGTGAGCATAGTCCATCCCAAGCACTGAATGAGGCAGGGATACTATGGAAGAATATGTGATCATGAAATTAAAGACTGCATCATAAGGCACGCACACAGGAGGGAAGAGAGTGAATTAAGATTGCATAAGCAGCCTTAATTCTGTATTTCCTAACTTTTAAGTGCCAGAATTTGCAACCTTAATGTTTTTTTAGTATATTTTTTGTATGTAATTTGTCATGTGCTTATAGAAGTCTGTATGTTTAGATACATTGAGCAAGGGAAACTGCTAATTTCCTCCGTATATTTACATATCATAACTGATTTTCACAAAAAAAGTTCATATTAAAATGCTATCTCTATCATCAAACAGCGTCTTGTCATGAAAACAGAAAAACTGAATTTGCTCAAGATGGAAATTGGTCATTTCCAAAGAGAAATGAGTTTTCCACCTGTGAAAACTACCCCATTTTCATATAAAATTCAAAACTGAAACAAAAAAATGATTTTTTTTTTGTGAACACATGAAAATATGACTTTTGCTTTGTTAGCAGTAACACTGTTACAACACTGTTACTATGGTGTGCATTCACTAGCTCTATGGTTTATATCACCTTAGTAAGGCATGCTGTAATATCGAATTTGAATTTGTACAAATTCTTGATAGACATTACATATATTTTTAAGAATAAAAGAAGGGGATTAGAATTTCTATATGTAGGGTCAGAGTCTAATCTTTAATGCAAAGCCACATCTGAATCTCTCAGATTCTGAGGTGGCAGATAGATACAAAAATTCAATTAGAGACTTTCAAACAAAGTGCAATATGTGCTGATTATCAGATTAGAATCTGGACTCTAATGAGGGAATGGTAGGCATCTGTTAAGATTTCAATTGAGTTTAATGAAGCCATGATCCCTTTCTGGTATCATTACATATTCCCCCAGCCAGCCTGACTGGCACAGGGGCTGATGCTCTGAAGTAGCTGTTGGGACAGTACACAGGAGGAAAACTATAAATATTTAAATGAAAAAACACACTGCAAAATCTAAAAATAAAACTAACAAAACCCCCAAAAAACACACAGTGACAAGTGTGGCAATATCCTGCAAAATCCTGGACAAACCTTATTGAATTAAGTTAAACTTTAGTCCATTAAGTTTAAATATATTAGGAGCTCGTATTAAAAATGCAGATGTTTATGCGTCATTGTAGAATTGTATATAACTTGTTTGGAGAAATAACTAACGTAAATCTCGGGAAGCGTTATGAGCTTCAAAGGACTTTTTTAAACTATGGGCTCAGACAAGAATGAACTTCTTAGTTGAGTAGGTTTCCTACGAAATACTTGGGAGGAGGGAAATGCAAATGCTCATCTCCAAACATGATGTTTTGAAGCTTTGCCTTGGGGAGGGGAACTTTGTCTACGAATTACCTATCCCCAGGATCAAAAGTCCCAAATGACATAAAGGAGAACCTCAGAGATTCATGGGTGTTCTTGTTCTGAGCAACAGGAGTTATGAATTTGTAACAGGGGATAACCCCTGACTGGGATTTGAAGAACTGTTCACTGGCCAGAGTCCTTGTTAGAGTCAAGGGTGATCTCTGCTAAGTTTATTAGTAAAGGTGAAGTTTTTATTGTTTTTACTATGTTTTCTCTGTAATGTTTTTTACCTTAAGAGAATAAATGTGCATGCTTAGAAAAAAAGCTGTGTGGTAACTTAACTTTGACAATTTCCCTTTTTACCATCTCTGGAGAGACAAATAAACCAGGCCTGCTTAGGCCATCTGACTTTGCTGGGGAAATCACAGTGTAGGCAGAGAGCTATGCGGCCTGGAATTATCCCAGTCAGGAGACAGAGAGACATGTGTCTCTGCCCAAGAGAGGTGACAGAGGGAGCCAGAAGCCTATGAGTGGGTGCCCTTGCTAAATCATAGAGGGGGAACACAGGTGTAGTTGCCCTGATTATTGGGAGCTGCTCAGAATGTAAGTGGACCAAGTATAATCAGTGTTGGTGCAAATTCTACCCTTTCACCATGAAAGGGGTGATTACAAAGGTCACTCACCATGTTGGCGAAATTTGAATGTAAGCAAAATTCACATTGTAACCTGTGTCGCAGTTTCAGGGTTAATTGTACCTTTGACCCTCCTGTGATGCTCCTGAAGGTGACATGAGAGCCTGAGTACCAACCCCAGGGCAGAGTGTTAAAAAACAGGGCATAGACCCTAAATTGGTTGTGAGTTCTAATGATTTCACCAACCAACTGCACCAAGTCCAAACTTCACAAGCACTTTAACAGACTTAACATGGAATAATAGACAGACCCCTTGGGTACTTCAGCCTGTTTTGCCACCCAGGTGAGCTTAGCTCTAGGATAGATGGCCCCTTACACCAAGAATCACAGCAACATTCAGGTTATTCCTAATCCCAAAGGGACCAGTCACTTACCTCAGGTCAGTTGGTTTTAGCTCTCACACCAAATGCTGGTAGCCAATCCTACAATAAACTTTATGAAGATTTATTAAATAGAAAAAGGAAAGTACAGAGTTATTTACAAGGTTAAAGCAAGCAAACGGACACACGAATGAGTTAACTTTAAATTTCAAAGGTAGTATACGTTTTTATAATCAATAAGCTCTATTTGTCCTTTAGGACTAACTCAGGCTAAGCAGCTGGGTCACTTGCTTATGCCTAGAACACCTTGTCCTACTTCCTTCCCCCCACCGCCAAGTCCAACCAGCATAGAAATCTTTAGTTCCTTTGGTTTGTGGGTTTTATTCCCCTCACCTGCCATATGCTCTGAGCTGCAGACTCAGCTGATGGGAACAGATCACTTGCATGACTCATCTTCATGGGGAGGATTGCAAAACAACAATAAGAGTCTTTAGTCCTTTTGCCGACATGACAGTTTCTCAATCCTGACATAAGACATTTCCAGTTGCAAAATCCAACCATAGCCCATCTGATATCACTACTGGATCTCCTCTTTCAGGAGCAACATAACAATTTCTGTAGAAGTGCAGCTCTTCACAATAATTAATGTTCTTCTTTTGGATGGCGATTCATGCAGTCACAGAGGCTCACACTACACTTGCTCAAATATTACAATTTGAAATATGAATATTACAAGTGAAATTAATACATGTAGCAACTCAAGAATTTGACAGAGTCCAAACACTAAACACTTCCTTAAAATTCTAATATCCATCCTACTAAAAGTAACCCACAAGAGAGCCACACAGATTCCTTCTATGTATCTGTTAGTGTCCACTTGAGACATTGGGACCTTGGCAAGAGCTGGCGCCTGGTCTGCCAGCATCACACCCCTCTCATGGTCTTCCTCATCGGCACCCTCTTAGGGTTTCCAGCTCTCAGCTGTCACCTCTCTAAGGCAGAGACCTGAGTCTCTCTCTTTATCCTGATCAGAGGTTTAAGTTTGCAACTTTGCATCCCTCTGCACCTCACTGTGGTTTGCCAGCAGGTCGAACCAGGATCCAGCTCTCTCTCTAGGTTAATCTCTCCGTAGGATCTAGAACAGTGTACATCTGTTACCAACCAGCCTTCAGAAAGGAAACTGCACTTATTCTTCAGGTAAAAAGCATTATAGAAAACATAAAAATTAATTAAAAGTTCCTATACATATGCTAAAAGCATGGTTACCCCAACTCCAACCTAGGACTCTGGTTGGTGTCAGTCCTTTAAACCCCACAGTTGGGTTTGCTCACTTGGTTACAAATCCATCTCAGTGTTTAGGTCAGGAACAAGACCCGTGATTGGACTGTTCAGCTATTTCTTTATACAACTTGGGTCTTTGATCACCAGTCTCTAGGACCCAGCCACTGGCTTCTCTCTCTAAGGCATAGTTTCAAAAGGCTGGGATTGGCATAAGCAGAGTTATGGAATTTGCACTCCCCAAGGATTCTCACACTTTACACTTATTGTCCCAAAGTCCATGTCCCAAAGGCACATCTCAGTATAGTCTTTTGAACTCCTTACACTTCCCAGGATTTACATCTTTCACAACCTGATCACCATACTCCTCCAGAGCATTCAGAAAGGAATTAATTTTCCAGGTTTGATGACCTAAAGAAAACTGTCTTTATGGTTTCTACAAGAACTGCAAGTGGCTGTAAAATCTATATTTCTATTGAACAATGGCTTATAGATGTATAGCACAGAGAGAGAGCTAAATCTAGTGGTTTCATGCAACGCTTTGAAACAGGTTTTTAATATGAAAAAATTATCCTGTTTTTACAACTTTCCTGGAGCTGGGTATGGTACTATCTGATGAGTGTATCCCCTTCACAAAACCTGTTAGGTTAACCATTACTAATTCTAATATTTCTGTAGTAGAAAGTGAGAGCCTGAGACATGAGGCCTGAGGCCTAAGCTAAAGTAATGGTCAAGCCCTGATGTTAGAAAGCAAAGTTAGCAGAAATCATGCTGTGAATGCTGGCAGACTCACAATAACTCGCAAACACAAACATTCCTAAAGAAGCATGAGGTACACAACATTCACGCAAGCACATTCCAGAAAGGAATTAGAACATCCCAATGCTCCAAAGATAATGAGGACATAATAACCCCTCAGAATGACAATATGATGGCTAGAGATATTTTGGTCGAACCATCCGGTACAAGGCAAAAGGTGATATCTTACCTCATCAGAGGGTGGCACCTACACATGTCAGAGGGCAGTACACAGTGTATAAAGAAGGGTCTCAAAGGGAGTGTCTTGGTTAGGCCAAAGGGGAAACAGAAAGTCCTGCCATTTATTCAGCTGGTCCATTATAACAGGCATACATATGTTAGTGGTCCTATAGAGTCTGCGGGATATTAGGACAGTGCTTTGTCTACAATAAACCTGGCCTGGTGGCTTCATTACTGAAATGGATCTCTGGTCTTATTGAATAATCCAATCATGGAGTGGTGTCTCAGTTATCTGCGCAGAGCTGGGAAAGCATACACAGTGGGAGCACTCACACACAGCCAACAACTGACAACAACTTCTAATCAGCAGTCTTTTGGTTGAACAGTGCTATGAACATTTACCAGGGCTATGAGGGGGCCTCATTTTGTAAAGTGTTTTCCTCCCTTTTATGCCTCTGCTATATATTAAGCAGCTAGTGGATCACAGAAGTTAGAGATAATAAAACATATTAGATGGAAGCTTTCTTCCAGAAATGTCAGTGCTTGACAAGAGGAAGTAGTAGGTTGTAACAGGTTGGCTGGAAACTCCCTAACTTGGTATCAGGTAGCTGTCTGGCTGGTTAAATTAGTTCTGCTGACTTTTGAGGCAGCTGGCTTCTTACGCAATCTGGTTATAAGGGAGGTGGGAGTGGTTTTTGGGGGTAGAGAAGATCTAGATTGTGGGCTGAGTGGTCCTGAGAGAGGACCCAAATTCCAGGAAAGGGAAGAATTTGGATTCTACGTTGTATCAGAAGAGTAGGTTAGGAAAGGAGCTTGCACTCCCAGTTATTAAAAAGACAGTACATTTGATATCAGTCAAAAGATTTGGACATGCATCAGTGGCTGAAAATTACTGTAAAACTTCTGTGTGAGTCAGTAAAAAAGAAGGATTTTTCTGTAAAAATCAATATGGATTTCATCTGATCTGAGGATTTTGGTAGATTACATGCTAGCTTTTAGGACTGAAGCAATTGTGATAAGGACTTCCAACACTACTCATGCATCTAAAAGATTCTTGTTCCTGAGACACCCTTCACATTCTTTGCCTAACAGTTCAGCTAAAAATAAAAGACAGTATTACAGCTCCCCCAAAGATTACCTGGAGTTGACTCCATTAGATAACTTAAGTAGTGTGAACAGGTTACGATAAAGGGTTTATTTTTATTCTTAGAGTTCTGCATGGCAGCAGGTTCAAAACAAACAGCAGGAAGTACTTCTTCACACTCTGTACAGCTAACCTGTGGAATTCATTGCCTGTGGATGTTGTGAAGGCCAAAACTATAACTGGATTCAAAAAATAATTAGATAAGTTAAACGAGGATAGGTCCATCAATAGCTATTAGCCAAGATGGTCAGGGATGCAACCCCATACTCTGGGTGACCCTAGCCTGTGAATGCCAGAAGCTGGGAGTGGATGACAGGGGATGGATAACTCAATCATTGCCCTGTTCTGTCCATTCCCTCTGAGCCCCTGACATTGGCCACTGTTGGAAGACAGGATACTGGGCTAGATGGACCATTAGTCTGAGCCAGTATGGCTGTTCTTATGTGCTAATGATTACAAGTCTGTTGATATCTGTTGATAGCCATGATATATACCATAGGTTTCACTATCAACTTTTTACATGTTAGCTGATGTATAGAGTAATCTGAAAGGATGATGAAAAACTACATAACATGCAATATATCTATAAGATTGGCTCTTCTTGTGACATCGTCTCCACTGAGCTGCACTGTAGGATTTGCATGCTTAGCCACCCAGTCACAGAAACCATTTTGAATATTACTTGGTAATTAAGATACAGGCAATTCCGTTGAGCCCAGCTTGAGCAAAGTCTTCTGCAGTGCTGAAGCTGAGCATAAAATATCAGATTGAAAGGGTTTATCCTGTTGTAAGATTGCCTCACAAGGAACTCTCAGAATGACTTGGTTTTTAAATCCTTTGGATGGAGCCAGAGAAGATAATTCTTGTGGTTCCACTTGCAGAGGCCAGCAAGTGTAGAAAAGCAGAGCTCTGAGAAATATCCTGTCATCAGATCCAGCTGGACCCCTGTGTGGTCAGCTTCCCTGAATCCTAAGGGCTTTGAAAAAAGATATAGGCCTATTAAATTGGTCAAGAGCATTAGGGTTCCCATTACATCTGTCTGGCAATGCCCCCAAGGAAACACCTTCAGAGAGTTCTGGTGGAGGAGATTTTGGATGACTCAGAAAAGTCAGTGGTATAGAGCCTTCATTACTTCTTCATAAAATATGAGATCAGTTCCTCCAAGATTTTTTCTGGTACAGTCATTCCCTTTGCACCAGTCAGGTGAATTCTCAGTGAGGTGGGAAGCTCTGGTTCTAGAGTAGACTAATTCCATTATTGGCTCCGTGGGACACATGATTCCTCTTGGATCAAAGTTTGGTGCTATGGTCTAGGTTCCAAGAAAAACAGGTACCATTCTATTGTGCTGCATCTCCACTTCAAGGGGAGCCTGGTTCAGGAAAGGAATGTCTTGGGACTTTTAGATGTCCTCTTAGGCAGCTCCATGGTTCAAGTCTTATCCATTGTTTAATCTTTCTGGGTGTTGTGCAACTTGAGACTTTTGGCCCTACTGTCCCCTGCATTTTGCACCAGTGACCTCTAAAGGAAAGAATGGTAATGACAGACCAAGGTTTCCTCCCTCAAGAAAACTCCTCTGCCAAAGAAGATGAAGGCTTCTGAGGCAGGATACTTTGGCCTTCTCCGCTCATGTCCCTGAGATCAGCTGTGCCACCTGATATGGAGTTAGACTTTAGAAAGAAAAGTCTCTGATAGGACAATCCATGTGTGTCCCCTTATTCCTCTTCCCCAGATGGGTATGTCTTGATTGCTTCCTCCTCCCCTTTGAAAGATGAAGGATTTGTTGGGAAGAATGACTGTGGCTCTTTATATTCCCTTAACAGTTTCCCCATGAAGCCACTCTTTTTTTTCTTCTTCTTTTTTAAAAAGTATCCTGGAGCCCCATGAGAAAAGAAAAAATAGCGTCTCCAATCATTGAGAATTTATTGGAGTCAGCTAAAGAGGACTGGAACCATCTTGTCTCTGCTGCTTCTGTCTCTTGATTCTTTATATTAAATTCCCAGTGGCAGAGGTGGAATTCAAATTATTTTTCAACTTCCTACTCCAGGCTTGCTTGTGTGCTTGTGGCTTCTGCTGTAAATGAGAAACTGAGCGCTGTGAAAATGTCTTTACGTTCTGGGGTCAAGAGCCCAAGCAACTAGACATGTTTGGAAGGAAGCTTTATTTCTCTACTGCCCTCATTTTGAGATTTGTATAGAGACCCAACTATCAACCCTGCATTGCATCAGAGAAAATGAAGACTTTCTGGATAGGAGTAACGATTTGTTACAGCAGACAAGCATGTGGAAGAATCAGAGAGGGCAGTGCAGGGGAAACTGAAGAACAGGGAAGAAAACTGGCAGCATGTGACCTCCAGAAGAAGAAAGAGAAGAACCCATATACCCCCAGTGCAGATAGAGGTAAGCAATCGTTTTCAGGCTTTCTGCACAGATATTAAGGAGGAGAACGGTTTGGAAGATTCATCTGAGGGAAGGGATCAGAAGGAGGCCCCATTGATCAGAATGCCCAGGATGCATTGTCCTGGGGATGGGGGTTCCATGACCACCACTCCCAAGAGGAAGAGATGGGTGGTGGTGGTTGGGGACTCCCTCCTAAGGGGACCAGGAAAAAGTGCAAGGAGGAGGGGGCAACAGGAGAGGCCTCCTGATGCGTACTGAGAAAGTAGGGCAATCAGCTAGTGATCTTACGTGCCTGTATACGAATGCAAGAAGCCTGGGAAACAAGCAGGAGGATCTGGAAGTCCTGGCACAGTCAAGGAACTGTGATGTGATTGGAATAACCGAGACTTGGTAGGGTAACTCACACAACTGGAGCACAGTCATGGATGGATATAAACTGTTCAGGAAGAACAGACGGGAGAAGAGGTGGAGGAGTTGCACTGTATGTAAGAGAGCAAGATGATTGCTCAAAGTTCCAGTATGAAACTGGAGAAAAGCCTGTTGAGATTCTCTGGGTTAAGTTTAGAGGCAAAAGCAACAATGGTGATTTTGTGGTGGCTGTCTCTTACAGACCATCAGACTAAGAGAATGAGGTAGATGAGGCTTTCTTCAGACAACCAGTGAAAGTTTCCAGATCACAGGACCTGGTTCTCCTGGGAGACTTAAATCACCCTGACATCTGCTGGGAGAGCAATACAGCAGAGCACACACAATCCAGAAAGTTTTGGGAGAGTGTTGTGGACAACTTCCTGGTGCAAGTGCTGGAGGAACCTACTAGGGGTCGTGCTCTTCTTGATCTGCTGCTCACAAACAGGGAATAATTGGTAGGGGAAGTAGAAATGGGTGGTAACCTGGGCAGCAGTGACCATGAGATGGTCAAGTTCAGGATCCTGACAAAAGGAAGAAAGGAGAACAGCAGAATACGGAACAGAAAAGCAGATTTGGACTCTCTCAGGGAGCTGATGGGCAGGATCCCCTGGGAGGCTAATGTGAGGGGCAAAGGAGTCCAAGAGAGCTGACTGTATTTTAAAGAAACCTTATTGAGGGCACAGGAACAAACCATCCCGATGTGCAGAAAGAATAGCAAATATGGGAGATGACCAGCTTGGCTTAACAAAGAAGTCTTCAGTGAACTGAAACACAAAAAGGAAGCTTACAAGGAGTGGAAGCTTGGTCAGATGACTGGGGAGGTGTATAAAAATACTGCTCGAACATGCAAGAGTGAAATCGGGAAAGCCAAATCACAATTGGAGTTACAGCTAGCAAGGGACGTGAAGGGTAACAAAAAGGGTTTCCACAGGTAACGTTGGTAACAAGAAGGTGGTCAGGAAAAGTGTGGGCCCCTTACAGAAAGGGGGAGACAACCTAGTGACAGATGATGTGGAAAAAGCTGAAGTACTCAATACTTTTTTTGCCTCTGTCTTCACAGACAAGGTCAGCTCCCAGACTACTGCACTGGGCAGCACAGAGTGAGAAGGAGGTGAGCAGCCCTCAGTGATGAAAGAACAAGTTCAGGACTATTTAGAAAGGCTGGACATGCACAAGTCTATGGGGCCGGCTTCAGTGCATCCGAGGGTGCTGAAGGAGTTGGTTGATGTGATTTCAGAGCCATTGGCTACTATCTTTGAAAACTTGTGGCGATTGGGGGAGGACCCAGATGATTGGAAAAAGGCAAATACAATGCCCATCTTCAAAAAAGGGAAGGAGGAGGATCCAGGGAACCACTGACCAGTCAGCCTCACCTCAGTCCCCCAAAAAATCATGGAGCAAGTCCTCAAGGAATCCATTTTGAGGCACTTGGAAGAGAGGAATGTGATCAGGAACAGTCAGCATGGATGCACCAAAGGCAAATCATGTCTGATCAACCTGATTGCCTTCTATGGTGAGCTGACTGACTCTGTGGATGTGGGGAAAGCAGTGGATGTGATCTACTTTGACTTTAGCAAAGCTTTTGATACTGTCTCCCAGAGTATTCTTATCAGCAAGTTAAAGAAGTATGGGTTGTATGAATGGACTATAAGGCAGATAGAAAGATGGCTAGATTATCGGGCTCATCGGGTAGTGATCAATGGCTCAATGTCCAGTTGGCAGCTGGTAACAAGCGGAATGCCCAGGGATCCATGCTGGGGCTGGTTTTGTTCAACATCTTCGTTAATGATCTGGACGATGGAGTGGATTGCACCCGCAGCAAGTTTGCGGATTGCACTAAGCTGGGGGGAATGGTAGATATAGTGGAAGGCAGGGATAGGATACAGAGTGACGTAAACAAATTAGAGGATTGGGCCAAAAGAAATCTGATAAGGTTCAACAAAGACAAGTGCAGAGTCCTGCACTTAGGATGGAAGAATCCCATGCACTGCTACAACTGGCTAGGCAGCAGTTTGGCAGAAAAGGACCTGGGGTTACAGTGGATATGAGGCTGGATATAAATTAACAGTGAGCCCTTATTGCCAAGAAAGCTAATTGCATATTGGGCTGCATTAGTATTACCAGCAGATAAAGGGAAGTGATTATTCCCCTCCATTCGGCATTGGTGAGGCCTCATTTGGAGTACTGTGTCCAGTTTTGGGCCTCCCACTACAGAAACAATGCAGACAAATTGGAAAGAGTCCAGTGGAGGTCAAGAAAAATGATTAAGGGGCTGCTAGAGCACATGACTTATGAAAAGAGGCTGAGGGAATTAGGCTTGTTGAGCCTGCAGAAGAGAAGAATGAGGGCGGATTTGAAAGCAGCCTTTAGCTATCTGAAAGGGGGTTCCAGGGAGGATGGAAATAGGCTGTTCCTAGGAGCAGAACTAGGAGCAATGGTCTCAAGTTGCAGTGGGGGAGATTTAGGTTGAATATTAGGAAAATCTTTTTCACGAGGAGGGTGGTGAAGCACTGGAATGGGTTACCTAGAGAGGTGGTGAAATCTCCATCCTTAGAGCCAAACTCTACCGAGTCAGCAGTATGTACTTTAGAATAAGTATGGTTCAGCCAGTCCAGGTAAACATCTATAATTAAGTGTTGGGGCATCCCTTCCATTGTAAGATTTCTATTGCTTATAATTTTGCCAAATTTAAATAGTTTAGTCCTGGAATTTTCGTAGAATCATAGAAGAAAGCTGAAAGGACCTCAGGTCATCTAGTCCAACCCCCTGCTCAAAGCAGGACCAACCAATGATGGGTGTTTGCCTAAGGCTGCTGGTTGTTTCTTTGCAAAGTTTTAGCTATAACAATGCGTCTTTTTCAGAGAACAGGATTAAGGGGAAAATATGTTTTGCCCATGTTAATATTTTTCCCCTCAACCATTTTGTTGAGAAGCTCAGAGCCTGCATCATTTGGAGCAAAAACTTGAAATGTGGAAACATTGAAATCTGGCTGAAAGGCCTTATAATGTTCATTGCAGTTCATTGGACTACATTGAAGTACAAGTAATTGATGGCTACATTCTGGGGAGGTAATTTGTGCACTTTTCACAGAATGAGGTTTGGGGGTGAATATATTTTGAGAAGGAGCTGGAGAGCATGTGGAATGAAGGATGGGCCAATGGGTAGACAGCAGCCTAAGATTTTGGAAACCCAAGTTCAATTCCCTGCTCTGCCAGATGTCCTGCGTGACCCTGAGCAAAACACTCAGGGCTTGTCTACACCTACAGCGCCGAAGTGCTGCAGCTGTGCCATTGTAGTGCCTAGTGAAGACCACAGGCGAGCGTCTCCCGGGGGATGTTGTTATACCAACATAAGGTGGCAGTGTAGAGCAAGCTCGGCCAGTCTGTGCCAGTTCCCCAGCTCTACAAGTGGGGCTAAGAGCGCTGCCTCTCTGGGGCAAGGTGAGGCGAGCTAGGAAAGTCTGGGAAGTGCTCAGACCCGACAGCAAGTGTGAACCATCCGCCAATAGGCACCTATATAAGATACAGCCCCAACTATCGGGACTGCCCCTGTAAAATCAGGACACCTGATCGCCCTAGGTGGGGTCCATGGCAGTGCCCCCACTGGGCTGGCCCCGCCTATGGAGGGAGAGAGGACCGCGGCGCGCGGCGCTAGCATAAAGCTGCTGTCACTTCGCTGTATCCCCGCGCTGGGGGAGGTGGGAAGGGGGGAGAGAGACAGAGCAGGGCCAATGGCAGGCTCCAGGCCCGCCCACTGCCTGCACAGCTGGGTGGGGCGGCTCGTTTCTGCGAGAGACCAGAGCGGCCGCTAGGGGCTGTTCTCTGCTCTGCTTCAGCGCCTGCGCGCGGCGGAGGCTGTGACGTAAGGAGGAACAGGAACGGGAGGGGGCTGGAGAAGAGGTTTTGCCCTCGAACGAATGGGAGGGGCCTGTCGCCTATGAGAAAGTCGCGGGCGGGGTCACCAGGAGGGAGATTGGGGGGGGGGGGTGACGACAGCGCGGGGCTTGAAGTGCGCAGGCCCAGCCTGGGAGCCTGCGGGTCACAGAGTCTGCGGCACCGACCAAGCTCCGCCCCTCCCTCCAGGAAAGCTGCAGAGCCTCAGTCTCGCTCACTTCCGGCGCCTGCCCCTCCTCTCTGGGACGGGCGGCATGATGATCTCGTGACAAGGGGCGTGGCTCTGATCGCGCCTGCGCATCCAGCGGCCGCCTGGGCGTGGTGGCGTGCTGCTGGGTCCTTGTGCCCGCCTGCGCAACAGGTGGCCAGCCACGTCTCCCGGAAGATGGAGCTGAGCTGCCGTGTCCGGCCTGCGGCGGCCTCAGTCTAGCCAATGGGGTCTCCGCCGCCGATTTATCTCCCGCATCCCTAGGAGGCAGGGCGGGCGCCGGGCCTAGGTGAGGCCGGGGCTGTGCTGGGGCCTGGTAACCGGGGGGAGCGGTTTTAGGGGAGCGGGTGGGGACTGGGTGAGCTTGGGGTGGGTTTAAGGGTGACTCCTAATTTCCGAGCTCCCTCCCCCCGGGTTGTGCCAACTCTCCTGCCCGCGGTCCCGTCACCCCCGGGGGGTCCGGTCCGGTCCGGTCCGGTCCGCACCGCACGGCTGGCGACAGTGTCTTCTCCAGGATCCAGACAGGGCTGTAGGCTCCTATGGGGCACGGCCCCCGGACACAGGCCCAGTGTATCATCGCTGGCAGCCTACAGGGCGCTCCGGGCCAGATTGGTAAAGGTACTTGGGCGCCTAACCCTGGCTGATTTCAGTGCCTTTAAAACTCTGGTCCTTAGTGTCCATAAGGGCCTCTCCCTCCCTCCCCCCGGCATAGTTAAAGGGGCCTGTGCAGTCCACAAGACTAGGAATTGCACCTATTTTTAACCGGACTGGCATTTGTGGGGGGGAGGATTTCCTGCAAGTACCTCTGCAGAGGTCAGTATGCCAAAGAAACTTTTTTCTACTGTACACCTGTGGGTATCTGTATCTCTTTATGTTTCCTTCTCCATCCCAGTTTGTCTTCCTTTGGCTTGCTGCAAGCAGACCATCATTTCACGGTCACTGGGGTTGTCACAGCCACTAGCAGGTGTTGATGCCCTGAATGACTATGCTGGTTTAGTAGCTAAACCCATTCCTTTATATTTTCCTGCAAGAACATCTGATTTGGACTCTCTCTAGTTATATGGCACATTAAAGGATGAAACAAGGACAAAACTGTTAACATAACCATAGTTTACAACAAAGATAAAATCAAATGCCTCAGTTCATCAACATATATTTGATCTGTAACCATTTTGTATCTCTTTGCAGCTCTTGCTTTTGGAGTTCAAGTCTGTATATTTTGTAAATAGACATCCATTATGTCTTGGTTTGCTGATCTTGCTGGAAAGGCAGAGGACCTTCTCAACAAAGTCGATCAAGGAGCTGCATCAGCTTTGAGCAAGAAAGAGAGTACAGGCAAACTAATATATGATAATACAGATTTAGAGTCTGCCAATGAATATCCTGAACTGCAGCAGCAAACCAGAGAATTGAAATATCCGACATCGTCTAAAGCAACCTATATCTCCTCAGCAGCTGATAATATTAAACACCAGAAAGCTACAATCCTAGCTGGAACTGCAAATGTCAGAGCAGCATCCAAGACATCTTCGGAGGCCTGTCCTCCAACAGAAAGTGTTTCCACACCCAGACCTTCTTCCCAGTTTGTGAGAAGGAAAAAGTCTGAACCTGACGATGAGCTTTTGTTTGATTTTCTCAATAGTTCTGAGAAAGGAACTAATGGAAGGATGGACCCTAAAAAGGAGAAGAGCAACACAGTTGTTCTTCAAAATCATTCTGGGACTTCAAGTATTAATTCTGTGCCTACAAGTACACAAAATGTAAAAACTACTGCAGACAATTCCATCAGGAGTCAAGTCCATGGTAGCTAAATAGAAATATAGATGTTTATTGAACATAGGCATGTTTAAAAGCATGTTATGTGAAGGGTAACAAATTTACTGACCGTAAATGGAATAGATTCTAATATGCGAGAAACACGTTCTAGAGTAATAATAACACGGTTGGGAATCAAGAACCTCTGAGTTCTAACCCCAGCTCTTCTGTTGGTTCACTGGATGGCCTTAGAGTAATCTTACCTATTTTCCTCCAATTCTCCATATGTAAAATGGGTATAATACATGCACTGCCTCATGAGAGTGCTGTTAATTAGTTGATATCAGTACAGTTCATTGAACATTTAAAGTACTATAAGTGTGTGTATTAGTATTCAAATCAAACCTATTTTATTCACTTACTGTATTGAAGTTGATAAAAAGATTTAGAAATGATGATAAGAGGAGGGCTACTTCTCAAAATTTGGATATGTTGATAGCTAAGAGTACTTATAACTCTAATGTTTAATCATAGCAAACTCAAATTGTATTAATTGTAGATTCATGTCACATAATATCCTGATATTTACAAGGTGTGTGTGTTTTGCCAAGTATAGCATCGAGTTTGCCAATCATTGATCTTTTTAGCTAAGAGTGTCTTTTAGTAAACTTGACATAAAAGAGAGTTCACTGATTTCAAATAAATTAGTTTGAATATAGTAACTGTAAAATTAGGTGTGCAGAAACAGTTTCATCATTCAAATTTATCCATTTTATGTCTTTTTGTGGAAGCTAGTTACAAAATGGAGATGGGCTATTTGTGCATTTTATAACTGACAAAAATAAATCCTTAATGTACAGTATCAAACGAATTGTCCTACAGTGGCTGAAGACTGTATAAATGAGCTAAAAGGAAGGGAATGTCACGTAGAACATTTTAACTCCACGGCAGGGGATTCGAGAAGCATTGACCAAGTCTTGCTTGGATTTATGGTGTTGCTTTCTTGGTTTGTCAGTATTCAGAATTAATGGCCCACCCCATCTCCCGAGGACACTGTGTGATGTGGACTGTTGAAGGTGGAGCAGGTTTGTTGGTGAGCACAAGGTGAAGTAAAGAGTATGATGATAGTTTAAAACACTAGATTCAAATGGACATCCTTGCTTTGTATTAATTTTACTTCAGATTCAGTGTGTCCAGAATAGATAACCGGATGAAAATTTCAGTCTGCATTCACAGGTTAACACCTGTGTAACAGCTGTTTCTTTACTCTCCCTGCATGTCATACTGTTTTTTGTATTGACACCAGTGCAAGGCTTTAAAGATAATGCCCTAAAATATATGCTTATTGGCATCAAGAATGTTATATAAGACTTCAGTAACCCCATACTAGGAATCCAAATCCCACGTGTGTTTTTTCCGGTAACTTGGTCAGAGCACTGTCAGCTGTTAGTTTAGAGTGTTCTTTCTGTAGTTGTCCACCCTATAAAATAGATTTGTTATTTAGTTCCCATAATTCAGGGAATTTATATGTTGTTAGGATTTCTAGATACATGAAATTTATAAGGAAGATTTGAATAGTGTTACAGAACCTCTTACGGAAGTATGATATGAGGCAAAAATATAGGAAATATCCCACAGCCTACTTCAGGGTTTCAAATCGTGATTTCTAGTGTTTTAATAGTAAACACTTTTATGGTGAAAAGTGTCTGGCTTGTACATGACATCAGAACTCCAAGATGAAAAATTTTACTTTGAAAATATGTACAAATGTGTGTATCTTGAGAATTTTAAGTCCTAACAGCCAGCCAGTGTGAACTTGGACATTTTATATTTAAAAAAACAAACAAAACAAAACAAAAAAACCCCCACACACATTTCTTGCTGTCTGTATGTACAGTGTATTCTGTAATGTTTCTCTGAAGTTTTCTGCAGCATAGTCATGAAAATGATACTGTGTACTAGAATATGGTACTATGTAGGTCTACTTATTGTGAGTAGCCATTCACTTTAATGGTGAAATGTCTATTTTATTTATATAGATATCGATGTATCGATATTGTGAGTAGCCATACTATATCTAAGTAGACCAAAAAACAAATATAATTGATTTAATTCCGATCTCTTTGTACAGAAACTCCTGACAACTCTGATTCTGGAGTGGAGGCACAAGTGGATGTTACAAAAGATTTATCATTAAATACGACAACTAATCCTAGCCTTTCAGTGAATGATGATTGCAAATCACACGAACTGTCCAATCTTCGCCTGGAGAATCAACTACTACGGAATGAGGTTCAGTCTTTAAATCAAGAAATGGCTTCATTAATTCAGAGGTCCAAAGAAACACAGGAAGGTAGTCTAGTTTGGAAGCTTATATTTCAAAATATTAACTAGTTTTGAGATTCTAGTAATATAGAAACTAGAACTGCCTCTCCATCAGTGACTTGTGTTCAAATTCAAGCACTTCTTGTTAAATATGTAGATGTGGCTTGCTAAACATAGTGATTCCTGACCGTCTAAATGAGTACTGAGCTGGAGAAAATGATAAATATCTTTGAGCTATTCACATAAAGCTCATTAAATCCTAATGACTTTAAGACAAAGATGTTCTCATTTGGGGATGGAGGGGGTAACATGGGGTTCACTGAAACCATCTGGAACAAAATAAATTTACTTGTGATAGATGGGAGGATTAGTCATTCAACAACAACAAAGATAGTAAGAGTGGTGATTAAAGAGACAGAATCAAGTTAATTAGACCCAAATTTTAGATTATGTAAAAACAAGGTTTAGGAAAGGCTGGTGCTATTAGAAATGTTTACACATTTTAAAAAGTGTCTCTGACAATTTTTTTTAAGGGAATAACAGTCCCCTGCAATATTTGAAATCCAAACATCATGGCATGTATTATGCAAATGTACTAGACCCAGAAAGTGAAACTGTCTAGAAAATAACAATAAAAAAGTCAAATTGGCTGATCTATATATATGTTCCTTGCCTAAGCTAATTGAAATGCAAAAACCGTAATTAGTAAAAAGCAAATTAAATTTTAATATTGTTTAGTCAAAGTTGGTAATACCACAGGTTAAGGAAATCTTTTTTTGAACAGTACTGCATATGAATTTTAACCTGGTAGTTTTAACCTTTACACAAAATTAATATAGTGTTCAGTTAAAAATCAATACAAACTCAAAGATGCCATCTTAACACTGACTCATTGATTCTAGTAGTTGTGCCTCTTTAAGTTTATTTTGTACTTCAACAGCTTGAATTAAAAAGAGAATCTGCTCTAATGTTTGAGTCACCTCTCCGCTCTCCCTCTTTTTCAGTGTTATATAAACTCAGCTGGTTGCATTTAATTTTTTCTTCTATGGATTGTGACACAAGTGGCATTCTAATCATGTGATGAATCTAATACTATTTATTTTTCCCTGCGGCAGCAGATTTTGTTATATGTATACATTATATATAGTTTAATCGGTGTTTTTTTTAAATTTTGTAGAATTAAAAAATGCCAGAGCAAGGGTAGAAAAATGGAACGTTGACCATTCAAAAAGTGACAGGGTGGTTCGAGAACTTCAGGCTCGAGTTGATGATCTTACAGAAGCTATTTCTGCCAAGGATTCCCAACTGGCCGTGCTGAAAGTGCGGTTGCAGGAAGCTGATCAGCTACTGAGTACTCGGACAGACGCCCTGGAAGCATTACAGAGTGAAAAATCACGGTACTTTAAAACGTATTCCAAATAGTAATAATAGGTTGGTGTTTTCAGTAGTAAAAATGACAGTTTATCGCTTTCCAGTAGACGCTCATTAGTAGCAATGTGTTTGGTGCCCTTGTACTATGTTGCTCCCAAGCGGCTATTGTAGGGAAAGTGTTCCCAGGGGAAATGTTGCTTGTAAGTGGCAGTTCTCTTACAAGGTGTTGCTGTAAACAAGTATCTACTGTATATCTAAATTTGAGAATTTTAGTTAGAAAAAATGTAAGTATTATTTAAGACCTGATTCAGACCCATTATACTTAATATGAGCGTGCCGTTGACTTCAATGGGAACAGGACAGAGTTCTAAAAAGATTAATAGCCACTTGCTTGTGTTGGTGTCTATTTGTGACTGAATTGATATGATGATTCAAAATCATTTTATATAAACCATTTGTGAAATTCTGATGTTTGAGAGAGAAGTCTAAAATTTGAAATCTCACATTGGATAAAGACTGTATGTGGCCAAAAGTGCAAATATAATGTTTGCCCTACAAGTGTAAGAACTTTCCCGTTTGTGTCCACGTTGGATGTTCATTAATCAGTTAAATACTTTGTTTTAAATAAAGGAGCAACTGTAAAACCCTGCAAGTGAGAAGTAGAATTTAGGCAACAAAATATGTAGGGTGCTCTTACTTTTAGATGAGCTGTAGGTTTTATTCTTACTATTCTACCTGAGTTCTGAACTGGTGTTTAAGAAAATACACTTGTAGAATTTTTTCTGCATTGGAAAAGAAAAAGTTGCAATGTGAAAAGCAGGCAAACCATCTAGTTAGCACTGTCTGAAATAAGATAGTTTTGAAGGATTCCCTTATTGTTTCTACCTTGAAAGCATAGTATATACACTTACTTTTCACCTGCATTCTGTAATGCTCTTTAGGATAATACAAGACCACAGTGAAGGGAGCAGTCTGCAAAATCAAGCCCTTCAAACTCTGCAGGAGAGGCTACGTGATGCAGACTCCTCGCTGAAGCAAGAACAAGAAAGTTACAGGCAGATGCAGGTTAGAAGTGAAAATGGAGGAGTGTCAGATTCTGCTTTTGGGTTCCTGAAATCCTGAAATGTTAAGTGCCCTCAACTCCTATTGACTTTGCCTGGAGTTAAGGGTTCTGAGCAGTTGGCAGGATCTGTCCTCTGATGAAGTAGGTGTCCTTTGTATACTAATTTATTTAGCCTTTTTTTATAACTTTATTCCAAATTCTGTGGTGAAACAGTCCAGAAACTGACTATTGACCAATTTTATTGTAGTTATGTTTTTACCAGACTTCTAATATTTCAACATAAAACTTGTATTTAAATTGATTTGCAAATCATGTTACTAATAGATTACTCAACAAGCTTTAATCTTGTTTACAGTCCGTAATTTATACTTTTTGCATATTACTTAATTTGGACAATGGAATCCATTGATCCATTTTCTTTGTCTGATTCTCCTGAATGTATATGCTTTTTAGGGGTTCACTCTATAGCAAGAGGATGTTAAAATCTCTTTGGTTCCCCAAAACACTGTAAAGTTCATTAAATATTTTAATAATATGTATGAAAATATTTCTATTTCAACTTTTTTTTTTAACAGAATCAAATTTTGGGGTCTAAACTGAGTGTCCAATGTCTTTTCAAGGGGCAGTTTGCTCATTTTGTCAGCCAAATGGTTTAAATAATAGGATGAATATTTCTTGCTCAGTAAAAAACATCTGTTGTTTAATTTCTTAGATCAGGCTGCTTTCTGGGATTTTGCGCTCCACTAAATTCAATGGGTGTCTTGTCTGAGTAAAAAGTACTAAAGAATATTTTAACCTGGAGGGAGTGGATTCTAATGTCTTGTTTCTTATATTGTTAGCCCTGAAACCTCGTCTTTTGCTAACTGAAACTTGGGATTGTATGTGGTGTTTAAACTTTTTTTGCCACTAATAGAATGAGTTTGCAGCTCGCCTTAGTAAAATGGAAGTTGAGCGGCAGAACTTGGCAGAAGCAGTTACTGCAGCAGAACGAAAATATGTGGATGAAAAGAGGAGAGTGGAGGAGCTTCAGCAACAAGTCAAAGTAACTAAAAACAACTTGGAGTCTGTTAAACAGGAATTGGTGGATTACAAACAAAAAGCTACTCGCATACTCCAAGTAAGTATGCAACTCCCTTCTGCGTATAAATAACTAAGAAATCCAGGTTAATCATAAGAGCATGCAAAAACATTGATCCATTTGATTTTTAAAATTGAATTTTGCAATGAAGCATCATGTTTAATTGATATTTTTTACATCTGATCAGTGATATATTTTCTTTTGGACTCTTTAATGGTAAATTATTAAGAGTACATTACTGGTACAATAGATCTTAAAACACAGGATGATAGAATTACATTTAATAGAATCTCATGCATCTGAAGATAACTGACATGCAAATTAAGATCCTGATCCTGCAATATAATCTCTGTGGGTGGACCACTGTGCTGATGCGGAGCAACAGTCAGTGGATTCCATGCAGGTGTAAGGGTCTGCTGACATGGATGAAATTGCAAGTTCAGTACCTGTGTGTGGGCGGGGGGAGGAAAGAGATTGTGTGTGTGTGTGTGTGTGTGTGTGTGTGTGTGTACATATATCATGCAATCATATATATAATATTTACAAAAAATGTTAGATGTAGATTTTCATTTTAGTTTCATACCTGAAATTTTAGAGTCAAATCCTGCTGACAGATTCAAGGATGGATTTCATATTATAGTCAGGGGGAGTAAAGCATATGTATTCTAAGGGAAGAATTTAATAGTTAGCATCTTTATTAATACAGAAGTATTTTTAATCTTTCAGTCTAAAGAAAAGTTGATAAACAGCCTAAAAGAAGGCTCTGGCATTGAAGGGCTGGATAGTCTTACTGCAAGCACCATGGAACTAGAAGAACTGAGACATGAGAGAGAAACACAGAAGGAAGAAATACAGAAATTAATGGGGCAGATACAGCAGCTGAGAACAGAGCTACAGGTAGATACCTTTATACGCAGTCCTTGTTGTTAACCACGTAAGTATGTGGGATTGCAGTGACCTTCATACTACTAGTATTGTTACCACTTCAGTTTCTGTCACTCTCCTTAACCACTCCAGTTCCTGGCTTAGAGATGATAAGAGGTCTGAGGGCATGGGGGGAGAGAGGCCAGAGGTGTTGTCCCTACAGCTGTTGGTCCTCTTCTCTCCCACCCCCCACCCCCCCCATCCTCCAAAAGGTGGTGTTTCTTCCCAAAAAATAGTCAAATATGTCTTTGAAGAGTGAAAAGTTTGCTTTTTTGTTCTCCTAACCCTGCGTAGAACTATTGATCTTCACGCAGCTGTAGTCTCTTGGTAGCCACTGTTTAAGTTAGCCCTGCTCCCTGCAACAGTGTACAAATCTACCTGATGAGACTTCAGCCTGTCAGACAGGAAAAGAAAGGAGGACTTCAGTTGGAGGTACCTAAATGTAAAAAACAAAAAAGCATATATTTACACAGAAATACATCTTTTAAAGTGTATATTTGGTCATTCATTCACACTGACGCTAATTTTTCTTGAAAGCAATAATGGGCGAAAAAGTGGCTAAAGCCACCCTGTAAATTCCACTCTGTGGAAGTAGTTTTTGCTGTTACTACAGGGATTGCTGTGTGATTTGACATTCCAGTAATGATGATGTTTATATTCTTTTTAGGATATGGAGACTCAGCAGGTAAGTGAAGCTGAGTCAGCAAAAGAACAACTTCAAGATCTTCAAGAGCAAATAGCAACACACAAAATGGGCAAACAAGAAGTGGAAGCAGAACTGGAACGGCAAAAGCAGGTAAAGAATTATGGAGAGCTGAGAAACGTTATTCTAGGTCCTACATTATCTTGACTTCGAAAAACATTTTGGCTTAGAGTTGCCAGAGTCACTATGAAGGCAAAGGAGAATGCTTCTATAAAATTTGAAGATAATTTGTCAGTCATTTGTCATGCGTCAACTGTATTTGAAGAAATGAGTTTGTAATTAAACAACATTGATTCATGTCGTTGATAGTGTTAGGCCCAATGATTTCAGTAGGAATTTTTTGCCACTGATTTCAGTGGGTACAGAATTGGGCACTATGCCTCCTGATCTGTACAATTACACTCTTCTGCCTTCGGGGAGTTCAGCTCATGTTAATGGAACTGTTGTGAGATCGAGTATGTGTGCGCCTGCATTCTCTCTCTAGCTGCATGATTTGCAGTGACTCCTGTTGGGCAGTTAATTTCTCAAGCACATTTTCAATGACTCAGCTCTCTGGCTAAGTAACACACAGTCTGAAGGTGTATAGCAAAACCCCTTCTGGGGTACAAATCCAACAGGGCCTATTCCAGAACCCTCCGTTTATATCCCTCGCTCTGGGCTTAGTGCTCAGCCCTGTCTGGGCTAGCTTTCAGATGGTCCTTCTCAAATAGTCCCTGCTTTGGGATGGAGCAGCACCCCCAAGGCTCCCTCCCTGGAGACTTTTTTCACCTCCTGGTGAGCCCCAACTGACCCCAGCTCTCCAGCTGAGTTGCTCCTCAGTTCAGTCCCTCTCCAAGAGCGTATCAAAATCCACAAATGCTGTGACCCTCTTTGGAGTCTTCAGCCTGTTCCCTGGGCCTATTAAAACTCCCTTTTCTTAGGACTTTGGCCACTCTGTCCCTGGCCAGTGGGGAGGGACCCCGGCCTGCCCACCACTCCAACTCCCAACCTGGGGACCCTACAAATAGCATCCACTTGCTGCATCCCTTTTAACTTCATGGCCACTGTCCCTGGACCACTTCCCCACAGCCCCTTCACCTTTATCTTCACCATTAACTCAGGGTCCAAGTCTTGTTTGAGTCCCTGCAGTTATCCAGGAGCACCTGCTTTGCTCCTCTGGTTCCTGCCAGCAGCTGCTCAGTTCAACCCTGCAGCTCCTGTAGCTGGCAGCATCATCTTTGCACCTTTGGCTCCAGCCAGCAACTGATCTGCTTTGTCCAGCAGCTCCTTTTTAAATGAGCCTGCTGGATTCTGGCTGCTTCCCTTCAGCTGCTCTTGACAACCAGGAGGACTCACCTCTACTGCTCCTTTTCTGGGGTAGGCTGTGGTAGGACAGTGAGGCCTCCAATAGGGGGCCTGGTACACCTCGTCACAACTACGTAACGGTCTGATTGGAGTAACCGATAGCAGGATCAGGGCCTGTGTGTGAGAGCATTTTCCCCTCTATTGGCTGGCTGCAGTTTAGAAAGGATAAGGGTATTTCTATATGTAGCTGCACTTAGAGCTCTTCCTTCAGCTCTAGTGATAAGAGACTGGTGGCTTTAGATAGGGTTCCAGTTCTGGTTCTGCAAGAATGCACTTTATAATGGAAACGGGGCTGCCTCTTTATAGTTAAGGTTGCAACTACAATCCCATTACAAGATTGATTTCTATCTCACTTCAACTCCAAACAGAAGAGAGATCCTCATGCTTTCATAGTCTGAGTTAAGTCTCATTGACTGTTAGAATGTTTTCTGACAATTTGATTAAAATGAGTAAGTATTCTTGAAAATAAGCCCCCGAGTGTTCTTTTAAAATGTTTGCAAAGCATCTGTTTCTTTGAGTCTTTCCATATCTCCAATGAAACTATTCATAATAGATTTGAAATATAGATAGATTTTGACAGTGGCTTACACAAGAGGCCATTTTTAAAAGCAGGAATTGTAAAATGTTTCTGAAATTGCAGTTGTTTGAAAGACTTAAGACATGATTTTCTGTGAAGCCCGTGGCAAAACAAAAATCATGATGATGACAAATATTTGCACCATCAAACTCTGAACTGGTCTGGGCTAAATTTCAGAACTTGCCTTCAAATCTACAACTTATATGCATTCATTGTTTTTTGTGTAATTGTGAAGGATGATTTTTTAAAACAAAAAGCCTGAAAATCCCAGATCCTAGGTTTGGTAAAAATTTGAGTTACAAATTTACTTTTCTCTAAGACTTTATTTTTCAGAAAAGAATAATGCAGGTGTAGTTATCCAAAGCATCAAGTACAAGAACACCAGGCACAATTTTGAAGCTGTCTTTTTCAAATTTCAGAAGCTGTCTTTTCAATCTTTTGTGCCCTATTTTAGGGAGATCCAACAGATTTGTATGCAAAATAGCTATTATAATCATATGTAACAACAAAAGATAAAATAGCATAAATTTTATAAAATGGAGTATAGTCAAAGTGACAGTGTATTTACTGCATAGGCAAATAGACTATTCTCTATAAGAAAGTAACTGTAAGATCTATTGTTTGTTATATTTCCAGTGAGATGGTTTAAACAATATTTAAACAAAAAAATTAAAACACCTAAGAATAGGGCATGACAGAACTTTTTCTACCTAATTCATCCAAAGGACTTCAGCAAGTCTGGATTCGTTAGCCTGTAGTAGTTTGAAAATAATGTGCCTACTTATGTAGACATTTTTGGAATCCATTGTTCAAATATTGTTACTCTCAGACTACTTAGTATGGTATTAATAAATTACTAATAAAGGGTTCTGAGAGTATTGTGCCATCAAACAGAACTCCACAGTAATTTCAACGAGAGGTTCTCTGCTTTAAATTATGGTATAATACGGCATGTTGTTAATGGCTAGAACTATGAGGCTCATCTGTTACCAGACTTGCCTGTTAACTTGGGGTATGCTCATTTATTAGGGCTACCTTCCTGGAAGGGGGTGTTTGTGATTTTATTAATGTACTGCTTGTGTTACTTGGGGTGTGTGATTCTATTAATGTACTGCTTGTGTTACTTGTGTGTTCATATGGCTACAAGTCCCCTCCCAATGGAGCTATCCTGCAGGACCTAAGGTTTTCAGGGCTGGGTTCCCCCAGCCCCAGATTCAAATAAGAGAGCTGCACTTCTCAGCTGCCTCCCCACTCACTCTACAATTATTCTAGCAGTAACTCCCTTGATGAGCAAACCCCATAGGATTTTTGGGCACTCCAGGGATCTTTGGCTTAGGTAAAAGAAGCATTGCTGCAGAGCAAGATATGGAAGTCAAGAACACAAAGAAGCAAATGCAGTTTGGAGAGAGAGAGAGAGAGTGCAACCAGCTTGATTATAAGAGTTATTTTATTGCCAGGTATATAAAACTTATGATACTAATAGTAATACCATACAAGGAGAGAGAAACAATCGAAGGCTTACAATACTACACAATTACAGTTGGGATATTGGAGAAAGCTCACCCAGGTTTGATTACAAAAGTAGGAAGTCATACCTGGACTAAGAGAGGGAGGGGGGGAGAGAGAGAGAGAGAGAGAGTGTTGAGGGAAGAAGTTGGTGGGGAGCGGGGGTCTCACCACTCCGTGCAGCTCAAAGGTTCCCAGCAGACAGGCTGTTCAGCTTAGGGTCTGGAGCACTTGAGACAGGCAGAGCCCCCAACACGATCAGTCAGGAAGAGGGGAAGTTCCAGTGGAACTGATGCAGAATTTGGATCCAGGCATCAGAACAGAGGTTTGAACTTGGGTAGGGGTTTTTGTAGACCCCAGTTTTATTTATGGGTAAACAATGTCTCAAGGAAGTATCCCAGAGTGGTTTTCTTTATGCTGGACAATAGGAGCTAGTCGTTCCTGGCTATGGGAAGTGTTCCTTGAGGGAGCTCACAATGTAACCAGGCAGATTCAGTGTTTTGCATATCAATAACTAGAATGGTCTGATAACTGCAGAGCTGGATGTGTGCAGGTGTGAGCTCATTTACATCAAGGGCAGAAATCTCCCATCATGCAGTGTGTCCCTGCTTTTCCAATCCCAGAGTTCAGTGTGGTCCCTGCTTTGGAGGTTGGTTCTCCATACGCTATGCTAATTTTTGTTCCATCTTCGATGTAGATGAGGCTTCTGTTCTCCATTCGATGTGCTAATTGAGATGCCTCCTTTTATATCTTTGATGTAGATGAGGCTAGAGGAGTTGTATCACCCTTGTTGGGAAGGTTTTAGGTGTGTCTTCCACTGCCTTTTCATATTGAAATGCCTTTGGTTTCTGGTTCAAGCAGGGGCTGGGGGGGAGGATTCATGTGAGCCAGAGAGTAGGGGTTTTGCGCCCTGGTTCCCCAAGAACACAGCTGCTAGGTAACACATCATTCAATTGAACACAAACTAATGTCTTATATCTTAATAGGAATTTTTATTGTTGTAAATAAATAGCCCCTTTTAAGAGAGGATAATGAGGAAGGCTGGAGGGTGTACCATAGCACTAGGAACAACTTATTTTGTAGGATTATCTGTCCTTTTAGAAGTTACATTTTAATTAGATGCTAGCTTGAACTAATTAAAATTCAAAAGTTCAAGTCTGCTCTTGATGAATGGCTAAATAATGTTTATTATACCAAAACAGATGGTAGAATATATCCTGTTACCTCTGTCTTTCTGAGTGTGGAGTATATTCTCAGGCAGTGCTATATTAAGAAAGAGATGGAGTGAAAAACATTATGGAAATTTTCTTTTATATTCATTTTGCAAACTGACATTTCCATTTTAGGGACATAATGAGTTCTAATACCCATATTATAGGTAAATGTGGTCCTAAGAGAGTTGTATTAACCTGCATAACTGTGGTTTGTTATATATTGAGATTGTTTCTGTAAAGTATTTGCTCTTTAGGCTTTTGATACGAAGACTAGTTGAGGATGAGTAAGATGAGGATTTTTTTTTGCCTTGTGTACTTGGTGATTTGAAGGGAGAGTACACTTATGTGCTGCTCTAACAGTAGATGACTGAGGTAAGACAGATATTTAAATAAACCACATAGAAAACATGTTAAATCTTTAAATAAATGGGAATTTAAAAGCGCTATACAAAATCATGGTACTAACAAGAGCTAATCTATCAGTTGTTCTTTGCTAAATCCCTTCCTTCACTATGTTGTTTCTTTAGACAGTAAGTTTTTCAGGGCAAAGTACAATCCTCTGCTTCAGTGTAAAGCCCCAAATAGTGGCTAAATTGTCACCTAAAATACTTTCCAAAGGCTGTCTATTAATCTTTTGTTTTGTTACTGGCTGCGATTAATTTTATAGGAACTCCATTACAATGAGGAAGAACTGTATCGGACAAAGAATACTTTGCAAAGCAGAATAAAAGACAGGGAGGAAGAAATTCAGAAACTCAGAAATCAGGTAATTTATTTGCATTTAAGAATATTTAACGTCGTTAAAAAAATGATCACAGTAAATTACCTTCTTTGTTTTAGCTTATGCTTTTGGTTAAGTAAAACTTTTTCATCTGGTTGTAAAGCTGTTAAAATGAAATTATCAGATTCTATTTGACAAAATTTGGTGCTTGTGCACATCTTTTTAATAATAAAGTGCACCATTCAGATTCTAGTATTAAAACAGTATATTCTGTTTTTGAAAAATCTACTCTGCAATAAAAATTAACTTTAGAATAAATACCAAAAGCGAACACAGCTATGAATTTGGTACATAGGCTGCTTGATTTTTTTCCTGGACAGCCAAACTTTGCTAAGTTTCCACAATCCTGCATAGTTTACAGGAGGAGTGTTTATGTCAGTACAGGCCAGATAGAGGTCAAAGTGTTGTCGGCACCATCATCAACATGGTAGTTATCTCATGCATGAGATTCAAGACAAATGCCTTGAATTGTGCATTGAATCCCGTTAGAACCTGAATAGAAACAATAAAACAGAATCTCTTAAGAAAGATCCAATTCAAGTGTGTCCTACTTGCTTTAAAAAATCTCTGCAAATTGTGCTGTTGTGTTAGGCTTAGTTATATCGACATAAGCCTGTAGTGTAGACCATGTCACTGAGGGATATGAAAAATACTGATCAAACTCCTGGTGTAGACAGCACTATGTGGACAGGAGGGCTTCTCCCATCAACATAGCAACCATCTCTCTGGGAGGTGGATTAACTACACCAACAAGATAAGTTCTTCCATGGGCATAGGAGCGTTTTCATTAAGTGCTACAGTGGCGTAGCTGCGCCACTGCCGTGCTGTATGTGTAGACAAGCCTTTAGTCTCCCCCTGCAGTTTATATCCAGTGCCCATGTGCTTTACCGCTCCCTATTTCTCCTTCACCTATGTCCAATTTCATGCCTTCTTTCATGCTGCCCCCTTAGACTTCTAACAGCCTCCCAATTAACTGACACCAAGTTCTCTCACCTACCAATTTTAAAAAAAACCAACCTATTTGTTTTATGAAACTTGCAGGTGTAATGGCCATGTGCAGATCAGTGATGTAATCCTACACAAGCCATTAGACCGTAAGGAATTATTGTTAGGTGCAAACTCACTATTATGTGGCAATGTGCACATTAGGGTAGCACTATATAAATATACGTGCCAGGAGATTCCTGCTGATAGCAGTTATCAAGGCATTATGCTTCTCCAATCACATTTGTCTCCTTTACATTTGTTAATGATGGTAGTCATAATAGCTATTGCATCATTAAAATCCTGAAGCATCCCACTCCTTGCATCGGCCTCCCTCTCATAGGACGTAGGAGTTGAACTATTTCGAAATCTAGATATAATTTCTATACTTTTATAAATCTAGATTTAATTTTTATTAAATTATTTTTATAATAACTTCTGGCTCAGATTTTGCATTGATTCTTCTTTTTCAGATCACAAATAAGGCTTTGAGCAGTAGTAGTCAGTCAGAGCTGGAAAATCGGCTTCATCAGCTGACCGAGACTCTGATTCAGAAGCAGACCATGTTGGAGAGTCTCAGCACAGAGAAAAACTCCCTCGTCTATCAACTGGAACGCCTTGAGCAACAGCTTAAGACTATCCAAGGCAGTAGTACTAATGGTCCTACCATTAATATGGCAGGAATTGACAGTGGTGAAGGTAAACATGGAAGGATCATATTTAAAAACATGTGTGCGCTCAGCTTAATTAAAGACTTTTATATTCCCCATTTATTTCCCTAAACATCTGTGTGTATAAGAAATATATGGTAATTAAGGAGCTTATTGAGTTGATCTTTCCAATTATAATTAGTACAGTCAAAAATAACAAAATAAAGATTGTCTACACATTGAACAGCTATCTTAATTGAATTTAATAAAGCAAAACTTCATTCTTAATTCACCCTCTTGTGATTAATATTGTAGCAAGTATGTTATTTTAAAATTAGTTTCCCATGACATCTGCCATGCAACCAGCAGTGCAATTTTACCTGTTTCACTTAATTTTTGTGGGTTTAAATGTTACTTGCATGTGTGTCCTGTAATAATTTTTTTTATGGAGGGGATAGGGTTGTGTGGGAGTTAGAATAGGTGTTTCATTGTGAGATGATCAAACTTAAGTGGAAGTCTCTGAGAAACCTTGAATTTGCTGTCCTCCATTTGGTTAGGATCAGTTTCCATGCCCTCATTCTGTTTTCCTTGGAAATCTGTGAGAAAGTAGCCTACAAATGTGGCTTTTCCATTGAGGTTGGCTTGGCTGCTTTAAGTAGTATCATATCTCAGATACCTCCTGAGAAACTTCAGCTACTGTTGGTTTCTGCTTTGATACTTGACTTATTTTCAGCTCTGTGAAAAAGGTAATTGTGCTAACTTTAAAAACAAAATACACCTACTCCTTGAACTTTGATGTAAAATGCCTGTCCTGTGAAATGTCTTTTTCTTTTAAAACTCCCTTTGTCAGGAGAACAATAAAATCTGAAATGATACATTCAGTTTTTCTGCTTTTATAAAGCTAAATTAAAATAAGACCATTTTATTCAGTCACACTTAGATGTATCCTGGTCTGAAAGTCTACGAAAATTCTAACCTCAGTCAGCTTTTTTCATGCTATTATAAAACTCTGAAAAATAGGAGTTTATATCTGAAGTTCTGTCAGATAAAACTATTGCATGACAAGTGTGACTTTGTGATAAAAGTATAGCATTATATATATATACTATATATAGTATAGTATAAGCATTAGAATATGCTTAAGAAATTATGATGAAGCAAAGAAATTATTTTAAGTATAAAATATCTGAACTGAATACTAAAATGCTTATTTAATAGATACAGAAATAGAATAAAATTGACTTTCAAGGATACATTTTTGACTAAATTGTAATCTTATCCTTTCAAAACAGACATGCCCTTTAAATATACAGTGATTCATCTGATTTGTTTTGTTTTCCCATGAGCACTGAAAATCTTGAACATTTAAAAAAGGTGAAATTAATTATTAAACTCTATATAGACTCTATATTTGAAAATAAGTTTCCTGGAAAGGCATCTTTAGTCTAATCAGATTTTTTTTTTTGCTTTGTTTGTTTTAAATAGGTGCTCGCATGCGAAATGTTCCTGTCCTTTTTAATGATGCAGATGCTAATGTAGCAGGAATGTATGGAAGAGTTCGCAAAGCTGCCAGTAGTATAGACCAGTTTAGGTAAGAGTACATAAATCATAAAGGAATGTTTCTTTTCTCGGACTAGTTCCTTGTACAGTCTTCCTCCACAGTACACCCTTTTTTATTTTGAATTGTTTCTAATTGTATAAAAATACACCCACACATTTGGTATGGTACAAATTCATATTAAATATTGATGTAGTTAATTCCCATTCACTTTATTCCCATCATCATATCTTGTGATAGGAATATTCTTGTGCTACTACAAATTGTGTACAGTTGGGTACATGGTACAAGAATCCATCAGGTTTTATAGGACATCAGTTTTCTTTGCCATTGTCATGCTGTCTGGAATGGTTCACAGCTGTGAGTGCCAACCTCAGGGCAAATTGTCAAAAAGTAGGGCAGACACCCCAAACTGGTGGTATGGTCTATGATAAGATTTCCCCAACCCAATCAGTAACAAATGTAAACTCCTGAATCACTCTACTAGTCTTATCATGGACTCACAGACAGTCCTCTTGGGCATTCCAGTTTATCTTGCCACCCAGGCAAGCTGGATTTAGTGATGATTGGTTGCCATACATCAAAGTTCACAAAATATTCAGGTTGCTCCCAGTCCTAAGAGACCAGTTATTTACCCTAGATCAATTTGTACCTTAGATCTCACACTAAGACAACACTAGTAGCCAATCCTATAGTATACTAAGGATTTATTAACTAAGAAAAGAAATGAGTTATTTACAGGTTAAAGCAGGCAACATAAATGCACAAATTAGTCAGTCTGTGGTTCCAAAAGGTAATAGAGATGTAATCTGTCCCCTGAATGTCTTTTAGGGTGATCCTGGCCATCTCTGCTTTTGTTTCTTAGCTCCAGCCCTTGTGAGAGTCCAAACACCAAAGGGATAATTATTTCTTTTTGTGATCATCTTTATATGCCCTTCCCCCAGAGTTCAAACCAATGGGTCCAGGGTTCCTGCACAGTGACTTCTTTGTGGCTGGATGGGGCAATCAGCAACGTTTTTTTGTTTTTGTCCTACAATGGCCCATTTCGTCTTGATAGTCCTTGATGGGTGGGGGAGCCACTCTTCCTGCCTAGGTTCACAAGTTCAGAGCAGGCACTTTCACAATTTTAAAGCAAACTTATATTTTACCTTGTAGCATGGGATACCGACATTACAAGTAAGATTAATGTATTCAGCGACTTAAAAGCATTTGATAGTGTCTAAACACATTCTTGCAAGTCTAACACCTATCTTGAACAATACTAGGTTAACTTCCAGCTATGAATTTGTCAGTGCTCAGTTGATGCCTACAGCCTTGGCGAGAGCTGGCATCTGGTCTGCCAATGTCCCAGCCACCACTGACTATCCTCTTTTCTCATTCTAAGTCTTTGGCAGATAAAAACTCTGCATCAGAGCTTTATCACTGTCATGTTTCTATGTTATTTAGACCAGGAATGCTCCACCTAATCATGAAATGTGCCCAGTATATCAGTTTTACTGTAACATATTTAGTGTTTCATGCAGTAGCAATAAGGACATGAAAAATAGCTGTTATAAATTACTAGCTACTTTTGCAGCGTGTTTCCTTTCTCAAATCCTTTTTTTTTTTTTTAAAATCAAAGAATAAATCCATGCTATGAATGGATGAATGCATATGAATGAATATGTGCCTAGAATAAGTAAAAAATGCTTTGGAACCACCAACTGACTTATTTGGATCTCTTGTCTTGGGAGCGATCTTATCTTTCTTATCCTAGCCTTTCAAAAAAAGTCTACTCTGCCGCTTAAGCTTATGTCAAATTTCAATTGGGAGTAATAGTTTCAAACCTTTGAAAACCAGAATGCCTCAATACGTTATGCTTTGCATTTCCATAGTGATTTTAATACAAAGATTACAAATACCAGTGCTTTCTTGATGAGTAGCCTGTTGTATGTAACACTGATATAAACGTTATTTCTGTTTGTCACTTTCCTACTAGCATATTTTTATTTTATTAAAGCAGATTACTAGGACATGATGCAAACTACTGATACAATATACTTCATATTGCATTAGTATTAGAATTCTACAGGCCATTGTTTCTCATGTATAACTAAGTGTAAGAATGACACAGATCTCTTTCACTAAGATTTTCAAAACAACTTAAAGGGGTTTGTCAATTAGATCTCATTGTAAGTCAGTGGGAGTTGGGTATCTAACTCACATAGGATTCTTTGAAAAAGCCCTACTTTTTGTTTCTGACAAGGCCTAATATGACATGCTTATAGCAACAAGGGGACTGGATTTTTTTTATGGTCATAAAAGCACATCAGTTTTCTGTTTTGATTAAAGACTGTTATCTCTCAATCCACTGGCTGTTGTGAGTAAGAAGTAAAATGCAAAAGGAAGAAATATGGAAAACTATCTGTATAAGACCAGGTGGTGTTTACAATTTTGTGAGGGTTGGGGTTAAAGAAATAGGAATATTTTTCTGTTGTAACGTGTTTGTTATACTTGCACAGCATTCGACTGGGAATCTTTCTAAGACGGTATCCCATAGCAAGGGTATTTGTAATCATTTATATGGTGAGTACATGGTTGTGCAGAATTCTTTATAGCCCGTTTTATATAGTGTCTACCTTCATCTGAAAGGCGTTCAATGGTGCATAAAAGAAAAAGGGTATATAATTAGTTTTTGACCGTTTGTTATATTTTAAAGTAGACTATAAAGACTGCTTATGTAACATGGGTTCTTGAGTCACGTAGTTTGACAAATATATGTACAGTCTTGCCTTGAATTTATAGTGCCTTTAAAGTTTTTACACCTCTATGAACTAATATTGGTTGTAATTTTGTAGCCCCTTATTGATAAAGTATAGCACATTTCTATGACTGATAGCTACCATTAAAATAACTTGGGAAACTGATATTTTAATAGCTTTGGCTGATGTTTTAATAACATTTCACCTAAGTCAAGTGATTAATAATCATTCTGTTCACATTGCTATAAAAGCAGTGAGCATGATTTTTATTCTATCTTGGGCTATAGAAGGGAAGTTTGTTCTGTGCATCTCACATGATTGTCAGTGAAATTTCTCTCAGTTCCACTAGAGGGTAGATGTCTGTCAGTTGATGTGATCAATAGTTATGTAAGAAAGCCCAGCTGCAGGGTGCTGGTGCTATAAAGATTTCAGTACTGTAACTCCATATTTCATATGCAGTGCAAAAATGCATTGCTTGAGAAAGTATAATGATGCTTTTTTTAAAATAAATCACTGTGTGAGTAGGTTTGTCACTCTTTGGGGATACAAAGCAGCCATTTACACACACACGACAAAATTAAAGGTAACCACAGTTTTCTTCACCACCACCTTTCCCTTTTTTTGAGTAATAGAAGGAATTTGGGCATTTTAATTCCCCTCTTCTCTTTCTTCGGAATATAACACTGTCATTGTACTGTTTAATAGGTGAACAAAGTGTTTCATTCTGAAACAGTTGAGAATTTTAGTGATTAATATGACTCAGAAGCCACTTTCTAATCTAGATCTCAGTCAGTATTGTGAATTAACCCTATATGTAATTCTTTTTCATCAGAGATGGTCCCTGCCTAGCAAGAAACTCAGACCTGCTAATTGTAATTTTTTAATAAAGGGTTTTCATATTTTCCTGTAAAATGCTTCTTGCTTTGGAATCTGGCACAATGCTTCACTGTGCAGATCAGTAATGTTTTCTTATGCTAGGTGCAGCTGAATAAAATGAAGAAATATTAGACAATGTTTCATGAAAGGCATTTAGCCGAAACCTGTCTACAAAATTAGCTACTTCTGTCTACATTCAGATGTACAACTGTTGTAAATGATGGATGGTGGTCAGTGTTGTATGCTAACTCCTGCTTTTCTTTTGCCAGGCATTGCTTCACCTCTGGGTCATGATTGTTCTGCTGACCTACACCCCAGAAATGCACCACGATGGTCCAACTGGCAAATAGACTGAGACATGCTTTATACTAGTGCTCACTATATTCTGGACTGACAATGTATTTAAAACGATCAGAACTGAAATGTGAGGGAAATCGCTTTCCTCGCATTGTCTATGGATGAAGGACAGCCATCATTACTGTTTTATCACTACTTTTTAAAACTTAAATTATTGGACAAATATTACTATGTGGCTTTTTCAATTAACTTAAAACAGTAGCAGTTTCCAGGGAAAAGGCAGTTGTTAAGCTAAGCTTAGCCTTTACATTTTACATAAATCTGATGGTTCATGTACAATATAAGATTCACCCCTGCAGAGATACAAGGATTTCTAAGATTACAGCTGTATATGGTACATACTATAGATCATACTGGATATGGGCTATAATCAGGGAAACTAATTGTACTCAGCAATTTAAATAAACTTTATTCTTTCTGTTGTTCAGTCTTTTTGAATTTTTTTTTAAATTTTGTTAATATAGATGGGTTTTTTCTTTAGTCTGTTAAAATACTGCAAAGCTGACAACTGGTGCAATATCTTTGTAAATACATTTTTTTAAATAAAATATTACACGTTCTTCTAACTTTGTCGTTTAAGCACAACAGAAATGTATCTTCCATGATATGCTGAAATGTGGAATTTTTAATGGCGTGTTGTAGATCTTTTACTCTTAATCCGTAATTCATTCAGACAGAAAAAGTGTATTGAGCTGTTTGAAAAATCCCATTTACTTTTGCACTTTGTGTAATTGGCTATGCAGTTGCTTTTTATTCTGTATATCTCGTTACACATAAGAGGTCTTAGCAAATCTTAAATTTATGTAGTTTCTATCTGAAATGCAAGGCAGTTATTTTAATTTGGTTAACACTTTTATACAAATGTATAACCAGACATAATTTCAGAAACTCCCCATACATAATCACTTATTAGATTTATCACTAAGCAACCTCATCAGATAATGATGATAAAAATAATCCCAAAATCAAACCCACTGTACTTTGTTTTTACATTATTTTATGGCATCCTGCATTTATTAATCCTTGATACATAAGTACAATGATACAAGGTCATTTATATACCCTTTCATCCCTGCATGGTGTTCAAGACTGAGTAATGAAAAGAGGACTAATGAAATTTGTCAGACACGCCTACTCTGCTGATTTATGCTCAAATGGGATGAACACAGACTAAGCGTGATGAGTCCTGGCTGACTGGGGTTGTCTCAGCTGCGATACTACAGCTACCACTGACTCCTGGAGACCATTAGGATGAAAGGAGATCAAGTCAGGGGTGTTTAAATACAAAACCTGATTTTGCACATGGCTTTTTTTTCTGTAAAATTTGTAAAGCTGTGTGATGAGCCGCTCAACTCCCATGCGCCTTCTCGTTGCCTGGGGTTGCTCTGCAGCAGTCCGCTTGTTTTCCTTTTTTAAGAGAGACTTAAGGATTCCATATGCAAACTCTTGTGTAGTTCAGCAACACCCCTCCTTGGGTGTGTCATTACAATAATGAAATCATTCCCAAATAAAGTTCTGAAATCCCTATCAAGCCCACGTTCTCAGTCTTCCTTCTGGAGGTTTTCCCCAGACTTCCCTGCCTGAAGCCCATTTGCTCCCAGTCTCTATAGTCTTTCTCAATTCTACCCTGATACCTCAGTTCCCTGCTGGAGTCTATTTGCTCCTAGCTGCCATTCCCAGGCCTCTGCTGAAGTCTCTTCTTCTAGTTTCCCTTTGGTTGTCTCTCCCTGAGCATCTCCACCCTCCCCCGCAGTTTCTTGCTGCTCTTTATAGTGGAATCAGCTGATTCCTTCCTGAATAGCCAGAATTGACTGGCTCCAGGTCTTTTGCTCTTAAGGGCTAAGCCTCCCTGCTACAAAGTGCAAAACCCCAACAACTATTTCAAGAACCCCATTTACCTGTCCCCTGTGTATTGTTATGTCTGAGGGACCGATCTCAGCTGGTGGAAATTGTCCTAGGTTCACTGAAAATGATGTTACTGTGACAGTTTACACCAGCTAAGAGGCTCCTGCCTCCCATTCTCTGCTTTCCTGTTCTTCCTCTGATTTGTGCTGGGATATCTGTATATCTTTTTATTCTACATTGTTTACAAGTTGTTTACCATGGTAGCATTTCTGTGATTATACTCTAGCATACTTTTTTTTAACCCTTTACATTATTAGTTCAGGAAATTCAAATTTTTATGCCAGAAATTTTACATGCTCTGTGTCCAATCTAACATTCATTGAAGTGGACAGAAAGACTCCCATTGACTTCAGTGATTAGGCTCTTAGACCCTAGTTCTGCATAAGCATCTGCTATCATTGACCTATATATAGTCTCGTTGATGTCGGTGGAAGCAGGGATCCATGGTGGTAGATCCTGATGCAGACTCAAGGCCATATGCTTCAATCCTTCCCTAAAATATATAGACACAGTAGCATGTATCTGGTAAAAATAGCAGCTGTTCTTTTTGTTGCTGAGCTCACTTTTTCCAGTGATACATAACAGTACAAGTCCTTTCATCTTCAGTTGCTATCTTTATCTTCCTAATAAGTCTTCCTTTCAAATACATCTCTGCTGCTGATGAGAAAGGGGGGCAGCAGTCTACACAAGGGGACAATCCAGGTCAGACTTAATTTAAAAATATAAAGTTGCAAATTAATCTTATCATTCTGAGCAAAAGCCTGGAAGCATGTAGGCAGTGGGTGAGAAATGGTCTAGAAGCAAGGGGTTCTTTATTGTACAGAATTTAAGATTACCAAAAGTGCTGTATTTCCTCTTCTAATATGTCATTTTTAATCACTACATTTACATTGTATTCTATATACTCATTTATAATCCACTTTCAAACCATCTTTGTCCATTCCAAAGCTGGTTGTATATAGAAATGAAAAATACTAAATATTATGCCAGAGAATTAAGGGTCATTGTCAAAGTGGACCCCAAAATTCAGATTGTTCCAAAAAGTTTTACAGACTTCCTAGTTGTTTTTTTTTTAAACACTGCAGTTTAAGTTGAAATATTCCCTTATAGCATTGTGCCAGTGCATAGGAAAGTGAGATTCCTAAATCCATATTCAGGCATCTAAATAAATGGCCTGCTGAGTGCTTGCAACCTCTCTGGGGTGTTAGGAGTTGCAAGTGCTCAGCACCTCTGAAAATCAGGCCATTTAGGCTCCTAAATTCATATTTTTGTCACATTTCAGGCACCAAAAGTTTGAAAGAGATTCTGGGTGGCAGCTTGTGGGCATGGAGGGCTCTGACTGCAGAGAAGCTAATGGGAGAGGGGAGATATGGGGATGTAAGTCTCCAAGCCATGTAGTGCAGAGGTCGAGTTTAGGGCTAGGGCCAGGCCAGTGAATTCATGGCTAAATGGATTCACCAGTCATTACCCTGCAGAGTGTAAGAGCAGCAGTAACAGTGGAGTTCCCTTCTACTCTGAGGTCTGTAACCTAGAGAGGGAAGGATCCCTTCCTCTCAGCCCAAGTTGTTCTTAGAGCATAGCCAGATTATTTGTGCTGTGTGCTGAGAACTGAATTTAGGCCTATGTGAATATGGGCTTTGTGCGAATACTGATTTTTTTTCTACCTGATATGGCATTGTGTACCAGTCATGGGCCCTCATGTTCTAACAATGACCCTCCCTTGCAACCTTGATTTGCTGTATGTTACTGTTATACATTGGGCTAGCTCTATGTGCACTAAGACCCTGAGTACAAAGGAAGTGGTTTCTTTGAATAACTCTTCAAATAACTTAATCAGTGGAGAAAATCCAGATTTACACAATAATTAGTATATTCAGTGCTTATCGGGGTGGCTGCAGCACCTGTTGCTTTACCAGAGGTATCAGATTTGTTTGCTTCCAGTGTTCCCTCCTAAAGGATCAGCTGCAGCCTAGTCTAAAAGAAGTCTGATAAATGGTTTGCTTAAGTGCTTGAGTCATAAAAATTCAAGGGTAATTGTTTTGAAAAGGGGCTCTGCAAATACAAAGAATAAACTTGCATTTGAAATGCTTTGTCTGTCTGTAAATTACCACCAGTTCAACATCTCCACCAGTTCAACATGGTCTGGTGTCCTTGTAGCTATGGCTAAGGAGCTTTTTTTTGTGTGGTACATTCGTGTATATTAGTTAAAAATGTGACAAATGTTGGCGGAGAGACAGTATAAAGATTCTGAGGATATTTTTAAGAATAGCAAGAAAAAGGAAGAATTAAAGAAAAAGAACTGACACATTTTTTCTATCACCAATCAAAGAGTATCCATTGCAATTGTTCATTGCAGTTGTTACATATCTCTCAGAAATATCGAATGTGACTTATTAAATATCCCAACAAGAAAAGGAAAATATCACCTTAATATTAGGATTTCTATGCTACTTGGATAACTATGTTCTGTATAGATTACTATTTATGTGCAGCTTCAAAGGGATAATTAAATCCTAAAGTGCCCTGTTTAGAAAATAAAGAAGCTTGTTGTGAGCATTTGTGTTCCTATCTTTTGTGGTTACAGAGTATAATGATTCCCAATTAGTGTATAATTTGTAATCAGAAAACATATTCTGCTGATAGAGAAACAGGAAATGCCAGCCTTTCTAGCAAAATTAACAGGTGTCTCGGGATATCCCGCCAGAGAGTAACCATCATTAGTATATCATACCCTGGCAAGCAGTGTGGAATTGCGGCAGAGTAGCCTTTATGTTTTACCATTGCTGCTGGGAATTAGCAGGCTTTCTTCTTCTCCTCCCTGATGAAACAAACAGCAGGAATTAGTATTTCCCCAACTTTCACAGTGATGTCTAAAGATAAATTACACACTAAACAAAAGCCAACATACCCCAAATTGCCCTTTTGTCTCTACCAGTAAGTGAAAGACATAGGGAAAGCTTTTCCAAACTAGATACCTGAGGTTAAACTCTTAAATCTGTGTATAGAGATGCAAATAAGTGACTTGATTTTCAAAACTCTCGAGCACCTGCAGCTTCTATTGACTGCCTTGGGTACTTGGCACTTGTGAAAATCAGGCCATTGATGTAGCTGTTTAAATATGAACTTCTGCGACCTGTGTTCCAGTCTGGAGCAAGGCATGGACCCATCTCAGGATGATGAGCTGCTCTAGCAGTTGGCATTTTGGGAAGAGCAGGAGAAGGCAGAGCATGAGGTGCAGTGGAGGGAGATATTGCTATAACATGACATATTAAGGTTATGGATAGTTTATGTATCACTGTAGGCCAGGGACTATATGCCACTCTGGGATGAAGGGTTGCTTTTAGCATCTCCAGGAACTAAGAACAGTGTGGGGTGATAAAATTGAATCATTCAAGTTGTTAACACCTCCAGAGAGGAACCACCTCCTGGAGAGGCTTGCATATATGGGTTCAAGCTGAGTTTTCCAGAGACCAACAAAGAAGGGTTTTTGGCATAAAAAAGCTGGGTTTAAACTGACTTAGGGGCCTTATTTCTGGTCCATCAAACAGACTGGACTTTCTGTTCCAAGGGGGTATCAACCCTTGTGGAAGGAGTGGGAAAGACTTTGGCCTACAAAGGCTACCTAATACTGATGAGTGACTTCTAGTAAGCTTTTAGCATGTGTGTATAGGGACTTTTATATGTTTTCTCTGTAATGCTTTTACATTAAGAATAAATGAGCTTGCTTAGCAAGTCCTCTGTCGTAACTTGCAACTGCTGGCCATACACTGTTCATAGCCCTCAAAGGGAGAAAGCAAAGTGCAGGCACTGGCCTTTAGGCAGACTGGCTTGCTAGGGATATCACAGTGTAAGGCAGAGAGCTGTGCAGCCTTAAAACCCTGGTCAGGAGTAGGAGACACACAAGTCTCCATGCAAGAGAGGTGATGCCTGGGTGCCAGAAACCTTAAGAGGGTGTCCTCAAGGGGGAATGCAAAAGCAGGTATACTGAGACTGTGACAGAGGGCATTTCAGCTTCGGTTTGTCACTAGCAGTGAAGTTTATGAAGCGTTTACGGCTCTGGTGTGAATCCTGGGGGTGAAGATTACCTATGGCACTGGAATAATTGCTGGCTTTGAGAGAAGGAGGTTCCCTCACTGTGATGGGGTCACTGATGGAACACACCACCCCTTGCCGGCCCTCCGCAAGGTGCTCATGAATATGTCAGTCAAAAAGGATACCCCTCATTCGTTATGCAGGCCTTGGTCAGCTCTGCAGGAAGGTTCATGAATACCAGTGTGGGATGTGCCAACAGGGTACATGATGCCAGGATATTCTGGAGATCTGTCATATGCATTTTTGGACTGTGAGGGACTTTATTCCCTCCCAATATAGATATCAATGGGTTGTCTGTGCCCCCTGTCATTTTAGGGGAGTCCCAGCATACCCTCCACTGCCCTGTCTCAGAAATCTCTACCCAGATGTGAGAGTTCCTGGCAAAACAAGTTCTAATTACATCTTAAGCAGTTGCAAGTTGATGGGGGAATGCGCGTTTGGTGGACGGAAGGGGGTTGCATTGGTGTAACTGAGAGGAGGCTTTGGCTCTTCAGAATTTAAAACTGAGGGCACAGGCCTGAAAGCCTTGCTGCAGTACAGCACCACTCCTGGGAGCAGCTTGGGTCACGTCAATGGGACTGTGCCTGGCAGAATGAGCATTGTGTCTGATAGCAAGTGTTTGCAGGATCTATGCCCCAGGCCTTTGCGTCCATTCCCAGAATGGCCAGTTCACTTCCCTCTTCTTTCCACTGTGATGATGGCAATAGAGGTGATGGCATCTGGACTTGTGTACTGAATCCCAGGGAAGTTTCTGAAGACAACGAACTTCCTGCAGTATATATTTGTCCTGGAAAGGATGCTAAATCTCCAGAGCTCCTTAGAGCTCCAGGACATCTGAGCAAGGTCAAAGATGATGAAATATTGAGGATTGTTGTTTCTTAAAACAAAATCTAATCTATACAGACAGATTGTGCCAAGTAGCAGCCATATTTTTTTCTTCCAAAAGGAAAGCTGGCATTGTATGAAATTCTATTGTGTCAATTTCCACTTCCTTCAGAATGGTGTATATTATCAATAGATGTCCTACTGCAAGCGAGATTGTCATTTTCAGGATCTGGTTCTTACATAAAGGTCAAAGAGTATAAAGTGTAGAGCACTGAAATGCAGTTTTAAAAGCTGGATCCATCAAAAAAAGAATCCCCCATTAATCGATGCATCACTGAGAAGACAAAGGAAAATCCAGCCTCTACAAATCCAGAGGGAGCTAATGTGGTCCTGCTCCATGGGAGGCAGCACCAGAGGTGCTAACCCCTCTGGGCCACTCAGAGCCACATGGCAGCAGGCTATGGGTGGGAAGGTGTAGGTTTATGGGTTGGCCAGGAGGGAGGAGGGGAGCAGATCATCCTATTCTTTCTTTGATGGAAGGGAATACGGATTGCCCTGGAACAGCTTCTAGAAGGCATCTGTGTAGCCCTCAGTTAACTTAGGAAAAGAATTCCACACTCGTTCTCACTTCAGGCATCTGCCCAACATCCTGCCAGGCTTCTCAGCCTGAGTGCTGAGCTCTGGGTTTTCTGCGTAGTGCCTTGTCTTCGTATTTTACCGAGAAAAGTCATCAGCTTCCTCTTTCATAGAATGCTGGATGACACAACCAGTCACTTTCTTGACCCACAAGATGCTGTAACTCCATCTACTGCCTTGATAAATAAATTCCATTGTGCTGCATTTACTGACATGCAGTGGAATTAAACAATTTAAAGGGAAATTTGCCCCATATGCTAATCCTGGAAGCAGGGTATTAGACTAGGTGATGCCAAATGAATGGTTGGGTGCTTGTAGTTGTTTAATTTGTTCGCAAACAGTTCCACTGCCCCTGACAATGTGTGTTTGTTTATTTCAATAGAGACATGTCCAGTTTATCTTCATCTCTCCCATGGCAGGAAATCAGAATATGACGTCTCATATCGTGACATGCTTATAAACCAACATGTGTCCTGGACACTAGCCCAATCCTTGATGGGCTAAAGCAGGAGCTTGATCCTGTTTTGGGCTTGGAAAAAAACATTCTGCAATAGGCAGTGAGGGAGCCCGTAGAGATTTGTGATGTCCAAAAGCTTCACTGTAAGAAACAATGCTGCAGGTGGGAGGTACCAGAAGGGTTTTGAGTAACACATGACAAATGGGAAGAAAGGGTATTGTTAGCACTGGAGCAGCCACCTCACGTGTGTGAGCCCAGTGGTGGGTAAAGTTGCCTCAGATGAAATCAAAGGAGTTACGGTGGCATGAAATTGGGGTGAGGTAGAAGTGAATCAGCCCTCATATTTTGAAACTAGCCTACAAACCCATTTGGATGTCATGTCTATAATGCCATTCACGTTACCAACGCATGCTCTGCATTGCAAAACGTGTGGGAAGAGGGGGAGAACTTTCACCAAGAGTGGGTCAAAGACCGTGCCAGTTGACAGACCCAGTACAAGCAACTGGAAAGCATGCCGCTGATATCTAGGGCCAGGTCTGGGACTGTGAGGGAAGAATGGGGTGCTTTGTGTGCCCACATCTATGTGTTTTGCAAGGGGAAGTGCCTCTGGAAATGTGCTAAAGTGCTGTTATGGGATTCAGCTGTACCATGCCTATCAATTATACATAGCAATTTATCTATTGTTAATCTGACTTTATTAAAAGCTTTGGTTTTAACTTCCTGTCTCTTTATTGTTTCCCAAACATTCACACACCAATCGATTGTGCAGCCAAATATTTTATTAAAAACAACACAAGCAGCCCAGCTGCCACTGCATTAGGCAAAGTGCAATGTCCAGGCAAAATCTATATTGAGTTGTAAATGGAGCAGACAATAAAGCCCATTGGTGCAATGACATAGGAAAATGAACTGAACATTGACCATGTACCTATTGTCCTTCTCCCCTGGATGCACTGGCATTGATGGAACGGGGTACGTCTGCTCACACGCACGTCCATCACAGGCATGCACTGGTTGGCTCATCCCATAGCCAAAATTCTCAAGTGGCTGCAAAATGTGGTAGCATGGAGGGGGGTGCATTGTGGGGGATGGCCTGTGTAGAGGCAGGCATTGGTGTTTGTGTCTGCTGCCTGTTGGCCATCATGCTAAATAGCTGCTTGAACCATTCCCTCTGCTCGTCAGTCCTGCTCCCTCATTGCCCCGTCATTCTTGACAGCATGCTCTCACATTTCCTGTTCCCTCTCCTATGCTGACCTGTAGGCAAAGTCTCTTTGCATGTCCCGGAGCGTGTCCGCCCTGAGCCTTCTTTCTTTCTCCTGCTCATTCAGGGTCCTTGCCCAAGAGGTCTGGGTATGTACTTCAGCTGAGGTAGAAGGCTCTGCAAAGGCAAAGAAAACTCTTACTTTTGTCCAGGTGGGAGGAAGAAGTTTCTCCCGTTGAATGTTCTCTGTCACATCAAGGCCACAAGTCAATATATCTGTCTTTTTGGTATGGCTTTATTCCATCTCCCTACATTTTCCTTCTCAGAAGCAGCTGCACCGCAGGTCCTCAGCCCACCAAGACAATGGCAAATATTTCATATTTATTTTATTTTCAAAAAATTCAACAATTGTTTTTTGGACCCAGGGGAGGGCAGCACAGACCAGGGACCTTTTTACCAGTGATGGTGCTGACACTTTCAGGTGGGGTGAGGGAGCAGTGGATGATGTAAATTTGCTGGAGGTTCCAGATTGGAAGAGGGAACAACTTTTCCAGGTCTTTGGTAGAAGGCCCTCTATGTAGGCCAAGGAATATTTTATCCTTTGGTGGCTGATTGGAAAATTACTGACTGGAGACAAGACTATTATAAGGAGGGTGAGGAGCGGGTTGTGGAAAGTTTGCCCTGCCCAGGAGTCTCACAAACCATCTTGAGTTTCTCTTTTATGAAAAGTTCACAAGCATCACCAGCCAGAAGTGAACTAAAATTCAAGTGGCTGTGAAGAGAATGCTGAACTAGGATGGAGAAACTTGCTTGCAACAGATTTGCCTTTGAAAGCTCTCCCTTTTCGATTCCAGCCACAGCCAACAGGCACTGGACCAGCAGAACCAAGAAACTTAAAGAGCTCTGGTCTTTATCCACCCACAGGTCAGACAGTAGGACTTAAAATCTGAGGGGGCTGGAAACCCCACTTGTGGTGTGTGTATGTATGTGTGTGTGTGTGTGTGTGTGTACATATATATATATATATATATATATCTTATATAGAGTAAATCAGTGTCATGCTAGCTAGATTGGGGGGGCATTCATTATGTTGTTTAACATTAATATGCCAAAATCACAGTAATTCATGTGAGATACGCCATGTCAGGTACTATTAGAAAGGCTATAATGTGCTAAGTAAGATGACAATGTTTATGTTCATGTGTTATATGTGTAATGGGTGTTATGGATATGTTTGATATATCTGTATTTCAAATTGCTGTGTCTGGGTCACACCCCAGACAGGATGGCTGCAGTGATAGTCTGCTTAATGGCCCATTAAGAGATTTATAGGTACAAGAGGTCGGGGGGGAGAAGCCAGGGATACCTGATGAGTCACCAGGACTTACTCATGTGACTTTGGACTCCATTTTATTCCTGTAAAATTCCACAAGCAGCATGGCAAAAGCAAAAGGACATAAAAGGCACCTGTTTCATATCCATTTTGTCTTTAGTCCGTCTTTCAGTCATCTCCTACCTCCGGATCAACACATCTGCTGAAGCTGTGAAACAAAGGACTGAGACCCATCCAGGTACTGGATGTACACCAGAGGGACTATACAAGCCTGCAAACTCCACAATTCTTCTAGAAACCTGATGTATATGGACTTTCAAATCATTTGTATGTATCTGATTGCTTTAATCCTTTAACATTTCTCTTATAGTTTGTTTCTTTCTTTTTATAATAAACCTTTAGTTTTATTTACTAAAGGATTGGCCGGCAGTGTGCTATTTTGGGTAAGATCTAAACTTATATTGATCTGGTACTGTGGCTGACCCTTTGTGGTCAGGAGAAACCTTTTTGGTAAAGAGCATAGAGTTTAAATAACTGATCTCTTTACTGGACCTAGTGGCTGATTGGGAGCCGGAGACTGAAATGCAGTAAAGGGGGCTGTGTATATTTGTATGTTGGCTTTTTGATAACCGGTGTGGGGAATCAGAAGCACTGTTTGTGGCTGGTTGGGAAGTCTGACTTCAGTGTCGCCCACCAGAGTTGGGAGAATCTGCTCTTCTTTTGCAGCCTGCCCTGACCTTGGCATTTTCAGGTGGCTACCCTAGGCACGAAAGGGTCACAATCAGTAAATCTGATGAAAGTGATAATTGCATGTTTAAATTGTTCCCCCTGCTTAGAATACATCTTTGACTGCACGTGTCTGGCAAGGAGATGGAAAGAAGCAGAGGACCAGGAAAATGGCATTGCAGCAGTAATTAGATTGGTCATAAACCAGCAAACCCATCCCACCTATGTTGTAATATCCCCCTAGGCAATAACAGAGAGGCAGTGGCACCTTACCAGCCTCCTGTGACATGGCTTCCTCCATGGTCAGTTCCCGGGGCTCCTTCTAAACAGATCCTGGGTGTCTGGGTCTCCTGAGGACACACTGGCTGTCCCCCAAAGGAGTCCGTCTGTCTGTTCAGACTCTTCCTTTGCCCTGGTGTCTGTTCAGATTTCTCTTCCGCTGGTCAAATAATAACCTGGTTCACTCTCAAAAGCCTGTCCAGCCCAGCAGTGGGCTGTGTGCGTGGGGCAGTGCTGAGAACCTGGACAAATACCTCAGAGTAGGGGCAGGTTGATAGTAAGCTAAGATAGTAAACTTGCCCTTGCAGTCTGTGATCTTCAGGGTTTTTTTATTCTCTCCCTGTGCTGAATTGTCATCTGCCTAATCTCCTCTTGTATCAGCATCTTGGAGATATTCTCTTAGGAGTGATTATTTCAGGTACATCTCCCCAAATTGTGCACCTTACTGCCCTCACACCAGAAGACCACAAAAACCTGCGTCAGCTACTGACCAGGTAGCAGCACGCTGGGAAGGGTATCTCTCTTCAGTCAGGTGCTGTTTGCATGCTGCGAAGAAATTAAGCAAGCTATGTGGAATGTGGGATTTAAAGACTGACCAGGTGTATATAACTGGTAGGTGATATCTGATGCAGAGGAAAGGAGTAGGTAGATGGACAGGAAAATAGGGCCCCCGAGGAATTGTGGGAAAGCATTGGAGGACTATCAGAATCAGTTCAGTAACCTGGGTTTACAGCCTGTGCCCATGCTGCAAAGAGAGTAGGTTAGAGCTTGACTTAAAATGAAACTTGGGCTCTAACCTCTCCCCCCAGCTGGGTAAGTAATACTGGGTTCAAAGCACATATAAACCCAGGTAAAAGGTTTTTGTGTGTGTATTCAACTGGAGAGAGGAGGTGGTTGGTCTCAGAGCAAGGTAAGAGCCTAGGTTAACTCTGCCCTGAAGACATACCCAAAGATGGATGTGATTTTTTGTTCAATAGCAATAAAGTGCGAGCTTAATTATTTCATTTTATTGCTGCAGCTGATGAACAATGAAATAGCATTGTGTGTTTATTAAAGGAGCATTGTTTATGAAGTCCTGTTTCCTTAAATAAGCACGTTATTTATTTGTATCACAGTAATGCCTGAAGACCCCAGTCACAGATTGCACTGGGCATTATATACAGATACAGTGTAAAGACAGTCCCTGCCCAGAGATCTTACAACCAAAGTACGCTGGTGCCATTTTCCCTGAGTAAGAAGTGGGCAGCATTTGCCATTTAAATTAATAATGGATTGTCACCATAGATTGGTAATTGGTTCAACACAAGTAATAACAATATTGCTTCATTAATTTAAACAGTATGTTATGCCTAAGACCTTGTACTTGAATGACCCATGTGGTTATAAAGTGTCATCAGAGCTTATGCTGAAATAAACGCTGTGTTTTGTCACTTCAGAATTGTTCTACAAAGCTCAAAACCAGTTCACAGTGGTAGTATATTTTCCAAAATATATTTTTTCAGTCTCTTTGACTTGTTTATCACGTGAATGATTTAGCAGTCCCAGAATGCCAAGAATCTGGGCATGCACTGAACTATTGGTGCATTCTGGAAATGTAAGTAAAATGCCAGGATTTAACACATTTCCTTTGATTGTTGGACTTATTATTATTAATAGAGGATACGCCCATGACACCAGTTTAACCCTAAATTCCTTTATTAAAGGGCTGATGGTATTTCTACAATTGTTTTAAACATGTTTTTAAAAAGCCTAAATAATAAGCAATTTACTACATCTGAACAGTAACAAAACATTTATAAGAATTTGATTCAAAATACTTACAAAAGGGCTAAACCTAGGGGTGCTTAGACCTGTATTGGTTGGCTCCAACTTGGTCAGGCAGGTATTAGCAATGAATCCCGTAAGAGTTTAATACCCTTTAGCAAACATGTGAGGTCATTGCCAATTATTGGAGCTTGGCAAAGGCTAAATGAAGCAGTTTTTTACAATATATTAAAAAAATTATATAGCCAATTATTTACTGTACCTGGTACCCAATTAACCATCTTTTATTTCTATTACTTCAGACCAAACTTTAAACAGGAGAACACTGATATGTTGAAGGACACTCCAAGTTTAACACAACTTCTCTTCTTTCTCTTGATCTCATTCTTCTTGGTTGTATGCTTTGGGCCTATTGCTCATGCTACTACCCCAGCTCAGTTTAAAACCATAGTTCACCCCAGGCTCCTGTGGGCCTGTATTCCTACACTGATTCTATCCAACAAAGCCATCTGGCTTTAATTGAAAGTGACTTTAAATTTAAAGTGACTACATTTAAATTTAAAGTGCCTGCATAGTGACTTTGTCTTTAACCGAACCTCTTGTAGCATACGGGCACAATTCACATTTTTATTATGTGTTGTCATTCTAGATAAGCCAAGAAATATAGGAATCTTGTGGATTTGGTATTTCACTGATAATTATTCTAGGTCATCAGCCATGCAAAAATATTAGTTTATACTTCTAAATAATTGTGTTGTGAAATCTTTCAGACAAGGCCATGAGAAAATATTTATCTCTACAAGCATTGTAGTCGACCTCTTTATGTTGGGTCTCTATTCTCTGGAGGTAAGATAGTAAGTGATTCTGTGAAAGTGGATTAGCTAATGTCTCCATAATACAGGTTGTACTCTGAGCTCACAATGTGTGGAGTTGCATGTGTAAGTTCCCAGTCACCAAGCTGAGGATATCCTTTTGAATCTGATACTTTACTCTGCATACTACTTGCTTGTCCTTTGTGAGGGAAGCCAAATCTTGCAGGTGCCGGGTGCTGAACAATTCTGGAAATCTGGTCATCTATTGAAGGGCCTAAATGGGAGATGATGTTGCATGCTGAGTTCTTTTGAACATCAGGCCCTAGTATTTTAAATCCAAGTTTAGATCTTCTCCATCACACAAACCTTTGTTTTGAAAGTCTACTTCATAAATGCAAAATCATGAAATAGAGGTTATAGCAACTGTTGCTTATACTCACCCAACAAATGCCATGTCATTGAAAAATAATCCCCCTATCGTTTAGTTTGGTTTCCATGTCTGAGCATAGGGACTGTGAGGTTAAGGGGTATATGCCCCTGGGTCTTTCCTGTCTGAGCTAGTGTAACATCTCTGTAATACTTGGTATGTTGGCTTGCCACAGACAGTATAGCCTGTCATTGAATGGGGGTGGACTTAGTGCCAGATAAGACCTATCATTAACTCTGATGAGTCCTTCATAAAAAGAATGAGACTCAAGGCTGCATTCAAACCAGTGTGTTTTGCTTTGCAGCAGAAAGTGCTCTCAGTACATAGCTCTGAAACTTTCCCTATAGGAACAAAGGACCACCAGAGATGTAGGAAGGATGATCTAGCAGAGAGGGCACTGGACTGAACTCAGGAGACCTGGGTTCAATTCCTGCTTGTCACAGACTCCCTGTGTGACCTTGGGCAGGTCACGTATTCTACCCTGTGCCACAGATCCCAGTGTGGCAGATGGCAAAAATACTTCCCTACTTTACAAGAGTGCTGAGTATAAAATCCATTCATGACTAGGAGGTGGTGCTCAGGGCCTGTTGCATTCATTCTGGTGGAATAAATGGGCCCAAAGAATCACAGATGCTTACATGACCGTGTCACTGTACAACATTAAACAGATAAACATGCTCAGGGGTTTTGAGTAGAGCACATGGTCTTATCAGCCACTCAAAGACTTAGCAAACTTGTTCCAGCATCAGGCTGTTTAAGGCACTGCTTTAGCTGCCTTTTTAATCAAGGGCTCACAGCAGCGTTGTTCTGGCTGGTCAAGAGTACTTTCAGGATCAGCTTGATGAAGACACAATGATGTCATTGTGGATCCACGGTCCCAGAAGATGGTGGGGGTGGAAGCTATGATGGTAAATATCACTCTTTCCAGTCCATCCATTTCCCAGACAGCCAGTTAATTTGATCCTCCTGCTTCAGAACGATGAGCGGAATAGCCCATCCTCTGCTTTTTTATCCACTCACTGAGTAGGCCTAATTTTTGACACACCAGTCTTTTGGTCCATTGATTTCTGGTCCCATGCTCCTCTTGTTTCTCAGACATGATTTCAGCACAGTCCTTGAGTTATATTAGTTTGGCTAACCCAGTCTTTTCTTTTCTCCCTTTTGTACCTTTGTTATTGGTGACAGGAATAGTTCATAAACTTTTATCCATTTTCCCACAGATCCACATATCCTCAAGAGGCCATATAAATGCTAGATAGGTAGAGGATGAAGGAATTAGATCTGGTTTTTCTTAAAATAACTCTCTTCCTAAAGCTGAATAGAATGCAGGCACAATAAGCCTGTTGGAAGCTACGTTCATCATGATGGTTTTGGGCATGGATGTCACACCATCAGACTGGCTCTGTGATCTAGCTTCAAGAACTAACAGAAAACAGGACAGAAACATGTATTAGGAAATGGGCAACTTGTAATCAGTCCTTTGGAGTATTTTGCTGGTTTAATCTTTCCAGCTAGTTAAGAGCACAGTCAGGCAATGGCTTTTAACAATAGAGTGATGTCCTAAATTAATGGTAGGTAAATGCTATTTTCCTGTCTAGAATAAGGTAAATGCACATTTTATCTAGCTAATTTATCGGGGAGATAGAGCTAACTTGTTTACTGTGTTCTTCTTTTCCCTGCTCCCTGTCAATAGGGCCATGTGGCATGAGCCTTTATTAAAATGGCCTATTTGCTAGCAATCAAGCTAGGAATATTACAAGGAAATAGATGATGATATCAAACTAGTATCTTTATAGTGCTGCCAACAACCAGGGAGCTGGCACGCTGCCTTTTTACTGTCTGCCTCGCTATGTAAACTTTCTTTCATTAAAAAATAAAGCTCTTAAATAAGCAAAGAGGAAGTGGGGCGGGGGTTAGAGAATTCTATAGAATCCAAGGTGTTGATGTGTTTTCTTTCTGTGTAAGAACAAACACCCTCGGCCCCTCGATCTTTTATGCTAAATCCTTTTATTAATATGTCCGGAAGCATGACTCAATCTGTGCCTTTGTCAGGGCAAAGACAGGAAATTTAGGTGCTTGCATTACTAACTGCCACTGTTTGTTAATTTTATTTTCCCTTTGATCTCAGTAGCTCTTTGCCTTGGCACAGTGTAGGGTTTTTTTTAATATAGTGACTAATAAAAGAAAATAAAATAGTCAAACTTACCTTGTCCTTAAAGTTTCTTGCCCTTAGAGAGATGATTCCTTGATGAACAAAATAGTGGTAACTCGATGGTAATGAATGCTGAGGAAAATGAGATAATGGATCCTCTTACTTGTAGATCACGGATCCAAATCCAGTCCAGATCAGTAGTAGTGATCAAATGCCATTATCTAATGATGTCTGCCTGTTCCCAATGGAGTATCGTCTACATTACAGAATCTTCTCAATGTCCGCCACAGTTTGCCCTCAGTCTCAGAAGAGAATTCGAGATATAAATAAACATGGTGGCTGAATACTCTTGTGCCCCAGAGGTGAGTTTAAGCTCATTAGAAGGAGAGGATGGGGAAACTTGCACTGACCCATAGCCTGTGCTGTCCCTTTTCTGTAGGAAAATAACAGATGTAAGGCACAAGTACAGTATTGTCAGTCTGGTCACTTAGCAAAGTACTAACCATGCTTTCTTCAAACAACAGTCTCACTGAAACAGTGTGCTCTTCTAGCTTTATTTTCTAAAGTGAGAATTGTAAAGCCCTGGACCCAAATTGGATAATGGACCAAATCTGAAGACAGAATCCAAACACCGTTCAACTGGGGAAATACAGTATTGCCAATGACAAGCAAAAATCATGAGATTGGCTCAAATATCAAGAGATCTAAATATATTTTTGGGTTTCTTTTTCTTCTGATTTCTGGGCCTTTAGGGTGCACTTACCTCACATCTTCAACTTTTCTTTACAACCATGAGGGCCAGAAACTTTTTTTAATGAAAGCTGAGGGTCTCTCGTCATTGCATAGTGCCAGGATCTGGAACTTTAAGGTAAATACCAACTATTGCAAGGCTTGCAATAAAATCCGAAGAGTTGGCAATGTCAGAAAGTTCAAAATCCGCTCTGGGTTTTGAAAGCATCCCCTCTGGCCCCTCCAAGCCTCATCCCCAAATTGAGGAACATTGAACTCCAGGGTTTTGGTTGCACCTTTTATGATAAATACGTGGGGGTCAGATTTCTGGCCCTGGTTCAAGCTGCTTTGTGCTCCTGAGGCAGCACAGAGCAGCTGAAAAGCTGCCCTAAAGGGTCAGCTAAGGGTTCCCCCAACCAAGGGAAATACTTGGGTGGCATAGAGCTGATGGAGGAAGCACATAGGGAAGGGCAGACAACTGGGGAGGAGGGCATACAAGAGAGTGGTGAAGCACATGGCATTCTGACAGATCCTTAGCTGGCACAGTGGTTCCTATGGGACTGCTGCAGCCAATGTAATTTAAACAGCAGTTGTTCTGGTCCCTGCCCAGCCAGGAGTGAGGGAGTAGAAAGCTGGGTAGGCTGAGTCTACACGAACAGCTGTGGGTGTGATTCCTAGGTCACATAGATGTACTTGTACTAGCTCTCACTGAGCTAGCACACTAAAAATAGTAGCATAGCCACAGTAGCATAAATTTATGTTTCTACAACATCCTCTATTTCAGATTTTTTATTTCATGTCCTATCATTTAGTTATGAGGTAAGATGATCATATAAATTGCTTAAGTAAATTTCATTACAATAAAAGACTCAATGAAAGATAGCCCCAATCCTGCAGTTCTAATGCAGACAGCAGAACTCTGAAATGGGCAAGAGTTGTGCCTGTATAAAAACAGCAGGATCCAGCTCTGACTAGCAAAAATCTTTTTGATTTGTGTATTAACTCTTGCTGCAGCCTAATTGATCTAATTAATTGACTAGGTATATTCCCCTTTACGATTTTAAGGACCACAAAAAACAAACAAAAAAAACTATGGGTCAGATCACCAAATGGTATAGATCAGTGTATTGTCAATTTACACCAACCAAAGATCTGGCTGTAAGAGTTTTAGGATTTGACGACAAAGTTAGATAGAAGGGGAGGAAAAACCATTTTTGATGTCTCTCAGAGCTACATCCACTATAGCCAGCCATCTGGTCTTAGTTCATTATAACAGATATATTTTATTGGGAGGATCAGGCAGCATCTGCTAATGCACTTACATTCAAATCCTCACTGCAGTCCCATCCATCCTTCTTTTTTAATGAATCAAACACACTTTGTTGTAAGGCCATACAGATAAATGCTTCTTCTGTGTTGGGAGCTTGTATTATGCCAACAACATTAAATAGTCAATATATACATAGAAAAACAATGTAGCACAAGTGGCTTCTATGCCAGCAGTTAAGAAAGCTGTTTGACATAGATCATTTTTTATTAGAAGGAATCACTATTTATAGCCAGCTTATTATTTTAAGATTGTTTCTGGCTTGCATTTTAGCTGGCACAGGACTGCTAATCATATGCTTAAAGGCAAGAGTGCAACCTGAAGTAATTAGTTCGAGCATGCTCACTTTGGGATCAATTCTGCAGCCACCAAGCATCCTGTGGAGGTGCTGAGCAATTCTGGCTGAAGAGAGGGGGAGTTGAGGCTACTCAGCAACCTACAGGATTAGTCCTTGACAAGGATGGTGATAGAGTTATGTATTTGCAATGCTGAACAGCAAGAAGAAATTGTGTTCTGACTGAGACTGTGGCAGGTAGCTTGTTTCACCCTAGTACTATAAGCATTTCCAATCATGGCTAAATTCACTGAGGCTGGCAGAGCTTTGAAGTAGAAAAGAGCTAGAGATAAATGCTAATAAGCATTTATGTTATCATTGCTGGGGTATATATGAAGATACCTCAGCATACTGTATGCGGTCCAATTTCCAAGGAAAGTTCAACCAATTGACGTTTGGTTAGGACTCTGACACCACCAGCTCTAGCGTGTGGCAAGCTCACAAAAGCAACGGGGCTTCCCACTGCTAAGTCCTCAGTGCAGTGCTACAAAACCCCCAAGGACCTGCCACAGAGACCAGTGGGAGTTTGCAAATTTCCCCCAAAGCTAACACCAGCATTTGGGGCCCAGGGAGCCTCAAGCTGTAGCCTCCGCTCCTAGAACAGGGGCCTAGAAATGCCAGGAAGGATCTCCGCTTTCCAGGGGGGTTTTTGTTTTGTTTTAATTAAAGTAACTATCTCGACTATTTCTTTCCAAAGCCCAATGACTATGGAATGGAATAAAGCCCGATGTCATTGGCCCAGCGCACCATGAGGCACAGGAGTCACTTATGGTTCCCAGGGACTGAGGTGAAAGGCTGTTTTACCAGCCTACTCAAAAACTGCTAAGGCTGGGTCTGCTGAAAGCATCTGAGCCTATTGCACACAGGTCACTAGTTTCTGACTTAGAATTTAGTGCAGTGTCCTAATTTCCAAACTGACAATTACAATAATCACCACACCGCTACATACATGTTGCCATGCCAGTCACGGGGCTCTAACTGGGAGCACAAAATTGCCATTGTTGTTTTGTCTCATCAGAAATGCGAGTCACTAAACCTGTGTGACTCGGTAATGTTTACACTGCAGTTCAACACCCACAGCTGGCCTGGGCCAGCTGACTTGGGCTTGCAGGACTGTTTTATTGTGGTGTAGACATTCAGGCTCAGGCCGAAGATCATGAAGTGGGACCCCCCCCCAACTCAGAGTCCTAGACCCCCAGCTTCAGCCTGAGCCCTAACATCTACACCACACTTAAACAGCCCCTTAGCCTGAGCCCAGTAAGCCCCAGTCAGCTGGCATGGGTCAGTCATGGGTTTTTAATTGCAGTGTAGACATGCCCTCAGTGGGGTTAGTTCATGGAGGCTTGTACCAACTTTGTCTTCTCTTGTTTTGATGCAGCTGAATTTGCACCTCCCCGAGTTTTGCTTCATGCTGGGGTTTGAACTCTAAGTTTATGTGGAATGCAATTGAAGCTGAGTTTCAACTGGTTTTGCAGTCAGTCATGTGAAATGGTGACTTTCACGTGGTTTGAGTGTAAGAACCACACATCAGCCCAAGACCCCCTGAAAGACTGAACCTTTCAAGCAGCCCTGCTGTGAGTTACAGGGACTTTGTTATTAAGCCTGAAACCAGGCAAATTTCAGGTGGGTTCAGGTTTCATTGCAAACCCTTTGCACAGCTCTCCTATTAACTCACTGTGACAGTCTGTACATCTATGTTCACCCCTTTTATAAGATTACCATAAATTTTGTACAAAACTTGCCTTGTGAGGTATCATTTGAAAACTCATAATTTGCTGATCATTATTGTCCTGGTAAAATATGCGTGCCAATGTTGTATATAAAGTTATAAAATTCTACTGTACAACATTACTTGAGACATGTTCAGAGTTGAGAAAAGCAGCCACAAACCAGTTTTTCAGACATAAGGCAAACTGACACCTCAGTCAGGTGTCAACAAAATCAACTGGACCATCACCAGTAAAGTGACTATTCTTTGGCAGGAAAAAGGGTATGAGAGTGAGAAACTTGCATGTTGACAAAGAAACATCTGGAGGTTCCTGTCCGCACAGACTTTGTCTCCGGAATCCCAGCTGGAGATGGTTCTCAAAGAAGAGGGAAAGTAATGGAGAACAGACACCCCACGTTATTCCTCCCTTTCTCTCTACCCATAGTATCCGTAACACCTGAAGAACAAAGAAACAGCTTTGGACTGGGCGGGGGAGGTGAGGGGGTCCTGACTGAAAGATTCAGCCAGTAAGACTGCTGTAATGTGGTCAAAACCCTTTGCTTTGAATTCACTTGGCTTGTGAAGTTAGGTATCAAGTTGTGTCCTACTTTTATTTTCCTGTAACCAATTCTGACTTATAACTCATTACTTGTAGTCACTTAAAATCCATCTAAACCAGTGTGCTTGGATTGAAGTGTTTGGGGAAAACTCCACTTGAGATGACAGGATTTGTGCATATCCTTTTCTATTAATAAGTGACAGACTTTATATGAGCTTTTATTGTCCAGGAGAGGGCTGGCCAGTACAAAATGCACATTTCTGGGGGAAAGCATTGGACTGGGAATTGCTGGTGGGGCTCTGCAGAATAATTTGTGAGTGGCTGGCCATAGCACTCATGTAGTACAACTGGGAGTGATTTACATGTTGGTGGCTATGTCTGAGCAGACCAGGATCAGTAGCTCTCATAGCAAAGGAGTGTAAAGGGCATCCCCAAGTTGGAGAACTGGGGGGGGACGACAACAGCTATTCATCAGTCCAGATTGTACCCTGGGGAATGTCACACTCACCTCACATAAGATTCAGAGACTCAAAGGTTTATTTAAAATGACCCTATGGTGGGAGCAGAGAACAAAAATACTAACTTCTGGTCAGGTGCAGAGGGGTGGGGGTGGGAGGAGCCTCTCCCCTCACTAATCCTCCCATACAGGAACAGAGCAATATCCAGCTCTGTTACCCGCTGGAGCATTATGGGGGGAGGAGGGGACATGGCTTGCATGCCTGCTGGTTATGGCCTCAAGGGGGGGATGATTAGCTAAGCCTCTGGCACCCTCTTGTCACTTGAGGGAGTACATGCTACTCTTTTTAGGAGGACCAGGACCTCCCCCCTGACCCCACCATCTCACCTGGCCCCTTTGAACCACCCTACCCTCCTTTTTCAGGATTGTTTAGGACCCACTCCCTGTACATGTCACATTTTTATCCTCAGGCTGTGATAGCAAAACCCCAGAAATCCAAGGCCTAGACTGACACTTGATCACTAACCTTAGTCACAGGCAATTACCACAAGTTGAAACTAGAGAGGCCAGTGTTGTTTATGCCCCCACCCAATGCCATAAACCAAGTCCCTGAAGTGTAGAACTGCCATCACTGTGGAACTTGAGCAACGCACAAACCTGAATTATTTATCATCATCACTCTCCTCACAAAGTCAGTCAGGTTTAGGATCCAAGTCTAGAGTAGAGTCAGGAATTGAATCTAAGTTTCCCAACACCTAGTCTACTGCCTTCACCACACAACCATCCTTCTTCAGGAAAATTACACTGAATGTGGCTGGAGCGTTCTCACCTCCAGCTAGTCTGGGCAGCAACCACCACCTGTAGGGACCCAGTTCAAGTGGTTCTAAGTTAGAGTCACCTCCTACGGGTACTTAACTTAGGCCAGGGTCCCTCATCTGTGGAATCTAAACAATAGTGGCACACACCTATGCTGCCCCCATGGAACTACTTACATGCATGCTTAAGTTCCTTGGCTGTATTGGAACTTAAATGCTCCCTGAAGAGCTTGATGTGGCCCTTCAGCAGAAATCCTCTGCCTGGAGATCAGCCCAAGTGAAATGCAAAGGGCAGATCTGCTGTCAGTGGACTAGGAGCACAGCAGTCTCTGTGTTGGGGCAACTGCTGCTGGATCTCCATAGCACTGGCTTACAAACATCTTCCCAGCTGTCCCTTGGTAGAACATGGCTCATAGGGAGCTCCCTAGGCAGCTTGCAGGGAACACTCATGGGATGTCCCCAAATCATGCCCTGCCTCAGGGCAGTCAATTCACACCACCTCTGCATATGGGACCCACCACACCTGTGGAGACAGGGGCAAGAGTCTCCAAAATAGATTTCTAAACTTTTGGGGCCTGTGGGAGACAGGGGGTCCCCCCCAGACACACCCCCCCCCCATTTATACACTCTCCCCCCTAGATTAGGAACACATGGAGGTTCTTAAAGTCAAACACATAAGCAAAAAAAAAAAAATTCTCTCCTCTCTTCCCCTTGTAAGAGAAAAGAATCTGGGCAAAAATAAATAAAGGCAAAGATGGCCTGTCTCATGAATTCAGCTGTATGAGCTGAGTCTGCTACCCCTTTACAGGGCCTACCTTCTGTCCCTGCTCCTGGGGGTTCTGCTTTGCCACTAATCAGTGCAGTCTTGACTGCCCCCTTCCTTCACCAAAGCAACCTTCTTCCTGTTCACCACCCCCTTCCTCTGGCAGGTTTCCCTTTTTAAGCTCTGTCCCTCTCCAGGCTGAACAAGCCTTGCAGGTGCATCTCATTATGGCTGAACAGGCCTAGAAAAGCTCATTAATCTCCTCCACACCAGCGTGAGGACTTTTCTCTTTGCTGCTGGGTTTGCCCCTTGAACCAGGCTTTGTGGGGCATGGTGGATGCTCAGAATCAGGCCCTTTGTTCCCAGTGTTTGCAGGGGCAGACTGACTGATAACCTTGAAGTTATCTCAACTTGAAAACCACCTCCTTTTATGAGCTCCCACAGCAAGGCGGAAGTGCTGTCCTGGCTTCTGTTTTTAGTTCTCTCTCAAGGCCGAATGTCCTCTTTCCGAGTTCGTAAAGTAAATCTGTTCCAGGGCTGCAGTTCCAGGGTGCCAAGATTCTGTCTTCAACTAATCTTTGCACCTGAGTTATGAAGCAGAATGTTCACACAATGGACTCTGGAAGGACAAACGGTGCTTCAATGGTTCCCTTTTTACTAAGCCCTTACAGCAAATAAGGGTTTATTGCTGTATGATCAGAGAAATGCCCTTATTCAAGCTCAGTGTAGAGAACAACATCAATAGCAAAGTAAAGTAAATCAATAGCATCAATAACAGACAGTGATGAGAATGGAAACTGACAAGTGCTTCTTCTTTAACAGCTTTGAGTTACCACTGAGCTGAGTTATATGTACTGAGCTAGAGACCGAGATGTAGATGAAAAACTCTGTATCTTGCTATCCTTGCTCCAGGAACCAAGTACTTTTCTTGTTTAATAATTCATGAAATTATTATTTCAAATTATTTTGGGCTTGGTCGTGCCATCCCTTTCACTTCAGTAAAGTCACTTCTGATTTATGCCCCCCATAAGCAAGAGGGGAATCAGGCCTATAGTCTCCCTGCTTAGCTAGATTTTCCTTTTGGTCTTGCCTCTCCTTTCTACCTCCTATCTAGGGAAATGATTAGTCCACAGTCTAGGAAATGGAGGAAACAACCGCAAAAGGTCTTGAGGTGGTGGGCTGGATCCTGTGGCATGCTGACCACCTTGTGTGTGAGCCTGTAGCTTCCAGTGATGTCAGTGGGAGCTGAGTGTGTGTAGTACTTTCCACCTGTCATTCAGAACTTTGCAGGATCAAGCTTTTTAGGTGAGACATATGTATGGATGTGAGTTTCCTACCTATTGAATTCAGTTTGAGTTGCCCCATTACTGCATTTGGACCCCTGAGCGTGTGCAGGTGTGTTAGGATTCTCAGACAAGGCATGTTCAAGGCAGACAATGGGCAATCAGAAATGTAAATAATTAATTTACTAAAATCTTATTGGTATGGTGGGAATGCCTAGAGACCCATCAGAGATCAGGGCCCTAAATGATGTTTGTGCTCACATAAGAACCCATCCACCTAAATCTTCCTAGTATCTGCTCTACCAGACAGGCCATGGCAGAAAGTTGAGACTGTTTTTTTAATGTCCGGACAACACAAGCTACCTTTTGATAACTGGTTATTACTCACGATTCACTGATGTTGCCAGATGGCTCAACACCAAATCAAGTGCAGTTGTGGAGAGGATACAACCTCATCCTGGCTGGTTTTAGGATTCCAGAGCAAGCCATTTCTGACAATGGTCCCCACTTCTCCACTGAGACCTTTAAGAGGTTTGCAGATACCTTTGGCTTCTCTTATATCACATCCAGACCTGGTTCCCCCAGAGTAATGATGTCAGAAACTGAATAAAGACTCCAAAATTATCTTAATCTCACAGTAGAGGCATCCAAAAATATAGTCCTCCAAAGTCAGTATGTAAAGAACCAACAGACACTTCTCGGGAATCACTTTAAGGAGGAACCCCACTGTAGAAGCCATAGACATAGGGAAGAAAATACAGCAGACTGCCCAGAAATAAAGGCCACCCACATCAGTGCAAGCACAAAGGGATCCAGAGAGGGCTATGCTAACATGGAGAAAAGAAATACAACATGATCATGAAAGAATGCCCATGGTGGGGCAAACCAACTCAGCAAATGAGTTTTCCTGCAGGAGACCCCACATTCAGGAAATGGCTTTATTTCTTGCTTACACAGACGCTTACCTCCTCACAAGAAGCCCCCTAGTGGCCACTCTGAATAGTGGCTCTAAAGGTTAACAACCAGTACCACAATCCCTGCCGCAACAGGCATACAATGTAACTGTATGAGGCCAGTTAACAGGTGGATACAAACAGATGAGGGGAGCACAAGGTAACAGTGAGATGCTGATCAGAGTAATAAGCAGCGGTCACAGTACACCAGCTGCCTAGCCATTGTCAAGTGTTTTGCAGACATAATGGCAGATGTGAGCTTTGAGGAAAGATTTGAAGTATGACAAAGTAGTGGCTTTGTGAATTTTTTCAGGGAGCTCCTCCCATGCAGTGTGGGAGAAAGTAAAAACCTACTTGTTCATAAATTTGACTGATGGGCAATAAAAGTGGAGCAGAGGGGATGGATCAAGAACTCACTACCAAATAGGAGATGATAAACAGCATGTCTGTTTAAAAATTCCATTAACACATTTGATACTGAAATGGCTTTTTAAGAAATCATTCTGAAGAGTGCAATACTATAAAACTTACCTAATATAAAAGGAACTCAGTGATTATTGACTAAGGATGAAAAAGCACTGAGAATCATTTGCCATGGTGGAAAAAATATGTTCTCCAAGATCGAATACAATTGTACATGTATTTATAGAGACTGGTTACATGTATTCAACCATTCAATCAGTCCATTGAGATTGGTAGTTTAGAGGACAGCTGACTGCGGGGATGATGACATGGATTAAATTCCTATCCAGCTAAATCTTAACTGAACAGTTTTACAGTGTAACCTGAGCATTCACTTATGTGTAACATAAAAGAAAAAGTGCATTTCATATATTTGAGGATTAAGGCTTTCTCAATCAGCACAGGACAGCTTATGCAGAGTGAAATAGAAGTCTTTTCCTCATGGATATTCTGCTGCTTTCCTTCTATCTCCTGGATATATGTTCAAGCCATTTTTTTTTACAATTTAATCTTATTTTCCTAATCACCTCTCAGCTTAATAAGAAAAATATTCAGCTGGAACATCTGAAAAGTGGAGAGAAAGTGCAATCATTCCACTTTTTCTGGATGGATGGCTTATGACAAGCCTGGTTTTCAAATAAAACCTCTACATCCATCATGATTTCATTCGGTCAGTGCAACAGGTCAATATGTTTTCATCCCAAACCTTTGTCATTCATTTGTTACTGAACCGAAGTAATCACAGCCTCTTAAAACAAAAAACACATGTTCTAAGCCCTAATTCTTCCTTAAGCAAGCGATTGATTTTATTTTTCTTTCTATTATTGTGTCTAAGAATCCTTTTCTTGTACATTCTTAAATTATATGGAGAAAATTTAAACAAAATTACAAGAGTAGATTACAGAAAAAGGGTAAATGGAATGATTTGGGTAATTATAGGCTGATTAGCCTAATATTGATCCAAGGTAAAACAAGGTAATGGATGATCTGAAATGCAAAGATGGAAATATAATTAATGACAATCAACATGGTTTCCTGAAAAATGGTCTTGTCAAACTTTGACAAGAGTACAAGTTTGGTTACTAAAGGTAACTGTGTTGACAGAGTATTATTGTGTAGATTTCTATAAGGTGGTTGATTTAGTACCACATAAGAGTCTGATTTTAAAAAACTAGTACTATGCAAAATCAAAATAGTACATATTAAAAGGATTAAAAGCTGGCTAACTGATAGACCTCAAATTGTAATAGTTAGTGGGGAATCATCAATGGGTGTTAGGGCTTCTACTGCTGTCCTGCAAATATCAGTTTTTAGTTCAATATTATTATTGATATTTTTATCAATGACCTGAAGAAAATATAAAATTATTGCTAATAAAGCCTGATATTGAGGATGAGTCACAAATTGGTGAGGAGGTAAATAAATCAGAAGGACAGGAGACTGTTACAGAGCTTTATGGATCAGTTGGTAAACTAGGGACAAACAATCATGTATTTTAAAACAGCCAAATGCAAGATCATACATATGGGAACAAAGACCATAGGTCACTCTTACATGATGGGGACTATATCCTGGAAAGCAGTGCCTCTGAAAAGGACTTAGAGGTCATAGTGGATAACCAACTGAGAAAAGAAGCATCCAGTGCTACGCTGTGGCTAAAAGGGTTAAAGCTGTCCTTGGCTGTATTAACAGAGGAATGTCAAACAGGACTAACAGTGGTGATTACCTCTGTATGGGAGATATTACCTTGATATACAGCATTAGTGAGACAATTATTGGAATAGTGTCCACTTTTGGTATCCCCACTTTGAAAAAGTAAAAAGAAATTGGAAAAGTTGTAGAAGGTTCAGAAAAGATGTGAGGTTTGGAAAACATGCCTTACACTTAAGGATCTGGATCCATTTAGCATATCATAGAGGCAATTTGATCACAGTCAACGGAGAATATATCCAAAACTAAATGGCTCATTAATCTTACAGAGAAAGGGATAGCAAGATCCAATAGCTGGAAGTTGAAACTAGGAAAATAAAACTGAAACGCAGGTGCACATTTTTAACAGAGAGGGTAATTAATCCTTGGAGATTACCAAAGGGTTAGGGTAGATTCTCCACAACTTGACATCTTAAAAGCAAGATCAGATGTCTTAAAATCGACATACGATGTCTTTCCAGGAGAAGGAAATTTAAGCTGCTTCTCTTCTGTGAAGTTTTAGATGTAAGGGGTGAAAAGCTGGTCCCATGGAAGTCAATGGGAGTTTTGCCATTGATTTAAGTAGAGCTAGGATTTCACCCCAAAAGTTTTGTCAGTTATAGACCACCACAGCACAAAAATTAATAATGTAAAGCACTAGTAATTTCAGGAATCATTAAAGACCATATCATACCATGCATGATAGCATGCATGCATTTTTACACTTCTGCAATAGCTAAGTGTATAGATATAAGTAGTTTAAAACCTTTGGATAAGTTTAGAAGAGAGTTTTTTTCAGTCCTTGCCATATAAACTTGTCTCACTCCACCGTACTTGGCTTCAAGTTAGTAACAATATATAAATAACACAACCATTACTTATACTCTTGTTTTTAAAATCAAGCGTCTTCATATCTTATTTCTTCTCTCATATTCAGAATTTTTTCTGCCTTATTAATTAAATGCCAGCTTTATACAGATGGTGATCAACTTATCTACTAATACTTGTTTAAAACTATCAGCTTTGTTACAAAGGAGGGGAAGAGGATGGATTATCTTTAAAAGAGAGGCTTTTGTTCCTGCATTTCTGGTCAAATTCAGTGGAGGATCAAATTAACTAGTGATTGGGCTGAGCAGAAGGCACTGTAGATCCAAATCCTTTATTTAGCAGAGTTTTGAAACACACAGGGCAAAGCCCAACTTCCTTTTATGCTTTTGAAAATCTCTCCCTGAGTACACAATATTTTTCAATTTGCAGCAAGGTCATATATAGATATATGACCATGTGACAGGATACAGCAATAGACTGAGATGTATCACATTCACTCTTGGTGTAATTCTGTGGGATTCAGCAGAGGAGTTACACCAGGGATGGAATGGGCATGGATTATGGGCAATGGGTGATAGATTTGAAAATGGTCTCTTGATTTGTTATCTACTTGTAAAATATCAATCGATGGTGATAAGGCAGCAATCTCATCTCCTAGAGTAGGGGCTCAGTGCTATCAAATGTGACTGGGAATGGACATTGGCAATGATTCAGACAGCTAAGGAGCAGTCAGATACTGTTAGTGTACTATTCAACAGCAAATGGGGAAGGATCATGAAGTTTTGATGGCCTCGTGTCAGTTGCAATTGATTTCCTTGCCCCACATGGTAGATTTCAGTAGTGATTACAACAGCAGTGAGAATTGCAGCTTGAACGTGCTGATGCCTTATGACTCATCATAGCCAGCTGAGCTTTACTCACTGGGTACCTAAAAGCAGATATGATAAAGAGGAAGATAATGAGCCTCTGTATATGGACATGCACCGTTCAGTGTTTATCTAACTTTTCAGAGGAAGCATATTTAAACCTGCCTCTGAGGGGTTATCCAGGCAGCATTTATTTGGGGAAACAAACAAGTGAGCTCTTGTGCTGAATTGCAACTGACGTCATCCACCCATCGCACCGATCAGACCAGCCCCCAAGGAAAGTTGTGGAGGTAATTTGAATGATCTTCCCCAAAACATTCCACCTACAGGTTCTCCCTTTTATTGTTGTGCAGTGGTGCTGTGTGCTGTTGAACAGCTGCTGTGCTTTATGCCAGAGGTGGCCATATTTCGATGATACGTTTCTTACCTGCCTGACAAGGGAATTTGTGAGTCTTAGTTTATATATGTGAAATTATCTGAATGCCTGGTAGCCCTCTAATCTACTTGTGCTTCAGAATAGCATCTTCCTCCTCGTTATTTATTCAGGGAAGGGTATCTCTCTAGGGCAGCCACTAACTATGATCTACTGAGACTGAGCCCTCCCCTCATCATGTTTACATACCTATTGATAGGAGTCAATATCTTAGTTCAAAGATCAGGCCTGGACTGGTGTGCATGGACGTTGCCTAGAAGTCTCACTCTCCCTAGGCTGGCAAGGATCCAGGGCACAACAGACTTTAGAGCCACAGATCTAGCTGTGGGGCTCCACTGCTGGGGAAGAGTGGAGTCAGGCAGCAGCACAAGCATGAGAGATATCCAGGTGGTGACAAGTACTGATTCAGAGCCTTTGTTTCTGAATTTAGCAAGCTGCCTTGCTAAGCATATTGCCTCTGTGACCTAACCAGTTAGTCAATATTCGCTTGTCTGTTCCCAGTAGGAGGAGAAATGGATTGAACAAGTCACGTGTTTCTGTGGTGGTACAATCCTGTTTGTACACAAAGTCCTGTTTCTCTGAACACAGTAGAAACAAACAGCAGAAGTTTACTTGATCAGAAATCCAGTGCTGCCTTTGTAGCATGTATGCAGCCAAAAGAAGCTGTCCGGCTTCCACCCATGGCCAGCTTCATAACTGCATCAGTCGCTTTCTGCTGACATTCTACAACTTTCACATACAGACATGCACAGCTATAACCAATCAATGCCCTAGCCCTGCATTTGAAACTAATTCCAGGGAAACCCCTGAGATCACATGGCTTAACTCTGCTTAGTTTTGCCATGTGGCTGATTGCCTTGGGTGATAGCTTCTATTGCCTCCAGATATCTCTATCCACCAATAGGGATTAATTGCATCTTCCATTTAGCCTGAAAGAAGGGTGGTTACAACACCCATCTGCATTAAATAGGTTTGTGATTGTCCATAGATCTAAGACCCACTTCTTGGCAGCCATTAACATCTTCCAACATATTATAGGACATGATCTGAATTACCCCATCCTGACACACTGAATTTGAGCAGAAGAGACAGAAATGGCATGAAGGCAGCATATGTGGCAGGCCAAGCACAGAGGCAGCTGAGTCCATGGGACGAAGCAGCTGAGTCCAGCATGAAGCAGCAGCAGCATTTCCAACCTCCTTATTTGAGAGGAGAAAAAGATGTCCCATGCCTTAGTGATGGTGGTGAATGAGTATTTGCTGTATGAACTACCATGACCAGACCTCCTCCTCCTTGCATTTTCCTGGAGGTCCTTTCCTACTCACTATGACACTGTCAAGAATATCCAGGCTATCCAGCTATCGTGCATCCTCTCGTAGGGCTAGAGGTATTACTGTATCTCCAACTGGATATGCCATCTAGATATGGTAGTTTCTCAGGTCTGATATCGTCAATAATTCCACAGCTGGGGCAAGAATGAGTATTGGAAAATTTAAATGTCTTCATTCTAGAAACACTTGGAAACAGATTAAAAAGAAGGTGGCGGTGGTAGTGCAGGGGGAAGACCACAGCGTTATGGAATAATGTCCTGAAGGCACAAAAATCTTCTTTCAAAGCCTCCTGAAATGGAGTTTTATTAATAATTTAATTTTGCTAAGAAACTTAACTGTTTAGGCAGGTAGACATCAGAGATGCAATGGTCAAAGGGCCTCAGACACTGTGGTGCTGGGAGGGGTTAACAATCTAACTAGAATGGAAAGGCATGGTCAGAGAGGATTCTATGTCTCCTACAGAGCACAGATCCATCTGTGACGTTGTGCTCAGGAGACCCAGAACCATATGCCACTGTGATACCATTCTCGTAGCAGAGTGAGATCTTTGCTGCTACTAAATTGTGTGTCAGTTCCCTGATACGCCAACCTGTTTGCCTTTCCAACAAATTCTTCAATGCTCTGCCAGTCAATCCTTGCTTTCCTGGTAACAAACAGTGAATCCCAGTTTCTGAGTTCACCAGAGATGTCCCAGTATCAGCCTGTTAGGTTAGCTGAATACTCAGGTTCCACTTTAATACACAGCACTGAGATGGTTTTGTAATAAAACAAGAACATGCTTATTAATAAAGAATAGAGATTTAAGTGATACTAATCAAGAATAAAAGAGACAGGTATGGGTAGAAATAAAACAAAACAAAACAAGTTTGTTACTAACTAAAACTTAATTTTACCATGTTACAATCTTTGCCTAAGCAGTTTTATTACTTACTTTGAGTTATGAGCATCCCTAGCCCTCCAGACTAGGGAATCCAGCTTTCAAAGCTCGAAGGGTGCTCTACCCTATATCCGCTCAGTGATGGATAACCAAAAGGCCTCTTTTGTTCTTCTTATATTACCCCCGGTCCATTGTCTCTGCCTCAAGAGCTAGGAATGCATCCTGAGTTGTCCCTGGCATGATTGTTAAATAGTCTTCTCCCCTGCTTGTTTATCTTAAGGGCTTTGGTTACCTTGTATGTAAATGTACTTTCATTGTCCTCTGCCTGTAACCAAGCTGGTCATATAAGTAAATACACATTCCTTTGTGTAGGATAGGCTGGGCTTGTCTGCTGCCTCCCAAGTGCATTTTAAGAACATATTTCCAGTACACATCTATAACTCTTTGTACATAGCACCTACATAATCATGCAATGACTTCTGGGACCAGCATGTCACCAGTTTACAGATAATACCTTACATGTCATCTTTGAGATACATATTAGGACAACAGTGTGTTGGGACAATGAGTGTGTCGGGCCTGATGTGAATTATAGTTATTATCAAAGCATTATCAAAATTCTTCAGATGAAAATGCACATGCACTGATATTTTCACAGGCAGTTACAGAGTGTGCACATGCATATAGGGCAACAACAACAAGTGCAAATGCTAGCCAGAGATCTATTTTTTTATTTGCATGCACAATTTTGTGCATATTTTTGCCTTTTTCTTTTAGTATGTGATTGGTGGCTAGGGAAGATGGAAGAAACTTCTTGGTTATGTTGTGGTTACTGAAAACACACTTGGTTAAAAGGCAAATAACGTCTGTGAGTTCCAGAACAGAACATGTCCTCCAGAGCTGAATGCTTTCTTTTGAGAGCGATTAAATGTTACTGGAATAAAAGATTGTGCTTATCACTGGATGATAACATTCTTGTAGCACATGGGAGATCAAACACAAGAGACAGCCACTTCTTTGCCCTCCAGCTAGCACCTCCTCATAATTAATCCCCTGGTACATTTTTAAATGCTCCAATAGAAACGTTGTAGGACAAACAATGCTCTGTAAGTGGCTGAAGCTGCTGTTCAGAGTGTAAGAACAACGGTTTCAGATGAGCGGTGAGGTTACGTGCATTCATTAACCTTAGAGAATATTCATCAGCCCATTCAAATGCTACATCAGGTCTGAGTAGTTACACAATGCAGACTAATTTAAGAGAATTATTCATCAGCTGAGTGAACAGACTATTGAACTACAAAGTGTGGCGCTGGCACCCACAGCAGTTTCCATCTGGTGAAACCTTGTTTTGATTCGGGTATCAGTCATTTTTAAATGGATACTGTGCTGTAATTTCCCCTCCTGAGCCCATGCTCTCCGAGGGATCCATCTTGCTGTGAGCTACTGGGACCATGGGACAATGCTGCTGCCGCAGAGCACACCTGCCGATTCTCTCCTAATTCACACCACTCGCATCTTTTACTCTGATTTCAATGCCCATCATTAATCTTATAGAGGCTTTTGGATCAGGCATCCAACCTGAACGGAAACACTGCAGGGTTGTTGGGGGGCTGGGGTGGGGAAGGAGTTCACAGGGCTACATGTCAGAGTTCTTAAAATATTTCTTCAAGCTTTTTCTTTAAGAACTGACAAGCACCAAAAGGATGTTACTGTGGCTTGGGACTGAGACGCCCAAGCAATTGCACAGCTGATGGCACTTTATTTTTATTGAACATTTCAATGTGGCCAAGCGCTTGGGGAGCATAACGACTACCGCTTCGGGGATAATAGGGAGGTGCAACCTTTGTCTGTTTCACTACAGCATGCGATTGACCAAGGTTTCTCATATTTTAAACATCAGGGGTATTTATCCATATTATTGACACTCAGCTGCACACTTGTTTTAGAGTGAATGGTTCATTACCTCCCACAACTGCTATACCTCTTCTAGTCTATTTTCTCTCTCTTGGTGGATGATCAGTTCATCAATTACATGTGTTATTCCCCCCCTTCCCTCTTTCACTGCTCAGGAAATGTTGACAACCTGAGATGGAAAGCTCAGTTTTATCTACAGAATAGGTACAGCGTGAGTGGAAACAGTCTGAGCATCTGCACACTGCCTCACTACCATTCCTCAGTCCTGTCTGGAGAATCCAAACCTATGGGTGAAAGGATGGCTCAGCCATTGCATCCAATCTGATAAGAAGCTAGGTGGATGTGTGGAGGCATTTTAATGCCTTTCCTGGAGTGACATCTCAGGTATTTACTTCAATTCAGTTATTGATTTCCTTTCCATACTTCTTTGGTTGCAATTTAATATTTAAGATGGATGGAAACAAAAAGAAATCTGTTTTTTTTTTTTAAACCCAAAAGTTTAGAGATGTTTGGATCCAGATTTTAAAATCAGCCCATTTTATTCACAAGAGTTAACCACAAAATGCAGATCTGATTTGAGTATCTGACACGCTCCATATTGACACACTTCCAGATCTGGCATTTTGATTTGGGCCCACCCTGAGTAAATAGTTGCCTATTTTAAAGCATTCAGAAATATTACTCATTAACACCCATGCAGAGTGTGTACTCTAAGTATATCTCTAAAGTTGCCTTCACTTGACCTCTGAAATTGCAACCACCATATTGGATGCTTCTGTATTTTTGTGTAAAACTTGTATTTTGAGTGCCAACTACATTTATGCATGAAAGATGGCTAAATAGATAAAGTTTTAACCATTGCCAAAACTTACATGGAAAAAAAAAAGTGCATCCAATAGCTTATGTATGCAAAATAGCCAGCACAATTTTCAACTCCACTTTTGAAAACGTGCACCATATTACATATTATTGAATAGAAGATTTTCTTTATATGTTGAAAAGGAATCCTTTCATGTTTTAAGATTTAAAACCCAAAGGCCCATATTCATTCCTTGTGGAACTCCATTTAAATCAGTAGAATTACTCCCCAATAAATTTGGCCCAATACATCTGTTTTTTTAGCAGAAATATTAAGCAAGACTTTGTCAGAGCACATCCTTATCATTATCCGGTCATTGCATATAAATTAGGTATGTTGATGAAACAAAAGGAACATCTAATTTAATCTCAGTTTTTTCTTGCTTTATAAACATCAGTGAAATTAACTGGCAGAGTGCAAAGTTACATAGAGACTTTATTGGTTTTCATAAGCAAAATAACCTGAAGTCAACCATGTTTTGCTGTTAGTACAGGTTTAATAAATGTGTGTTTGCTCACCAAGCTTTTCAAATGAAATAGTTACTGTAGTGTTTTAGTTAAACATACAATGCTGCAATTTAGATTCTGAAAAAAAGATTAAGAGAAATCAAGAGAGGCACAAATCAATTCACAGAGTTGCTGTATTTGAATGCAAATCAGAAACTCCCACCAAAAATGGATTAGACAAACATTTCCAACACAAGAAATGCTTCCAGCTCCTATATAATTCCCTTGAGGCACATTTAAATCCATGTCTTTGAGTAAATTCTCTCCTTTCAACATACCAGATATGGTGGATTATTATTTGGATAGTTTCTTCTGAGGCAAAATGGGGACAAGAGAAAGAGACAGAAAGACCTACTGCCATTTTAAACTAGGTAAGCAGTGAACTTTTGTATCTTATTGGATCATCTGGGATTCCAGTATATGGAAGTTAGCGCTGGAGGATGTATTCTGGTAGATCTGTGGTTGACTCAAATGGGATTCCACTGTACAGAATTCATCCCTTGTAAGTGTGTGTCTCCAGTTGACTCCCATGGAATTCCATTGTAGGGACATCATGTCTAGTGGATATCAATAGAAATGTAAACTCTGTGCAATATGAGATGAATTCTGCTTGTCTGTGCACCTCTCAGAGGGCGAAAACTCAAAACTGGACACTACTTTCATTTGACTCAAAATGGAGCACCCCCAGAAGTGACTTAAACGGGCTTGATTCTGATTTCTAAGCACCCTTGGCTACCAAATCAGATCCTGTGTTGTTATACTCCAATGTCCTGTGCACTTTTATGCAGGATTCATTACACATAAGGGGTGTGCAAAGGATATTTCGGTTGCAAAAAGCCTTCTATTAGCTGAGTGCAACAGTTACATCGATTTCATTCATCTTTTGCTCATAAGCACATACTCAGTAACTATATCTGGCTATAGCCTCCCATGAATCACGTGCTGTGCTTTGGCTGATATATCAGGACTGATAAGGAACAATGCATTTTAAAAACATATCCTATTTAAATGTTAAAATGTGCATTTTGCCTGGCACCAGCCTCAGTAGCTCTTTGTGTGAAATATTTGTTTTGTCAGGTACCATACTCCTAATTACAAAGACTGGCTTGTTGCCTGGATACTTCACTCAAGCCTCAATGTCATGACTGCCAAGGCAGTACTAAAAAACAAATCACTCCATATTTTGAAGATTATCCATATGTGCTGTTCCCTGCAGAGTTAGATGCTATATTTCTCAGGCTACATGAAACGGGTTCTCACAATGCAACATGCATGCAAAAGATATGTAGGTCATTTCTTAGATTTATTTCCCTGATATTTTCTTATCTAATTTCTTTAAAGTTGAAATAGCCTTCTCTCTCCTGCGGACTTTTGCTGATGGAACAGATCCCAGCATCTCAACACAGTAATGCAATACAATAATAATTCTTCATCCTTACACAGGGCTTTGGATCTTCAGCTCATTTTACAAACATTAATTAATTCATTTGCACAATCCTCTTGTTGGGACTGAGTTTAAGGACCAGTTTCTTCCACCCTTCCTTATATTAAGCCCAATTCTCCAGTCTGCTATATCAATTTTATGGTATAAAATTACCATAAAGTAGTCAGCTCCATTGATTTACCATCAATTACACTAGTGGTTCCCAACCTTTTTGGCTTGAGAACCACAAATATAATTTTTACAACCCTGAAGAGCCACCAGTCTCTGCCAGCAGTCCCCCTCTCCCCTCGCACTGCAGCCAAAGGGAAGGAGTTCAGCAAAGAGGATCTCCCATCCCCCTGGCTGCAGCAGGGAACCGTGCGCCCCATCTGGGTCCCTAGGCAGTGACTGCCTTCTGCAGCCAGGGGGATGGGGGAGATCAGTGCTCCCCTCCCTCTGGCTCCAGCAGGGACCCAGCGCCTAAGGACCCAGGCAGAGCGCTTTGCCGTGCTCCCTGCTACAGCCAGGGGGAGGGGAGTGCTGATCTCCTGTACCCTTGGCTGCAGCAAGGAGCCTGCACCGGCAACACGCTCTGGCTGGGTACTTATGCAGAGCTTCCTTCTGCAGCCAGCGGGAGCGGAGCTGCGGGCCACTCTGAAAGACCCTGCGGGCCACTTTTGGCCCCTGGGCCACAGGTTGGGAACCACTGAATTACATCAGTGTAAAACTGGGCTAACAGGGAGGCGCATCAGGCCCAGTGAAGGACTACCTTAAGCCATATGTAGTCCCCACTGATTTCAGTGGGACCACTTGTGTAGTAAGATGTGTCTGAACCTGAGTGAGGGTTACAGATTCTGGGCCTCAGTGATTTGCTCAAAAGTCAATGTTAGGATTAAAGGAAATATTGTCATGGCTAAAACACAGGACTGGGAATCAAGAGATCTGGATTCTCTTCCTGGTTCTGCCATAGACTTCCTATAGTCAGTTTTCCCAACTAGAAAACCAGGATAATACAATTTACATATCTCAAAGAAGTCCTGTAGGGCTTAATTTACTAGCACCTGTAAAAAATGTCACAGTTCAGGGCAACTGCACCTGTATTTCCCCTTTGTCATCCAGCAACGGCACCCACTCTAGGCTCCCGGCTCCTTAGCTGTCACCTCTCCTTGTCAGTGATCCGTGTCACTTTCCCTTCTGACAAGGGTTTTCCAGGCTGTACAGTTCCCTGCCTCTGTTGTGAGTTTCCCCAGCAAACCAGATGACCTAAAAGGCCAGCATCTGCACTTTGCTTTTTCCTCAGAGACTATAAACTGTGTAATTGTCCAGAATTAGAAGCTAGGACCCCTTCTTTCTAAGCAAGCACATTTATTCTTAAAGTAAAAGCATTACAGAGAAATATTACAACAATAAAAGAACCTATACTGAGTACAAAAGTACAACAAAAGTAACTGAGAACTGGACTACACTTAAAGTTACCATCATAGCTATGTCAGTAAGGGGTGTGATTTTCTTGATTGGTTATGCCAATATGCTAATAAACTCACCAGCAATCACCCCTCCAACTCCAGCAAGGGCTCTGGCAGATGATCAGTCCTTCAAACCTCACCAAAGGGGTTTCCTGTGTTCACAAATTCATAACAGCTTCTGCTCAGAACAAGCACCCTCGTGGCAAGTCCGTCTCTTCTTTATACAGCGCAGGCCTTTGATCTTTTGAGGCCGGGAATGATCATCGGTCAGACACTGTTTCTCTCCTCAGTGCATAGCTTCAAAAGTTTGGGTCTGGAGGTGGGAATTTGCATCCCCCTTCCTGCCTTCCTCAAGTATTTCCTAGCAAACCCATTTAACTTTGTTTATCTCAAAAGTTCCTTCTTATCTGGCAGTGTTTAAAATAATCCTTTGAAGCTCATAACAATTTCCAGGATTTACATTGCCATGTCTCCCCCCAGAGACGTTACATATAATCCCACAATAACACATAGACTTTGCATTTATAATACAATAGACCCCAAGCCTGGTTAAACTTCATTCAGTAAGGTCGCTCAAAGATATTACAGGCGATTGCCATATCTGTCACCAAGAGCACTGAGATGCTCAGAGGGAAGGTGCTGTGGAAGGTACAAAATATTTTATAGAACTCGTTAGTTCTTAGCTCACAGGCCTTTGCTTAGACCACTGGACATTGCTTCCACCTCTATTACTGGGTAAAAGTTTCAAAAGCACCTAAGTGACTCAGGAGCCTTTGTCAAAAGTAATTGAGGCTGGACTATACTTAAAGTTACCATCATAACTATGTCAGTAAGGGATGTGATTTTCTTGCTTGGTTATGCCAATAAAAGCTGTAGTGTGGATGCCCTTACACCATTTTAGGGTGCTTTATTTAGCTCATTTGGTTCCTGAATCAGAATAAACTATACTGTTATAAACATTTTTATACCAGCATAACTGCATCAACCTTGGGGTAGGGGGAGGGAAAAGGGGTTTTGCCTATTTAACTATGCCAGCATTGTGTAGATGAGCCCTTAGGTACTTATACGGTTAAGTCTCATTGAAAGTCAAAAGGACTCCTAAGTGCCTACGTTGGTTTTAAGAAGCAATCGTCACTTCCAGAGCTAAGATGGACAGCACCTACTTTGAGGCCTTAAACTGATCATTTGGAAGAAAACAAAAAGTCTAATCTGTGTTAATGAAATCACTGAGACTAGGAGTAGCAATCTCGCTGACAAGCAGGATCATTAAGGAAAAATTTTGCCATCACTTTAATTTGCAACTGGAAATGTGATGGCCATCACATACTATAACATTTACTGCAATAAACTGCTGCTGCAAGCGTTTGCTTTCTTTGCTGTTGTGGCAGGAAGTCAAGAAAGTACAGGCCAACAAACAGAAACTGTAAATTAGTGCATGTTGGAAGAAAGCTAGGGACATGACTTTTAGCTCCACTGGGGTCAAACGGACTAAGCTTTTTGGATGGAAAATGTGGAAACTGGTCACTATTTTAGTTTTTAAAAAAGGCATTGTCTGCATAGAGGCTGGTGCATATGCAAGAGCTATTCCTGTCTTGTTTAGCTGAGACCTCATGGCTTTCCTGGGAAGAGGGGGCTGATGAGGAGTTTTGCAGCTGGGACCTATATGTGACTTCAGTTCTAAACACTGCATGCAAATGTTTCTGCATTTTTATTTTCCCCAACTCAGGTTAGCAGAGAAATCAAGAGTAAATAGAGTTCCCTTCTGCTATAGCCATAGGAAGAATGATCCCACTCTCCAGAGAGAATGAGGAAACACTGTCAAAATAGTACTTATGTCAGCTATAGGTACTACCTGGTCTATGTAGAGAAAAAGCCAGTGTTGATATCAGATAGAAAAAATGTACGTTGTTAGCCCAGTTAAAGCATTTCTGTAGATTCCTAGGTTCATCCCGTCATTCCCCCATGACTCCCCTTTAGATGTTCAGGAAGCCCTTAGCAAAGCCATTAGCCCTGATATGGACTTTGTAGCTGTAATTATTATAACCACCCATTTGTAACTGTCTGGAATGTTCAGCAATGAACTCCATTCTACCATCTCGGTACATTTCATGAATAGACACTTGACTGTCCAGTTAAGGTTAATTAACTTCATTATTAAAAATAGTCAGCTAATGGGGAATAAAGGCAGGATGTGACTAAAGGGGGACAGGTCAGTAGGTTAGACTCTACTGTGCTACTCTACAGTCGCTGTTGTAGAACAATGTAGAGGGAAAAACCCCTAGAAGGAATTTTAGATGGAGACAGAGAAAAACTAGAAGATCGAGTTTGAGTCTAGTGTAAAGAATGATGGGTCACAATCGATGGGCTGTGGGAAAAGTTGATCATTGATCCTGAATTTTTGGGAGGTTACATTTTTAAAAATGTGTTGTCTAAATGAACCATCTGAACTTCAGAAAAGGAGAAGATGACAAGTGTGTAGGTGTAGATCAGATGCTGGTGATGAGCCTAGTATAAAAACCTAGACTGATTGTGCACAGTTAGAGGACACCACTCCGTGCCATAAGAGAAACTGACTAGTCCCAGTCAGAACATGAGAGAGGACAAAATCAAAGGAGGACTCAAAATCCAGCCCTCCTGTTGACATAATAGAGTTCTGCTTGGCCACATGAGAAACCGGTTTTATTTTTTAATTGTCTTTCCCAAACCAGCAGGGACCAGCATCAAGCTCAGCTGACAGTAAGAGCAGTAGAGCGAGAATACTAAGGAAAAAAGACAAAGCATCTGATTTAAAAAAAAAAATAGAGAAAGAGAGAGAGAGAAACAGTGAAAGAATTAAATAGAATTGTTGAGGTGGGATGGGGAAATTCATAAAGTAAGTTTTGTGAACTGCCCATCTTGGGAAAGTCTCTTTAAATTTAGAATCTTAAAACATGGGCAGAGGCACTGTAACCTAGCACAGACTGTAGGCAACCAAGAATGAAGTCTCTTGGGTTTTATTCCTGACTCTGCCAATGAATTTCTGTGTGATTTTAGGCAAGTAAATTAACCTCCAGGTATTATATATATTACATATTAACTCTGGTAATACTTAGCTTACTTTAGAAGTGCTAAGTGGGATTTATTAGCAGGAGTGTTGTAAGCAAGACACAAGAAGTAATTCTTCTGCTCTACTCCGTGCTGATTAGGCCTCAATTGGAGTATTGTGTCCAGTTATGGGTGCCACATTTCAAGAAAGATGTGGACAAATTGGAAAACATCCAGAGAAAAGTGACAGAAATTATTAACGGTCTTGAAAACATGACCTATGAGGGAAGATTGAAAAAATTGGGTTTGTTTAGTCTCAAGAAGAGAAGACTGAAGTGGGACGTGATAACAGCTTTCAAATATGGAAAAGGTGTTACAAGGAGGAGGGAGAAAATTTGTTCTTGTTAACCTCTGAAGATAGGACAAGAAGCAATGGACTTAAATTGAAGCCAGGGCGGTTTGGGTTGGACATTAGGAAAAATTTCCTAACTTTCAGGGTAATTAAGCACTGCAATAAATAGCCTAGGGAGGTTGTGGAATCTCCTTCATTGGAGATTTTTAAGAGCAGGTTAGACAAACAACTGTCGGGGATGGTCTAGATAATACTTAGTCCAGCCTCTCGGATTCTTTCCAGTCCTACGCTTCTATGATTATACCTCCTGGGGGTGTTGTATGGCTTAGTTAATGCTTGAATGATGTATTGAAATCAGTGAATGAAAAGGTGGCAGACATCGAATGGTATTACCGTTAGAAGATGGTGTGGTGAGGTTTCTCTACAGCAATCTGATCCACTTCATTATAGCTCGTCAGGTGCTACAGTAGAATGCTACTGAAGCTAGTTAACTAGCCTGCAGCATGACGTGTTCTAATCCATCTTGCCAGGCAGCGCCCGTGTGTGAGGTGTCACCTTGGTTTTTAGCTGACTGAAGGAATGGAGCTATTAGTTACACCAGAGGGGTGGATCTAGTTCTCCTTATGGAAAATAGGGAGGGATGGGGGAGGGGAGATGAAGACTCATGATGAACACCACCTCCGAAAAAGAAGAAAATACATTCCTCCACTGAAGCAGGACTTCTTCCATTACAAAAATTAAAATATTGATCTAACCTTTCTGTGACCAGCTGATTATAAACTGTTTTGAATAATCCAGAGAATCCTTCTGATGAAATTCAACTGGATGATGAATTAGTGCTGGCCCTAGAGCAATGGCCCAGTAAACGGGAGTGTGTTGAATTAAAGCTGACAGCCGTAATGACATTGCTTGTAATAGCGTCAGGGGATTATCTGTAGCAGCACAGTGCTAGGGGCTCTGAAACATTCCTGCCAACTTCACTCTTTCTGGGAAGCTCTTAATTTCTTTTTTTATGCTGAACACCTCAAATCTGTAGGGAAATAAAATCAATTTTTCCCCTTCTGGCCTAAATCTTCAGCTGCTCTGGAAGACACAAAGCCATCCTTATGTTGAGCAAGCTCAAGATAGTTCTATGGCTGCTGTTATAAGGAAATCTACTATCACAAAGTAAAATCCTGCCCTAGCCCCATTCCCACTGATGGGGTTTGAAGACTGATGTAACTGCACCTGTGTAGAGAAAAATGAATGACAGCACTAGCATAGCACACATGGTTAGAAGAGCAGTGTAAGTATACCTGTTCAGCACACTGCCTTATCCATCACACAATGGCCATCGTTTCCACTGGACCAGACAGAGTGGAAAGCTGTGTTAATTACTGTAATATTTAATTCTGCATTTATCCTATTACTAGGTTCAAGACATTTTTTAAAATGTAAACATACAGCTTTCTAGATCAGAAATGGTAAAGAAAACAGCACAGGGGTGCCAACAGTAGGATGGTGTGTATTGGATATGAAGTTGATTGGGAATTTTTTGAAGAAAAATGCTGATTCATTGAAACCAAAACTTTACAGGAATAGACTAGTTTCAATGAAACTTTTGTCAATACGTTTTTTCAGGCTCAGACTGGAATTTCCAATCTGAACCAGAGCCAAGACCCTTTGCACTGCCAATAGTCCAGTGGTTAGAGCCCTCAGCTGGCCTGTGGGACACCCAGGTTCATGCCTCAGCTCTGCCTGAATTAGAGCAGGGATGTGAACGTGGGTCTGCCACATCTCAGATGAATGCCCCAACGGCACAGCTACTGGTACGGTGGGGAAGTCCCCTTGTATTTCACAACAGTTCTTTGAAAAGGCTCAGTTTTGTCCCAAGGCAGAATGGAAAAATAATTGAAATCTCAGAAATGTTCACAGGATGGGGAAACAGCTCCTATTCAGCTCTAATGCGAGACACAGCCAACAGAAAAAGGACAGAGCACACGCTCACTCCAAATAAACCACTGAACACACGTTAGAGGGAAACGATTTCTGGTCTGTTACTCACACAAAGGCTTTCAGCACCAGCCTCCAGCTCCAGACTTACCAGCTAAACATTGCCCGATGTGAGATAGTCGAGGAACTCTGCTCTTGGTTAAATAAATACGGGGTGGGATTTTCAAACACATTCAGTATTGGCCCAAATCAGATCCTCTTGATGTCAGTGGGGCTTTTGAATGTCTGACTCCAGGATATTGCAAAAATGCCAGTGGGGCCAATGGTGCAGGGCAAATGGAGATGCACTTGTATTAGCAAGATGGCAGGGAATTTAAGAAATGCCATCTGAACAGAGAATAACCCATTCAAGAGTCTCTAGAGTCTTTATGTTTTCAAATTGTCATTATTGTTATGAAGGGGGTGGGAGAAAAACTCTTTGAAACTGCCACTCTTCATTCAGGGTAAATATAAAAAGCAATTAAGATCCTTTATGAAACAGATACCTGAAACAATAATAGCCCCTGATCAAACCCCAGGCCACATACATGAATCTGAACTCTGTGGGCAGGGGGATTTCACAGGGGAGGAATGCAAATGTGAGAGAGGAGCAGAAAACACCACAGAAGCACACAGAGGAGGGCAGCAAGAAAGCGCCAGAGAAACACTTGGAGCATGACCCTGAAAAAAGTTCAGAGAGCTTTTGAGCTAAGGGCTGGCTGGAAAGGGGCATAAAACTGCGAGCAAAGAAACTGTCTCCTACTGTGTGAAGGGAAACAGGACTTTGGGTACATTCTTTATAAATAAGCAGGAGCGCATCAAAGGAAAACCTGATTCAGATCATCCACTTCCCCTCTCCCCACTGGAAACAACACACAAGACCACAAATCACTTGAGTCAAGAGGATGACAGAATTAAAGAAATCACAGCATAGCTGGTAGGCCAGCAAGCATCACCCTCATTTTACAGATGGGAACCTGTGGCATACAAAGGCTAAGACCCACATTTTCTGAAGCTGACAATGATTCTGTATGGATCTGTTTTTGGGTGCTCACCTGGGGATCCTCTTGGGCCTGATTTTAAGAAGAGGCAAGCCTCCACAACTCTACATGAAGTCATGGGAAGCTGCAGATGCGTAACAACTCTGAAAATCAGGGTACGGTTTTCTCAAGTACAGCACCCAAAATCAGTGACTGCTTTTGACCTACGTGCTTTGCCCAAGGATATAGGAAGCCAATGACAGATTCAGGGGCAGAGTTCAGGTATTTTAGCTCCCAATCTTATGTTTGATCCACTAGACCATGCTGCCTCACAGGTGGCAATTCAGTGATAGTATCAGTTCTCTCACTACAGCCCTCTCAGTTAAGACATAAAGTATCTATTCCAATCCCACAATTTAAAAAAAGCAATTTGAAGTAACATTGTAATGGGCTCTGTTGTGATTACAGTGGTTTAAATCTGACTATCTAATGACCTCAGCTATTGGCGCTGCTGTGATAGTTTCACTGACAGTCCTGAACTCTGGTTAGTGCAGATACCTATTTAGGTCCAAATCCCACTCACCTTATTTGCATGAGTAGCTGCGGTGACTTCAGGGAGCGGACTTGTGTGAGCCACAAGAGCAGGATTGTTGCATGGTGAATTTAAATCACAGAATTGTTTTATTTGGAGGATTGAGGGCTCAGTTTTTCAGACAAGATCTGTGTGTTATTTGGGTCCCTTTAAAGCCACATGAGGGTCACTGACCTTCCTTCCAGGGCTGGCCAAGCTATTTAGCAATAAGCAGCTAATGAGCTCATGCTTATGTAAATTAATTGTCTTCCTTGCTTCAATACTTTGCTTTGCCTCTCACGTCATAAGCTTAAAAACTGGTCCCCAGCAGCGAAAAGATTGATTGCTTTTTTTTTTTTTTTTTTTAAATAAACCATGGACTCCTGGACAGACAGCCTGGCTAGCAGTACTTCCCTCCCCCACCCCACAGTGATCTTGCAATATCTCACAGGACCCCAGCTCCTGGGAGCATAGCCAGAAAACACAGGCTAAGCAATCAGAGAGCATTGTCACTGAAGTCCTTTTATACAGCCATGAATCAGCTTTGCCAGAGTGGATGCAATTAACTGTTTGTGCTCAACTGGTGCCTTACCACTGGCTCAGGTGGGGACGGTTTGCTTCTCTAGCGTAGGCACAGCTGCATCCTCAGTTAACAGCTTGCTGCAGCTGTTTAATAAATTACACTCGCCCTATTGTGGAAGCCAGCCAACCTGCTTCATTGCTGTATGTTTTCCTCATAGGCAAAGCCAGAGGCAGCAACCTGACAAAGAGCCAATGCAGTTAATGTCACACAACTCGGAGCTCTCAGGCTGGGAAGATTTGGTGTATTTAAACTCCAACATTTTACTCTGTGCTCTTTGGGTCCCTGATGTTGCGCCTGCCCCATCTCTTCTGTGTCTGACGGATTTAAAAAAACGGAGGCACAGAATGGATAAGTGACTTTTACAAGATCACACAGCCAGGGACTAGCAGAGATGGGAAGAGAACTCTGCCTTTAGCTTTAGACAGTACTGCTCTGCCCCTTTTTCTGGCTTTGAGGAAGGAAAGGACACGTTAAAGCCACATGGGCTGCGTTTGGGAGGGTCCAATCTGAGCTATTTGTCACCATGGCTTTTTCTACAGCAGGAAAACGAATATGCAGTTGTCAGCACCGATGCAGCTCTACTATTGTTACCAGTGGGGTAAACTGAGCCCTAATGCAGCCGTTTTTACCATGTCATTTACACCTGGGTAGGATTCTTTGACAGTGACTGCACTGCTTCTTTGCCAGACTGTTAGGTTCGATGTCATTGTGATAAAAACAGCCACACAGTCTGTGCTACAGCTGGAACCTCTGGACTGGTGCTGAAACCTGCTTCTCCATTTTCCTACTGTCGACCAGGCCAAAAGGAGGGAACAAAGAGCTCAAACTGAGGCCTGGTCTACACTCCCGTTGACTTAGGCCTGGTCTACACTTACCTTCAAATTCGGCGGCAGTCGACAGGAGTTATGCAAGCCACGCAGAATAGCCCATGTAACTCCCGTCGACTTTGTAACTCCTCTTCTACACGGCGTCTTCACTGCGCTGCGCCACTTGAGAGGGTGGTTTTAACACGTTGACTTCCGAATTGATTGAGCGGGACTTCACTGACTGCTCAATTGATCCAGATAGAGTGATCTGATGGCAACGAATTTGCCACCATCAGTGAAGACGTACCCTTACTTACGTTCCCTCACCATGGCGCCTCCACTGCGCTGCCTCGATGGGAGACACTCTCCGGTGGATGTGCCTTACTCTTTTCGGGGGAGTGTGTGGACTTATTGCGTCGATTGAGCGGGTCTCCAGTGTCTGCTCAATTGATCCCGCTGCATCGATCCATGCAGCCCTGGCACTGTAGACATACCCTGAGTGGCAACTTTGTCATCCCACCAACCCCAGCCAGTTGGCTTTAAAATCGTCTTTAAAATACTTATCAATTCCCATCCCTCTCTGCTACGGTCTGCAGCTGTTCAGCCCAGCCAGTGGGAGGTGTGTGAAAAGCAGCCTGTAGTGACTCTGCCTCACTCCCTCACCCTATCTGCACTGCACTGCTCCCTAGTGTCCCCGCCGGGCTGGGGAGCAGGAAACAAAGGGGCGTTTAGGAACTTGGGCCTTCTTCACAGGGACTTCACTGACCTGCATCTGGCAGCTGTTTCATAACTGCAGTTGCTAGTTTAGTACTCCCTCCCTGGAACATTACAAGTTAGAGCCTAAATGCTATGCCCTAAGCCAATTGCTGCCAAGCCATTTACTGGGTTGTCTGGAACAGTCAAATAGCATCCAGATGTGAGACACTGGAGCCGCTTCCCTGGCAGTAAATAAATAGGAACTACAATTTAATCACATGGATCAGAATGTCCCAAGCGCAGGCAGACTAAAGAAACCAGGACTCTCCTGGGGTATCATTTTTCTTGTTTTCACGGATCTAGCATGCCAGGTGTAAGACGATGCCCCCTACTACACACAATGCGGGAGAGACATAACACACAAACATTCAGAGCTGGAATCGCCAACCGCGCCATGTCTTGGTTCATAGTGACACCACCTGCTAACAATCATCATTCCCTTCTCAGTTTGGTTCGGCTAGGCCCACTCACTCTTCCTTTTGACCCAGCTGCTCATTAGGGATGTAAAAATTAGTTTAATTAATAATCCATTTTAAACATTCTAAAAATAGAACGTTTAAACATTAAAACGCATGGGGGGTGGGGGAGCCGTGCTGGGCTCGGCTCCTCACTGCTAAGCCAGAGCTGCCTAGCTGTGGCTCCCCCCGCTGCATGTGCAGAGCGGTAGCTGGGCAGCTCTTGCTTGCAGGGACCTGAGCCGAGCCCAGCTGTGGCTTCCCCCTTGCACTGGGCGCAGCACCTCCCCCTGAGCAAGAGCTGCCCAGCTGCTCTCATTTGTGGGGAAGCTGCAGCTTCCCTCTCCCCACCAGTTTAAACAGTAATCAGCTGTTTAAAATGTTTAAATGAATTACCCTTTAAATGTTTAGGCTTTAACATCCCTATTGCTCATAGACTCATAGACTTTAAGGTCAGAAGGGACTATTATGATCATCTAGTCTGACCTCCTGCACCGCGCAGGCTAAAGAACCTCACCTACCTGATCTCTTATCTCTCTTTCTGCTTTAGCTGGGCATTGTCCTGCTGAAACATGATAGCTTCAAATACTTCCATACAAGGGCCCAATTCAGTGAGGGGTTGAGGGTGGGCAAGACCTCACAGAACTGGGCCCTAAATCCTTAGATTGACTGTAGTGCTTGCCTCTATGATTGATCAACTAAATGGGCTGAGTGATTGGGGGGGGTTGGGTTCAACCTTCATTGCTTTTTCTTTGTTTGTTTACCTGCTTATTAAAAAAAGCTGGGGTAGGGGCATTAGAGCCATCAAGCCAACCATGGATGTAGGGGGGGCTATCAAGGAGCAAAGCATGGCTAGGGGGTTATAGGATATAACAGCACTTTTACTTTTCTTAATCTGCACCCTGTTCATATAGAGCTATCACTGTGACTCTGTACTACCAAAAATTCAATGTACGCATCCTCCTAATAAATCTGCCTCCTATCTCTTTCCCTATTGTTCCAATTAATCATCTTGTAAAAATCAGCTTTCCAAAGCAGCTGAGTTGTAACTGACCAGTTAAATCATTCCTGTTACATTTATTTAAATGAAAATTTGAAATACTAAAGCAAGAATTATCCTGCCATATCTAAGTTTCCACAGCAGCGGCAGCCTGTCTGCTATTCAGTACAAACCACATTAAAGGAAGCTGTTTTTAATCTGATTTCAAATGAATTCTATAGTTGCAATCAGTGATCATACATACCTGCCAATCCTTCAGAATGATATTAAGACCGATATCCTCAGGAAAACAAAGCTGTGGGATGCCAGTAACCATCACTCTTACTTGTCAGAAGAACATGAGACAAAGACTGAGGTTTTTGATAGTTTTTAATGATTTCAAGGTAATCAGTTATTTGAAAAGAGATTTCTTCTATTGAAATACAAAAGGGGGAGGGGAGGTCAGGAAATTATGTATTGAGTTAATACCATTAAAAGCATGTGCACTTCTTTGTCTCTTTTGTTCTGTTAAAGCCCAGGCTGTGCAACACCTAAACTAATCAGTTGTCCAGGTAGATGATGTGATCTGAAATATATAAGATGAACCCATTGGTGAGGAAATGAACAGAAAATTAATGCTTGTCTTATAACAGCACTTTGTGGCCTCGACTGACATCAGGGCCTGTTGTGCTAGCTGCTGTGCAGATATATAGTAAAAAGACAATCCCTAGTCCACAGCACTTACAATCTAAATAGGCAAAGGGTGAGAGAAAGGAAGTATTAGTACCTCCACTTTACACATAACCAGGGCACAGAGAGTTTAAATGACCTGTCCAAGGCTACGCAGGAAGTCTGTGGCAGCCTCTCTCTCCAAAAGCTGTTGTTTGCTCTTATTCATTTCCTAAATACTGCAGTTACTATCCTAACAAAGGATGTAGCACTACATGGACATTCATTATAAGGCTAAAAAAAAGTCAGATGTGATCATTTTGGTTAGCTGTGTTACGAACCACCTGAATTATTGACATTGACATACTTTGGGGTTTTTTGGAAAAAAAAACCTCCCCACACAGTAAATTTTCATTCTGTGTTTAGCTTTTTCACTTCACAGCTCGCACAGTGAAACGAGACTATGGGTCTGTCTACCCAGCAACTAGACAGCCACTGCTGGCTGCTGCCAGCCAACTCAGGCTTGTGGGACTTGGGCTGTGGGGCTGTTTCATTGCTATGTAGACTCCCGGGGGGTGGGAGGTTCCCAGAGCTCAGGCTCCAGACCAAGCTGGGAAGTCCACACAGCAATAAAACAGCCCCAAGCCCCGAAAGCCTGAGTCAGCTAGCCCGGACCAGCCACGGGTTTCTTTGTTGTGTAGACATTCCCTGGGTGGCTTCTCTTTTTCATTTAAAGTCAGCTGCAGTTTTGCACCTTCTGATTCTACTGCAAAAGCAACATTTGGCTGCCTTTGGGTTTCCAGAGCTGCACGGGAATGTTTAAAATGTTTAAAGTCATTGACACTTAAGAAATGACAAGGCTTGATTTCTATTCCTATAACATTTTTTTTAAAACAAAACGGACATTTGCAGCCTAAAGCCAAAGCTTGAAAAAGTAGCCAGTGAGTTGGGTGCCTCAAATCTGGAAGCCAAACTTGCAACACTTTAAAGGGGCCCGACTATGGAAGACAGTCACCTTCTTTCCAAGGCCTACAGTGGATAATGCTAAAAGAGAACTAGGATGGAGTTTCAGGGTACGTCTTCACTGACAGAGGCAAATTCGCCGCCGTCAGTTCGATCTATCTGGATCGATTGAGTGGTCAGTGAATCAATCAATCTGGAAGTCGATTTGTTAAAACCACCCACTCAAGTGGTGCAGTGCAGTGAAGACACCCCGCACAACAGAAGTTAAGAAATTGATGGGAGTTACGCAAGCTACTCTGTGTAGCTTGTGTAACTCCAGTTGACTGCTGCCAAATTTTAAAGTAAGTGTAGACCAGGCCTTAGTCTGCAGAGTAGCCCTTGATTAACCTCTCCTTTAATCCCTTCGTTTTCTAAACTCGGACATCTAACGGATCCCAGAGATACTGTTCCTATGTGACAAATTGAGGCAGGCAGACTAGGTTACTAGCTGCTACATGGTTAGGCAGTTGGTGTGCTGGGACTGCTGTTTATCACATTAATCATAATTGTTCCACTGTTACCTTCAGCTCCCTGTTTGTTATATCTCCCTGTTTTCTCTCATCTTAGATTGTAAACTGTTTGAGGCAAATATCACCTTATATGTGTATTCAGCATCTAGCACTGGGGTCCTGATCTGACTGGGGCCTCTATGGTCTATCCCAGTACAAATAAATAATAATACATTCATCTCTTTTTCTCACTGTACTATGTATAATTGATTAACATGTCTTCTCAAGTGTCAAGATGCTGTACATTATAGCAAAAGCTGGTTGTTTGTCATGACTAAAAATGGGAAAAATCATAGCTTTGTTGTGTCAAGAATTTGAATGAGTCACTTATGCTCACCACCACCTCAAACATGTCAATTTTTTTATTTTAAAAATATGTTAAAAAGGACACTCATTCTAACAGGAAAAATCTACAATCCACAGAATAAGAATCAGATTTTGAAAGCAATGATATTCTGACTTGCTTAAATGAAGCATGTTATCTAATACCTAATGAAATATATGGTTTTGTAGGTCTATTCATTGGTAAAATGTAGGAAGTCAGCACTTGTGGCATTTACATTCAGTTCACATTTGAGATAATCTGTGCAACCAAAACAATCGGGGGAAAGCAGACAGATGCAGAGGAGCACGTGGTTTGGACAGAGACATTCTTAGGGGATAATTTATTAATGGAGATTCTCTATGTCCTAGTAAGGAGGAGGAAATGGAAGAGGACAAAATATGGGTAGGATCTGATGAGAAAAAGAGACCCATTCAATTACATCACATAATGTCTGACAGCTAAAAAGTGACAATTTTTCTAAGTGCTTATATACAAATGCTAGAAGTCTAAATACTAAGATGGGTGAATGAGGATTAAATGAGGATATTGATATAATAGGCATCACAGAAACTTGGTGGAATGAGGATAATCAACAGGACACAGTAAAAGCAGGGTACAAAATATATCGGAAGGACAGAATAGATTGTACTAGTGGGGAAGTGGCGCTATATGTGAACGAAAGCAAGAAAGCGTAGAGTCAAATGAAGTAAAAATCTTAAATGACCCAAACTGTACAATAGAATCTCTGTGGACAGTAATTCCATATAGCAGTAGGGAGATACTACTGACTACCTGACCAGGATGGTGAGTGATAGTGACTGTGAAATGCTCAGGGAGACTAGAGAGGCTATAAAAATAAAAAACTCAGTAATAATGCAGGATTTCAGCTATCCCCATGTTGACTGAGGACATGTCACCTGAGGACGGGATGCAGAGATGAAGATTCTTGACACCTTAAATGACTGTTTCTTGTAGCAGCTAGTTCTGGAACCCTCAAGAGGAGAGGAAATTCTTGATTTAGTCCTAAGTGAAGCATAGGATCTGGTCCAAGAGGTGAATATAGCTGAACCACTTGGTAATAGTGACCATAAAATAATAAAATGTAACATCCTTGTGGGAAGAGGGGGAACCAAAGCAGCCCATCATGGTAGCATCTAATTTCAGAAAGGGTAACTACACAAAATGAGGAAGTTAGTTCAACAGAAATTAAAAGGTCCAGTGCCAAAAGTGAAATCCCTGCAAGCTGTAGGGAACTTTTTAAAGACACCATTATAGAGGTTCAATTTAAATGTATACCCCAAATTAAAAAACATAGTAAGAGGACCAAAGAAGTGCCACTGTGGCTAAACAGAAAAGTAAAAGAAGCAGTTGGAGGCAAAAAGGCATCCTTTAAAAAGTGGAAGTTAAATCCTATTGAGGAAAACAGAGAGGACCATAAACTCTGGCAAGTGCAGTGTAAAAATATAATTAGGAAGGCCAAAAAAGAATTTGAAGAACAGCTAGCCAAAGTCTTGAAAAATAACAACAATTTTTTTTTAAGTACATCAGAAACAGGAAGACTGCTAAACAACCAGTGAGGCCACTGAACTATCGAGATGCTGAAGGAGCACTCAAGGAAAATAAGGCTAAATTAAATAAGGCAGGGAAACTAAATGAATTCTTTGCATCAGTCTTCATGGCTGAGGATGTGAGGGAAATTCCCAAAGCTGAGCCATTCTTTTTAGGTGACAGATCTGAGGAACTGTGCCAGACTGAGGTGTCATCAGAGGAGGTTTTGGAATAAATTGATAAATTAAACAGTAATATGTCAACAGGACCAGAAGGTATCCACCCAAGAGTTCTGAAGAAATTCAAATGTGAATTTGCAGAACTACTGAGTGTGGTATGTAACTTATCATTTAAATCAGCTTCTGTACCACATAACTAGAAGATAGCTAAGGTGATGTCAATTTTTCAAAAAGGCTCCAGAGGCAATCCCAGCAGTTACAGACCAGTAAGCCTAACTTCAGTACCAGGCAAATTGGTTGAAACTATAGTAAAGAACAGAATTATCTGACACAAAGATAAACACAAATTATTGGGGAAGAGTCAACATAGTTTTTGTAAAGGGAAATCATGCCTCACCAATCCACTAGAATTCTTTGAGGGGGTCAACAAGTATGTGGACAAGGGTGATCTAGTGGATACTTAGATTTTCAGAAAGCCTTTGATAAGGTCCCTCACCAAAGGCTCTTAAGCAAAGTAAGCGGTCATGGGATAAGAGGGAAAGTCCTCTCCTTACTCATTGACTGGTTAAAAGATAGGAAACAAAGGGTAGGAATAAATGGAGAGTTTTCACTTTGGAGAGTGGTAAATAGTGGTGTCCTTCAACAGTCTGTACTGGGACCAGTACTGTTCAACATTCATCAATTATCTGGTAAAAGGGGCTAACAGTGAGATGGCAAAATTTGCAGATGATACAAAACTACCCAAGACAGTTAACTCCAAAGCAGACTGTGAAGAGTTACAAAGGAATCTCACAAAACTGGGTGACCGTGCAACAAAATGGCAAATGAAATTCAATGTTGATAAATGCAAAGTAATGCCCATTGGAAAACATAATCCGACCTATACAGATAAAATGATGGGTCTAAATTAGCTGTTACTACTCAAGAAAGATCTTGGAGTCATTGTGGATAGTTCTCTGAAAACATCCACTCATGTGCAGCAGCAGTCAAAAAAGTTAACAGAATGTTGGGAATCATTAGGAAAAGGATAGATAATAAGACAGATCTGGTTACCCCATCTCAGAACAGATATATTGGAATTGGAAAAAGTTAAGGAAAGGGCAACTAAAATAATTAGGAGTATGAAAAAGCTTCCATATGAGGAGAGATTAATAAAACTGGGGCTTTTCAGCTTGGAAAAGAGACAACTAAGGGGGTCTATAAAATCATGATAGAGGTCTATAAAATCATGACAGGTGTGGAGAAAGTAAATAAGGAAGTGTTATTTACTCCTTCTCATAACACAAGAACTATGGGTCACCAAATGAAATGAATAGGCAGCAGGTTTAAAAACAAAAGGAAGTATTTCTTCACACACTGCATAGTCAACCTGTGGAACTCTTTGCTCTAGGATGTTGTGAAGGCCAAGGCTATAACAGGGTTCAAAAAAGAACTAGATAAATTCATGGAGGATTGGACCATCAGTGGCTGTTAGCCAGGATAGGCAGGGATTGCTGTTTGCTAGAGGCGGGGAATGACCCATGGGATGGATCATATGATGATTACCTGTTCTATTCATTCCCTCTGAAGCACCTGGCATTGGCCACTGTCAGAAGACAGGATACTGGGCTAGATGGATCATTGGTCTGACCCAGTATAGCCGCTTATGTTCTTAACTAGACAGCTGCTCTTAAAACAAACATAAAATTCTGCAGAGAAGTATTGAGCATCTGTGACTTTTTATAAACACTGTGGAATCCATTGCAGCAAGATAAATGACCTGCCTTAATTTTAGCCAGGATTGTATCGGGAGCACTTTGCTCACCCCTGAAATGCTGCCAGCTCTGTGCAATCGTATCATTTCCAATCCCCCCACCTGATATTAAAATTAGTTGGTCTCATTTTGAACAGTTAAAACTGAGCTGGGCTCCCTCCACTCTGAGTTCAAAGCATGTTAGAACCTGGGTATGCGTTCAGACCAAAACCTCAGATGTGGATCTGAACTTCATATTTACATTCACTACAACAGAGGAGAGTGAGAGGAGGAAGATGGCTGTAAGGCTACATCTACACTTGGAGCTGGGGTGGCAATTCCCAGCACACGTAGAAGTGCTAGCGTGCTAGAAAGAGTAGAATAGCTGCAGTAGCATGGGCAATGGCGACACGGGTTAGCCGCCCCAAGAATACAACCACAGGGTCCAGGTGGGTTTGTACTGGGGCGGTTAGCCCATGTCAGGACTAGCTGTGGCCTTTAAACTACCATTTTTATCATAGTAATAAATACACTTAGTGTTAATATTATAGGGGTTTTAATTCATAGACCTCCATGTACTTTACAAAAAGTGGTTAAATAGCATTATCCTGATTTTAGTGATGGAGAAACTGAGGCACATTGCAGTTAAATTACTTGCAATGGTCACATGCTGAACAAATGAGGAGGTAGAACTCCAGACTCCATTCTGCTGGGTGGTCCCTTTGATCAAACTTTTTCTTCACTATGAATTGCAATGATTCATCATTTTTAATGTCGGTGACAATAGCTTTTTAATTGTTTTCTTGCAGTGGTGGACACTCAGGCACAACAGCACTGTGCTAAGCCAGTGACAGTGAAACATGTGACACTGGTAGATCTACCATTTCATGTACAAAGAGTACAGGAGCAGTGTTAATGCTGAAAAATAAGGGAAGTTTAAAATAAGATTTGAGCTTTCATCCAACTGATCCATTAGTACCAAAAGGATTTAAAGAACAACTTGTATTTCCTCAGTGTCCCTTTTTAAAACATCGTATTCCCACCAGAGTGGCAATACCCTATTCTGACTGTATGAGTTCGCGCTCAGTTACTTGGGGCCCACAGCTATGTACCTGATGTTTGGACTGTAATTATGTATTTTCAGGCGATTTCAGATTTAAGTGGTTCGCAGCTATTACATGTTTTGATTGACCACCTCCCTGTGCGTCTGGCTTGATTTCCTTTGTTTGGGATTGCTGTTGTGGGGTGCATCAGAGTGTAACACTCGCTCTTTGCAGGAGGAGAGGAAACTCTATTCTGTAATACTAACTAGATCTCTGGCAGGCCAAAATATACCACTTACATTTAAAAAGGGGGTCAATCTCCCAGGATAGAAACTGCTAGAAAGGTGTAATTTGGATGCCGCAGGAAAAACAACTAACAGGAAGGTGTTTGCGTCAGACGGACCTATTAGTTGCTTCTCTGGCTATATGTAAGCCACACTCATTTCCCCACACACATGGAAGTTATACATCTATCACTTATGTCCATTTTCTGACCACCATCACTGGTGAATGAATTCCCAGGAACTGTCAGCAGGTACGTTAGCCATGTAAAATATAGTGAGTTTAGTGAAATGGAAATATGAACTCTGATTCACTAGTTAATATACAGTAGAGAACAATCTTGGTAAGATTGTACAGGGAGATGAGCTAGGTAGTTTTTTTGGTTTTTGGTTTTGTATTGTATAATTTTTGAAGACAGACTCTGCCTTGAGTGGTTTAACAGCTCAGGTGTTCCCAGAATAACAACTACTGTGGAGGATACAGAGGGAATTGTGCTAGCAAGTTTTCAAAATTGCTTTACCATCTGCAGCTTCAGCAACATAGCCAGAGGCTAATGCAGACCTAATTCTGTAAAATTAATCCAGTACAAGGCTGAAATTGGGGATTAGATCATTGATGTGCCCCAAATTATCACATCTGAAATGCTTGAGAAGCTAAGTACTGGAACAAGTGAACCACAAAGGTTTTCACCATGAAAAACCTATCTTTGGAGCTCTGTGAAATACCCTAGAGGAAAGCTGCATTGGAAAATGCAATCAGAAAACTGGGATCTACAGTGGAAAGAGAAAAGACTGCAATTGGAATAAGCCTTTGTAGTCAAAATAGAGAACAGAACAATGAAATGAACCAAAATGAATTGTTACCCACTAGATGGGTCAGGTGGCTGGTAACAGAGTAGAGAGGAATGATGGCCAGTCGTTGGGGCACTAGGCTGGGATTCAGGAGACCCGATTCCATGTGTGACTCTGGACCAGTCACTTAGGGCCAGATTTTTAAAGAGGTTTAGGAGTCTAAGCAGGGAGATGGGCATTTAGACAACTTTTTCAGAAGCACCACTCAGTAGCCACCTCACCTCCTGCGGTGCCTCAGCCCCCTAGGCTCTTAGGTTGCTGCCAGCTGGTATCTTCAAAGCCGCCTATGTACTGCTGCCACCCCACAGCTCATGAGCTGCTCAGGGCCTAAACTCAAGCTGAAGCCCCAGAGGCCCTGAAGCAGGATTGTCAAACTAGGCAGGGGAGCACCTGTCTCCCCAATGGGGCCTTATTCTGTCAGCATGCTCTGAGCATGCCTGAGAGCTGATACCTGTCAGAGTTTGTAGTAGGAGGGCCAGATGCAGACCACTGATAGGTTGAGGAGAGCATAACACACACCCAAAAGACCAGGGCTGGCCCTAGACTAAATGGCAGCCCCCCTCCATTTGTTAAACTTTGAATACCTTATTTTTTTATTCCATTTGTAGCCCATTTCAGAAGTTTGCACATTTTGCATGCATGATTTATCCCTGTCATAAGATGATAAACTTGCACACTAGGATCTGTAAATCTGGATTTATTCATGCCATATATAAGCAAATAAAAGAAATTGTTTCCTGTAAGCTTTCTTAAAGTTAAAAAGTTTCTATAATGGAAACGTACTAACATCGAGAAATTGAACTGTATGCCAATATTAGTTAGACCTGTATTAAATAGGGTTCCAGGAGATGACAGCCTTGAAATGTAAACCCTAGTCCTTTGGTTCAAAAGGTCGCTTTTCTCACCTTTGCCCTTCCTCGCAAACTGAAGACAGTATCAGAGATCCAAAGACTGACTGGTCAGTGGTATCTTCAACTGATAAAATAGCAACCAATGTCAGTCTTGTGGGCCATCATCAATTGAAGATATGTCTTAATGAGTCTGAGCTTTGAAAAGCTGCACTCACCACTTCTGATTGTGACTGGCAATGTGAGAAGAATCCTCAAAGCTATCCATATTATAGGAAAAATGTCATTCAGCTCTGCATCATGAATGATGCAATGCTTCCCATGTGGCAAAATGTGACGGATGTTTGTCCAATTTGACATAGAGGTCTTTATCATTGACGTCCGAACATTCCCCATGTGTCAGTGTCCGGTCAAGGTCCATTCAATAGTTCAAGAGTGTCCTCCTGTCCAGCAGCTTATTAAGGTCGTACAACCCCCCCAGCTCTTTTCATGGTGCTTCATTTGTCTGAACCTTTCTTCAATGGACACGTGAGCAGTGTTAACAAGCGAACAAAAGAACTCCCTCTTGAATTTTTATTCCAAGCTTCCCATCACCTCATCTCTGCCCTTGTAACCAAACTGTCTCTTCTTCCAATGAATACGAGTTTCCTTGAGACAGGCTCAGCTCCTAAGTTTTCTGCCATTTCTTTAGCAGCAATGATGGCATCTTCAAATCAGTTGTCTTTGTAGGCCACAGCAAAATCAAGGCAGTTTCTCATCAAATTAGCAGTCATGATGTCCATCGATTGAACTTGTCATGCCTTGCTTACAACATTTACGTGGAACAGGATGTCATGCCAAACCACAACTGAACAGAAATTTGAAGTCCATGATCTGATTTGCCAGGCTTTGCACCTCATGTCAGATTCTGGCCTCGGCTTACTCGGCTGCGCCAGTTCCATCAGGGCATCATATACTTCAGTCACTTGGTACCTCCCTGGCCTTCTGCTGTCAGTGCGGCTCTCTTAGTGAGTGTCACTTAGTGGCTTCGCAGTCAGATTTGTAACCTTGTCTGTGAGGATCTTCCACCTGAAAGCTGATGCTGAAAACAGGACGTATCCTTTGCAAAACTCCAAAGAGAGACACTGATTCTAAAGAAGATGCTTCTGTATCTGACATAAGCATGTTGAAAAGGGTTTTGTCCTTGAATGATTACAAGACTTTTGTGGATACTACTCAAATTAAAGATGCAGCTGTCCTGTTCATCTTGTGTTATAGCATCAGAATCAAACAGGCTGCCTAGGGTTTATTACAGGGAATATCATACATCTAGTTATTGCAGTATTAGCCATTATAGTGTCAATATCAATGAACAAATTCCAAGTCTGGAATTATTTGTTTCTAACCCTGATGGAATTTATTTAATATGGGATTAAAACATTAATACTCTGTACCTCTATAGTGATTCTGATCCAATGATCTCAAAACACTTGACAAACATCCATGTCCTTTTCAGGAAGGTAAATTTTTCTCTATTTTGTGGGTGGGTAAACTGAAGTACAGAGAGGCTGACTTCCCTGAAGTCACAGAGCAAGTCAGTGGCAGGGTTAGCGACATTACACAGGAATCGGAATTGCCAGTTCTCAGCTCTAATCACTAGGTAATATTCTCTTCCTTTATGGTGGTTTTTCTCTCTGAGGATTTGACTTCTCTAATTAGGTTTTCTAAATAAGAGATGCATAAAGATTTCTCTTTCTTATCCCTGTCAAAATAAAAGCTAAGAGCCTCATTAGACAATTGAGTGTTGTTGCTATTAAACAACAATACAGTATGCCCTGGGAGCGTTCTTTAACCACAGCACACAATATCTATTCTAATTAAGCTGAGCTGGAGTCCCATTGCAAGGGCAATCAGGGTTGCTGGTCTTTCTGATGTCTTCATAGTATATCAGGAGTGCTACATTTTGGCTAAGTGTATTACAATATCAATATTCTATAAGCCACTGTTCTTCACCATCTGTTGCTCTCAGAATTTTAAATCACTTCTTTGCTTGAGCCAAGAAATAAACCGAAGCGGTTTGAAGATTTTGAGGCATTCAGATTGTAATTCCATATGTAAATGTCCAAAGATCCTGCCATTTGTAATGCTGGGTGACAGAAGACTGATCGGTATTAGATTTGTTAGGGATGACTGTCTGACTTCTACATGCGACTACCTGCTGATATTGAATATCTTCCCAAAACCCAATGGAAACTTGGTCACACTTTAACACATCTATTAACCCTTTGTCAACTATTTATAAATGCACGTTTATATTAAAGACTGGAGTAGCATGTGAACCAGATAAATATTAATGTGCTTATAACCAGCTGTGTATGAAGGCACCAGTTTTGTAACATTTTTGTGGGATTCAGGGGGCAAGACCCCCAGTGGGGGCCTGAGGGGCAGCGCTACCTAGACTTGAGAGTCTGGGGGATGAAGACTCTCTAGTCAGGAGAGAAACACCTGTCATACCTGTTGCATAGGGTCACCATGCCACTCAAATTTGGTCCAGCCACCCCACTGTCTGGCATGATGTGAGGGGAGGCTTAAATAAGGCCAAATTTGAGTGGCAATGAGACCCTGTATACCAGGTTGCAATGCCACTCAAATTTAGGGCATCCAGGAAGCTAACCTGGGCCTGCTCTTCTGGTTGTACTTCTGGCTCGAACACTGCTGAGTCTGGGCCAGCTTTCCAGAATGTTGATGGCACCTGGGCCCCCCAGGCCTGTATGATCCAGTACCTAAATTGCCCCCCATTGTGACTGAGCACTTCACAACCACTCATGTATAAATCCTCACAACATTCCACTTTACAGATGGGGGACCTGAGGCACAAAGCAGCTAAGTGACTTGCCTATAGTCATGTGGGAAACCTGGGCTCAATTGTTTTTATCACAGACTTTCTAGGTCCTAGATTAGTGGTTCTAACCACTGAACAAAGCTTCCTCTCAGTAGAGGGTATTATAGTTGGTTATTAGCCACGGTTATAAGCAGAGCTGGTCAAAGAATCCAAACCTAGTTCTGAAAGAGTTCAATATTCCAAAGTTCTTTTCATTTAGAAGGGTTTGAAACTGATCCGCTTTTGTTTTTTCAAAATATCTGACAAACTTATCAATTTCCCCCCAAAATTTCTGTTGGAAATATTGAAAATGTCATCTGAATGGATGTTGACATTTTAAAGTTGCCAGAAGCCTTGTTTTGATGATAAATGAAAAAGATTACTGATGTTTTTGATAAAAACAGTTCAGTGAAAAAAGGTGGCAACATTTTTCACGGAAAAGTGTTGATAATGTTTGTGTGAATATTCATTTTTGAACAAAAAAACTTTTTTCACCAAAAAGTGTCTTTTTAGTTACATTTTCAACCAGCTTTAGTTATAAGTAGTGTTGGGTGATTAATTTCTTCTTTCGGTCAGTGGCAGCTCCTAATTTTTTTTAATTGGCTTGAGTCCAACCAGATCTGAAACTTTTTTTGAAAATTTTTCAGTGAATCAAAAAGTCTGTTTTGGTTCTGTTCTAGACAAACAATTAAAACCTGGGCCTCCCAGTTCTTAAGTGAGTTCTATAACCACTGGGCTAAAGCTTGGTGCGAGTGAAAGCTGGCTGCTCCAGCACCGCCGCCTCTGATGGTTTCAGCCATTCACAAAAACAATCTGTAACAAATTTGCTAACAGTTTCAAGTGGACTGAAACTGCATTTTTTTTGGTCAAACACAGCTAGAGCTGGGTGAAATTTTTTGGACTAATATTGAAAGTAGCCCATGACCTTTTGGACCCTATGACAACTGAGACCATTTTTAACAACGTCTGTTAGTCATTTGTTTCCCTTTATTTATAAACGTTCCTTGACTAGAAAGTGTGTCCAGAAAGTCCATTAACATATTTTGTGTTGCAGTTTGTCAAACAATAGTCTTGTGACTTCTGGGAAGCTTTAGTTAAAATGCTTGACTGGAAATAGACTATTTGGTTCTATAACTGGCAAAATGTCATTGGAACCATCTGTACAGCCTGACAGACAAGAATAGCACTACACGTTTCCTTTCTCTCTCTGAGAACCAACATGTTAAGATATGCAGCATCTTTTAAGTGATTAACATTTTCTGAGAAAAGTTTGACGTAAGTGGAGTTTTGTCAGTAAAGTGAGTAGATAACTTGGCTCCAATATTCATATAACTCCTTTTCTATGCTACTGAATTGTTACTACTGTGATGGAGCAGTAGCTACACCATAGTAAAGGACACGTTACAGATTTCAGTTTAATAGGAGCTTTAAACCTTTTCTTTTGTAAAGTTTTTATTGGAATGGCAGAAACCAAAATATAGAATGTAAACTCTGAGCATTATTTTTCATGGTGTCTGATGAAACATGGATTAAGACAGAGAGAAAAAGGAGAGTTAAAAAAAATCACCCCTTTTGGTAATTTTTCCCTTGTCTCCCTTTTCTTTTCATCCCTTTTTTCAGGAAGTCTAAATCCAACTCCAGGATCTCTCTTTTGTCCACACTGATGTTGCTCACATGCTGATTCCTAGAATATCAATTTATACACTGGTAGCGTTTTGCCTACTGAATGCTTTATAACTTTGGAGCCATAATAGCAAACTTGGGCACCAAGCCACACCCTACAAATCTGGCAGTATCTGCAGTATAAACACCATCACTCATGTGGTGGGGATGCATGTGGGGGGTCAGGGGAAGAGACAGATAAATAAGTATGTGTGCAGTGTTGTAGCCACAATGCTGCCAGGATATTAGAGACACAAAATGGGTGAGGTAATATCTTTTATTGGTCTCTGCCACCTGGTCTCTCAGACAAATTGGTAAACAGACAGCAGTGTTAAGGCAGATTAGCTTCCCAAATGCATGGAATGTGATCCAATCAGATGTGCCGATCTGTTAATATAATTGATATAAGTATATGAGGTCACTTAAGATTTTGTATTTGAGTGTAAACCAGCTGAAGCTGGCTTATGTGTTGCTTTTGGATATCTGTTAGAGACAGAAGTGGTAGACCTATACACCGCTACAGAGTGCTGCAGGCAACAGCAAGGTGAAAAGGAATGCACATTTTTCCCTACAACTCACTTGAATATATTCAAGTGTTTAGCTGGATAGGGTGTGTCCTGATGCAATGGTGTCACCAAATTTAGTAACACCTAGATCACAATCCCACATGCTAATCACTGTACATCACATAATAAAAGACAAGTCCCTGCCCTGAAGAGAGAATCTAAGGTTCTAATCCTGCAAATATTTACACACCTGAGTAACCCCATCCTACAAACCATTACACACATGCTTAATTCCAACTGTTGCAATACCAGTGCATTGCAGGTATCTGTCCCATAGTTTCCATTCAGATTTCAGAAACAGGGCTTTGTGGGAGTAGTGATCCGCAGTTAGGGCTTGTCTAACTTGCATCGACAGGGCCATGCAGTTTTACATTACATAAATAACGTAACTGACAGATCTGTCAGTAGAGGAGACGGTGATCTCTGAAGAGGATGCAGAAGCACTGTGGCACTATGCCCAGTGGACAAACTTAGCCTGCACTGCTACTGCCCTGGTAGTGAGCATTGCTCTAATAAGTGCAACTGTAATACTGCTGACAGAACTTGGGCACTATGACAAACATTTTTGTGTATAGACACAAGAGTAGAAATCCTGGCTCCATTGAAGTCAATGGCAAAATTCCCACTAACTTGAGTAAAGCCAGGATTTCACCTGCTGTACAGTGCAGGTAACTCCTAAAGGTTCTGTCAAGGATCAGTAATGACCGGGAAAAGGGAGAGGTTCTGTGATTAGTTTAGAACTTTGTATACAATTGTCAGTTGCATGGATCTTAGAAGTGATCTGCCTCCCCCATATGCTGTCCCATCAGGTACACAGAGACTTCTCTTCCCCTCCCCATTGTCCTTTTAATCTTCAGAAAACACCACTTTATATTAGTTATTCTTACTCTAAGGTTCTTAAAGCAACATTAACTGAGAGGGAAACTGGAGGTGGTTTGAAGTTTAAAGCCCTTCCCAGGGGTTGTCTTTGTCTTCCTGAGCACATCTTTCAAATTTAATTCAGCTTTGGACAGCACCATCGCTGCCACTCTAACCATTCCAATGGCTTTGGATTGTGGTGTTCTGTCACTACTGCAGCAGCTGTCCTGTGTGACAAAATGACAGCGGCCACAGTAGCTGCCACAGAGTGTGCATGAGCAGTGATGCTGCCAAGAGCTAAAGAAGGCAAGCATTGCCTGAAATGTGAGCTGCTATTATACTGCAGCAATGAGGACCAGGAAGTACCTAGACAGAGGCTAGCACTTGAGGCAGCACTAAGAACTGATTCTCTCAGCTGAAGATTCATAGATTCCAAGGCCAGAAGGGACATTTTCTAGACACCATTAATGTCTGCTTCTTGGAGCAGCTAGTCCTGGAACCCACAAGGGGGAGAGGCAGTTCTTGATTTAGTCCTAAGTGGAGCACAAGATCTGGTCTAAGAGGTGAATATGGCTGAACTGCTTGGTAATAGTGACCATAATATAATTAAATTAACAATCTAGTGCAGTGGGGAAGACCAAAGAAACCCACCACAGTAGCATTTAGCTTCATAAAGGGGACCTACACAAATATGAGGAAGCTAGTTAAATGGAAAGGAATAGTCACAAAAGTGAAACGCCTGCAAGCTGCATGGAAACTTTTTAAGACACCCTTATAGAGGCTCAATTTAAATATATACCCCAAGTTAAAAACCATAGTAAGAGGACCAGAGAAGTGCCCATATGGCTAAACGACAAAGTAAAAAAAGCAGTTAGAGGCAAAAAGGCATCCTCTAAAAATTGAAAGTCAAATCCTACTGAAGAAAATAGAAAGGAGCGTAAACTCTGGCAATTCAAGGGTAAATGTATAATTAGGCAGGCTCAGAGAATTTGAAGAGCAAATAGCAAAAAACTCAAATAACAGCAAAAATTTAAGAACATCAGAAGCAGGAAACCTGCTAAACAATCAATGGGGTCCCTGGGCAATCTAGTTGCTAAAGGAGCACTCAAGGAAGATAAGGTCATTGTGGAGAAGCTATGTGAATTCTTTGCATCGGTCTTTGCTTCAAAGGATGTTCAGGAGATTCCCACACCTGAGCCATTCTTTTTAGGGGACATATCTGAGGAACTGTCCCAGATTGAGGTGTCAAAGAGGAGGTTTCAGAACAAATTGATAAACTAAATAGTAAGTCATGAGGACCAGATGATATTCACCCAAGAGTTCTGAAGAAACTTAAATGTGAATTTACAGAACTACTAAGTGTGGTATGTAACCTATTTATATCAGGTTCTGCACCAGATGACTGGAGGATAGCTAATGTTAAAAAAGGTTCCAGAAGCAATCCTCGCTGGTAAAGCTGCCAAGGTTGGTAAGCCTAACTTCAGTACCAGGCAAAATTGTTAAAACTATACTAAAGAACAGAATTATCAGACACCTAGATGAAGGGAAATCATGCCTCCCCATTCTACTAGTATTTTTTGAGGGAGTCAACAAACATGTGGACAAGGGTGATCCAGTGGATGTAGTGTTCTTGGACTTTCAGAAGGCCTTTGACAAAGTCCTTAACCAAAGGCTCTAAGCCAAGTAAGCAGTCCTGAGATAAGAGAGAAGGTTCTCTCCTGGATCAGTAAGTGGTTAAAAGACAAAAAAAGGTAGGAATAAATGGTCAGTTTTCAGAATGGAGAGAGAAAAATAATGGTGTCCCTGAGGGATCTTTACTGGGACCAATGCTATTAATCATATTCATAAATGATCTAGGAAAAGGAGGAAACAGTGAGGTGGCAAAATTTGCAGGTGATACAAAACTACTCAAGATAGTTAAGTCCAAAGCAGATTGTGAAGATTTACAAAGAGATCTCACAAAACTGGACGACTGGGCAACAAAACGGCAGATGAAATTCAATGTTGATTAATGCAAAGTAATGCACCTTGTTAAACATAATCCCAACTATATATACAAAATGTTAGGGTCTAAATTAGCTGTTACTACACAAAACAGATCTTGGAGTCATGATGGATAGTGTCATGCTGGTTAGATTGGGGGGGCATTTAACATATGGGTTAACATCAATATGTCAATCATAATAATTCATGTGAGATATGCCATGTCAGGTACTGTTAGGAAGGTTATAATATGCTAAATCAGATTATAATACTTATGTTCATATGTAATATGTGAAATGGAAGTTATAGATATATTTGAGATCTGTATTTCAAATTGTGCTGCCTGGGCAACACCCCAGATAGGACGGTGGCAGGACAATAGCCTGCTTAATGGCCTATTAAGACACTCCTGGATGCAAGGGGCCCAGGAAGAAACTAAAGGCATACCTGAAGTTACCAGGATTGGCCCATGTGACTCTGGACTCCATTTTAGTTCTTGTAATATTCCACCAGACCGCATGGCCGGAGCCAGAGGGTGTATAAGGCCAAGCCACAGAATCTGTTTTGTCTTTGTTCCTGTTCAGCTACAGACACATACCTGCCTCTGGAGCAATTCATTTGCAACTGAACCAAAGGACTTAAACCCATCTAGGTACTGGATGTGTACCAGAGGAACTGTACAAGCTTGCAACTCCACAGTTTTCCCAGAAACTTGATGTACATGGACTTACAATCATCTGTATGTATTTGATTTGCTTTGACCCTTTAACATTTCTCTCATAACTTGTTCCTTTCTTTTTATAATAACCTTTAGTTTTAGTTACTAAAGGATTGACTGGCAGCATGGTATGTTGAGTAAGATCCAATCTTATACTGATCTGGGGCTGTGGCTGACCCTTTGGGGTCAGAGGGAACCTTTTTAGTAAAGAGTATAAAGTTTAAAGAACTGATCTCTTTACTGGACCTAGTGGCTGATTTGGGAGCCAGGAACTGGAATGCAGTAAAGGGGGCTGTGTGCTTTTGTGGACTGGCTTCTTGATAACCAGTGTGGGGAAATCAGAAGCAGTTTGTGGCTGTTTGGGAAGCCTGACTTCAGTGTCACCCATCAGCACTGGGAGAATCTGCTCTCCTTTTACAGCCTGCCCTGACCTTGGCATTTTCAGATGGCTACCCTAGGCATGGATGGGTCACAGAGAGTTCTCTGAAAAATCTGCTCAATGTGCAGTGACAGCTTTTTTTTTTTTTTTTTTTTTTAAACTAACAGAATGTTGGGAATCATTAGGAAAGAGAGATAATAAGACAGAAAATAATATATTGCCATTATATAAATCCATGGTATGCCCACAGCTGGAATGGTGTGCAGTTCTGGTCGCCCCATCTCAAAAAAAAAATATTAAAAATGGACAAGGTACAGAGAAGGGCATCAAAAATGAGTAAGGATATGGAACAGCTTCCATATACTGAGACATTAAAAAGACTTGGACTTTTCAGCTGGCAAAAGATGAGGGGGGAGATATGATAGAGGTCTATAAAATCACGAAGGGTATGGAGAAAGTGAATAAGGAAAGGTTATTTACTCCTTCACATAATACAAGACCCAGGGGCCACCCAATGACATTAATAGGCAGCAGGTTTTAAAAAAAAAAAATGTAAGGAAGTACTTCTCCACACAACGCACAGTCAACCTGTGGAACTCAGTGCCGGGGGATGTTGTGAAGGCCAAAAGTATAACTGGGCTTAAAAAAAGAATTAGATAAGTTCATGGAGGCTAAGTCCATCAGTGGCTGTTAGCCAAGATGGGCAGGAATGCAACCCTATGTTCTGTGTGACCCTAGTCACTGACTGCCAGAAGCTGGGAGTAGATGATAGGGGATGGATCACTCTGCATGTTCTGCTCTGTTTTTGGAGGCAAAGAAGGCCCACCTTTTGGTGGTTCAAGGCACTATTTAGCCTTAATCCACTCCTGGTGATTTGTAAAACAGATAAACAATAAATACAGGACTGAAATAATGTTTTCATACTGGACACAGGAACTAAATAAGTTAGCCACGTGGAAGGCGCCCTGCCATTATCAAAAGTATTGTACAAGGCATTATTCATGTTCCATTAGGGAGCAAAAGAGAATCCAGAAACCAGCCTAAGTGACTCTAGGGCTGGATGGAACTTCAGAGGTTTGAGACAAGCCCCCACGTGTTGTCTACCATAGCAGCACTGTGTGGCTGCTGTGTGAAAGTGCATGGGTGATGGCAAACCCAGCCCTGCTAGTTTTAAATGAGTTCCAAGGGCACGAGCACTCCAATGCACAGGCTTGTTCTTGGGAGAAGGTAGAGGGCCAGAGAGACGTGCAGAGACAGAGGAAGAAGCAGCAAAGGCTAAGAAAAACGCAGTGAAGAGTGAAAATGAGCAGGGCAGAGAGATAGATGTGAACAGGAGAGGACAAGGATTGAGACCAAATGGTATGGGGGTGGGAGGAGACAGGATGAGTATCCCCCAAGGAAAATTTAGAGCGAGGAAGAGAGTAAAGGTTTTTAGAGAGACAATTCCATACGAAACAAGGCAGAGGTATAATTGGAAATTATTTTAAAAGAAGTGTCCCAGAAGCCTCCTCCTTATTCCCAAGACCTTGATCTTCCTGAGTGAGGAAGCCCAAGCCTGCTTTGACAATATGTAATGCTAGGGACTGCTATTCTGCTGTAACTCTGCCTTATTACCATGTGTCCCAGAGACAAAGGATCCGAGGACTGTCTTAATCCATCTTTGCATAGCAAGCGGCTCTTTGAGGTTTTGGAAGCCGCGGAAGTATATCAGGCCTTACAGTTTAAATGTGCCCATTACTGGTACCCTTACATACTAAGGGCCTGATCCTGTATCCCTCAAAATCCATTGCAAAACTCCTAGTAACTTCCACAGATGCAGAGCCAGGCCCCCAAACACTATCCTACAATAGTGGTGGCTAGGTTCCAAATGAAGAGAGACCAGATTACAACAATACACAGCCAGATCACACATTGCTATTATTTGCTTCAGCAAAGGAGTACAAGAAATTTGGAAGGTGATGGCTTAAGATGCTAAGTCTCTGACACAACCGACAAGTGCTTGGAGTCACACACCCTGTCTAGAAGGAGAAGAGCTATCTGGTTTAATAAACAACTGGCTGACAAAAGTGGTCATTATGCTCCTTTAAAATATGACCTAAGAAAACAACCCTTCTTAGGGGCCACTGCATATACACCCAACCCTGCCTG